>NC_081321.1:98034933-98646683 GCF_026419965.1 Kogia breviceps
GGTTACTCTGGGGATGGGGATAGGGGTCGGGGTTCAGCGAGCCCACTTCAAGCCCTCTGTGTTTCAAGTCGGAGAGTAACCAGAATGATAAGATATGTGGAAGGGTATAAACAGGCACTTCTGTGTCATAACGCTGACGGTTTAAGGCCATGCTCCAGCAAAGAATGTGATCTAGTCTCCAAGTTATTTTTTTTCAAATTGGTGCAAAGGTGTAGGTGTGCCTTCCGCCCACCCGCGAAGGACCTCCTCTGGCTGTACGCGTCTCGTTTTCCTCCCTTGACTCAGAATTGAAAGTGGGGCCTGGACGGGTGTGGAGGTGAGGGTTGGTGAAGCAGTTTCCGGGCAGAAGTCAGGGTGAACTCTGCGGTGGGGAGACTCCTCTTGGGGTCCGCCCATCGTCCCTGTTGGCTTGGGGACACATTTCGTTGTCAGGACGCGAGTTTCAGGGCCTGGAATGTCCCTTCTGCTGGGAGCATCTTGGGGTGACTGAAGCAGCAGAAACATCTTTCTCTTGATTCTCGCCTGGGGCTCCTTGGAATGCAAACGCTTCCCTCTTAGTCCTTAATTGAGGAAAAGTTCTGGAACCCTTCCTCCTCCACTGACCCCCATTTTCAGTGAATGGTTCCCCCCCCGAAGAGGGACCCTCGTCCTCAGGGACTACGTGAAAGCAAGACCATTGGCACCTGTGCGGTGACGGGCAAAGGCCGGGAAATGCCACCTTTTATTGTCCTCGGGGTGGCGTGTCCACCCCACTGGTTTTGGGGAGCCTACTTGCAGCTCTGGTTCCCCTGGACCAGCCGCACGGCCTCATGCAGGCACTGAGCTCAGAGCCCCACGCACCCTAAGGTCCTAACTGGATGTGACACAGAGCTGTGTTGTTTTAAAGCAACCGAATCCTCTTCCCCAATTTGTGTGCCAATATTTTATTGTCCTTGTAATTGTTTTAAGCAGTGTTTACTTTGGATTCCTGGGTATTAAATAAAAGCCACTGAAACCCTGGCTGTGTTGTCGACCTGCCCGTGGGCTGGCGGCAGGAGCCGGCGCGTTCCAGGGGCGCAGCACCAGACAACGTGCTGTGGTCTATCCCGGAAAAGGCCTCCGCCTCCGTCTGGCTGCCGCGGTTTCTTTCGTGCCTTGAGCTGTCATGGTGGTGCCAGCCGTGTGCTTGGTGCTGGGGCCACAGGATGCCAGCCCAGCCCTGCTCCCTGGGAGCTGCCAGCTGGGCGAGGAAGGAGCCAGCTCGTGCCCTGTGTGGGGGATGGGGCCCCGCGGGGCGGCGACCAGGGGTTTCATGGGCGGGAGCCGTGGGGAGGAGAGGGGGCGGAGTCGTAGTAAAGAACAGAGCAGGCGGGTCTGCCCGTGCACCCGGGTCCAAACCAGAGCGGGAGATGCCAGCGGCCAATGGCACGGGCTGGATGAAAGGGCCGCTACAGGGAGATGGTCCCCTCCTTACAAGGGGGGAGCATCTTGTCCCCTCTTGGGGCAAGAGACCCTGAGGTGACCCGCAGTGCAGCCAGATCTTGGGGGCTGCACGCTGGCCCTGCTGTGAACCCTCCCCGCAGAAGTTGTGGGATGCTTCAGGTGCATCTAACTTCTCTCTGCGAAAGGTTAAAATTGTGACTATGAAAGTGTGGCTAGCCTCGGGGGTGAAGCAACAATGCTATTAAGAAATGCTAAAAATTACAAACTGTTGCTAGAAAGATCCTGGGCTTTGGAGAGACACCTGGGTTTACATCCGGCTTTGTTCCCGTGTGACTGCTGGTGAGTTAATTAACCCACTCTTTCCGGAGTCACCCCTCACCAAATTCACCCCTCCCTCCCTTAAAATTCCAACCAGGGCGGTTCTTCCCCCCCACCCCCCCATACCTGGCAACGTCTGGACACAGCTTGGAGGGAGGGGCGTCTCGCGATACACAAGACCGGCTCCCCTCCTCCCAACAAAGAATCCCCCAGCTCCAAACGTCCGAGATGCTGAGGTTGAGAAACGCTGCTGTGACTCGCCAAGTCCTTGAGCCTGTCTAACCTGTGGTTTTCTTGGATGGGATCATCTGTTAATATTGATGAGGCTAAAGCATCGTCCTGTGACGTCGGTTCTCTCAGGCCAGCAGCGGTGCCTGACCTTCCAGGGGTCTTCTTGTTGGTCCTGTTCGGGGGACGTTCCCCGAGGGTCTGGTTTGTCCGAGTGGCCAGGGACACAGCCATGGAGAGAGAGGCAGGTGTGTGGATAAGTCCCAGGGAGAACCACGATGGTGGAGGGGCCCCGGGTGTGGCCGGGGGAGGTTAATGCTCTCTGGGGAGGGGCAGCGAGGACCTCCGGAAAAGGAGTGAGGACAGTGCCTCAGGCCGACCTGCAGTGGAGGTGGGCACGCTGTAGTCCTCCTTTTTTATAAGTTCCGTCCCCGTTCTTCCTGGCTGAGCCCCTGGTGAGAGTGGGGGGCTCTAAGGGCAGCTGCTTCATCCAGCCATCCCCTCCCCACAGGGATGCTGCTGGGGGTGGGGGCGGTGCATTGGAATCTCTGCTTCGCTCAGGGTCCCTGCCGAGTGGCCCATCCCTGGGGAACTGTGACATCACATGCCACCTGCCCTCAGCAGAATTTGTAGACTCTGACATTTCAGAGAAAGAGGGGGGCTTCTGAGGTCATCTTGTTTAAGCCTTTCCCAGGCAGGAGCCAGCTCAGCGCTGACAGAGGGTCATGGAGACTGCAGGGACAGGGACTGTTCCTTCTGCAAGGACAGCATCTCGTGCTTGGGAAGTTCAGATTTTGTCAGGTTTCGTTTTAAGTAGAAATCCACTCTTGGGGGTGTCGTTTGATTCAATAGATCGTCCTTATCCTCACTAGCGACCAGGGTGTTACCCTGGGGTGGGATGTGGGAGCCCCCATGAGCTCCACACAACAGGAACTTGAACATTCATTTAGTCGGTGTTTATTGGGGGCCGACCGTGTGCCAAGCTAGGTCCTGGGGATGCAGCCTGGGACAGGGTGGACACAGCCGCTGCCTGGGAAATTGGAGCGTGGAAGGGTACGCAGACTGGCGGGAGGGTGTGGACAAGGTTGGTGCGGACAGGGCAAGTTCTGGGAAGAAAATAAGACTGTGATGTACTGGAGAGATGCAGGTGGGGTGGGAGACTTCGGGGGCAGAGAGGGATTTGAGCTAGGACCCATGATTCACAATTCCCCCCGCCCCCGGACCTAGGAGGGACCCGTGGCTCGGTCCAGCAGTGGGCTGAGGACAGCCATGATAGGGCAAAACGTTTAAGACGCGTTGTACATCTAAATCCTGTCTCCTTTGCTGACCCTCGGTGTGCAAACACCTGTGCAGGATTCTGACTTTCTACATGTTCGGAACGTAGCTCGAGATTTCCGACCACGTCAGGTATTTAAATGCGCTGACATGGTGCCAGAAAGCCAGAAGGAGTATTCCAAGGGTGACGGGACATGTCGTAGGACATAGGAGCCGTCTTAAAGCGTGTCCACGTTGTGGACAGTTGAGCATCAGAAAGTATAGCACTCAGAATTCAAAAAACTCCGTACATTTGCAGTGACGCCAAACAAGGATGAAGGTGAAGACCTCCTTTTTCTTTTCCTATATTTTGGTTATTTTTTTGGCTGCACCACGTGGCATGCGGGATTTGGTTCCCCGACCAGGGATCGAACTCGTGCCCCCTGCATTGGGAGCGCGGAGTCTTAACCACTGGACCGCCAGAGAAATCCACACATATTTTAAACTGTCTGTAGGCTTCACATAAATGGGGCTTTTCTTGGTTCTGGCCCACTACTCTACCCCTTCCTCTAAAAGAGGAAGTCCCTTGTTGAACATTTTATATTTCTATAATTTCAGACTTAGAGAAAAGTTGCCAGAATAGTATAAAGAATTCCTGTATTTACCCCAACCCCCATAAATGTTAACATTTTACCGTATTTGCTTTATCCTTTCTATCTTCTCGATATAGATATAGATTCAGGTATTCAGATACAGGTCAATCTGTGTAGATAGAGATCTGTGTATCATCTGTCTGTCTATCTAGATAATTATCTTTCCTGAATCTTTGAGAGTAAGTCACATAGCTTATGCCCTTTTATCTCTAAATACTTTGATGTATGTTTCCTGAAAACAAAAACATTCTCTCACATAATTTTAGTGCAAGTGTCATTACCAGGAAATAACATTGATGGAATAGCGTTATCTAATCTATAGGCCTTAATTCTGTTTTTCCAGTTGTCCCGATAATGTCCTTTTTCCCCCAAAGAAATGCATTTGGAACCGTTCTTCAATCTCTCTTTACTCTTCGTGACATTGATGCTGAAGAATACAGGCCAATTATTTTCTAGAATGTCTCTCAGCTTGCATTTGTCTGATGTTTCCCTCATGATTAGAATCGGGTTGGGCGTTTTTTGGCAGAAGCTATGTGTTCTCAGCTCCTCTTATCAGGAGACATAACACATTGATCTATCCCATTTCTTGGGATATTTATTTTGATTACTTAGTTTAGATAATGTTTATCATGCTTGTCCACTGAAAATGTACCTCTTCTTTCTAATTATCTCATGGGGGAAGGATTTCTATGGTTATAGGGTTAACTTTCCACCAGAAATAATTAGAAAACTGGGCAAAAATGTAGGAGAAAACTATTTCAGACATTACACCAGAGGCAGGGCAGGTCTATGAACCTTAAAAAAGGGGGGAGACAAATGAGGTAAACCCTACGATTGCCCAGCCTTCCTGCCTGGACGTTATTCCGGGACTGGGGTACAGGAGTGGGAGCTCAAAGAGAGCCCAGTGGTCTCACTGAATTGAGGAGACAGAGATCAGAGTTTGAGGAGGTCAGGGTTACAAGCAAACTTTAATAAAAGTATCAGAGTAATTCACAATTAACTGCCTGCCAGAAAAATGCCAACAGTCTTTAAAGGAATGCAGCGAAATGCTCTCGACAACGTAAAATCCCTAACGTCTACATTCAGTTTAAAAAATGACTAGAAATACAAGGCAGAAGAATGTGACCCGTAACCAGGAGAAGGATTAGTCAATAGAAGCAGATCGGGAAATGACAGAGATGGTGAAATTAGCGTTCTACAAGACAACTGACCTGGGCTCTTTAAAAATATTCATGTCGTGGAAGACCATTCCAGATTAAAAGACTAAAGAGACATGACAGCCAAATGCCACCAAGTGGAGCCTATGATCCTGATTGGATCTTGCGTAAAAAAAAAATAAGCAAAACCCCTGTAAACAGCATAATAATCATCGGGGAAATTTGAATATGGATGAAAATATTACTATTTCAGTGTTAATTTTCTTGGGTGTCATAACGGTATGTGTCCCGTAGAAGAATATCCTTGTTTCTAGGAGATAAATTCTGAACTATTTAGAGATGACATGTCACAGTCCCTCCCTGCAATTTATTTTTAAATGGTTCAGAAAAAGAGTGAAAGAAAAAGCAAACGGGGCTTCCTTGGCGGCGCAGTGGCTGAGAGTCCGCCTGCCGATGCGGGGGACACGGGTTCATGCCCGGGTCCGGGAAGATCCCACGTGCCGCTGAGCGGCTGGGCCCGTGAGCCGTGGCCGCTGAGCCTGCGCGTCCAGAGTCTGTGCCCCGCAATGGGAGGGGCCACAGCAGTGAGAGGCCCGCGTATCACACACACACAGAAAAAAAATCAGGCTTACATCCCCATCCAACATGGTAACCTTTTTTTTTTTTTTTTTTTTTTTACCTGTTAGCCCGGCGGCAATAGGACACACTCACGGCCAGGTGTGTGCTCCTGGCAAAAGTATTCCTCTCTTGGGTACTAAGCCTCTTAACTGGCACAGGCCAAGGTGCTTTCCCCTTGTCAGCGATGACCGCGAGGGAGGCTGTAGCCCTGCAGCCTCTACTTCTGGATCCTCCCAGTCATCCCTGGCCAAGCAACTTTACCTGTTCAGCCAAGACGCGAAACAAATTCCATCACTTTCTCGGTGTCGCGTGATGTGACACAGCAGAGATTTGGAAGACGCTTGCGCATCCAGGCTTACCCTCTCTTCTTGCGCGGAGACCACTGTGTAAATGAGCCTGAGTGGGTCTGCTGGAAGATGGAGCCCACGTGGTCGACTGCCAGCCTGCCGCGGCCAGACCTTTGAATGAGGCCATTCTGGACAACCTGCCACCAGCTGACCACAGAAGTGTGAGAGAGCCCAGCAGAGGTCACCCAAGCTGTTCCAGATTGGAACTGCCTGGCCAACTCACAGAATCACACGCTAAATAGAACGGCTGTTGTTTTGAGCTACTAAGTTTTGGGGTGGTTTGTTATGCAGCAAAAACTAACTGATACACCCACCCTGCCTTAGATGAACAAAGGCTGCCCCTTGGCCTCTGCCATTTTGAAGTGACCTCAGTTCCACTGAACTTGGGGAGCCCGTCTCAATGGCAGCTTCTCCCAGCGTCATTCCTGGGTTACCGAGGATGGCCACTGATGTGTCTGTCCTCTGGGTCTTCTCAGGGGAGATGTCCACGTGTGACAAATCCACTCAGATATCCTTCCACATTATACCAGGGTGTGGCTGTCATCCCGTTTTCATTCAGTGGAGGCCAATGCCAAGTCCATTTTCAGTAAGCAACCCAGCAAGTGGGTTAGAACCACTCCCAGCTGGTCCCGCTGGTGCCCCGGGATTCAGACTCCCCAGCAAGTGCGTCTCTATCAGTGAATGCAGCCCGAGCTACAAGTGTGTCTCTTCTTCCCTGGCCCAACACCCTTCCGGTACATGTTTCCCCTTTCTTGCTGACATAAATTAGCAAATGTTTACCATTTCTAAAAAGATATAAACCTCACCCCCCAGGTTTGACTTTGTGTCTGCCCTCCAGAACAGGCTGGAACTGACTGTAGTTTTAAGTCTGGGGGCTGGTACAGTGACAGGGATGGTGCGTGACAAGAGTCAGCTTGCCCTGCAAAGTAGACCTCTCTGAGGTCATTACAAAGTTTCCTGGGAGGGGAGACCCTCTCCCGTCAGCCATCGGGGCAGGGCTGCTCCCGCTGCCCGGATTCAGGCTTGGGTGCTTGGATTTAACTGCAGGTGACTATTCCACGCTTAGAGTCCCTCTCTTCCCCCAGAGGACGCCCTACCTTTCACATAGGACACTTGGCGAGGCCGTGGATTTGGTCTGCAGCACACAGGATTAGATTCTGCATCTGATTTTCGGCTGTATCAGCCCTGTAACAGCCCCAAGAGATGGGAATTCTTTTAGGGCCATTATAAGAACTCCCTGGTACCCTAACTAGAGAGGAGTACCGGGTAACCTGGGCTGAGGATTTAAAGCCCTGGGACTATTTACTTTTAAGAAACTCTTTGGTATGACAGTAAAGAAAAAACTCACCCACAGTTCTTGACTAAACAATGCTTATCATATCGTGTACGGAAGCCACAACGCAGCCTGCCGAAGCTAGGGATTTAATAGGTACTTAGTTCTGGGCCATTACAGGTAATCGTTTTGCCACCGTGTGCCTTGACCTACTAGATTTCATTCTCTGACGGTTACTAGGTCCTCACTGTCTTGAAATCAACCAGAACGAGTAACCAATTCCAGATTCCCACCCCTGAGGGTACATTGCCTGCAATTATTTCTCGTAACCAATCCTACAGTAATTGGGATTCAGCTGCAGATAACTGGAGCCACTTGAAGCAGAAGGGAATGTAACACAGGAAATCAGGTGATCACAGAGCCGTGGCAGTTTGTGGGAGCAGGCTGGAGAGGGGGTCCTCCAGCAGTGACTCAGAATAATACTGCACACTGGCCACCACCATGGAGCTCCTCTGCCACCACCGTGGAGCTCCCGAATGACGGCTGGCTCCAGAGACACGATTTCGGGGCCAGATATTTTCTATTCACCTCTCAGATCCACTCGCCACTGTCTTCCACCCTGACCTCATGGACTGTTGCATCAATGGGCTTTCTGGCCTCTGACTTCCAGTTGGATTTGACCAATGGGTGGCCCTGGCAGGAAAAAGGCATTTGGAGGAGAGTGAGGTAAGGATATTTATCCCCCTGGCCCTGCCCCTCTGCTGGGCCACGGGGCGGGTTGGCTGCATCCTTTATCAGAAGCCACAGCCCCTAGCCGTGGCCCCTCTAGCACATGTGTCATTCTCTTCCTGGGCTCTGGAATCCATTCGTGCCTCTGCCCCCTTAGGCTTTGGAACTGGGACAGCTCCTCATGCTGCTAGCCTCGGGGTGCGGTGCCATGTCTTCTGGGTTCCCTAAACCCTGCCCCAGCAGTCCCTTTACTAAATACTCTCCAGTTTCCGCATTTGAGCGTACCATCTCTTTGCTGCCGGGACCCTGGGCAGTGCACCTACTGGGCTGCAATCCAGGGCTCGGGAAGCTGTCACCCAAGCATGGGATCCGTAGCCACGCCATGCCCACTACACCTGCCCCAGCGAAATGGGTCCAGGCACGTCTCCTCCTCACTGCATTTTGTCACGAATCCCAGTCTCGCGTGGGTGCATCAGAATGTCAGACTAAACCATGCGCCTCTGTGTCTTCCTCTGTAACGTGGGGATATACAAGCACCTGCCTCTGAGGCTGGGTTCTAGGAAAATTAAAGCCCTGACAATTAGGCTTGCTTCGTCAGTTACTCAAGAAATATTCGCAGCAACTTCGGCAATACCTTTTGTCATTTTCATAACATTTCACGAACAGCCACCCTTTCCTGCTCGCACGCTTCTCATCTGCTCTGCCCCCTTTTCTGCAGGATCTGTCCGCAGAGAAGGGGTGGTTAGCTTCCGGTCACCCAGCCCTGTCACCTGTCGCTATGGAAACTCACGATTTCAGCCTGGCTCATGAAGATTCAAGCTCTAGAGACCAGCTTGAGTCTGCCCCGCTGTCCCGGGATCTCTCCTTCTGGAATTCCTCTAGTCCTTTGCACGTTCCCTCTACCTGGAACATTCTTACCCATCTTCTTCAACTGGCAAGCTCTTATACATCCGTCAAAGCCCACTTCCCCTTTGGAAAGACTTCCTGATCGCCTAGGCAACAGTAACCAGCAATATTTATCCAGTGAG
Organism: Kogia breviceps; assembly: GCF_026419965.1. Lineage (NCBI taxonomy): Eukaryota > Metazoa > Chordata > Mammalia > Artiodactyla > Physeteridae > Kogia > Kogia breviceps. Next base: position 98,043,961 of record NC_081321.1, read on the forward strand.
TCCCCTTTGTGCCAGGCATTTCTCTGGGCACTGGGACAAAGGAAACCTTAACAGGGCTGCGGTAAAGAATCATGAGAGGATCTACTCTTTAGATAAGGCAGCTAGGGAAGGCTTCCTGAAGGAGGAGGCACTTTAGCTGATGAAAACAACGTGAACTAAGCCATTTTAAAAGCTGGCGTAGGGGCTTCTAGGCAGAGGGCACGGTAAGTGTGAAGACCCCGAGTGTGGCACTTGCAGGGACTAGAAAGGTTGTCAGTGTGGCTGGGAGGGCGCGAGGGCGGGAGAGGATACGAGATGAGGATGGAGGTGTAGCGGGCCGGCCACACGGGGACCTAGAGGCTGAGGTGGGCAGACTGGCTTTTTTTTTTTTTTTTTAACATCTTGATCAGAGTACAATTGCTTTACAACGGTGTGGCAGTTTCTGCTTTATAACAAAGTGAATCAGTTATATGGATTTCATTTTAAGAGCTACTGGACACCACTGACGGCTTTTGAGCGAGTTGGGACGTGAAGTGGGTCCTCTGGTCGCCTGTGGAGAACAACTCCTGGGTGGGAGGTGGGGTGTGAGTGAAGCCGGCACCGCAGGTCCAGATAGGAGAGGCTCCCGCGTGGTCCAGGAGAGAGGAAGCGGGGCCTGGCCAGGCTGGGGACGAGGAGCCAGAGCTGACGGTCTGCTGAAGGTGGGCCTCGGGGGAAGCCGACTCCCAGCCTCTGGCCTCAGGAACTGGCTTGGTTTGCGTACTGGGGAGGCGACAGGGAGAGAAAGAGGTGTGGCTGGGCCCCAGGGGCAGAGCTTTCCGGTGGGGCTGCAGCGCGCTTTCAGAGCATCAGGCCCTGCAGCCCAGCAAGGAGGAAGCTCCCTGCAGACGCGGCCCAAGCCACAGGCCCCGGAGGAAGTGAGCTTCTTGCCCCGGCCTCCCAGCCGGCCCCCGCGGCCCCCGCCGACCTAGGGAACCCGGAACCTGTTTGGGTTTGGAATCCGGGGACCACTGTTTGAGCTCCCTTCGTTTCCTGGTGTGGAGGAAGAAGCCAGGTGAGTCCTCGCCTCCGGGGCTTTCTGCTGGCGGTGATGCTCGGGCACCTGAGCTCACACAGAGAGAGGCAGGGCTCCGAGCAGCCTCGTGGAAATGGAGCCCAGAGAGCACAGGCTTAGCTGAGCCGCCACCGGGAGGGAGCCGGCAAGACAGACCCTGCGCCCCGCTGGCCCTCTCGCCACCCAGGCTTAGAGGCGGCCGTTCCTCCCGCCCCAGAGGCCCAGACAGCCAGAAGGGCGCTGGCCCACGTCTCGTGTAACCAGGCCAGGCGTCTCCCTTTCCACCCTGTCATCTGCCCTAAGCTTCATCCGATGTGCTGGGGAGAAAGGCAAGCCCCAGTCTCCGGATGAAGCAACAGAGGCCCGGGTCAGGGAAGGGGCTGCCCGGGGCTGCTGATGGCTGGAGGCCGCGCCCACCTCTGCGTCCACTCAGCTGCCTTTGGCGAGCGTGAGTCCAGCCCCTCCTTGTAAGGAAATATCAGGACCAGAGAGGGGAGGGTATTTGCCCAAAGTCACACAGCCAGAATGAGGAGGAGCCCGCCTGGAATCCAATCTCTTAAGCCCCAGGCCAAGTCCTTTCCTCTCCTCTGGCCACACCCTCTGAACCGAATCCCGTCCAAAAGGAAGCTTGGAAATATAGGGGATGGAGTTGGCCCGGTGGCTGTGTTCTCCCCCCTCCCACACTTTAGGGCAGGACGGAGCCACAGACGGTGCCCCCGTGTCCCCAGGCTGGCTGCCCGTGTGACAGGGTGGCTACAGCCCTGCAAATGCTTCCGTCTCTGCGCAGCTCTGGGCCCTGCCGCTCCGGCCAGGCCTCCCCGGGGCTGGAGCTGACCACCAGCTTCTGCTGCACGAGGCCCCTGCCCCCACATGTCCGCTTGGGGTTGGGAGCGCTGGGGAAGACCCAGGGGCAGGAGAGGAAGTGGGAGGGCAGGGCCCTCAGCCGAGCAGGAGAGGAAGTGAGTCCAGGGGACCAAGAAGGAGGTTCTGAATCTGCTGGGCCGGGGGGAGCCTGGCCCCTGCCCCCAGCAAGGACAAGGAAGGGTACCTGTGGGCTCTGGGAATGCTGGCCCTTCCCGGTGAGCAGAGAGACCCCCAAACCACCACGACAGGCCGGGGTGACAAGCCCCGTTGTGGAGAACCTCGTTCAGAATTGGGGCCAGGCAGGGCCAGGCCAGCCCCCTGAGAGCCCAGCCTGCACCCCAGTCCCGTCCACTGACTCAAAGCCTGTGGTGCCTCTCTGTGTCCCCCCGGCTCAGGCGCAGGACCCAGAGACGACAGGCCTGCTGTCCCCCAAGCCCGCCCCCGCAGGAGCTCCTGGTCTGCAGATGTCACCCGTCGGTGTGTGCACCACAAGCGGCCATAGCGGCTCCCCGCGGCCCGCCCAGATTCCCGCTGGAGCTCAGCCCGCGGGTCTTCTAGATCCATGAAGCTCTGAGGAGTGGGCTGCTCCCTTGGTCCTACTGTCCAGGGTGGGTGGGCTTCCCGTGTGCTCTAGTGGGGCCACGGGCTGGCCGCCCTGCCCCTGACCAAGGAGCCCATCTCCCGGCCAAGCCTTTGCCCAGGTCGAGACCTCAGTCGCTGCCTTTCTCCGTACCTGTGTCCTGCAAGGATCGGCTGCGGGCTTCCCTCCCACCAGGGGCCCCGTCCGTCTGCCCAGGCAGCGCGGCGACTTGTCCATCCAAAGCCAGCTCCCACCCTCTCTCTCCCTGTGCCTCCTGGTCTGGAGGAAACGACACACAGAGTGAGTTTAGAGTGACTCGGAGGGTGACGTCCTGTTTCCTGCGTCCCCAGGGCCAGCAAGGCAGTGATGGAGCCGGAGCCCCTCTACAACCTGCTGCAGCTCCCCGGGAGGGTGGACCTACCGGCCGGGGCGACACTCCCACAAGGTGCCGGGCCGGCGGGGTGGGAGGTGGGGGAGGTCTGCATAGTAAGAACCGAACAAGCCGCGCTGGGTACTGCGTTGCTTTTCCAAGTTGTCAGCAGGACACCCGGTTCTGTCCAGCCTCTGCCTGTGCCTTCTGCTTTATACTTGACCCCCTGCTTCTGGAACCTTCCACAGAGTTATCCCCGTATCCCACATAACCGCACACCTCCAGGTTAACGGGGATACTGATTGCTGTGTGTGCCCACTCTGGGCTGGGGCTGTGCTGAGAACTTCTTATACGCAGCATCTCACCTATTACCCTGAGGATGGGCGTTTTTACCTCCTTTTTACAGACAAGGAAACTGAGGCACAGGGAGTAACGTAGCAGAGCAGCAAGTCCAGGGTCGCGGGGCCGACTCCGTTAACTGGCGTTCTCGGTTTATCAGTGGTTTCAGGTTGGACAGCATCATGAGGAAAATTGCAGTTCGGGTGGTAGGGCTTAGTGATTTGAAAAAATATTTATTTTTTGTTTTAGAGTCGGTTTAGAGATACTTAGAGTTCTGGCAGGCAGAGCTGGAACGTGGTATGATTCAGAGTGGCAAGAAATCTGCTCCAGGAAAAGGCCACAGCCATTCACACACTCACTCGCTGTCTCCCCTAGCGTCTGTCAAGGGCCCGCCCTCCTCCCGTCAGAACACACGGGGCTGGGTGGTACGCAGAGGTTTTCAGAACGTCTAGACGTCTGCAGCTGGGCCACGTGAACACAGAGGCAATGCATTTTGTGGATCTGGGCAAGGCCGCCCCACTTGGTGGCTCATTTCCCACCCCATCCTTTGGGACTCGATTCCAGAGGGCCCCCTTGGCCCTGACCCTTGTGGGTTCTGAGGTTCTTAAACTTGCAGGAGATGCTGACCCAGGTCTTGGGGCTCATAGGACGAGCCAGGCAGCCTCAGTGTCGTGCCGGGGAGCCAGAGAGATGCCGGTGAACTCTGTCCTGGCCCCTTGGAGCCCAGGAATCTGGGCTCATCTGAGCCGTGGCTCCTTCTTATATATGTGGGTAGAGTTGCCAGGTAAAACAGAGGATGCCCAGTTAAATGTGAATTCCAGATAGACAAGAAATAGTTTTTGACTTTAAGTATGTTCCCAGAATATAAATACTGCAGTGTCTGCGGATGAGCCGGTGTTCATGAGGGAAATGCTGGGGGGAAGGGCATCAGGGAGGAGGCTGGAAGAGCATATGGGCAAAGGAAGAGAGGTGCAGAGGATGAGGCATGTCCGGGAAATCAGTCTCTTTGGATGTTTGGTGCTCAGGGTGTCTGTGTGTGTGTCTGTGTGTGTCTGTGTGTGTCTGTGTGTGCGAGTGCGTGTGTATGTATGTGTACCTGTGTGTTTATGACCGTGTGTGTCTGTGGGGGGGGGAGCATGTGTCTGTGCATCTGTGCGTTTGTACGTGTGTGTGTGCAGGAGTGTGTGTGTGTGTGAGCGCACTTGTATGCACGTGTGTGTGCACGTGCGTGTGAAGCAGCGCGACCGATTTCCTCTTGTGGTCGAGGTGCCCGCTCTGGGGACGGCCTGCGGGGTCCCCAGGCACCTATGCTCGTCTCTGCTTCCAGGAGAAAAGAAGAAGTTCCTGCCACCCACTTCCAGGAAGGATCGCAAATTTGAAGAACTGCAAAAGGTGTGGCATCCTTCTCTGACCTTCTTTCTCCGGAGGAGTCGTTTTGTCTTCCTGGGGTGGGGACCGCAGGCCGCCCCCTCCCCTCCCCGGCCTCAGGCCGGTGGGTGGCCATCCCGCAGGCCCCTGGGAGACTTGCTGAGTGGCTGCGTGAAGGGATGTTTATTGAGCACCGACTGTGTGCCTTTACGTACACGATCCCAGCAAACTTGACGGCAGTTGGGAGGGATCTGTTGTCACCTGCATCCCAGGGAGCAGGTAGTGAGGCTCGGAGAAGTGACCTGACCTGTGGGGGACGCGTGGCCGGCCAGCAACAGAGCTGGGATTTGACCCAGGTTGTTGGGCCAGGGCAAAGGACAGCAGGCGAAGTGGGCAGGTATAGGCATGCATCACCCACTTCTTGGTACTCTTCTTGGCTGTAGGACCAGCTGGGCACAGGCTTGGGGCCTCCATTTTCCTCTGCCCTACTTCCGTAGTCTCCATGGGGCCTTTCTGTTGCCTCCTCCAAGGAGGCCTCCTGGCCTGCACCACCTTTGACCACCCCCCCAGAGGATTTATGGCCCATTTTCCCTCCTTTTCTTCCTCCCTCCCATTCTCGCCGTCCCCCCCGTCTGCTTTTCCCTCTACTGGGCCCTGGGACACAGAAGAAAACCTGGGGGCGTGCTGGCACTTCATCTTAGTTTGGGTTCCCCCAGAAGCTGATCCTGAACTAAAGATTCAGGTGCAAATGTTGAGTTGGGAGGTAATTGCAGGAGACAAGGAAGGGGAGCAGGGAAGTAAGACGGGTGGGAGGGAGACACCCAGGGTGGGTGATGGAGCGGGTGATGGCTGTCGGAGCTCAAGCCGGCTGGGAACCTCTAGGAGCCAGTATGGAGTGGGCACCTTGGAGTCTTCCTGCTGGGGCAGAGGAGCTGGGGTGTTTGTCCACCAAGTCCCGTGAAGCTCGGGCTGCTCCCTTAAAGGGATGGGGTGCTGCTTCTCTGCACTTCTGACTTCCAGGGACAGCCCTCGGGCTCTGCTGCAGTTTGCGGGAGGGGGCGGGACGCCAGCGCCCCCGTGTATCACCAAAACCTTACACAGAACAAACAATAGCCCGCAGAGCCCAGGTCTTCGGGAGCCCAGAGCAGGCCCCTGACTCAGCCTGGGAGATCAGAGCAGGCTTCCCAGAGGAGGTGTTGCTTCTCCTGGCCTTGAAGGACGGGTAGGAGTTGGCTGGTGGGAGGAGGGCAGAGCCGAGCCTGGTGAGAGGCCGGGTGAGGAGTGGCCCAGGGCCAGCTGTCGCTCGGGGCCCGCAGGTGCTGATGGAGTGGATCAATGCTGAGCTCCTGCCCGAGCACATCGTGGTCCGCAGCCTGGAGGAGGATATTTTCGACGGACTCATCCTGCACCACCTTTTCCGTAAGTGGCTGCTTCCAAAGCTGGGCAGTCCTGGAGGGCTGGGTGGTCCCGACTCCCCGTGGGCCAGCCTGGGGCCTTCTCAGTGCCCTCTGCGGTGCCCTTGGCGGACTGGCTGCAGGACAGTCCCACGAGCTATGGCTTCCTGAGCCCTTGCCACGGAGCAGGTGCAGTTAATCCTCAGAACAACTCTGTCCTGTGCCTATGCCCGTTTTACAGACCAGGAAACTGAGCTCTGGGAGGCCTGGTACCTTGTCCAAGGTCTCACCATGAAGAAAGTAGGGGAGCCAGGGGTCTCGGCTTTAACCGCTGGGCCACCCTGCCCCACGGGAATGAGGAGCACGTTGGTGTGTGGGAGGCTGGGGGGTGGGGCACAGGGACGGTCGACGTGAGGTGGGCCCGGGGCGGAGCTCACCCCATCATGCAGCCTGCGTGCCCCGTGAGGAAGCGGACTAGCTGTGGGTCCCCTGCCGGGGCCCCAGCCGTCCCCCCCGCCAGCCTTTCCCACCCTCTCTCTCCCTCTTACTCCTTCCCCTGCCCTCAGAGAAGCTGACTGGAGTCAAGCTGGACGTGGAGGAGATCGCCTTGACCGCGGCTAGCCAGAGGCGCAAGCTCGCGGTGGTGCTGGAGGCCACCGGCCAGAGCCTGCGGGTGGAGGAGCCGCAGGCCAAGTGGAGCGTGGAGGGTGCGTGCGGCTGGTGTCAGGGAGGGAGGGGGGAGGCAGAATCACAGCCCCCCCACTCGGGGTGCGGGGGGTGCTGCCTTGAAGCACAGCACGAGGGTGACAAAACGCAGCCTTGTCCGTAACGCGCCCACTGCGTCCTGAGTTCCAAGCATCACACATGCCCTCACCTACCTCGTCAGATGGGCGCTAACCGTCCTGCTTCATTAATTTAAGCGAAGTTGCATCTGCAGTGCCTGCTCGTAAGAAATGAGAGTGTGCAAAGCCCCACCCCGTTAACCATTTGGTATGGTTTCCTGCCATTCCAACCTCTACATCTTCCCCATTTTCCAGATGAGAAAACCGAGGCCAAGAGACGTTGAATAGCTTCACCAAGGTTGGGTGGTGAGGGAGGATGTAACAGTTGTCAAACCCGGTTTTTGTTGGGTCCCCTGCCACTACCTTCGCCACTGCAAGTCTCACATTCAATAGCTGATGTTTGTAATGTTGGCCCCGAATCAGATCGCACTCAGCTTAAATCTAACAATTTGTTCACCCAGGGCCCTGCTGTGGGACATTTAGCTGTTTAAACAGCACTGCAGTGAACATCTGTGTGTTAAAATCCCCGTCCACAGGGTGGATTGCGACCTTGGGCTGTACTTGCAGAAGAAGGATGACTGGGGCAAAGTGTGACGATTTTCAGGTTCCAAATGTAGATCTCTGGACCTCTGCTCTCCTGAAGGCTGGACACAGAGCTCCTTGGCCTGCAGAGGCTGGTTGTGATGATAAGGAACCCACCATGTGGCCCCAGGTTTGGTCGTCCCCCAGGGCTCTGACCTTGTGTCCCCTCCCCTCCCAGGCATCTTCAACAAGGACCTGCTGGCCACCCTGCATCTCCTCGTGGCCCTGGCCAAGTGCTTCCGGCCGGACCTGCCCCTCCCGGCCGATGTCAAGGTGGAGGTGATCATCATGGAGGTAAGGCGCGGGGCCTGCCTGCGGGCTGAACATCTCGGGGCCGTACGGCCACACGCTGGAGGGGGGCGTGCTGCACGGGGCGGGGGCTGAACTGGGGTGAGTTCCCTGGAGCCATGAGAAACACCAGCTCCCACCAGGACAGCAGTGGGGTGGGTTGGGCTGCAGCTGTGGGCGGGAGATGCTGAGGGTCCAGTGAGGCCACGAGGGGGTCTGTGGGCCGGCCAGTCCCACTTACCCAGCGGATGGCACCTGCCTTAGGCATCACGAAGGTCCTGGCTGGCGGCAACCACATGGGCCATAAGCGACCATCTGTTCACGGCCTTTCTGGAGTCTTCGCACCCCTGGGCCACTGCCACTGCCCTCTCACTGTGATGGTCTCTTCCCTCGACAGATGGGTGTGACGAAGGTTCCAGGGACCTTTCTGGGTTTCTCCACCCACGGGGTGCTCCCTGTCTAGCACGTGCAGGACTTCTGCCGTAGCTGATGCCCCGGGAGTCCACGCCTTCTCTCTCAGACAGGCCCCAAGCACCACAAGCAGGCCCTACCTGCTTCTGCTTCCCGCGCTCCCCCCCCCCAGCCCCTGGGTACCTGCGGAGCAGCCGGCTTCCCTTTAACCCACCCGACAGAACACGCGGAGTCCAGCCAGACTCAGGAGAATGCGCTCTTACTTGTTCAAAACAGTTGACTTGAATTCTCCACTGAGCAGTGTCACGGCTTTGTTTACACGTCTGTAAATCAGAGGTGACTTCATTTCTTCATGCATTCACCCACCCACCCATTCACTCATTCATTCATTCACCCACCCACTCATTCATTCGTTCACCCACCCACCCACCCACTCACTCATTCATTCGTTCACCCGCTCATTCATTTGTTATTCAGATGAACACGTGTCCATTGATGCCCTGTGAGCCAGGCACTGGGCAGGCTTTGGGGGTAGCTGGGGAAGGAGGCAGACGCGGTCCCCATCCTCGTGGGGCTCAAGGCCTGAGGGAAGAAGGACGGTGAAGCTGGCCCCAGTGGTGAGGGCTGTCCAGGAGGCCCCCTTGAGGAGCGGATGAGGCAGAGGAAACTGGGTCCCTTGGGGCCGCTCTGGCCACTACAGTCTCCTCTAGTGGCAGGCGTGGTCCTAGAATTTTCTGTGGTTCCTCCTTTCCATCCCCTTTTCTCTTTCCTAGAGCACCAAGAGTGGCCTGAAGTCGGACATGTCGGTGGAGCAACTCACAGAGTGCGGGTGAGGGAGGGGCCGGGGGTGGAGGCCGGCTGTGCTTTCTCAGGAATGGGCGTGGAGCCTGGGGGCGGGGGCGGGGCCGGGGGCGGGGCCGACCTGCCTGACCTTCTTGGGCGGGGCCTTCACTCTGCCGGAGGACCGCTCTACTTGCTGCGGGGCCTGCATTGGCCCTCACAGGGCTCGCCCCCACCCTCCGCAAAGCCAGGCAAAACAGACCTGGGGTCACAAGGGGCACTGGGGTCCCTGGACCCCAACCCCAGGCTGGTTTCCTAACACCTGGAGCCGGATGCTGCCGGGAAGCCTTACCCTCGTCCATGGCGGGGAGATTCTGCAGTCGGGCGTGACACTTACGCCCGGTGCCAGGAGGCAAGGGCGCAGAGGGCTCACTCGTACCACCAGCGCTTAGTGAGCGCCTGCTGTGTACGGGGTGGGGCTGGGACCTGGAGTGCCCGGGTCAGCCAGCTGTCGGCCTTCGTCAGTCCGTGCACGCAGGACACCAGGAGTCGATCAGCCAATGGGCTCTCCCCTCTGCCTCGACGCCCACCTGCACAGCATGTGCTTCCTGGCCGAGCTGGAAACACTCTGGTTGGGACGAGGGCCGGGCACGTGCGCTCTGCAACAAGAGAGCCGTGGAGTCCTGGGGTCTGGGAGAAGCAGGGGGTCCCATTAGGCGTCTCTGAACTGCAGGGTGCAGTTCAACCTTTAGAAGGGCCTTAGCAGTGCGGGACCAGGCTGGCCTGTGGTCTAAACTCCTGACTGCCTGGGTGGTAAAGGAAACTGTACATGTACCTCGTACCCCCGACCCAAGCCCTCCAGCACCCCAGCTGCGTTGTCTCTCCAGGGAGACTTGGGCGTTTTGCATTTCCTTTTGTTGGAGATTGTAACTGACCTCAGCCAAGGGTCCCTCCCTCCTGCCACCTGTAGGCTCACACTTCGGGGCACCTGCCCAGGTCCCTGCCCCGTTTCCTGGGTGGGAGCCCAGCCCTGCTGCAGGCCCCCGGGTTTGGGACGCTTGTTCTGCCCCGTGAATTGTAGAATCTTTACTGGGTACAGGCAGAGTGTTTCTCATCTTTGCAAAGTTGCGAGAGCTTCGGAGGGGCCCTGGCTCTCCCTGCCGGGCAGTATTTCTCCAGATCCTGCCACATGTGGCTGCCTGGCTTCCCCGCTTCGCAGCCCACCCCTGTCTCGTCCAAAGGTCTTTCCGGTTTTGGTCTGAGAGTGGGCTCCTTGCAGGAAAGTTGTGGATTCTCCTTTCCGGTCTAACACTTACTGAAGGCCTACTGTGTGCAGGGCACTGGGCTGTTTCAGCTCCCTTAACCCATTTTATCCTCAGCAACCCCAGCTGGGTGAGTTCAGTTCTCTTCTGCGCACGGGCTGGGCAGCCAGCCCCACCTGGACTGAAATCCCAGATCAGCCGTGTCTGAGCTGTGTTCCCTTGGGCAAGTCACTCCCCCTCTCTGAGCTTCTTCGCGCCTCCGATAAAGGGAGACCCGTGCCTACTTTTGGGGGCTGCTGTGAGAGTTATAGGTGATGTATGTGAGGGGACCTTCCCCCTCCTGTACGCCCCCAGCCCTGAGGTCCTTCCGGTCTAGGGCTCCTGGATGTCCACTGCGGATGGGGTGGGGGGAAGGGCTCAAACCTCTGCCAGGTGATGACGGGTAAGGTCTGTGGTCCAGGCGTGTGAGCCGAGCGTGGCCAAGGGCGGAGGAAGCAGACCTCTGCTGGTCCCTCCTGCCAGGCGGGGCCCATGCGCTCGTCGGCCCATTTACCCTCCCAGGGTCACCCTGGGAGGAGGGCTTGTCCCCGCCTCGAACCACCACAGCCCCACCCCGACTCGGGAGGCTAAATGGCCTCCCTGTCACCCAGCCGCCGAGAGGCTCTGCACGGGGCCCTGTCAAAGCTGACGCTTCAGGCTCCGAGTTTGGGGAACTTGAGAGGGAGGGTGCAGTTAGCGGTCATGGGCGCTGCACCCCTTCTCCCTTCATAGCCCTAAAATCACCCTTCTCAGCCGCTGATGAGCTCGGAAATGTCTGTGAGGGCAGCACCGAGACGTGTGCCCCTCCTGGCAGCTGCCTCCGTGCTGAGCCCTGGGTCCCAGGCTGCCCTCTCCACCCCCGAGGGCCGCGGTCGGAGGGGCTGCCCTGCTCTCCAGGGAGAGTTCGGCCTACACTTGGGGCCCAGAACCTTGCTTCCAGGAGGTGCGCTGGGGCGGAGAATTTAGCAACAAAGTCAAAGAAAAACCACTCAAAAACAATAAAAAGGGAGCGAAAGAAGCCAGACACAGGAGAGTACATACGATTTCATTTCATAGACGAACAGACAAAATGAAAGGCCAACAAGACCAATCACAGCAGTGGTAAACTTTGTGGGGTATAGTGGGATGGGGGTGCTAGGAAGGTTCTGTGCCTTGTTGGGGGTGGTGATTACACACGCGTGTATCACACGTATGCATATGTCAACATGCACCAGCTCTAAAGTTAGGATGTGTGTGTTTTTATTGTGTGTGTAATCTAAAACAGCAGCCACAAAAAGGACATAATCCAGACATTTCTAGCTGTGGGAGCCTCAGGGGAAGGTTTGAACCTCGTTTGCCATTTGCGTTCCACGAGGGCCCTGCCCGCTTACAGAGCTGCCAGGAAAGAGCATCTCCCCAGTTTCTCTGTCAACCTTCCCACTGCCGGGTCTTGTCATATGAAGAGACTACAGGTTTGAGATTGTTTTTTTTTAACCATGTGTTTCCTTTTCTCTCCCCTACAATTTTCCCTTTAGCACAGACAAGGACCAACCTTCGAGTGAGTACTTTCCTAATTTAGGGAATCTTTTTTTTTTTTTTTTTTTTTTTTGCGGTACGCGGGCTCTCACTGTTGTGGCCTCTCCCGTTGCGGAGCACAGGCTCCGGACGCGCGGGCTCAGCGGCCGCGGCTCACGGGCCCAGCCGCTCGGCGGCACGTGGGATCTTCCCGGACCGGGGCACGAACCCGTGGCTGTTCCTTCTTATGATACCGCTCATATGGGTAGAGAGATTTATAATTCCCACCGGCAGCAACTATGGAGTGTTCAGTGTGTGGGCTCTGGAGCCAGGCAACCTGGGTTCAAACACTAATTCCCCCATTTATTAGCCACGTGAACTTGGGCAAGTGTCTGAACCGGTCTGTGCCTCAGTTTCCTCATCTGTAAAATGGGATTAATAATGGCACCCACCTCTTAGAATGGTCATGAGGGTGCAAAGATACCTTGTGAATGTGCTTAGCACAGAGTCAGTGCTTAATAGTGACTGTTCACTAATTTGGCTGCTACTTTTGTGACAGAGATCTTCACCAATCAACTGATTAACCCGCCTTTCCTTCTTCATTCATTCATTCATTCGTCAGTCTGCCTGGCCACTTGGTCATCCATCCATCCATCTACCAATCCATCCATCCATCCTTCTATCCATGCATCCACCCATCCATCCATCTACCAACCCATCCATTCATCATCCATCCATCCAAACATTATTTTTCCTCCTTGAACCTTACCCACTTGGGACAGAGCTGTATGGGCAAAGGAGTCTCACCTGCAGAGGAGGAAATAGTGACCTGCGAGGGGCTTCTGAGAACAGGGGCTGAGAAAGGTTGAGTGGGGAAAGGGAGGAGAGGGGAGGCACGAGGGAGGCTGGTCGGATGGCTGTGTGTGCATGTGTGGAGGGGCAGCCGGAGGACACGGGGGTTGCCTGGGGAGCAGCATTTGTTAGGGGGCCGCCTGAGGCTGGGTCACACAGTGAGGGGCAGGGACACGGAAAAGGGCTCCCTCCAAACCATTTCTAGCACGTCCATCCTGTTCTGGCCTGTGCCATTCGAGTGCACGTTGGCCTCTGAATTCCTGGCTCCTTCAGGGACACACTTTCGCTGACCACAGGCCAAGAGGTCTGGGAGGGACCACTGGTGTTTCCACCATGTTTCTTGGTTTATGGGGCATTTTAACGTGCACGATGCTATCTGGTGCTACTTTTCCCCCTTCACTAATGAGGGAACTGAGGCACAGAGAGGCGAAGTGATTCGTTCGGAGTCACACAGCCGCTGATTGGCAGGATCAAGAGGGAGATTCTTCTACTGGGTTTGGGTATTCGCTGCCTGTGGAGCATTCTCCCCAGGGGAAGGTGAAAAGCTGCGTAGCTGCGAATAGTAGGAATGCAGCTTGTGGGAAAAGGCCGTTAGTCTGAGGACTTGGCACCTCTGAGGCTGGACCAGTGGCCTGAGCTGCTAAGATGCAGCTCTGTGGGCATGACTCGGCTGAGGGCGCTGGTCTCTTGTGCGCTGGGGCAAAGTTCAGACTCTCGGGGGGGGGGGGGCTGGGTGCCCTTATTCCGCCAATCCACAAAGGCTGCGGGGGAGACCTCTGGGCCAGGGGTCAGTGCGGGGCTGGTCCCTGCTCAGCCACCTATGGCAGTTCCCATGGGCTTGTGGGTGTAGCAGGGAACCAGCAGGAGGCCGGGCAAGTTCCCAGAGGAAGGGATGGTGTCCGCGGCAGCAAAGATGACCGTTTATTTAAGTCCTACTGTGTGCCCAGCCACATCACAGGTGTGTTATCTGCTCCCAGACTGGATATTTACAATGACCCCCACCTCGTAGTTATTATTAGCCATACTTTACAGATGAGGAAAACGAGGCACAGAGAGGGGAGACGATTCTCTCCAGGCCACACAGCCAGGGGAGCAGTGACTCTGACCCAGACCTGTTCTTTAATTCAAGAACCTCGAGATAAAGCTACGTCTCCCTCGAGACTGGTTATTCTGAGAAACTTTGGTGGAAGAAAGTCCCCGTTTGGCCCAGAGATAATAGCATTGTAATGAGGTGTTTAATGGATCTGTCTGCAGAGGACGTCTTCGATGAATTATTTAAGCTGGCTCCGGAGAAAGTGAACGCTGTGAAAGAGGTAAGAGAAGGCAAAGTTGCAAGAGTACCTCCTGCCACCCGCCCACCCACCGCCCACCTGTCTCGAGTCCGGGGGTGGGAGTGGGGCAAAGGGAAAGGAATCGGGCCCTCACTCAGCACCTGCAGTGCGCCGGGTGCCGCGTGGGGGGCCTTTGTGTGGCCCCAGGTGGGAAGGTCGCAAAGCCGAGCTGGGGACCTGGGGCCCTTGTTCTTCCCTGGGTAGGCTGTAGTGAACTTCATCAACCAGAAGCTCGACCGCCTGGGCCTGTCCGTGCAGAATCTGGACACCCAGGTAGGGACTCAGCTGCAGGGTCTGGGGCAGGGAAGGGGCACATGGGGAGGGGGTTCCAAAGGGTACTGGGAGCCTGGGCCCATCCTGTGTGGCCTGGCACGTGTCACCTCTTGGAGCCTTGGGGTCCTCCTCTCCAGTGGGGATGTTGCTGGTAGCTGGTATTGTCAATCAGGGCCATGACGGGGATCCTGTGACGTGGGGATCTCGGGCTTCGTCTGCGCTGTTATTACTTGTCGTGGTAAAATAACCACTGTCCAGCTCTTTTCAAAATGAACCTCGGTCTATCCAACCCCAAGACTCAAAGCACATGAGGTTTCCCCAACTGCACTCGCTCGCAGCGTTTATTAGGTTGCGCCGCGTGCCAGGAGGGGTTGTAGGTGCCGACACAGCCCCGTGTCTGCGGACTCTCTGAGTTGCCCAGCCCACTGTTCCGGGGCAGGAACAGAGTCTCAGGAGGTCAGCCTTCCCCAGTGGGTCGTGGCCTCCCACGAGGCTGCTGTGCCCTGTGGTTTCCCTCAACACCGTGGGGCGCAGAGAAGCTCTGAAGCTAATTGCCAGCCCAGGGCCTTTAGGGCAGTGACGGAGCCTGCTGGACCCTGGGCGCAGTAACCGGGCGTGGCGGTGCAGGGCTCGGGCCACGGGGGCTTTGCTCACACAGCATGACTGGGGCAGGTGGTGAGGTCAGGTCTGGTCACTGGAGCTGCTGATGTCTCAGGCACAGCCTGACATCAGCCAGCGGGGAACGGGGTTGATACAGCCCTGTGCCTGGTAGCTAAAGCCGATACGGCCCTCACCGTGTGCCCGGCCCTGAGCAAAGTGCTCTGCATACATTAACTCACTGACTCCTCCCAACAAACTCTTTAGGTGGGAACTGATACTATCCCATTTTGCAGATGAGGGCATTAAGCACAGGGAGGTTGATTAACTTGTCCAAGGTCACACAGCGATTAACTAGTGGACCTGGGATTTGAACCCAGGTTGCTGAGGCCAGAGTTTGTGCTCCGTCACCACCTCGCACGGCAGCCACATGAGAAGTCCGTGTGTGACGTGGTGTGGTGACACTGCGGGGTGGAGAGAGCGGACTCTGCAGCCAGATGGGCACGTGTTGCTCCTGGGCTCTGAGGACGCCTCCTCCACCTTAGCTGTGTGGCTTTGCACCTGGACTTCTCTGAACCTCAGGCTCCTCTTCTTTTAAAATGGCGACGGGGGTACCAGCCTCATAGAACTGTGAGTAATAAATGAGACGATGAGCGCCCAGGTGTTTTGTGTATTACCTGACACACTGTCTACACATAATAAACAACACATTTGTGGTTTTATTGTATCTTATGTGGGAATAAACAAGATGATTTCTTAGGTTTACATTCTACCTGTTTCATCTTTATCTCTCCCTTGGTAAAAATAATGACATTTGGAGAATAATGGCACACGTGAGGATGGTATTTCGACTGCTGGATGAAAGGGGATATTAGAGTCCCTGGTATTCTGGTGGCATTACCAGGGATATATGCCAAACTGATAGCATCAGAACAGACCTAATGTGAGGAAATTCCATTAAGGACTTGGCCTGGTGGCTTTTCCTCCAACATTCAATCTTGTGTTTTGTGTCTTTGAAGAGATTGAATAGGATTATATTAGCATATGATGTGCTGGCACTAGGGTGACAGCTTTATCTCTGAACATACAGACAAAACAGACAAATACAAATGTGGCAGCCAGCAAAATGAGCCCGGTGTGCTGTTCTCTGCCTTTTCCTGATGGAATTATTTTACACTTAACTCTGTTTTCTCCTGGGCTTCTGTAGCTCATGGAACAGTATGTGGTTTAAAAACTGATTTGAAGCTATTTTACAGAAAATGTAAAAATAGCTCATTTTACTGAGCGCATGCTCTGTGCTAGGCAACCGACAGCTGCTTTATACCTGCTGCTGTTTACAACAACTCTGTGAGGTCAGGGTGTCGTCCGCATTACTCAAAAAGGAACCTGAGGCTCAGAGAGGTTGTGTGACTTCCGTAGGGTCACACAGCCTGTAAAAGGCAGAGTGGGATCCTCCAGGCTCTCTGCCTCCCATTCCCTCCTTTGTAGTTTGCAGATGGAGTCATCTTACTCTTGCTGATTGGACAACTGGAAGGCTTCTTCCTGCACTTGAAGGAATTCTATCTCACTCCCAAATCTCCTGCGGAAATGGTAAGTTTTCCAAAGATTTTCCTTAGGGGTCTACCTCTAGGTAGACGGATCTAGGAAATTGGCATGATCGGTCTCTATTTATTCACTTCCGGGTGAAGTGAAGGTGGAAGGAAACTTTGTTTGTCCATATGTCCTTCCATCCATCCACCAGCCTCACCCATAGACCCTCACACCTATCCACTGACGTATTCATTCACTCATCCACCCAATTCATCCACCACCCATTCGCCTGCCTGCAAATGCATCCATCCATCCTTCCATCCACCTGACCATCCATCCATCCACCTGTCCGCCCACCCATTCACCCACGCACTGGATCCATCATTTTCTGAGGTCCTCTTGGCATCAGGCCCCGTCGGCCATAAAGACAATCCAACACAGCTCCTGCTTTTGAGGACCGCTCACCCTCCACCCGCTGTACTCTCAATGATGTATGGTATTCTAGGGCTATGATGCAGTGCCTTGGCTCAGGGTGGGTGGGCCGGTGCGGGACCCGAAAGAAAGCGTGGTGAGTAGGATCTGCAGGAGTCAGGAGAGGCCTCGCGTGAGAGGGGGCCATGAAATTGACTAGGGCTTGGTTCGCAGCGTTAACTAGGGAGGGCACCCCCAGGGGAAGGGAACAGAGTCAGCCAAGGCTCGGGTGTGGCAGGGGTTCTGGCCTTGTGCGGGTCGGGAGTTCCCGTGTGGACCCTGGAGTCTGAGGGGCTGGTTGGGAGGTGGCTGTGTTAGTCCGGGCGGGGGGCTCTGGTCCCTGCCGGCACCTCAGGCTTTTTGCCCCTAAAATGTGCTCACAGTACCTGCCCTGCCACCCATCAGACCACGCAGATAATAGGAAAGAGTTTGGAGCACACAGAGGTGGAAGCATCCAGGGGCATGTGGCCCCTGGTCCCCCAGACCCCCCCCCAGGACCCCAGGTGGCCAGCTTCTCTCGGTCTGCACCAGGGTCCCGGGGACGGCTCAGCGGCAAACCAGGGTAGGAGGGCACCCCTTCATCCCTCCACAGAGAGGGGACACCAGGCAGGGCTGGGTGCCGGTTTCCAGTGCCAGCCCTGGGGAGTTTCTGGGAAAAGGAAAGACTTTGGTCCCCTTTGAGGTGCCCCTGGCCCTGGGGCTGGTTCAAACCTCAAGGCCTGCCTGCGGTTGGGGGGTGAGCCTGTACGCCCTTGACCCTGGCCCAGTTCCAGTTTCGATCTCTGCCTGTGGCCCCCACACATCCGCAGCCCTGTCTCTCCCTGCTTCTGGCTGCAAGCCTGACCTACCCGCTCCCCTGCCGAATGTTCCAGGCCTGCCTTCCCAGCCTGCCTGACCCCCAGCCGCAGCCTCACTGCCCGCCTGTGGTCCTTACTCGGCCTGGGCCTCTGGCATCTCCAGATCTTTCCCAGGCCGCTCTCTAGGCCCATCCTGCCTCCTGCTCTTCTTAAGCCCCCTTGGCCGGCTGGTCAGCTCTTACCACCTTATCCCCTCTGAGCTCTTGGGCATCCTATCGGGCCCCGAACCGTGGCTGCTCTCACGTTCTCTTGGAGTTCCTCCCTGCCTCCGGCCTCACCTGGCCCTTTACCCCATTTCCCCCTCACTCCATCCCCCTGCGAGGGAGGCAGGGCAAGGTTGTATCCCCATTTTCCAGAGGGGAAAACTGAGGCTTTGGGACATGCCCAGGGCCGTCCAGCTACTCGGTGGCAGGTCTGACACCAGGACCGGCCACCCAACCCCCAGCCCACATTTCCCCCTATGCGGCAGGAAGATGCCGTCTCTGTGGGCTTCATCTCCGCCGTCCCAGGAGGCAGGGGTGCTCTTGACTTGGAGATTGATTTGGGGCTCAGATTCCCAAGAGCTGAGAAGCAAACAGGCCAGAGCAGTGCGGTGTTTGTAGCTCTAGTGGTGGTAGAAACAGTGGTCAACGCTTACTAGGTTCTTGTCCTTCACCAGGCACTGTATTAATCAGCTATTGCCACGAAAATGCTGTGTAACAAACCACCCAGACAACCAGTGGCGTAAAACTGCAATCCTTCGTTCTCGTGGATCTGCGGGTCGGCCGGGTTCAGCTGCTCTAGACTTGGCTGGGCTCCATCACTCGCGCGGGCTGGGCTGGGCGCCAGGCCATCTAGGCTGGGGTCACTGGGGCCGTCCAGCTCTGTGCACGTGCCTCTCGTCCTCCTCCCGGGACTGGCAGTGAGAGCCTGGCGTGGTTTTTTCACGGCAATGGCGGGGACACAGAGACAAAACAGAACACGCAAGGCGCAGGCTCAGACCTGGGGTGCTGTCACTTCCTCTTCATCCTCTTGGCCAGAAGAGGCCCTGCGGCCTTGGTGCGGAGGCGGGAGAGCCCTGTGGTGTGTGGTGCGGAGACGACGCAGAACTGGGACCGGGGAGGCGCTTGCCTCCCTGGACGAACTTGCTAATTCCTCCCCACGTCGGGCCTCTGAGTAGGAGCGCTTCCCCGTCTCCATTTTGCTCTGGGGAAACTGAGTTCAGAGAGAGCTAGTAAGCTGGTCAGGGTCGAGGTCAGGCTGGCATCCAGGCTCGTGCATCTCCGAAGCCAGAGCCTCCTCCTTGCATCCTTCCAGGGGGAGCCCCGTGGGAGACGGGGGCAGGTGCTGGGCCCAGAAGGAGGCTCGCCCGGAGCTGCGGGGACAGGGGGGCTTAGGTGGGTCGGAGTGAGCCTGAGGCCCTGGCACTGACCTTCGTCCGGAAGGCAGGGGGCCTGTGTGTGATCAGTATCAGGGTGGGAGCGTGGAGACCCGCAGGTCACACGCGGGCCCCCTGGGGACGAGGGGCTCAGAGCAGCACGGGGGTCCCCTCTCTGTTACTCAAGCGTTGGGGCTTCATGGGATGTCAAGGTGTGATCACTGTTTGCTGGCCTCCAACCCCCAGTTCGTCACAAGCCAGGGACAAACGTCCCAACTTCTAAGGCCCCCTGTGTGCAGCCTGCCTACTCCACCGGCTTCAGGACAAGAGGAGCCGCAATCTACGTGGGGGAAAAGCAGCAGCCTCTCAGCTCAGACCCCAAGAATGCATTTTTTATGGACTATTGCAGGAAATCTCAGCCAGAGGAATGTGTAATAAAAATGCCGAGGAAATCATTAGCTGAAGAGGGCGGGAGCAAGGAGTTGTTATCTGCGCAGCGTGGCCTCTGGCATTTGAATTTCTCGTTATCAGACCGTCTTTGCCAATGGCATCTAGATGAGGTTCCCAATCCCTGAGGGAAGAGGACTAGGGGTGGAGGAGAGAGGCGATCATTTTCTCTGCAGAAACGAAAGCACCGGGGGCCAAGAGTCTCCGGCTTCCTCCTCCATGCAATTACTTCTCCCCGGGACGATTTGAATGCATCCTTCCGGGTCGTGACCTTCCCTCAGCTGCATACTTTCATCATCTCCAACTGTGCGCGGAAGAAAAATGATGCTTGGGGTAGAGCACGGTGGGATGAGGCCGGAGCATGGGGCAGCTGCTGCTGGTCACAATGAGCCTCACCGAGGAGTGTGACCCATAGAAACAAGTGTGATCGCCGCTCTAGCTGACGGCGGCAATTCTCACATTCCACCAGGGCAGGCGGCGGGTCTGGGTTTGCCCCTGTTGCGTGGCCAGCGCACAGTAGATGCTCGATAAATTTTTTTTTTTTTTTTTTTTTTTTTTTTTTTTTGCGGTACGCGGGCCTCTCACTGTTGTGGCCTCTCCCGTTGCGGAGCACAGGCTCCGGACGCACAGGCTCAGCGGCCATGGCTCACGGGCTTAGTTGCTCCGCGGCATGTGGGATCTTCCCGGACCAGGGCACGAACCCGTGTCTCCTGCATCGGCAGGCAGATTCTCAACCACTGCGCCACCAGGGAAGCCCGATAAATATTTTTTAAATAAGTGAAGGAAGTCTTTCCAAGGCACTGGTCCCGTGAGCTGCTCTGTGACAAATGGATCCTATGGTCAAGTCACCTGGGAAAACGTGCCCAGTCTTGAAGGCTCGTGACACACCAAAACACATTCGAGGCTCGGGGAAGTCCTGCAGTGAAGGATTTCCATCTAACTCTGTCGAAGCCAACATTTCCCAAAGCTGTTTGGCACTCTGCACCCTGGACCACGCAGTGGGGCTGCGGGCTTAGAGGGTGAGCTCATCAAAGGCAGGGCTGCGAGGCGGGGGCGGGGAACCCAGCCTGGGTGTCTCGTTCCCACTCCGACATTTACTTTCTGTGCGCCCTATAAATGGTGTTCATGGTGAGACTGAGGATAACAGCAACAGTCGTAACCCTCATTTTTCCAGTCGGGGGAAGGCTTGGGGACAAAGGCACCGGACGAGCAGCGGAGGTCTCAGCCCCTCACTCTGAGGTCTGCTTCCACCTGGTCCGGACACCCCCGGAGGTGTGTCTCAGCTGCTTGGGAGCATTGGCACCTGTGACAACCTTGGTTTCTTCTTCTTGGCGGGCTCTAGAGGGGACAGCCCGGCTGGGCGGGTGACCCGGCCATTGTCACTCTCTCTCTTGCATCTTGGACCCGGCTCGGTGCCTCTGTCCATCTGATGCGCCATCGGCTGTCCCCCGTGGGGCAGGGCTCTGCTCGCTGCCTTTCAGATCCCTGTGGTCCCTGCACGGCCACCGGCCGCCATGGAGGACTCTGGCCCCTCGCCCGCGATGTGGCAGGAGTCCTTGGCGTGGGCAGAAGATGCTGCCCCCGCCCCCGCCCTGTGCCCTTGGACCAGGACTGTGACCTGGCCCTTTCCCTCTCCGACGGAGTTCTCTCTCAGGGGCTTCAGGCCCTCCTCCCACACGCCTCACTTCCCAGCCCTCGGAGGAGCCCGGACAGCTGGCGTTTGCGGGGAAGCCCTGGCTCTGCCTTTATTACTCCCCGTTCAAGTGTTGCCTTGTGGCTCCCATCCTGTGTCCGCCATCACACTTGGATCTACGTGGCAGCTTGGAAAGGCCTCTGGAAGATGCACGGTTCCCCTTGTTCAGACGAGGGGACGAAGGCCCAGGCAGGACACGGGCCCTGTCCGACCTGTGACTTGTGGCCTAGTGGGGCGGGTGCGCAGACATCTAAGCCAGGTCTGCCCAGACCCACCGGGAGGTGACCGCAGGCGGCCTAGGCAGGGCGGCCTCCTCGGACGGGCCTTGCTCACCTGCTGCTCTGCCAGCCGGGTCTCTGGGCCCCTGGCTAGGTTGCCATGGGAACTGCCTGGCTGTTTGAAGCGGGCTTTGGGGCTGGGAGGGTCCGCAGATGCGGAGGGAAGGGACCAGCACGGCCAGCCACCAGTCTGGGACGTCCAGTCAGCACACTGGGCCTGAGTCCGTCGAAGGAAGGACCTGCTTGAGGTGCCAGGGAGCCGGGGACTCAGGCAGCTTTATCCCTGGCTTGTCCTACCTTTGCCCCAGGCCCTCTTTTTACCACACCGGCCTGCTGCCCCAAGGAGCAGGGCAGGGGTCTTTTCGGTGGGATCTGAGGCCCCTGGGAGAAACTAGCTGTGAAAAGGCAGGGCTCCACTGACAGAGGGGCTGCTCTGAGCCGAGGGCTGATGGGGGCTCCCCGGGGCCCGCCACCCACGGTCCTGAATCGGGGGAGACGGTGGAGACCCCACTTCGCAGGGAGCAAGTGGAGGCCTGAGGCACCAAGGAACTTGCTCGAGGCTCCCCAGGACCGAGCGGGGATCCGAACCTGGGTGGGCCTGACCCTGGCCCGGGCGTTCTCCTCCGTGCTGGGAGCGGTGTCTCAGGCGCCAGCCGGGGCAGAGGGGTGGCACACGGGGCAGGGACCCGGGTAGAGGTGGCTCCTCCAGCCCCCAGTCTGCTTTGCAGGCACCTGGTTCCGACACTTTCCGTCTTGTGAGTTCAGGGGAGCCCCGTGGCCGCCCTGAATGTTGGTTTTGTCATCTATGCTTTACCCATGGAACTCAGCTGTTGGTTCCTGAGGGGGTCTCTGTCACTCACGGGTTTCGGGGCTGCTTCGGAAAAGATCAGGGTGAACCCATGCTCCCTTCCCTGGTCAGTCCCCTCACCTGGCAGGACTCACCCCCAGGTGTCACCTCCACCAGGAAGCCTTCCCGGATCCCTGGGCTGGGTGCCTTCCTCAGGGACTGCCTTCCCCACTAGAGGTGGCCTCCTTGCTGCACGACGGGTCATCGTGCTGACATCTGATGGGGTCTTGTCATTGTAGCTACACAACGTCACCCTGGCCCTGGAGCTGCTGAAGGATGAAGGCCTTCTCAATCACCCCATCAGCCCCGAAGGTGAGTGCAGGGCACCTGCGGGCAGCCAGCCTCGGCCGAGCGCCGCGGAGCGGGGCACGGGGCGTGGGGACAGCCGTGGGTTGCAGCAGCCTCTTGCCTGGCGTTTGCTGAGTTTTCCTATGAGGGGCGCTGTGTCCACAACCCCTACCCACGCCAGTGGGGGATGGTCCGGAGGAGAGGAGATGGGGGACTGAGGTCCCTGGGGACGGGCTGTCCAGAGGGCCGAGGCCTGGAGGAGTTGCGGTGCTGGGGGCCCCACAGGAGGGTGCAGGGGAGGAGGAGGAGGCAGCACGCCCTGTGACGGGTCCTGGGACTCAGGCCTAGCTTGACCGACTGTCCTGGTTTGCCGGGGTCTCTCCCGGGTTTAGCACTGAAGGCCTGTGTCCCAGGGAACCCCTTGGTCCCGGGCAAAGGTGGACGGTTGGCCACCCCCTGCCCAGGCCTGAACGCTGCCCTGCTCTCCCCTGGCCCGCAGACATCGTGAACAAGGACGCCAAAAGCACGCTGCGGGTCCTCTACGGCCTGTTTCGCAAGCACAAGCTGAGAGAAAGCACGGACGGGGTGCCCCTGGAATCCCCAAATTAACCGTCACGGCCCCCCAAATCTGCTTCTCAGAGCCTGCCTGCCAGGCGCAGCTGGAGGTCCTGAGGGCCGCCGGGGGGACCTCCTCGCCGTCCAGCCGGGCCCTGGGCCTCCCACTCTTAGCCTGCGTCTGCGGCACGCCCCAGCCCCCCTTTCCTCTCTGCTGTTTCCATCGGTCTGAATATCTTTGAACTCAGTAAGCGTGGGTTCGATCTGAGCCAACCTCTGGCCTCGCTCGGTTTCTTTTAGCAAATGTATTTCTGGGAGGGATTTGCGGAGCCTGCCGTTGTCCTGGGAAGGGCCCCGCTAAATGTGCATGAATATGAGCTGACCCCGCCCCCCCCCCGCGGCCTCTCTCCCCACAGGGTGGGTGCGGGAGGGGCTCTTGTCTCCGAGGCCACCCCTGGGGTAGCCGAGAGCCCAGCAGTGCTGACCTGCATTGGGGCCGAGGGTCCAGCCCTGGAGCAGGACCGCCCCTCAGGTGTCAGGGGTGACCTGCCGGCAGAGACCCGCCTGCCCCCACTCAGCTACTGCAGCTCGCCTGCCTCTCGAGTGGGGTGATGGCCCCAGCGTCACCCTCGAGAGGCAGGAGCCCTAAGTGGCTCCCAAACCCGGCCGCTGTGCCCCTCGGGAAAGTCAATTCAGTTACTTTTCAGAGGAGCCGTGGCCCAGGCCCAGCCCTATGGCCTCGATGGTGAGCTTTGCCCAAAAGTCACAGAGAAGACGTCTCTGTGGCTGATGAGTGGGTCAGATCGTCTCCCAGTCAGTCCCCAGGGAGCTGCGGGGTGTGTGTGTGTGTGTGTGTGTGTGTGTGTGTGTGTGTGTGTGTGTCTCCAGTGAGACTCAGCACTTGCTGCATACATTTCTCAAAGCAAAAGTCCCTGTGGGAGGATTGAACAGGGATTCCCAGAGCTGACGTCAGATGGACACCAGCCTCGAGGAAGCAGGGTGGGCGGGGCTTGGGGTAGGGAGGGCCCACAGGGGAGGGCGGGCCGGTGGAGCGGGCCAGTGGACCCTGGCTGGTGCTGGGCTCCCTCCTGCTCTCCCAGCTCCAAGCCCCTGTGGAGGACAGAGCCCATTAGGTCTGGGGTTGTCACAGTTTGACAGCCTTGGATTGGGGGAGGGGCTCTGGGGCAGGGGGCCGGCATGGGCCAGGCCATCTTTGCCAGACCAGCTGGTGGAGCGTGGAGAATGTCCTGCCTACGGGGAGGGACATAAGGAACCCTTGGAGCTGGTGTCTGAGTGTGAGACAGTCTCAGAGCGGTCTTCCCTCCAACCCACCCGCCGTCCACATGCTCCCCTTACCTCCTGATTCACAGATAATTAGGTGTAGATGAGGCCATGAGGATGGGGCCCCTGTGATGGGGTTAGAGTCATTATAAGAAAAGAGAGATCAGAGCTCTCTGTCTGCCATGTGAGGACACAGCAAGAAGGTGGCCATCTGCAAACCAGGAAGAGGGCCCCCACCAGGCACCAAATCATCTGGCACCTTGATCTTGGACTTCCCAGATACCAGAACTGTGAGCAATAAATGCCTGTTTTTAAAGACACCCAGTCTATGGTATTTTATTATAGTAGCCAGAGCTGACTAACACGGAGTTTCAATACCATTAGTCATCAGGGAAATAAAATTAAAACCACAGTGAGATCTCACTATACACCCCCTAGAATGGCTACATTGAAAAACTGACAATAGCAAGTGTTGGCAAGGATGTGGAGCAATTAGAATTCTCCTACATTGCTGGTGGGAATGCAAAATGGTACATCTACTTTGGAAAACAGTTTGGCAATTTCTTATAAAGTGATACAAACACTCACCATATGACCCAGCCATTTCACTGCTAGGTATTTATCCAAGAAAAATGAGAACATATGTCTACACAAAGGCTTAGACATGAATAGCAGTACTATTCATAAAAACCAAAGACTGGGAAGAGCCCAAATGTCCATCGCCGGCAAAGGCATAAACAAATTAGAATGTGTCCATATAATGGGCTTCTGCTTAGCGACAAAGAGGAAAGGGTGTTGATACAAAACAGCCTGGATGCTCTCAACGACATTAGACTATAAGTGAAGGAAATGAGACACAAAGGGCTACACGTTTATGAGAAATTCTAGAAAAGGCGAAACCCTGGTAGGGGCAGGAGGGAACTTTGGGGTGACGGGAATGTTCTACGTGTGATCGTTGTGGTTACGTGACTGTCCACACGTGTCGAAACTCATCAAATCGTGCACTTATTGGGAAATTTTACCTTTTGTAAATCATTCCTCAACAGAGCTACAAAAATCAATTTAAAATTTTTTTCTGATTTGCTGTCAAACTGAACAAGGGTGAGGATGGCCCACCTTCGGGGGGAGGGCTATGGAAGAGAGGGAGCCAAGACCCCCGGGATTGGGGGGGGGCCTCGATTTCATGCTTTCAGGGAGCCTCGTAGGAAGACGGAAAGTGGGGCCTCAGGGGATGCGACCGCTTATGAGTGAGGAGGCTTGAGCCTGTTTAAATGCCCACAGGGAGGGTCCAGAAGAGAAAAGATGAAACGTGAGAGGGAGAATCTTACTGGAGGGAGGTACGTGGGCAGGTGACAGGAGCTGGCCTCCAGGTACAGGGAGGGGTACCTGGGATGGAGGGCCGATGGGAGAGGGGGGGATATGGGAACAGAGAGAGAGAGAGACCACCTAGTGCCCAACTGCACACCCATGGGGGATTGTCACGGCCTTTTGATGTCCTCTTTATCCTTTGTAACGTCTCTTGCTCTGAAATCTACTTTGATTTTAGGTTTTAAATTTACTTTATTTTTTTACTTTGAATCAGATTTTAAAATCTGATTTTAATACAGCCACTCAAGCTTTCTTTTAGTGTTAGCGGGGGATCTTTTCTATTCTTTTCCTTTTAAACGATCCGTGTCTTTCTATATAAAGAGGGTTTCTTATAGATACAAATAGTTGTATCTTTTTATCTGATCTGAATACCTCTGCATTTTAATGGAGGGTTGAGTCCATTAAATTTTTTTTTATTGTGGTAAAAGACACACAATGAAATTTTCCATTTTAGCCATCGTAACACTTGCAGTTCAGTAGCATTCAGTTAACTTCGCCCTGTGTGCCCACGTCACCACCATCTCCAGAACCCTTTTCCAGGCGCTCCTGATGCTGTTATCCCTGCCTGAGATGCCCTCCTCCCAACTCCCAGAGCTTATCCCTCACAAAGGGGTGGGGGCACCCTTGGGGAGAGTCCGGAGGAGGGATGAGCTCAGGGACAGGGTGGACGCCTGGGGGGTGGTCCCAGGGCTTGGCTAGGCGGGCGGAGTGGCTCCCCCAAAGAAGCCTGAGAAGCGAGTGGCTGGGCAGCCCACCGCCCTCACCTCCCTCTCTCCTCCATTCCACGAAATCTGACCCCAGCCGGAGTTGAAGCAGGAGCTGGAAGCAGGATAATTACCGTGGGCTGAACTGGAAACCGTCCAGGGCCCAAGAAGGAGCTGGCAGCCTTGGGCTGGTGCGCAAACAGCTTCGGAGTGACGGGAAATGCCTCGAAGGCTGGGGTGCCTCGGAGCTGAGCCGCTTCCTAAAATAATCCGAGGGGCAGCTGTCTCGGATTCTGAAACTGGGTCTGGCTGCCCAAGCTGCAGGAGGCCCCAGGCCCACACCAGCCTCACTCTGGGAGCAGATGGTACTGGGAATATTTTTTTCTTTCACCGAAGTCAGCTGGTTAGCGAACAGCTTGTCTGGAGAAAAGCGTCCCTCCACCCCACCCCCCACTTTGGCAACAGATCGAAGCTGCCACCTCCCCTCCCCTAGTCCCTGCCCGCCTCAGGCCTTCTTCCTCGTACGGCCCCGGGCAGCCAAGCCAGAGGGACATCACAGGTATTCTCACCTCAGAGCTCATGGGGTCCTCGCCCACTGGTGGGTTTGACTCAGGGGGCAGCCAGGGCCCCTCGCTCTATGGGACAGCAGATTCTGGGAGGCCTGGCTGGTTGGAAAGCAGACAATCGGGATGTCCCAGAAATGATTCTTTCAGGAAGGGCCAGCCAAGAGACCTTGGCTGGCCAACAATTGCACGCTTTTATTCATCTAACTCTGATGGTTTCAGGTCGATTGATATGCTTATTGCCTGTAAAGGGGATGCGTCAATGCACAGGTGGGATTTTTGCATCTGCACAAATCATTCCTAAGAGGCCTTCCTGAACACCTACTGCGTGCAGGCCCCGGGCTCAGAGCTGGGGATACAGAGAGAGCTCAGAGGGAGGCTCTGTCCTTGCTCACGGCCCGCGGCGGACGAGGCAGCGCGGTGCAGTGGTTAGAGCGCAATGCTCGCGTCAGACTCTGAGGCGTGAATCTTGGGTCTGTCCGCTACTTGCTCTGTGAGGCTGGGTGAATCACTTACCTCCCTGAGCCTCAGTTTACTTCTCCGTCCAATCAAAGCAATAAGGAATCTACTCTTTGTAGGGGTATTATGAAAGTTAAAGAAGAGAATCCATCTAAAGAGCTTTAACATTGCTGGGCACAGAGCATTCAGTAATGTCGGATGACATCACCACCACCACCACCAATCACCATCAGCATCGCCACCATTCCTACACCTGTAAAAATGGAACTGAAAGCCCCTCCCCCCATGGGTCCTGGTGAGGGGGCCGTGACAAGGGGTCAGGGCCAGGCACTAAAGAGCCAGCTCATCAGGTGAACCCTACCTGGGTTTTGTATGTTCCCTGCACCCAGGCTCTGCTTGTTGGAACCCACGACCCTCAGCCCATCAGAGGCACTGGGTAAATATTTGCTGGCTGACCCACTGACTGTGACCTCTTACCTCCCCTGGGGTTGGGCACCTCCAGACCTGCTGCCTTTACTTGAGCCCACCCAGCTGGCCTCCCTGATAGCCCAGGACACCAGTGTTAAAGCTGAGCTCCACTCAGTTCACTTCTCTGAACTCGGGCTGGTTCCCTCAGCCCCTGGGCTAGGCCAGCGGGCTCACCACCTCAGCTGAAAACACAGAGGCAAATGGAGGACCGCTGGCTCCAGGACCTCTCCCCTTCCTCTTGTCGTTGGGAACGAGAGACAGCACTGTGATGTCGTGGGAAGTCCTGGGCTCCAACCCCAGCTGGGCCACTTAGCAGCTGTGTGGTCTTGGGCAAGTCACTGCCTGTCTCTGAGTTCCCTTTTTTGCTGTAAAATGGGAACGATCCCCCCAGCTTAGCTTAATCCCCAGGTGGGAGTCATAAAGATTAACTGAAATAATGATGGGCAGGGTTTGTGTGTGTGTGTGTGTGTTACGCGGGCTTCTCACTATCGTGGCCTCTCCCGTTGCGGAGCACAGGCTCCGGACGCGCAGGCGCAGTGGCCACGGCTCACGGGCCCAGCCGCTCCGCAGCACGTGGGATCTTCCCGGATCAGGGCACGAACCCGCGTCCCCTGCATCGGCAGGCGGATTCGCAACCACTGCGCCACCAGGGAAGCCCAGTGGGCAGGGTTTTGAAGCGTGCTATCAGCTAAGCGTTAGCCATGGCTAAGATTTCCAGTATCCTCATCTTTCTTTAGTTGTCATGGTCCAGGCAGCCTGGCCACTCATCAAACCCACTTCCTCCTCCTGACGGGCAGGCAGACGGACCGCATTTCCCAGCCGCCCTTGCGATTTGTGTAACCGAGTCCCAGTCGATGAAGTGTGAATAAAGAAAGATGCGACATTGTTGGTCCCCTGCATCCCCTTCAGTGCTCCTTGATGCCCAGGGGATGCCAGCTGATGCAGGCAAGTGTGGTCATCTTGGGAGCCACGTGCTGGAACCGCAGGTAGAATCGCCCCGGGAGGGGAGCTTCCTGCCAGTCAGGAACACCTGCTTTGAACTGTAGACGATCAAGAAACTGTAGATGATCAAGAAATGTTTGAACTCTCATCTCTTTGGTGTCGGTTACGGCAGCTGGCGGCACCTTGACTAAAATAGCTGTGTCGACTCTGCTGTTGAATTCGTTTATTTTATTTCAGTTATAGAGTTTTTTTGTTGTTTCTAGAAGTTTCCTTTTCAAAATTTCTAGGCCGTTTCATAGTCTCTTGTTCCTTATTCATATTTTTGATTCCTTCTTTTAATTCTTTCTACACACAGGTATCTTTATTTTATGTTCTTGTCCGAGGATCTAATGCCCCGGGCCTGTCTCTACGGTCGGACCCTGTTTGCGCTGACTCTCCCGCGTGGTGCTTTTTCCTCTGTGTCTTCTGTGAGCTCTGCCTGTGTCCTTTCTACTTAATCACTGGTAATTCTTGGAGGCTTAGGCTGAAAATGGGAACCTCCAGAGATAATTCAGACACCGAAGGTCTCTCTGAGTTGCCTCCCCCTTTATTTTATATAAAGATTTTTTTTTTTTTGATGTGGACCATTTTTAAAGTCTTTATTGCTTGTTACAACATTGCTTCTGTTTTATGTTTTTGTTTTTTGGCCCCGAGGCGTGTGGGATCTTAGCTCCCCGACCAGGGATCGAACATGCACCCCCTGCATTGGAAGGCGAAGTCTTACCCATTGAACCACCAGGGAAGTCCCTGCCTCCCTTTAAATTAAAGTCTTAGTCTGGGATCTGTGGTCCACAGGGCCGGTGTAAAACCTGCATTAGGGCAGGCTGGTGGTTATGACTTCAGGAAGATTCTTTTTCTCCTTTTCCCCTGGTGCTGAGCTTGATGTAGGCTAGCCGTCTTTAGGCTTTTTTTTTAGGCTTTTTCCTACTAACTTATTCCAGCAGTGAAAGCATAGCCTTTGGGAGCGTCCAGCTGTAGGTGGGGCTCCCTACTGACTCATGCTGGACGGCCCAGACTTTCCTCCCGCCCCACAGCCAAGTGTGGTCATGGCAAAGGGCCATCAGGTGACTGGCTTTGCTGAATGTCCCCGGGGCAGAGCTGGCTTTGGCAGCTGCTCACCTCGGGGGACTTCCAATTTCCCTCCTCGTTCTCTGGCCTGTGAGGATCTGTCTTGTCCTTGCTTGTTCAGCGTGGTGCGTTTTAATACATATATGATACATGTATATGTGCATGCATATAAACACATGTTCACATACGTAGATACGTATATCGCTTTTTCACTGCTGAGCCGTGGGACTGTTGCTCAGTTAGTACTCTTCCACGTGGTGGAAAATGGAGGTCATTTCCGGGTTGCGCGTTGTAGAGTTTGTGGGGGTTGTTTTTTTGGCCACACCCCACGGCTCGTGAGATCTTAGTTCCCTGACCGGGGATTGATCCGGGCCCTCGGCCGTGAGAGCGCCGTGTCCTAGCCACTGGACCTCCAGGGAATTCCCATTGTAGGTTCTGAACAAGCATCAAAGTATCTTTAAAATTCTCTCTCCATCTCCGCCCTCCCCAGGTCTCCACGTGGAGGCAGTTATCGGCACCCCATCCATTCACCTCCACTGTCTCCTCCTTTCCAAGACCTCCTTCCCCAGCCCGGTCCTGTCTCCCAACCCAGACCCTGATCGAGCCGGACGGTGGGGTGCGCCCAGCGTTTACCCGGAGATACTCCTCTGCGTCACAGCCGCCTGTGCCGCCAACAACACGCTTCTCAGGGACAAAATTAGTGTGGGGTGTGCAGGGAACGTGGAATCTTCTTGAATGGCCAGCCCTGGCTGTTGTCTGGGGGCCAGAGTGGGCCAGCGTGGCGG
This sequence comes from Kogia breviceps, assembly GCF_026419965.1. NCBI lineage: Eukaryota > Metazoa > Chordata > Mammalia > Artiodactyla > Physeteridae > Kogia > Kogia breviceps. The sequence goes on from NC_081321.1 coordinate 98,074,600, forward strand.
TTCTGGAGGCGAGGAAGAGGCCTGGGGTCCCAGACTGAATGAGGCAAGAAACGGGTGCAGGGGAGCCAGTGGCCTCAGGTGGAGACAAGGCCCCACGCGCTCACCTGTAGAAGGCAGCGGCCCCCAGGTGTCACTGGCCAGGGTGCAGGAGGCATCCCAAGCAGCAGAGCTTTCTAAAGGCAAGGCCGTGCCAGGGCTGCCTAAGAGATGCGTGGGCAGGAGGACAGCCACCGTTCGGGGACTCTGCGCAGGGTTCCGGCCTCCCGGGGGCAGGCCGGGAGTGCGATGCATCTGATGGACTGGCCGCGGCACCCTGGGCCAGGTGCCTTGCTCAGACCCAGAGCCCAGTGCCCTGTCTCGTCTGCCCTGGTGATCAAAATCTGGGCAGTGGTGGTCAGGCAGGGCCCACCAGCCGATGTCCATCCGGCACTCAGGGTCCGGGGGGACAGGCAGTGCATCATGGGTGAGTTGCCGTGGGGAGGACCTAGAGCCCCTGGGTTGCGTATTACGCACCCCGCACATCGTTCCTGCTGGTTCAGCCTTACGTGGGCACAGCTCACTTGGGTGTCAAAGCGGACTGTGCGTTGCTGACAAGTTCTGGGCGATCCCGTTGGACTTGCCTGGTTCCGGGTCCCCCCGTAGACGGTCTCAGTCCCTGGTCCAGGAACTCACGCCGCACACGTGGCCTCTGTGCCTTGACCCTCTCTGCTGCAGCGCGGGTCCCTGCTCTGCGAGCCCGGCCTACGCAGGTGGGTCTGCCTCCCCCGCTGAGTGTCCCCACGCCCAGCACAGGTGGGCGGGAGGAGGGGTCGGTGAGCACCGGCGAGGGCCGGGGACCCTGCAGAACAGGTCACGGTGGCGACACGCCGGTCACCTCAGGCCTCGGTCACCGTGGCTGTTCTTGTTAACCAAGTGTGTTTCTGAGCGGGGACAGGTGTGCCCACCTGCTCACCTGGTCCTATGTCTCTACACAGTTTGCAAGAGGAAAATGTTTTTGCATTTCTTTGGTTCAGGTGTCCTCCCCACCCCCCAGCAAACCATGGAAGCTCTGCGCCCCGTGACACGGGGACCTGATGCTGCTGGACACGCCGAGCCTTGGGACTCCACCGCCCGCTCCCCGGGTTAGAACACTGGCAGCTTCCTTCCACTGGAGCCCGTTGACTCCCTCTTTTCCGCTCAGGCCCCTTGCCTGCTTCCCACAGCCTGGGCCATCCCACAGGAAACTGCCCTCTAGCACAGTAGGAGCCGGACATGCAAATCCTCCTCTGCCCTTTATTTGCCCATGACCCTGGGGGAGGGACTTAGCTTCCTAAGTCAGTGTTTCCTCTTGTAATAGGAGATACGATTAATAACAACTTCCTCCCTTCCAGTTTCTGTGGCTGCCTGGTAACTTCCCCATTTCTTATGCTCCTGGCCTCTGTGGGTGACGAGTTCAGCTCAGTTCTGCTCCGGGGGTCTGAGGCCTCAGCTCGGGAGGCTTGGGTGGCTGGAACCCCCCAGAGGCGTCTCACTCGCGCATCTGGCCACTTTCTTCCTCAAGTTTCTGCAGGGCTGTCCCTGGGCCAGAGCATTCGGCACGTGGCCCCTGAGGGCAGGGTGGGGAAGGAGGTGAGGTGGGAGGAGCTAGATTTGGGCTTGGTGCCAGGAGGAGCTGCGGTCCAGCCCGGGGCCTCCATGGCTGGCAGGAAGGGGCATCTCCAGGGCTGAGGGGTCAGCCAGACCCTCCGCTCTGAGCCCACCTCCAGCCTCCTCCCAGTACTGCCCCGAGCAGGGCTGGGGGGCGGCAGAGACCTAGAGTGGGTGGCGGCGGGGACGGCTGGGAGGTGACCTGAGGGGGAGGGTACCGCCCGCAGGTAACACACACCCAGACAGCCCCCTCCAGGCTCGGGGAGGAGGAACAGCACCCTGCTGCCCAACGCCCAATCGTCTCGGTCCAGGGACGGACCCTCTCGCAGTGAGGACGTCGAGGATGGCTGCTGCCTCGGGGTGGGGTGGGCCCTCCCATCCTCAGAGGCCAGTCAATGCCCACGTTACCTCCCTCTGTCCAGAATGCTGTCCTTGCTGGCATCTGCACGCCCAGCTCCTTGACCCAGTTCTTAGCTTAGTGGTCACAGCTCCTGGTCACCAAGGTGGAACAGCCCCACCACTCTCTCTCACCACCCCAGAGCCTCTGCATTTGTCACTAGGATATAGGATGCTCACACCATCCTATATGCTCTGCATTGCTCAGCACTAGCTGTTACCTCCTCCCTCCCTTCCTTTTGCTGTCTGTGTGGGTTCCGGTTTATCAGTCCACTGAAGGCAGGCACCCTGTTAGGTCTTATTCACTGCATCCTGTGTCTAGAACAGTGCTCAGGACATTATAGGAATTCAGAAAAGAAGTCTTACAAAGGAAAAAAATCTTTCTAACATTCTGTACCATCTAACAATGGAACACACTGCTTTTGGGTAGTGAGCTCCCCGTCACTGGTGGTATTCAAGCAGTAGTTGGATGAGCACTTGTCAGGGTGTGTTATAGAGACAAAAGCAGGAGGTAGAGCTTGCGATTAGGGCAATCACAGCTCCCATCCAAGGGTCTCTGAACTTCCAGTGCTCCCCTCCCTGTCTTGCTACCCTCTGGCTGTGAGATGCTGGGTGACACCCTACTCCACTCTGGCCCCAGTCTCTTCACAGTTCTAGAAAACAAGAGGTGGCAGCATCTACTTGGTTGAACCACCCAGATGGAAAAGGCTGCAGAAGGAAAGACCACTATTTATTCATTATCGTATCCAGAAATTAGCCTGGGAGCCACAAATAGGCATTCCTAACCAGCGCCCGTCTGGCCCTGCCTCTCGGGCTCCTGCTACAGATTTCTTTTCATGTCACGTCTTGCCGCCCGCACAGGGGTTTGGCTTGAATATTTGCCAGCCGCTTGGTTATTTTCTGAGGCGGTTAATAGGAAGGTGGGGCATCCGACAGCAAGCAGGATGGTCTTTGAAAAGGGCATGTGCTGTTTCTGACAAGGACCCATGTGAGCGCGGTTCAGAAGCTCTTGGAGTGGGTGGGCGGGGCGGGAAGAGCCAGGGCAAGCGGAGTGACGGTGGAGTGCCATCCGGCTGGAAAGACCCAGCAAAGACGAGAGGCTGCCCAGGCCAGGCCAGGTCTGTTTCAGTGCCGTCGTGCACTCGGCCCCGGCCCGTCACTGCCGGGCTCAGGAGCCGGGCTCCTCCTGTGCTTCCCCAGCAGCTCTTAGCATCAGTGTCACGTACCCAACTCTTTCTCCCATCTTCAAAGAGGCCTTCCTCTCCCACTTCTTCTGCTGTCTCCTTCCCCCTCTTGATAGCAAATCTTCTTGAAAGAGCAAAACTCCTCCCCATCTTTCTTCAACCTGCCCCCAGCCTGCTCCAAGCAGGCTTTTCACGCCAGAGATTCCCTGAAACTGCTCTAAATGAAGTCAGCGGTGACCCCGCCCCGTCCAGACCCTGAAAGCCAAAATCCAATATTGGCCGTCAGACCTCAGCTTCCTGACCCATCAGCTGCCTCCGACTCTGCTGGTGGGTCCCTCTCTCCTCCTGGCTGCCCCTCCTTGCCTGGCTCCCAGGACCCCGCGTGCCCTCTGCTAGTGTCTCCTCACTCCCTGGCTGCTTCTTCCCGTCTCCTTGAGCTTGATCACGTTCAGTGTTCAGTCCTTGGACTGTATCTCCTTTTATTAACTTCCTGCTGCCCCAGTGATCCTGTTTGGTGGCTTTATTTTTTATTTTATTTTATTTAGAAAAAATTTAATTTTATTTATTTATTTTTTATACAGCAGGTTCTTATTAGTCATCAATTTTATACACATCAGTCCCAATTGCCCAGTTCATCACAAGACCACCCCCACCCCCTGCCACTTTCCCCCCTTGGTGTCCATACATCTGTTCTCTACATCTGTGTCTCTATTTCTGCCCTGCAAACCGGTTCATCTGTACTATTTTCCTAGGTTCCACATATATGCGTTAATATACGATATTTGTTTTTCTCTTTCTAACTTACTGTACTCTGTATGACAGTCTCTAGATCTATCCATGTCTCTACAAATGACCCAATTTTGTTCCTTTTTATGGCTGAGTAATATTCCATTGCATATATGTACCACATCTTCTTTATCCATTCATCTGTCAATGGGCATTTAGGTTGCTTCCATGACCTGGCTATTGTAAATAGTGCTGCAATGTGTCTTTTTGAATTACGGTTTTCTCTGGGTATATGCCCAGCAGTGGGATTGCTGGGTCATATGGTAATTCGAGTTTTAGTTTTTTAAGGAACCTCCATACTGTTCTCCATAGTGGCTGCACCAATTTACATTCCCACCAACAGTGCAAGAGGGTTGGTTCCCTTCTCTCCACACCCTCTCCAGCATTTGTTTGTAGATCTTCTGATGATGCCCATTCTAACTGGTGTGAGGTGGTACCTCACTGTAGTTTTCATTTGCATTTCTCTAATAATTAATGATGTTGAGCAGCTTTTCATGTACTTCTTGGCCATCTGTATGTCTTCTTTGGAGAAATGTCTATTTAGGTCTTCTGCCCATTTTTGGATTGGGTTGTTTGTTTTTTAATATTGAGCTGCATGAGCTGTTTATATATTTTGGAGATTAAGCCTTTGTAGGTTGATTCGTTGGCAAATATTTTCTCCCATTCTGAGGGTTGTCTTTTCATCTTGTTTGTAGTTTCCTTTGCTGTGCAAAAGCTTTTAAGTTTCATTAGGTCCCATTTGTTTATTTTTGTTTTTATTTCCATTACTCTAGGAGGTGGATCAAAAAAGATCTTGCTGTGATTTATGTCAAAGAGTGTTCTTCCTATGTTTTCCTCTAAGAGTTTTATAGTGTCCGGTCTTACATTTAGGTCTCTAATCCGTTTTGAGTTAATTTTTGTGGAAGGTGTTAGGGAGTGTTCTAATTTCATTCTTTTACATGTAGCTGTCCAGTTTTCCCAGCACCACTTATTGAAGAGACTGTCTTTTCTCCACTGTATATTCTTGCCTCCTTTATCAAAATAAGGTAACCATATGTGCATGGGTTTATCTCTGGGCTTTCTATCCTGTTCCATTGATCTATATTTCTGTTTTTGTGCCAGTACCATATTATCTTGATTACTGTAGCTTTGTAGTATAGTCTGAAGTCAGGGAATCTGATTCCTCCAGCTCTGTTTTTTCCTCCTCAAGACTGCTTTGTCTATTCGGGGTCTTTTGTGTCTCCATACAAATTTTAAGATTTTTTGTTCCAGTTCTGTAAAAAAATACCACTGGTAATTTGATAGGGATTGCATTGAATCTGTAGATTGCTTTGGGTAGTAGAGTCATTTTCACAATATTGATTCTTCCAATCCAAGAACATGGTATATCTCTCCATCTGTTTGTATCACCTTTGATTTCTTTCATCACAGACATAGTTTTCTGAGTACAGGTCTTTTACCTCCTTAGGTAGGTTTATTCCTAGGTATTTTATTCTTTTTGTTGCAATGGTGAATGGGATTGTTTCCTTAATTTCTCCTTCTGATCTTCTGTTGTTAGTGTACAGGAATGCAAGAGATTTCTGTGCATTAATTTTGTATCCTGCAACTTTTCCAAATTCATTGATTAGCTCTAGTAGTTTTCTGGTAGCATCTTTAGGATTCCCTATGTATAGTATCATGTCATCTGCAAACAGTGACAGTTTTACTTCTTCTTTTCCAATTTGTATTCCTTTTATTTCTTTTTCTTCTCTGTTTCGTGGCTTTAAAACCACTGAGATGACAATGCTTCCAGGCCCCTCCCTTTGACGGCTAATGGGTTTCCAACTGCCGCCGTGATGGTTCCACTTGGATGTCAAAGCCACCTGTTCTCAAGCTCGACACGTCCACCACAGAGCGCCTGATCTCTTCCCAGCTTCCTCCTCAGTTGGCAGCTGCACCGTCCTTCAGTTGCTCAGGCCAAGAGCCTTGCATTCATCCGTGGTGCCCCCCTTTCTCTCACACCCCACATCCAATCTGTCAGGAAATTATATTGGCTGTACCTCCAAAATGCCTCCAGAATCTGACCACTTCTCACCACTCCCACTGCTTCCATCCTGGTACAAGCCACCTTCATCCTGGCCCCCTACAGTCTGTTCTCAGCACAGCACTCAGAATAACCCTTTAAAAACATTAAGCCAGAGCAACACTCAAAAACTTTGCAAAAGCTCCCACTTTTCACCTGAAATACAAGCCAAAGTCCTCACAGGGATTGCAAGACCCCTTATAATTTGACCTCCTGTACCTTCTCTGACACCACAGCCATCACTCACCCCAGCACTCACTGCTGCTTAGCACCCCATCACCATGCTGTGAGGAAGCCCAAGCAGCCATGTGGAGACGCCTACATGGAGGAGAAATGAAGTCCCCGCCTGGTAGCCCCAGCTGAACTCCCAGCCTGGAGCCAGCATCACCCGCCAGCCATGCCAGGGAGGCCGTGTTGAACCTCTGGCCACCCCAGTGCCCCAAGCCAACACCCCTCGAAGCAGGAGACTCACACGCCCCACCCACAGAATTGCTGTAGTAAACGGTTGTTGGTGTTTTAAGCTACTAACTTTTGGGGTGGTTTGTTAGATAACAATAAATAACCTGAATAACTGTCCAGCTGAGGACTAGGTTTAAAAATATATTTTAATGACGTGAACATATACATGCATATATTATACACAAATGCCGAAATGTGTTAACATATGTGTGATTTGTTTTATTGGCAGTCTTTGTGTTCTGTTTTCCTATTTCACTTGGCTCCCTTTTCTCCTTCCCACACTTCCCACCCTATGTCCCCAAATCATGTTGCCTTATTCTCCTGAAAACGCATGCAATCATTTATTAGTATATACAGGCACGTATAGAGAGGTTTTGCTGGGAGGCAGAGAGCTTTCTGTTACCAAAATGTGATCAACACTATATTCTCTTGCCCGTATTTTGCTTTTCTTATTGGACAGTTCTTTGTGAAAATCCCTCCAGATCCCCTGTAGAGCTCCAATTCATTCTTTTAAATGGTTGTGTAAAATTCTACCGTGTGGCCATTGCATACGGGTCAACCATTCCCAGGGGCGTGCTGGAGCCAGCTCATACCGGCTTCGTGAAAGCCTATTGTCAGCATTTCGCGAATATCGTGAGCCAGTTACTAAACGCAACCGGTAAAAATATTAAATTCTGTAAACGTATAATTAAATACATACATTATACTCAAAACAAAGGTAATAAATACTCCAAACGTATCACTTCCTAATTATTTTACTATTATCGATCCTCCAGGCTATTTACATCTATTATAAAATACAACACGACGGCACGCTTCTGGGCACATTTTCATAAGTCTGTGATCGGACGTGTCCTGTACGTGGTTTAAAGCTGGCCATGGCGAAAGCACACACACCACAGAAAGTGGCACACATTACAGATCTCGGCTTGATCGATTGTTTTGTTGGTTGTCTAGACTTGAGAGATATTAACATTAATAATGCAAATTCAACTTAAAGGCGAGTCACGTCTGCAGCTATTGCACTGTGACTAGCAGAAAAAAAGTGAGAAACTATTCTCCCAGGATCTGAAAACTGTTATTTGGGACTTCCCTGGTGGCACAGTGGTAAAGAATCTGCCTGCCAATACAGGGGACATGGGTTCGATCCCTGGTCTGGGAAGAGCCCACATGCTGCAAGCAGCTAAGCCCGTGTGCCACAACTGCTGAGCCTGTGCTTTAGAGCCCACGAGTCACAACTACTGAGCCCACACGCCTAGAGCCCGTGCTCCACAGCAAAGAGGAGCCCCCGCTCGACGCAGCTAGAGAAACCCCGCGTGCAGCAGTGAAGACCCAAGACAGCCAAAAATAAATAAACTTAAAAAAAACCTTATTCAATTCAACAAAGAGGGCACTCAGGCCACTGATGAATGAGTGAAGTTTCAACATACATCTTTGTTTCCCTTTCACCTTACTTTTTAACAAAAATGTACATTCATGTTGAACCAACACTCGCTCATGGGTCCCAGCTGTAGGTTGGCTACACATACACAGAGTTTGGCAAAAATCTGCAAACACATTCTGTGAGGATCAGTTGACTACATCAAATTTATAAAAAAGGGTATTGTATATTTTATTATTATTTGTAAATGTTATGTCACACATCCTTTTTGTTAATACGTTTTATGATAAATATAGGGATATACACAGACACATGCATTTTTCCTGGAAGGTGCGTTGTTTCTCACTTGGCCACATACCACCGATTCTGTCCTCTGTCAATAGGCATCGTTTTGTTTCCGTTCCAACAAGGAATTCCATTCCATCCATGAGTGTGTGTAATGCTAATAGATATTTTCAGATTGCTTTCAACAACCATTATAACAACTCTACTTTCTCGCATCAGTGCGTGAGCACCCTTTTCCCGTACAGCTGCTGACCATAGATTTTATAGATTTATTTGTTGTCAGTGTGATGTAAAGTGGTATCATTATTTCCCTTTGCTCCCCTCCCCCATACCGGTGTGAGTGAAGGTCTTTTCGTTTGTTTGTCGCCATTTGGATTCATTCTGTGAATTGCCTCTTGGTGTCCCTTTTTCTCCCTGTTGGGTTGTTTATTCTCTTTCTGCCCATTTCTGCATGCTCTCTGTAAATTAGATGTAAGCCTCATATTAAATCTCTTGTTCACCTATTGACTTGGTGTTATCTTTTGTCATAGAAAAATTAACTTTTGTATTCCTGTTTATCATTCCTTCTATAGCTACCAGGCATCTGGTCTTGGTTTAGGTACATTTCTCTCCACTGAGAATGTTCATACAACCCTGTAGAATTTCTTGCTGCATTTTTATTGTCTTTAATATGACATTTATTTTTACATATGGCTAAAAGAGGAGTCCAGTTTTATTTTTTTCTGATGGGTAGCTAGTCATGTTAGTATAATTTGGAAATATTTGTGGTTTAGTAAAACAATAATAATAGTTACGTATTAATAATTCTCCATTGAATTGAAATATTATTTTTGTTATCAAATATACTCACATATATTTCTGTATTCTAATCTGTCTGTTCTCAAGCCAACAGCATGTTGATTTGATCCTAGTGTCTTTATAGTAGGTTTTCATTTGGGGGGTTTTAAGAATACAATTTGTAACACTGTTTCTGGCATGAGGTCATTAAGAGAGCTTCCTTTATCCTGCTATGGCCCCTTCAGTGCATTTACCACAGGGAGGCTCTGTGTTGAAATTGTGGAGACACCAAATGAGAGCAGTTTGATCCCTGAGTCACTTTATGGAGGAGGGTTTCCCTGGAGCATTGCCTGATTGCATCATCTTTGCATGAAGGATAAATAACCTTTTGTTTTGAACTCAGCATAGTTTATCCTGTCCTGACTAATAATTGATGTTGCTGCATTTAAAAGCTAAGATACATGGCATTAGCTTAGTGGCTGGTGGTTGGCACGGAGGAAACTGATACTGGAGGGTGGGTGTTGGCAACCCAGGTTATAAATGCTGACACATTACTTCAATCAGTCTGCATTAATTTATAGCCAAATGAACTTGAACACTAAAACAAGAGGTAAGAAAGCAGGGTATTATAAGTGTGTCTTGGCTGTTGACTACCCTCAAAAAGATTTTGCATGAATTCGGGAAGGAAGTGGTTAATTTGTAACCAGGAATAAAGAGAACAGAGAAATTCCAGAAATTAAGGGCTTAGCAAAATTGGAAAGCCAGAAATAACTTGATACAGCATCCAGAAAGCCATTGAACATCAAAGGCTCAAACTACCTCAGGGCAAAAAGCAGATTTAAAAGGTCCCAATAGACTCAAGGTAGCTGCCATTATATTGTGATTGAGTGAGACTTCGGGGCAAAAAGGCAGATAAGCAAAATTGAGATCAATATCTCAAAAAGAACTTTTGGGTGGAGGTATGGAACATGGAACTCATTGGAAACAAATAAATTGGAAGTTTACTATGTTTTTAAGGGAATCCTGTTGTGAAAGAAACCCAAAGCTTGGACTAAATTAAGGCTTTGACTGTTCTTGACTTCAAACAAGCCTTGCATCCTCAGTGGTCCGTCCCTGGGCAGAGGCAGCTGAGAGTTTCACCGCCCCTACAGGGATGGCCTGGTCTCCTAAGTCCACTTCAGACGTGGCCAAGGAGGAAGATGGGGCAGCATGGTGGGGGCCTTGGCAATGTCCACCCAGCAGGGTTTCAGAATTACTACAGAGCAACGGCCCTACCTCCATTCTTCCCATTTCCATGTGGAAGTGTTGACCTCAGATGTCCTGACCCGCCCCATCAGTGAACACTGGGTCTGTACAGGAGGCCGATAATGTCTCAGTTTGTAGATTGTCGACTGAGAAAAGATGCACAACCTAATTGTTGAGAATTATGTTTTATTCAGTGAACATTCCGAGGACTTCAAGCCTGGAACACAGCCTCGCAGATGGAGCTGAGAAACTTCCGAAGAGGCAAGCGGGGAGCCAGGATATATAGGAGTTTTTGCAACAAAAGACCAGGTAGCCAGAACATCAGAGGATTACTGTAAAAGAACGCCAGACGTCTCAAGTTAAGGAATTTAGCGCTTTTCTATGTATGGGAAGATGCGAGAGTCTGGGCTCACTGAAATCATTCCTTTTTAAAAAATTTTTTAAATTTTTCTTTTCTATTGGAGCACAGTTGATTTACTGTGTTGTGTTAGTTTCAGGCATACAGCAAAGTGCTTCAGTTATACATATACATATTTCCATTCTTTTTCAGATTCTTGTCCCATGTAGGTTATTACAGAGTATTGAGAAGAGTTCCCTGTGCTCTACAGTAGGTCCTTGTTGGTGATCTATTTCATGTATAGTAGTGTGTATGTGCTAATCCCAGTCTCCCAATTTATCCCTCCCCCTCAGTGTTTCCCCTTTGGTAACCTTAAGTTTGTTTTCAAAGTCTGTGAGTCTGTTTCTGTTTTGTGAATAAGTTCACTTGTATAGTTTTTTTTTAGATTCCACATGTAAGTGATATCACATGATATTTGTCTCTGTCTGACTTACTTCACTTAGTATGATCAACTCTAGGCCCATCCATGTTGCTACAAATGCCATGATTTCACCCTTTTTTATGGCTGGGTAATATTCCATTGCATGTATGTGCCACATCTTCTTTGAAATCATTCCTTTGATGTGCACCTCAGCTACCTGGGGCCGGCATCCTGTGCTTTCTCATCCTGGGTGCACCGGTCGGGGTTGGCTGAGGCAGTTGACTGCTAGATGGTGGGCATCTTGTCTCTGTCCTGAGTCCCCTCAGGGCTCTCACTGTCGGGGTGGCTGTAATGTGATGGCTTGATGGCTGCAACATCCTTGGTTTACTGATACGGCAGACAACACGTTAGTTCACAAGAACTCCAGACCAAGAGGAGGCAGGCACAGAACCCCTGGAAAGCACCACGCAGCCACTCTCTCGAAGATCTGAGATTTCAAACTGGATTTGGAGACCCATGGCAGTTGGGGAAGGTGTGTGACTTGACTCTTTGGGGACAAGGGAAGACAGCACTTCCCAGTTCCCAGGTAGTTAGGTGGGGCTACGTGGCTAGTTCCAACCAATGAAATGTGAGTGGAAGTGACACCTATTACTTCCGAGCCAAACTGTTGAAGAACTGAAGAGCTACCCTTACATTCTGTCTTTTCTTGCCATGGCGACCCTGGAGACCACAAGATGAGATGCTGGTGGACAGGAGGGTGTCTAGGTCCCAGAGTGGTGTATGGAAGTGGGGGGGGGTCTCACCAACCCACATTAGATTTTGCTTGAATGAGATACGTTTTTTAAAAATTTTATTTTACGCTTAGCCACTGGGTTTAATTTAAATTAGATTATTTTGGATGTTCTACCTGTATAATGATACCATCCTGAAAGGTGACATTTCAATTTCTTCCATTCCCATCCTTCCACCTTTATTCCTTGTCTTTGCCTTACGATGCTGCCAGGGTTTCATGTTCAATGTTGGACTGAGGTGGTGATAGCAGGTATTTTGTGGTCTTGTTCCTGTTCTGAAAGGAAAACTTTCAATATTTCAAGCATTAAGACCTGTAAGATGTTTTCTGTACGTTTTTCATGGGTGTCTGTCATCTGTTTTAAGAAAGTTTCCTCGTCCTCCCAGCTTGTATAGCATTTTCAAGCTCAAACGGGTGTTGAATGTTATATTTTTTTATGTGTCTATTGAAGTGATCATATATTTTTCTCTTTGAAATGCTAATGCTCTGGATTAGGTTTGTTGTTTTTGGATGTTAAGCCAACATGACACTTCTGGGATACCCCCTGATTAGGTTGTGCTGCATTTCCTTTGCTATCCTTTGACTGAAATTTTTGCATCTGTGTTGCTGATGGAGACTCACTGTGTCAGGTTTTGGTATCAGGGTAAATCCGCCTCATAAAATGAGTTGAGGCCATTTTATACTCTTTTATATTCATTTTATACATTTTTTCCTATTCTCTAGAAGACCTCGTGTAAGATTGGTATTATTTCTTCTGTAAATGTTTGGTTGAATTTGCAAGGCCTGGAGTTTTCTTACTGAGAAAGATTCAATTTATTTAATAAATTTAGGGTTCTTCAATTTCTGTTTTTCCAGTATCAGTTTTGGGAATTTATAATTTTTTAAAGAATATTATCCATTTGTTTTCAATCTTCAAATGTTTTGGATACAATTTTTCATAACTGTCTGATTTTTTTCATGTTTTCTGGATGTGCTGTGGTATCTTCTTTTTAATTTCTGATATTGGGAGTTTGTGCCTTCCTTTTTTTTTTTTGATGATGTTTGCCAAGAAGTTATCAATTTTATTAACTTTTTTCCCCCAGGGTACTGGCACTTGGCTTTGCTGATTCTCTGTTATGTTTATTTTCTTTTTCATTAATTTTATATTTATCTTCATTGTCCTTTTCCTTTGTGTTTATTTGACTATCCTATTTTTAATTTGTGGAAAGTACAGCTAAATCATTAGTTTTCAGTCAGTTGAATTTGTGTATCAATTTGGGGAGAACTGATATCTTTACCATGTTGTTGTCTAATCCATGAAAACAGTGTGTCTCCTCAATTATTTAGATCTTCTTTGACTTCTTTACCAATATAAGCTCTTAAGCTGAAATTTCCCTTTAAGCACCAATTTAACTGCACCACATACGTTGTAATAGTATCTTTTTTTATGCTCAAATATTTTCTAATTTCAAGTATGATTTTTTCTTTGACCTGAGGCTATTTATTTTCCAAACAAGTGGGAATTTTTTAGTTATTTTTTTCTTCATAGATTTTTATCTTAATGGCATTGTAGTCAAATAATGTCCTTTGAGGTTGGTAGAAAGTTGCTTAATTATCTGGTATATAGTAACTTTTCACAAAGGTTCTGTGTCTGCTTGGGAAAAAAATGTGTATTTTATATTTGTTGGATGCACTGTTTGGTATATGTCCATTTGGCAGATTTCTTAATCTTGTTCAAGTCTTCCGTATTACTGATTTTTCATCTGATTTACTAGTAATGAATTCTTTCAATTTTAATTTTTCTAAAAATATCATATTTTTACCTTCATTCTTTTTTTTTTTTTTGCAGTACGCGGGCCTCTCACTGTTGTGGCCTCTCCCGTTGCGGAGCACAGGCTCCGGACACGCAGGCTCAGCGGCCACGGCCCACGGGCCCAGCCGCTCCGCGGCACGTGGGATCTTCCCGGACCGGGGCACAAACCCGCGTCCCCTGCATCGGCAGGCGGATTCTCAACCACTGCGCCACCAGGGAAGCCCTACCTTCATTCTTGAGACATAATTTTACTGGGCTTAGAATTCTGAGTTGGCAGTTACTTTCTTCTAGTACATCAAAAATATGAATCCCTTGGGACCAGGGAAGCCCTCCCTTCATTCTTGAGAGATAATTTTACTGGGCTTAGAATTCTGAGTTGGCAGTTACTTTCTTCTAGTACATCAAAAATATGAATCTCTTGGGCTTCCCTGGTGGCGCAGTGGTTGAGAATCCGCCTGCCGATGCAGGGGACACAGGTTCGTGCCCCAGTCCGGGAGGATCCCACGTGCCGCGGAGTGGCTGGGCCCGTGAGCCGTGGCCGCTGAGCCTGCGCGTCCGGAGCCTGTGCTCCGCAACGGGAGAGGCCACAACAGTGAGAGGCCCGCGTACTGCAAAAAAAAAAAAAAAAAAAAAAAGAATCTCTTGTCTTCCGGTTTTCATTACTTCTGTTGTAAAGTTTGCAGTCCGTCTAACTGTGCCCCTCTGAAGGTCATCTTTCTCCCTCTCCCCTTTGCCTCCCCCTCATTCCTGCTCTTTTTTTCTGGCCAGACTTAAGATTTTCTCTGTCTTCTGATTTAGTTTATGAGGGCTTCTTGTATCTGTGGCTTGGTTTCTTTAATCAATTGTGGAAATTTCTCATCTGTTTATCTCTTCAAATATTATTTCTTCTCCATTCTCTTTCACTTCTTCCTCTGGAACAACAGTACATGTCAGTTACATGTTTCCTATGACTGCTAAATGCTTTTCTGTTTTCCATCGTTTTGTCTCCATGGTCTTTATTCTGGGTACTTTCTGCTAATACATCTTAAGGTTCCTTAATTCTCTCTTCTGCTGCATCTAATCTGCTTAGATGCAATCACATCATCTGCAAAGAGGGACAGTTTTAATTCTTCCTTTTTCATCTTGATGCCTTTTATTTCCATTTCTTGCCTTCATTGCACTGGTTAGAACTTCCAGCATCATCCTGAATAAGAGTGGTGAGAGCAGACATCCTTGCCTTGTTTCCGAGCTAATCTGCCTTTAAACCCATTTATTGAGGTCTTATGTCTGGTTATCATACTTTTTATTTTTCACAATTTCTAATTGGTTCTTTAAAATTTTCCTGTATTATATTTTTACGGTTTTCAGTTTTTAGAAATAATTTTATACACTTTGAGCATATTAAGTGCAGCTATTTTGGAACTTCTGTGGGTCTCTCCTGTGATCCATGACTGCTGTTTCTTATGCACATTGCTGCATTGTCTGCCTGGTTACCTCTGAGGGTGTGACAGACAGAATACATCTGATACATTGTTTGTAGAATATTCTGAAGTCTAGGATGATGAAACCTCTCTGGAGGAAGGCCAGCGTATGGTGCTATCAGTCACATGGGAGTGCTAGCAATCTGGGTCCTTAATCCAACTTCAGGATTTGGGTGTCTCTGGGCCCCCAGGGGAGGTGGAACTGAGTGTAAGGGGGTCCACCCTTACTCCTGGGTGCAGCCTTTGAGGTTCCCATCCAAAGTGGGGGTGACGCATCACTGCCTCAAGTAGTGCTGGACTCCAACCCCCTTCCCCCTAGCCTGCTAAGCTGGAAGACCACGGCTCACCCTCTCATCCCCCTCTTGCAGAATCAGCAAGTCCCCAGGAAAAAAGCAGCCCCAGGTGCAGACCTCATCTTTCTGAGTTTCTGTCTTCTCCCAGAACTTGAACTCAAAAGTCTTCGCTACCTTGTCAGCTCTCTAATGCCCTCCTGTAGTTTTAAAAAATACATGTGGCCCAGGGTTTCTAGGTTTTCTCAGGGTGGGGCTGGGGTGGGAGGCGTAGTCTGAAGACCTGATCTGCCTTTACTGGGGGTGCACGTGGGAGCGCGCCTTTCAGACGGGTGAAACGAAGACATATTCGAACGCTGGTGGTAATGACCCAGCAGAGGGGGAACTCCGGGATGCAGGACTGAGGGCGATGTTGTCATAGGCAACGGGGGATGGAATCTTTTTTTTTTTTAAACGAGTATAGCTGCTTTACAATGTTGTGTTAGTTTCTGCCGTACTGCAAAGTAAATCAGCTATATATAGCCATATATCCCCTCTTTTTTGGATTTCCTTCCCATTTAGGTCACCACAGAGCATTGAGTAGAGTTCCTTGTGCTATACAGAAGGTTCTCATTAGTGATCTATTTTATACATAGTAGTGTAAATATGTCAATCCCAATCTCCCAATTTATCCCACGCCCCCCTTTCCCCCTTGGTGTCCATGCGTTTGTTCTCTACGTCTGTGTCTCTATTTCTGCTTTGCAAATAAGTTCATGTATACAATTTTTCTACATGATCCCACATATATGCGTTAATATACGCTATCCTGAGATATGACCCAGTGCAGATGGGAGCCTGGATGCTTCGTTTTGTGGTCGCTTCCTTGCCTGTGTGGAGTGAAGACGGTAATCCCTGCAGGACCCCTTGGCCTGGTCACGGTGTGGAGGCAGGTAGCCCCTGCTTCCTGCAGACCTTTCTCTCTGGGGGAGACTAGTGCGAATCCAGTAAGAACCATGGGCTGTGCTTTCTTCCTGTGGAAGCTCCAGTTGGCTGTATCCCATGGCTCAGGAGCTGGGCAGGGGAGGAAGGATGTAGACGGAAGCTGTGGAGGTCCTTGAAGAAACAGGGTGGGAGCCAGCAATGCTCAACTCAGCGGCCACCAGCTTACGAAGTGCTGCCCAGAAGTGCATCCTTTCCACACACAGATCCTGCTGTTCCACAGGATAGATCCGGTGGTGTCTCTCCTTTGCCCCCAGCCTGCCCATGGCTCCCCGCTGCCCATACAATCAAGTCTGAGACATTCGGCTGGGTGCCCAAGACCCTGAAGCATCTGGAGGCCTTCTCATGTTGTCACCCCTGCCAGCTGGGGCCAGAAATGACCCTGCTCTCGGGTAAGGGACAACTGCGAGAGAGAAGGCAGCTTTCTAGCACAACCTTCACTGAGAAGGTTATTCTGTCCGCTCCCCAGTGCCAAGGCGGGCAGGTGTGTGTGTGAGTGTGTGTGTGAGTGTGTGTGAGTGTGTGTGTGAGTGTGTGTGTGTGTGAGTGTGTGTGAGTGTGTGTGTGAGTGTGTGTGTGTGTGAGTGTGTGTGTGAGTGTGTGTGTGTGAGTGTGTGTGTGAGTGTGTGTGAGTGTGTGTGAGTGAGTATGAGTGTGTGTGTGTGAGTGTGTGTGAGTGTGTGTGTGTGAGTGTGTGTGTGTGTGTGTGTGTGTGTGCGTGTGGTGGTGTCCTGGCCCGGTCCTCCTTGCCTGGAAACAGGGGTGTGGAAGACCTCCACTGGGCTCTCCAAAGAAGCCTCAACGTGCCCCAAGAACGTGCCCGCAGCAAAGCAGTGACGTCAATCCTGCCCCTCCCCCTGGTCTTTTCCTGGTCCTTTTCCTCTGCCCCAGCCACGAGGCTGGTGGTGTAGGGGAGGAGGAGGGTGTGTGCTGAGAGTCTGCGCCATTCCGTGGGACTCAAGTCCATTGGGGTGGCGGGAAGAGGTTGACTAGCACTTAAGACGGAAATTCTGAGCTGAGCTGGACCCAGAGGGACACTGCTCTGGCCAAAGTGGGAATGGGGTTGAGGACTGGGCAGCGGGGCTCCAACGTGGCCCCCTTGGGCGACAGCTGTTGGAGGTGCAAACCCCCTATTTGCCCAATAAGTGTGTCTGTCCCGGCTGGAGCGGGGGGTCTGGTCCTCCTCCGTGGACCCACCGGCCGGAGGTGGACTCAGCCACTGGGGGCTGTCTTCTGAGCCAGGCCCGGAGACACACTAACCCGCAGAGCTGCTCTCAGGCTGCACCAGCCTCAGGCGCAGGGGAAGGGGGTGGTGCTGGGGGGTGTGCGTGCGAGGGGACGGCACCGCATCCCCAGCAATCGTCGCCGACGGCCCGCGGCTTGCAGCCCCTCCTGCCGCCCGCCAGTGCCCCTCTGGAGGCTCTGTCTCCTTGCCGCCCTGGCTCTGGCCCTCTGGGAGGTGGCGTCCATCAGGCCTCTTCATCTGCCCTTGGGCTGCACCCTCTGAGGCTTCCCGGAGTGACCCACGTGATTAGCTGCCCCTGACAGCACCCCAGCAGCTCCTTGGCTGAGACCCCAGGCCCTGGTCGGCCACCCTCCCGACAGAGTGACAGCAAATGTGAGCACAGCTTCCCCCGAGCACATTTTTGAAACATTAAAGCAAATTTTAATACAGGGAAGAGTTGACATGACACTCCTTTATTAAAACCTAAGGACATCTTTATAAAAACTACTGTATATAAAGACAAAAGCAGTGCAACAGCGGTCCGTGTAAAACACATTATTATTATTATTATTATTACATTGTATTATTATTATTAGGAATATTATTGGTTTTTGGTTTTCCCGGTTATCAGCTCTCAGAGAGACCCCCACGCCTGCTCACGTGAAGAAGGGGTTTACAGGAGAGAGACAAGTCTGTCCCGTGGTGTCTGCGCTCTTGTCCGGCTGATCCTGGGGACGCCACAGCGACCTTGGGGGGCGGGGGTCCTGCCTTGTCAGGGTGACAAAGCCCCCCCTTCTCGCAGTGCCCACTTAGTTATTTCCCATCACCCACACCCTGACTGTTTGGTTATTTGACAGTGACGTGTCCCACTAGCTTTAACCTAGAAGATGGGGGAGAGACAGGAAGGAACTGAAGTGAGAACTGGAGGTGAGTTTCCAAGAAGAGATTCTCTTGGGGACACCAGTTTGGTTCCAGTTGTGGCCGTGTAATCTGTAAGTTTTGATCGTGTGCACGGTGACCCTTCCTGGGGTTCGCTGCCTTTGATGGGATCCTGCACATTTCGGAGAGCAGTTTAGGGCAATTCACAGGGCACCTCACTGCACCATCCCTGGGGTCACTGTTCACAGCACAGTCCTTAGAAACGGTGCCCCCTGGAGGTGGGCACTGCAGCAGCCCTGAATTTCAGTCCATCAAGGGCAAACAGGTCAGGGCTTTGACGTGAAGATAGGAGTTTTAGGTAGATTGTAACTAATAGTCAAAGCTGCTCACTCATCAAGCATCTATCTAGCACCAACTGTCTGGCAGCATCTTGGACTGAAAACTTGGGGGCGGGGCGGGGGGGAGACAATGCCACCTCCAAGGTCACTTATTCTCCTTATGAATTTGAGCATTGCTAACCGTTAGGCACAACAAGTCATTTCACAGGTGATCCCAGACTCTCCCTCAGACACTGCATGTTTCCCTGACATCTCCGTCTACAGCAGGAACAGCTCCTGGAGGGGCACTGGCTAAATATTTGTTGAATAGATGAATGAAGGCATGCATGAACAGATGGAATTTCTAGAATCTTCTATCTCACCTGACTGCTCAACTCAACATTCAAGTTTTCAGGCCACGGGCTCCAAAGCTGCATACATTCACCTAATCACCACCTGGGGCTGCATTTGTGCTGTAAGGGGGGGCGGGGGAGCCTGGCGTGGCATCGGTCAGACGGAGGGTGTGTGCCGTGTTTGTTTTCTGGAGGGGACAGGACATCACCCAGGCCTGGTGGGGAGTTCTGGGGCTGCAGGTGGCAGTGACCAGAGTGTCACCCACTCAGTGGCTGGATGGCTGCCCCGCTGACCTTTCAGATGGCCAGAGGGGACAGGTAGACACTGTCTGTTCTCGCCAGGTGAGCAGTAACATAAGAATCCTCCAAGGCTGCCGCAGAGAGGGGGGCCCACCCAGACGTGTCTGCAATGGCGTGGCCGCCCCTCCACACGGACAAGAAATGCCCGCGGCAACTCCTCTCGGGGCTGTCACGTCACCCTGGATCGCTGCGGAATCTGCAAGCTCGCCTCTCAGGGCCACGCCCAAGGCATGGCTCCTCCCACTGCTGGGGACCGATCAGCCAAGTGAAAAAATGAAAATAAATCAATAAACAATTTTTTAAAAGTCTGTGACTCCGGGAAACTAATCTTCCTTTACGGCACGACCTCTAGTAGACACAGTAAATGGGGTGTCAGAGGAACCAGGAGACGGGGCCTGGGCAGGGACCGTGGTCTGGAGGGACAGCAGAGGGCCGGGACACTGGCCTGGTGTGGACAGGGGTCTGGGGGTCTGCTGGGTGCATGGGAGACGGTGCCAGGCTCGATGTGACGGGAACGGCCTAAAGGGAGCTTTTGATTTGACGGTGAGCTGAGAAGCATCTCTTGGTAGAAGGAGCCTGTTAACCTCCATTCCTGGCTGTGTTTTCCCTGATGCCCCCAAGCCCTCCTTTCCAGCCCTGGTGACGAAGTTGCCTGAAGGGTTTTTTGGATGAAGAGGGGAAATGCCACCACTCCAGGAATGCTAGCTGCCTACCTGCTATTTCTCTAAAGCATCAGAGACGGGCTCGCCAGAGAGACGGGATCTACCTGCAGAATCGCATGTGTGCGTGTGCGTGCGTGCGCGTGCGCGTGCGTGCGTGCGCGTGCGTGTGCGTGTGCTTTCTGTTAAGGCCTGTTTCCTATTGGTCCCGGTCAGCGTCAGATGTCGGGCTGGCAGCTGGCCGCCCCAGGCCCGTCTGCGCTAGTGGGCTGGGGATCTCAGAGGTTCAGGTGGGGGCAGAGAGGCCCACGGGTGCTACCAGGTATTGGTTCTGCGTAGAGATTCCAAAACGCACAATTACGCTATACACAGATGAGAAGGAAAGCATAAAACTGCTCGTTATAACACACAGTTCCCAGTGGGAAAAAGTCCTTACAAATACAGGGAGTCAAAGACAAGTTCCTCAGTGGATATATTGCCGTCTTCTTTCTCTTCTTTCTGTTTTTCTTTTCGTAGTAGTATGATTGTTATTTTTACAGATTATGTGGTTATAGCCAGAAGCTCACAGTAAAAAGTAAAACTAGGCAGCTCGAAAAATCAGGTTAGGGAGTCACTAAAAAACACTAAGTCTGTAAATCTCTGCTTGAACCTGTCACTACCCTGCATCTTATTCTCAGGCACACTCCCCTCATTGCCACGTCTGCCTGCCATGGTAGGATGGGGCAGGTTTTTGCCGGGATGGCCCATGTCCCAGGGGCTTTGAGGAGCCCTTGACATTGAGAGGGAATGAACCGCACACACCCATGCACACTGCCCTCTCCCCTCAGCCGCTCTGTCCCACGCCAACACCCCACACACTTGACAGGTGAGGCTCAGAGAGGTGAGGCGATTTGCCCGATACCACCCAGCGGGGAAGGGGCAGCGAGTGCTGTGGGTCCCTGCACTCCGTCCCCTGCATCCCAGGCTTCCCTGTGTCAGTTCGCTAAGTCGGTGATGTCTGCTGAGCTTCACGATGAGGGGCCGCCTGCATACAACAGAGGGTTCCGATCTCCAGCCCGGCTGCAACAGTCAACCTCCACGGGGTCGTCAGTCGCTCCTGGAAAGACCTCTGGTGGAGTCAGGAGCAGCGCCTTGCAGGTTCTCAAGCCCAGGGATGCAGATCAGGGGAACCCTAGCTCTTGCTGGTCTCTGTGACGGTGACCTCTGGCTCTAGTGTTCGGGGCAGAGAGGCAAGGCCACCATGAACAGCTGCATGGGCAGCACCCAGAACTGCAGGAAGCCAGAGATGCAAGCCTCCTAAAAATACCTGCTCTGAGCCCTTCCTTCTAGTGAAGGCAGAGAAGGCACAGAACTTGCCTGAGGTCACACTGGTCTCAGTGCAGAGCTGACCTCAGAATCTGGGTCTGTGCCCACACCCCTCTCCCCAAGGCTCAGGTTTCTCCGATTCCCGAGGCCACGCACATGGGATGCAGGTGGGTGCTGATCCAGCTGGGCTGAACGGCTGCTGAGCACCCCTCCGTGGCAACTGCAGCTCTGCACGGACAAGGCCCAGGGGCAGGTCCTGGCATGTCTCAGCGTCCAGGGCAAAGGAAGCCACGCCCATCCCTAATCAAGACCCCAAGCAAAGGTTCTCTGACACTGCCTCTGCCAAAGCTGTACACCTGCGCCCTGGCAGCACTGTCTGGAGAAGACGGGACTCAAGCCACAGGTCTGGGTGTTCCTTAGCTTGTCTGCGTGACCTTGGGCAAAGCCACCTGGCCCAGCTGAGGCTCAGCATCCTAGTCCATGAAATGGGGAGCGTCCCTTCTTTACGGGCTTTGAGAGGATGAAAAGCCAGGCTGGATGGAAAATGCTTTGACACCCTAGAAACTTCTTTCTGCTTTATCAAAGGACGGGTGTTATGTTTTTCCAGGCTAAGGTGACTCACAGCTGACCACGGCATCTGGGCTCTCACCCACTTCACTTTCCGCCCTTCCTCTGTATCCCAGCCAACCTGGATTTCTTTTGGTTCCTTGAAAGCATCAAGCTAGTTGCTGCCTCAGGGCCTTTGCACTAGCTGTCCCTTCTGCCTGGAATGCTGCTCTCTTATCTTTAATGTCCATGGTTGGCTCTTGCTTATCATTCAGAGCTGGGCGTAGCCTGCTCAGAAAGCCCTTCCCAGACCACCCAAGCTCAACAGGACCCTCACGAACATTGTTTTGACCGAATTCTCGGCTTAGGGCTCACTGCTATTGCTACCTTCCTTCTTCACTGCTTATTTCTTCCTTGGCCTCTCCCCGAGCTGGGACACCAGCATCATGAGCAAGGGCCTGCCTGCTCACTGCCACGTCTGACGGGCGGGGGGTCCGTGGAAGGCACTGGGTCCTGCCGAGTGAGAGTATGCGAGCAGAGGAGCCGGCCCACCCAGCTGGGCGCTGGGGGAGATTTGGGCTTCACTAACACCGGGGGAATGAGGGTGTCTACACTGCCACCTTGGCCCTCGGGGATTTATGCGATCATTTCCTAGGTCATGCCCTTCCGTGCGTGTGCCCCCGGGCTGGCGGGGTGGGTGGTGGCGGTGGTGAGCTCTGTGGACAGATGTTACGGGCATCCAAGTGTTTGTGGAAGTCCCACCTTAAGTGGGAAGGGCTTCTAGAACCTTCCCCTCTGCATTTCCACAGTGCTCGTCACTCTGTCCAGCAAAGATCTGTGTGTCTGTCTCTCCCACCAGATGCGGCTCCCCCAGGGCCGGGACGAGGCCAGCCTGACTCATCTCCCTTCCCGATCGCTGCCCAGCAGAGGACCGGCAGACAGCAGGTGCTTAACCAGAATGTGCCGTGTGTAGGAGGGTCCTGGGGCAGCGACGGTGGAGAGCCTGGGTGATAGCCCATCCACTGAGAAGCCACTGGGGAGATACTGGGTTGGGGGTACCCTGGGCTGGGGAGCTTGGACTTTGGGTTCTTATACCTCTGAGGTCAACCCGAGGACTGGTCTCCTCCTGGCTGTGCGACATGGGCCATTTCTGCAGGGAGTTCATCTCACCCACCTCCCAGGTGATGAGAGAGGGCGTACGTGAAGATAATCTAGTGCCTGCCCCGAGGATGGCCTGAGACGTGTCTCTCATGATCACTGTCATGATGGGAACAAATTCCATAAGAACGAAACCCCACCGGTGTTTCGCATCCCCAGCACCCCCTGAGACACAGTGGGGCTGTGCCCTGTGTCTGCCGTCTCCATCTGGCTCACAGCTGCAGCAAGAAGCTGGAGCCCGGACGCTGGGCCAGACCCCCAGCACAAGGGGACTCAGGCCCATCAGAGAACTTGGGGGGACCCCAATAAAACCAATCAAACAAACAAAAAGGATACCCCTGATCACACACACACACGCACACACACTCACATTCAATATTCTGACACACAGAGGCCCACAGGCCACTACTGGAGGGAGCAGAGACAAGGGAACCACGCCCGGGCACGACACATGGCCTGAATCCTCCCGGCTTCACTTGGCCAGGGCAGCTGTGTCAGTCATCCTGAGTCCACCACGGCGCCACCTCTCAGAAGCCACTGGCCCAAAATGGGACTATTGCTTGCGGACGGGTGGCTCAGAAGCCCCTCCCTGCATCCGGCCCCCACCCCTGAGTTTGCTCGTAGTGTTAGAAGTCCGAGGAAGGGTTCGGGCACAGGCAGCGTTTTCTCCTCTGCCACCGCTGCGGCCGTCTTGGCTCTCCCTGGCGTCTTGAAGTGGTACTTCTTGGAGGCTGAGCCAGGTGCTTTGGGTCTCACCTCCCCCATCCTGAGGCACGGCAAAAGGGTTTTCTAGGGAAGCAGAAGGGAACAAAGTATCACATGGTGTCTCCTCCACGGGGATGCACTGGGGAAATTTCTCTCTGGCCTCAGTTCCAGGAGAAGCCAGGTTTTTCTCTGAGCACATGACATTTTTTTGTGTTCTAGATATTGAGACCTGTTTAACTTTAAGGCTGGAAGCAAGACAAGCAGGTCTGCTAACACTATGGTTTCATACACCACTAGTGTCCCTGGCTCAAGCAATAAGACAAGAAAAGAGCATAGAGTGTCAGGAGTGGACTAGAAGAACCCTAATTACCATTACTGGCAGATCATGTACATAGAAAACCTAAGAGAATCAACAGGTTAATTATTAGAACAGAGAGTGCAGATACAAAGATACAATTTTCAATCTGTAAGACAAAACCAGATCAACTTACAAAACCAACAGTGTATTTTTACCTCAGAGGTTACCAGGGTGATTATATGTCTTGGCTTAGGATAGTCCCAGTTAATACTTATTGTTCTGAAATGATTTTTAATATTGTTCCCTTTTCAGCCTCAAAAGTATTCTACTTTGGATGATAAACCAGATGGTCACCCTTGTTATAACAAACTGGAAAATATTAAGAACAGACACAGGTAACACTCATAATAATAAAAAGAACCATTGTGAATCTTGATGTCACACCACTGGATAGGACCATATCATACAAAGCCATGGAGAGGAAACCAGGACACTCCTGGCACATGGACAGGTCACGAGATCACTGGGATAAGGTCAGGAGTGTAAACACCAGCCCACGGGGCACTTACAGCTTTGACTGGCAGAGTTGAGTTGCCTTTGTTCTTTCTCCTCTTGAGATCACCTCCAAACAAGGATAATGAGGAACAGAAATACGAACTCCATCTCTGGTAGACACAGTGAATCCCCTGTCCTATATCCGTTCATAGGGGCAATTACCCAGTCACAAATATTCACCGTCCCATACTCCCTTGCAGACAGGAGTGGTCACATACCCACTCTGGCCAATGCTATGCAAGTGGAAGTCTACTGGGAAGGGGACATAGATCCAGAGGAGGAGCATGAGAACAAAGGACCTTCTCTAATGTGGCTGGAGTGGGAAGCAGGGAGAAACCTAGTTCTGGTGGCAGCCCCAGATTGTCCACCTCCACACCATTGTAGCTGGGTTTCTGCAACTTGTGTCTGATTACAGCTGCTAACAGATAAACCATCTTCCACCAAACTCCAGTGTGTTCCAGGGGCAAGGGGGGAAGTTAATGGAGGGGTTAAGCCAACAAAGTCCATCTTTCCAGAGGGCTTGATACTCCAAATGGCAGAGTCAACACCCCATTCTGCATCACTGGGCTCTGGGTGACAGATTCCGTGGTCCCCCACCACCTGCTTTACCATTCTCCGTCCAGTACCTCCAATACTTGACTTACTGGTCTAGCTTATTGTTTGTCTCTCCCAACTAGAAAATAACCTACATGAGGGTCAAGGTATTTGTGTGTTGTGTTCATTTTTGTATTGCCAGGGTCTGGAGCAGTAACTGGTACACATAATAAGTCTTTGTTGAATGAATGAATGAAGCAAGAATTTAAAGCCCAGATGAACCCGATTTTAAGTATAAAGTCAACAGAAAAACTTTTAAAAGCACGTTTTTGAATTATAGCTCCCATGAGCCCTTCTTGCATAAATTAACAGAGGATACATAGAGGATAATAAAGGATAATATCCTATACCTTAGGATAATGAAGGGTAAATAGAGCAACTCTGGCAAGAGCACTAGCAATGAGAATCTATTTAACTGTAGGACTATGTCTGAAACTAATGTATTGTGACTGTTATAGAAAAGAACAAAAAAGAAAACAGAGAACCAATATAAACTATAGTAGGGAGGGTGGAGGTCAGAAAGAGGGAGGTAATATATGTAAACTATGTCTTATTTGCTTATAGTGGGGAGTCCAAAAAGATCAGTTAGAGATGGAAATAACATTAGAGGTACAAAGGTAAATGGGAAAACTAATATAATATAATCAACTAAAATCATGTGATGGAAGTGAGAGAAGGGGAGGGAGAGTAGATATGTTCTAATTTGGGCATCATTCATAGTAGGGAGAAAATAAACATTGTCTAAAGAAATAGAGGATTAAGGGTATCCTATGACAGTATAATTATGAAGATAACTATGGGATGAAAACCACAGCTTTCCAAATTGTCAGAAGATATATACACAAAAAATAAAACAAAGAAAACAGATGCCATATGGTGAAAATTGACAACCCCCACAAAAGCTATAAAAGCAGAACGCATGTCATAAACTATGATGACAGAACTAAGACTAAATGTAGCTGCCATATTAGTAAATGTTAATGAGCTATACACACTTGCTGAAAAAGAAAAAAGACTCCGACTGGATTACAAGCAAAATCCACTGAAAGTAGAATAATTCAGAAAGGTTTCATATAATAGGATGAGTAGATGATGAAAAAGTTTTGGAGAAGGACGGTAGTGATGGTTGTACAACAGTGTGAATGTACTTAATGCCACTGAACGGTACAGTGGTTAAAATGGTAAATTTTGTTATGTGTTTTGCCACAATTACATGAGAAAGAATGGGCAGAAACAAAACAAGTGCAAGCCAAGAGAAACCAGGGGTCTTGATCTGAATGTTAGACAAAGCTGAAGTCAGGGCAAGAAATAGAGAATGAGAAAAAGAAGGCATTGTGTGGGGATCAAGGATGAGAGTCACCATGAGGACTTAAAGTAATGAGTGTCTTTGCACCGAATAACACAGCCTCAACATTCATAGAGCAAGAAATCTGAAAATGTAGGAAGAAAAAGACAGAGTATGTTAATATTGGTGCATTTTAATTCACCTCTCTCAGTCCCTCAGAGATTAAGTTGACAAAAACATAAATAAGGTATAGAGAGCCAAATAACCTAATTAATAGCATAGTATGTGTGTGTATTTTTAAAAATTTATTTATTTATTTATTTATTTATTTTTGGCTGCATTGGGTCTTCATTGCTGCACGTGGGCTTTCTCCAGTTGTGGCGAGCAGGGGCTACTCTCTTCGTTGCAGTGTGTGGGCTTCTCATTGTGGTGGCTTCTCTTTGTTGTGGAGCATGGGCTCTAGGCACACGGGCTTAGTTGCTCCGCAGCATGTGGGATCTTTCTGGACCAGGGCTTGAACCTGTGCCCCCTGCATTGGCAGGCGGGTTCTTAACCACTGTGCCACCAGGGAAGCCCCATGTGAGTGTATTAAACAGAATCTTCCTTCTGTTCAAATGCTCTTGAAAATGCATGCACAAAAAGCAATTATCAGGCCACAAGAAAGTAAATTCCAAAAAGTAGATGTAAGACAACATTCTCTGATCACAGTACACTAGAATTTGAAAATGTTCATAACAAAACCACAAAACAAAACCCAAGAAGTTTAAAAATGCTTCAAAATAACTCTTGTGTCAAAGATAGAGCAAAAAATCAAAGTTGCAGAATATCTAGACAATAATGAAAATAAAAAGATTACATTTCAGAACTTGTGAGATGCAGCCAAGGCAATGCTCAGAGGAAAATTTATAGCTTTAAATATTTATATCAATAAATAAGAAAACATGGATTAGCTATCCAGCTCAAACATTAGAAAAAAAGGCAAAATACCGAAGGAAGGCATAGGAAAGCACTTGATAAATTAAAACTCAAATGAAGTTTAAAACATAAAAGGAAGAAATGAATAAATAAATCCAATTTCTTATTCTTTTTGAAAAACAGGACACATTAACTGTTGGTGACTCTAATAATGCAGAAGGAGAAAGTGACCACTTGAAAGTTATCTGTACTTTTCCTTTCCAATTCCGCTTCTCCACTATCTCTTAACCCCTCTAGACAGGCTTTTGACCCAACTATTCTGCAGACTTTACCCCTGTTAAGGTCACCAAAGACCTCCATGTTGCTAAATCCAGTGGTCAATTCTCGGTCCTCCTTTTACTTGTCCTCTTGGCAGCACTGACACAGGTGATCACTTCTCCTGCTTCCAGGACACTCCAGGCCCCTCTCTTGGTTCTCCTCCTAATTTTCTTGCTGCTTCTTCTCAGGCTCCTCTGTGGGTGCCTCCCCATCTTCTCGGTCTCCTCTTCTCCTTTCCATCTCTACTCACTCCTGAGGAAATCATCTCCTCCCAAGGAATTAACTACTCTACATACATTAATGTCTCTTTCAGCCTCAAGCTCACACCATAGCTTCAAACTGTCTACCTGACATCACCAACTGTATATTTAATAGACATCTCAAACTTAATATGCTCAAAACTAAAATCCTGATCCTCTGCCCCAAATCAGGCTTCTCCCACAATTTTCCGGACCTCAGTAAATACAACTCCATCAGAGTCCCAGAGCATCTTTGGCCCCTCTCTTTCTCTCACCCCCAAATCCAGTCCACTAGTAAATCCTTCAGATGTATCCATCAGCCTTGCCCTTCTGCCACCTCCATTGCTTCCACCATGGCCTCCTCGCTTATCAAGCTCTTCTGTCTATTCTCCATACAGCAGCCAGAGGGATCCTGTGAAAATCCATGTCACACCATGTCCCTCCTCGGCTCAAAACCCTCACTGGCTCCCATCTCACTCAGAGTAGAAGCCAAAGACCTTCCTCTCCATTCTCTGTGGTCACATCCCTTATCTTCTCTCGTTTCCTCATTCCACTCCAGCTGTGATGGCTCATTTTATGTGTCAACTTGACTGGGCCACAGGGGTGGTGCCCGGATATTTGATCATACGTGGTCCTGGGTGTGTCTGTGAGGGTGTTTCTGGATGAGATTCCTCTCTGAGTCTGTAGACTGAGTCAAGTGGATCACCTACCCAATGCAGGTAAGCCTCCTCCAATCCACTGAGGGCCTGGATAGAAGAAACAGGCAGAGGAAGGCAGAATTCCCTCTCTGCCTTCCTGTCTTTGAGCTGGTCATCAGTCTTTCCCTGCCTTCAGACGTGGATTTGGACTGGAATTTACACCATTGGCTCTCTTGGTTCTCAGGCCTTCAGACTTGGAGTGGTGCTGGGCCATCAGCCCTGCTAGATCTCCAGCTTACCAATTACAGGTCTCGGGACTTCTCAGCCTCCAAATCTGCACGAGCCAATTCCTTGGAGTAAGTCTCTTTATATATATAGCTATCTCTATGTAGATTTTACATATTTTATCTGTATTATATATAGACATATGTTTATATAAAGATATCTATCTATAATCTAGATTTATATATAGATATCTACATCTATGTCTCTACTCTGTCTATATCTGTATCGATATCTATCATACTGGTTGTGTTTCTCCAAGAACTTAGACCAAGACAGCACCTGCACCAGCACGCTTCCCTCTCTTCTCCCAGATAAACACGTGGCTGTTCCCTTACGTCCTTCAAGTCACCTATTACTGAGACCTTCTCTGACCACCTTATTGAAAGGTGGACCCCATCATCAACTCCCTCCCTGCTCTCATAGAGTTTTTCTCGCTAGCACTTATCACCATCTCACAGTCCACATATTTTATGTACTTATTTTATTTTATTTTTTATTTGGCTGTGCTGCCCTGCATGTGGGGTCTTAGTTCCCTGACCAGGGATGGAATCCGCGTCCCCTGCAGTGGAAGCGCAGTGTCTTACCCACTGGACCACCAGGGAATTCCACATGTATTTTTAATTGTCTGTAGCCTCCATATAAATGGGGGCTGGTCCACTACTCTACCCCCAGGACCAATAACGACACCTGGCACAGAGCAGGCGCTCAGGAAAGATGGGGGGAACAGACGAATAACGAGAGAAGAACGAGGGAACCTACCCACTCAACCCTGTGCAACAAAATCAGAAACTTTGATGAGATGGGTGAATTTCCAAGACAATAGAAACTGCCCAGAGAATCCAGGAAAAGAGAATCTAAACAAAACAGTTGCCAAAAAGAAAGAGAGAAACTGTCCAATGGCAAATCCAAAGTCTAAAGTAAGAGAAATGCAAATGAAAGCCATAATGAGAAAGCATTCCAGAGCACAGACCAAAGGGAGCTTCTACATTCCTCTACTCATCACGTCTGCAGAGATCAAAAAGGTTGCGTGCACCACGTGTTTGCTGGTTTTGGGGGGGAAACCTCTGCTTCGTGCTGGTGGGAGGGACATCAGGTCACTCCTGGAAGGCAGCTTGGCGGGCACCAAAGTTATAGATGCGCATGCCCTCTGACCCAGTAATTCCACTTAACCATCATCCTACAAATACGCTCACAAGGGCAAAATTCTTACAAGCTCATTTATTGCAGTAATGTGGGTAAAAGTGGAGGATTAGAATCAAAGAAATGTCCATCATTGGGGAACTGGTTCAAAAACAATGGCTCCCCATGCAGTGGAGACCAAAGCAGAATGATGCCTTCTGGAAGCCCCTGCTGGTGGCATCTTCTGCCAGGCCTGGGCTGGGTGCTGAGACACAGACCTAGAAGGAGTGGACCCAGCCCTCGAGTGCTCTGAGCTGGTGGGGAGCCACACTGGGACCCTAAAACAAGAGCGACAGATCCGCACTGGGTCAGTGCTGAGCGGCTGGGGGCGTGGCTTGGATGGGGGTGGGGACCCAGGGAAAACTCATGTCAGGAAGTGGGGGAAGGCACACCAGGAGGAGGGCGGAGCCTGAGCCAAGGCCAATCAGAGGGTCACAGCTGGTGACGCAGGATCTTCCTGGTGGGCTGAGGCTAGACAGGCAGCCACCGAGCACTTCAACTGCCAAGTGAAGGCACTACAGGAGATCCCAGGGCTCTGGGACGTAGACATGGAAGATCCTTCCTAATCCCAAGAAAGGCCAGAGTGAGGGCGGCTGTGATGGGGTATCTCTTCTGGGCTGGGCACTGTCCAAGCACTTTCTATGCCTAGTCTCACTTCGCTCTCCCAGCAGCCCTCGAAAGGGGGACTCCTATTTCCCCTATTTACAGGTGAGGAAACCGAGGGTCAGGAAGGTAGTGTGACTTGTGCAGAGTCATGCATGTGGCTGGTGGTGGAGTCAGGAGTCCAGCCTGTGCTGCCAGCCACTGGGCTGCACTGCCACCCCTCAGGTGCAGGGTGGCGGCCTGGATAGGCTGGCTGTGGGGAGGCCGGTTGAGCAGCGGGCACCGCTGCCCTGGAGAGAGGGTGCAGGGCTGGGATCGGGATGGGGCCCACCAGGATGAGGAGGGTCTCCAGCTGGCTTCTGCAACCTAACTGGGGAGATAAGACAGAGCCCCTGGCAATTTGAATAACAACGAACGCTTCCGGAAGGCTGAGAATCTGTCATAATAACTGCTCAGGATAAAAGCAGAGGCCTCACAGGCACAACAGGACTAATTGCCAGGTGAGCTGTAGATAATGTGCCCAGGGCACTGAGAAGAGCTCAGCCTGGATCTAGTGGGGACAATAAGCTGGGAGTGGGGACAGGAGCTTTCAGCTCGATTTCTATTGCGTCCTCACAGCAACCCGAGAGGTGGAGACGCTTTGACCACTTCTCACAAGGGGGCGAACAGTGCGGGACCACCGGGGTGGTAAGAGGGCACTCCCACGGAGGGGAGAGCAGAGTCCCCCAGCACAGAAGGTGGCCTCTCGGTGGCAGAAGGTGTGGTCATGGGGGGCAGCCTGGAGGAGGTGTGCTCGTGTAATGATGATGCAAAGTGAAACGCAAGCATGGAGAAAATACAACGTAAAACTACTACAGGGAGCTGCCCTACAAGCCCCCTGAAACAAAGGGCTAAGATGAAAAAGACTGGTGAGGAGGTGGGGGAGGAGGAACTTTCACCCACGACCTGGGGAGCGCAAAATGGCTCATCTGCTTTGGGAAACTGGGGGAGCTGTACACGCTGAAGTTGAATATATGCCTGTCCCATGATGCTACATATACACCTGTGTAAGTAGAACTCAGGCCCCCCACAGAGGTCCCCATCCTAATCCCCAGAAGCTGTGAATGTGGCCTTACGTGGTGGAAGGGATTGTGCTGGTGTGAATGAGTCGAGGGCCTTGTGATGGGGAGACTGGTTACTGGGTGGGCCTGGGGTCATCACAAGGGTCCTTAAAAGAGGGGGGCAGGAGGGTCAGAGTCAGAGAAAGAGATGTGAGGATGGAAGCAGAGGTCAAAGTGCTGCCATCACAGGAAGGGCCCACACGCCATGGAACACAGGTCGCCTCCAGAAACTGGCCAAGCCCAGGGAACAGACTCTCCCCGGAACCTCCAAGGAACCGGCTCTGCCAGCACCTGAATATTAGGTGTTCATAAGGCTCATTTTTAGCTCCTGCCCATCAGAACTATAAGAGGATAATTTGTGCTGTTCTAAGCCACTGAGTTTGTGGTCACTGGTTGCAGGAGCCACAGGACACTTGTACGACACCCAAGAGAAATGTGTTCACCCATTCACCAGAGTACTTGGCTGTGAATGTTCAGAGCAGCTTTATGGATAATGCCTCCAAAGTAGAAACCACCCAAATGTCCTCAACAGGTAAAGGGATAAGCAGAGTGCGCTACATGCATATGATGGAGTACTACACAGCAGTGAAAAAGGACGGGCTCTTGATATGCCGAACCACATGGAGGAATTCACCTCACAGGTAAAATGTTGCATGAGAGACACTGACCCCAGGCCCCACACCAGCCAATTCCAGCCTAGGAACAGCCCACGGTTGGGCAAAACCACTCAGGGGCTGGATGCCAGAGGAGCGGTGTTGAGGGGATGCGAGGAAGCCTTCTGGGTGTTGGAATGTTTCAATATCGGATTGAAATTCACCAAGCTGTAGCATCAAGATGGGCACTTTATGTACTTCAACTGGGAAACAGTGAACGAGCTCAGGAAATGAACCTCTGGCCTCACCTTGCATGCCCCGGTGATGGGGAGCTCACTACCTAGTGAGGAAAGCAGCTGGGCTGTGAAGGGAGGCTTCCTGGCAGGAGGCCCTTCCTCTCCTGACCCCGTAACCTGCTTCTGGCCTCCTCCTCCCCCTGCTGCCAGCTCGGCCTCGGGGTCCCTCACTCTAGTCCTGCAGACACGGTCAGGCTCCACGACCCTCAGAGCGATCAGGCCTCTCTGGATCGGGGCTTCCTTCCGTCCTCCCCTGCTTCAGGCGAGAGCTGTCTGGAGTGAGGCAGGGCCCAGGCCCCTGGGGTCCCAGCAGACACTCGGCGTGTATCCGCGCTCACTGCCGTCACCCGCTGTCAGTCACCTACCTCCGGGAGTTCTGGTTTACGCTTCTGCTAAGTGAGGACTTTGTGAGGCTCCCAGGAAGCAGAGCGTGTGAAAGGGCCCCGCTCGCAGAAAGCGCTCAGGGCACGGATGTCCTGTGAAGTGGGCGGGGAAAGCATTTCACAAAGGGGATGTTAGAGACCCTCTAGGAAATTTTTATTTTGCCTTTAGCAAGACAGCTTGTTGGTCCTCTGGACGGATGCAGATGGGCAGTGATCCAGGTGCAGAAGGAGGGGCTGAGCAAGGGAAGGCGTGTGTGGGGGGGTGTGCGTGTGCGTGCGTGCGTGTGCGTGCACGCGTGTGCGTGCGTGTGTGTGTGTGTGCTGGGGAGGCTTTGGGCTAACTGGGTCCCCCTTGAGACCTGGCACCGTGGAGGTGCTCCCGGCAGAGGGTAAGGAACCCGACCGTGGAGTCAGGTTGCTTCTCACTGGCTGTTTGACTTGGAATGTGCCAGCGACCTCTCAGAACCTTAGTTTCCACATCCGTAAAATGGCCAGAAAACACCTGTCCTGAGAGGCCGTGGTGCAGGTGAGACGGGCAGCGCTCTCCCAAGTGCCCCTCGCACCCCAGCTGTGGGTCACCCCGTCAAAACAAAGGTCTTGTTTGTGGACAAATTCGAATGATTTGGGGTCATAAGGCACCGCTTCATTTTAAAGAATCTAACGTGAAACCTCACTTTCTTCCTGAAGAGAGAAGCCAAGCCGGCTGCGTAAAAGCCAGGCGGATGGGCAGGAGAGACGATGCCTTTGGGTGTCAGACAAGCCGTCGCCTCCGTGTGTTTGCAGGAGCCGCTGACTGTGTCACGGGACGGACACGGGGCATCGCGGGAGCAGCGGGCAGAGGGCGGGGCCTTGGGTCCTGGCATCTGAGCTGACCCCGCCGCTCCAGGATCACCCCGTCTTCAGGCCTTCTGGGTTCCGTCTGCTTCGGGGGCCGCTCCTCCCCAGACTCCGTTGCCGGCGTCCCCTGGCCCCTTCCCACGCACTTCCTCCTCTCCGCAGGGGACTTCCTGGCCCCTGCACGACATGAGTCCGTGACAAGCCCCCTTGGCCATTCAACCCAGGTTTTCCTCCGAGCTCCTCCCCGACGTGTGTGCGGCGCCGACATCACCCCATCTGCGCTCACAGGCACCTCAGACTGCAGACACTGCACGAGGCTGATCCCCAAAACCACACCTGCCCCTGGGTCCCCGCCTTGGAAAAATCCCACCAGCATCTCCCCAGCGGCTCAGGCCAGAGTCCGGGACACGGTCTTTGGAGCCCCTCACCCCCACCCAATCCACCAGCTGGTCCTGTGGGCGGTCTGCTTCCTTGTCCTCTGCTCCTGCCACAACCCAGCCTGCAAGACGGTGCCAGCCTCTGCTGGACGGCCAGCTCCCTTCCCCATTCACTGCCAGGGGGAGCTTTTAAAAAGGCACCTGTCCCTCTCCTGGAGGGCTTCCCCGGTCCCGGGATCAGGAAACCCACCCCTCACCACGGCCCTGCACATCAGGCACGCCCTGCATCTCCCATCCCTCCCCTCCTGTGCTCCCCTTTTCTCCCCACACTCCTGCACCTCGACTTTCCTTCTGGTGCATGAATGCACTGGCTCTCTCTGCCTCAGTGCCTTTGCACATGCCACTCCGGGGCTTGGAATGTTCCCCGATCCCACCTCAATCTCCTCCAACCTCGGCAGCTCACTCTTTTCCATCCTAAAGGTCTCAGCTGCCCAGAGAGGCAGGAGCGAAATACAGAGGGCCATGAATGCCGAGCCGAGGGCCTGTCCTTATCCTGCAGGCCACAGGAGCGTCAGAAAGGCTTATGGCTAAGGAGGGCTGCCCAGGTGCCTCTGCTGATGCAGGGCTGAATGCTGCTCTGGCGGGTGGCAGGAAATAGAGGAGGGGTCCGTGGGGAGCTGTGCCTGGCTCTGGGGGCATCATTGTTCAAGCCCAGCATGTACCCTTCTTGCCCGTACCCTTTACTCTTCTGCCTGGTGGCATTTCTCACGGAGCTCTGGGTCTTTAAACCTCCACATCTTAAAGGTTAATTTTTAATGTTGCTTTGGTAAATATTTGATGCTGTTACTTCCACAGGCGCTCTGCATTCTACATTAAATGCCATAAAGTGCTCCAGACTTTGTCCTTTTCATCTGCAGCTTCTGCCCATAACTCCCCCCTCCTCCTGCTCTACAGAAAGAAAGACTCTCTCTCTTTGCTTCCTGCTACGGACTTTTCAAAGTGCTTTCCACATCCGTTCTTGTCCCCTATTGGCGTCTCCATTAGCCAGGTAGAAGGTCAGAGAGGTTTTAAGTTGAAAGGCACCAGAGAAGCATTCTGTCCCTTCCCTCGACTTACACGAGGGGACAGTAAAGCTTGGGGAGGCACAAGGCTGCCCAAGGTTAAACAGCAAGCCAGTGGTAGAGAGGGTTGAACGAGCAGCCGTGACTCCCAGCCCAGGCTCTGCTCTGGGCCCTGGGATCCCCAGTAGGACTCAGACGGTCCTTGTTCTTTCTCAGTGCAGTGGGCACAGATGTGACAACAGACCACGTGGTCCTGGCTGTGATGGGAGCGTGGAGCAGGGGGAGAAATCCTCCAGAGGATGGAGGGAGGCGAGTGACCTGAGCAAGGTTTTGAGGGATGAGTAGGAGCTCGTGGGGAGCCTGGGTAGGGAACCCAGTGAGGCCAGGCTTGCGTGAGCGTCTCATGGGCAGAGACGGAGTCTGATCCATTCTGAGTCCTCAGCCCTGGCCCAGGGGCCCAGGCTTTGGTCCAAAATCTCCGGGAAATTAATGTGCCTCCTTGCTCCGGGGCGTTTGCACCTTGCCCTTGGCCATCCATGGCTCCTGGTCCCCTGGCCCTGGCACGATCCATGCCTCTACGCTCCCTCAGTCTGGGCGCTGCCCTGGCCCCGTTCCTATTTTACTGCACCCCTGGCTGCCTCAGGTGCCCTGGCCCCTCCCCGCTGCCCTCGGGTCAGGACAGAGGTGGCAGGAGGGGGCTGAGGCTCGGGCCAGGGACACACCCAAGCATATGAACGTGCACACAACACACACATCCACACACACATGATACACATGTGCGCGCACACTGTGCCCAAACTACACACCCGCACCTCACACGCCCCCCCCAACACGCACTATATGCTACACATGTACACTACACCCACACTACGTACACGAGCCACACACACAGACTGCACCCTCCTACCCACGTTGTGCACACACACCCCTAGTCTCGGCCTTTCCAGGCAGGCTTCACCGCCGGGGAGGAGGCCATCTCTCAAGGGCAACACGTCGTGAGTCCGCCAGCCCTCCTGGCGCCTGCATCTCTGCAGCTCTCGTGATGCACGTTCCCCCTTTACACGCCCCTCCCCCCCGCAGCCCCGCCCCGCCTCTCCTCTCGTGTGTCCTTCTGGGCTGTGGCCACACGCGTGTCACCCACGTCAGACCCCACAGTGGGCCTTGGCGCTCCCCCTCCCCCGCCTCCCCACATCCACTCCCTGCGTAGGCCCCGCCTAGCCCCCCACCTCCAAGCTACTTCCGAATCGGTCCATCGCTCCCCGTCACCGCCCCGCAGCCTCTACCATCCCGGTCTCTTCCCTGGGGCACAGCGGCGGCCCACCCTCGGCCTCCCTGCCTCCACTCCCGCCTCCCACTATCAGCCCCGCCTGGGCCACGGATGCGGGAGCGCCCACCAAACTCCCATCAGACCAAGTCGCCCGATGCTGAAAGCCCTCCGCCCGCCCCACGTTTTCCTTAAACTCACAGACACGCTCCCTCCCGCGCCACGAGGCCTCCAGCCGCGAGTCGGAACAGCGGCTTTTCATGCGGAAGCGGGCAAGGCTCCATCAAACGCACGCGGCCATGGGGGCACGGCTGGAGGCGAGAGACGTGACCCCGGGAGTCGTGCAAGTGATGGTGCCGGTCAGGGTCACGGGCACACAGCCACTGGGGTGCTATTGTAGCGACTGGTGTGTCCACACTTGGGGGCAGGGAAGGTCCAGAAAGGGGCGTCATAGGCTCAGAGGAGGTGCTGGATGGGAGAAGGGGGCCCATTTGCAGGGGGCTGGGAGCCAGGTGACGGCCGAGGGGCCTGGATCCATAGAAGGCTCTGGCATTCTACCAGCTCCCCAGGACGTGTCTGCGGGCTCTGCCGGCCTGGGGGCGGCGGTCAGGAAGGAGGGCTGGACACAGACGGCAAACCTGAAGATAGATGGGGGCCCCAGGGCGCCTCTGCAGCCGTGTCTCCCTGGCTCTGAGACCACCAGGGCCGGGGATGGCTGTCTCCAGCCTCCCAGATTTCAGACAACTCTAGCCAGCCTCACCAGGGAGTGGGCTCTGGGATGTGAAGACCCCAGGGGGACCAGGTCACAACGGGACAAGCCAGCACCACATCCCCCTGTCTCGCCTGTTTGGATGAGCTGTGACATAAACCCTCAGCAAACTCCAACTGAGCAGGGGGCATTGGGCAGGGAGCTCTTTTCCCACCTACAAAGTGAACGGAGACAAGGAAAGGGGGTACTTCGGGGGTCTTTCCTATGAGTGGGCTGCTGGAGTAGGTCCTCCGCACACCCTCTCAGATTCCGTCTTCACTATCCACCCCCCTGCCAGGTGGGGATTATTGGCTCCCCCACCAATGTCTACGCTGCAGCTCAGAGAGGTAAAGCAACTTGCCCAAGGATGCACAGCCGGGCAGCCCAGGACCTGGCACCAGCCAAGCCCAGGGGCCTCCCGGGATGCAGCACCCAGAGATTCCCGGAGCCATGCTCCCAGAACTCAGGGCAGGATGGAACCACTCCCAGATCTCGCGGCCAAAGTGATCTAGCAACGGGCTCTCCCCAGCACGCGGTGGGTGCCTTAGAAACTCCGGGAAGACCATCCTGGAAGGCGCTGATGAGGAGCGGGGGAGGGGGTGCCCTCTTCGCCCACAGGCAAGTGCAGGTTTCCGTCGTTCCCACGGGGCTGGAATGCTCACATTGGAAGACATTTGCTGCACCAACGAGCATCTATTCTTGGAAGCAAATATTTTAGCAGCTAAAGCCAGAGTGTTAATGGCGGGGATGGGGGAGCAGGATAAAGAAGGAAAGCTTCGTCCGTGGTCCCCCCCGCCCCACACCGATGGAGATAAATTCCTTCTTCCCCTGCCCTCTGGCTCCTGATCTGGGAGCTGGGCCTGGGAAGAGCCCTTGAAATAAAGGGTCTGGGGGAACATAACAGTCTTCAGCCCCACCATGATTTCCCTCCCTGCGGACCCCGCTTTCTCTGGTTACACCTGCCGCAGCCCAGAGGGCGCGATTCTGTGGAATTCCTGTCAAGTTGACATAAAGGAACATCCTCCTTTCTTGCGGGTAATGATTTCCCAGGTTCGCCCAGGCCTTCATGGAAACGTCTCTTGGCTAATTGGTCAGGCGAGCTGGCATCTTTGTTTACACAGTGGCTACCGCAGTTACTGGCGTAGGGAATTTTAACTGATTTCAAACTTGGGAGCTGGGTGGGCCGTGTGGGTCTCCTCCAGGCTGGGTGGCCAGGTGCGAGGGCAGGCTTGCAGGAGCCCCTCTCAGGGTTTGAGCGGCCGCCCGGCAGTGCGCCCCTGGGAATAGGGGCGCCACGGGGCTGACCTCCTGCTCTGTGCCAGGCTCCTAGCGGGCACCATCTCCGTCCTCCTGATGCCCCCATTTTCACAGACAGGCAAACAGGCTTGGGAGGAGCGAGTGACTGGCCCAAGGTCACGGGGCCTGTGGATCTGGTTGGCCGGACCCAAGGCCCTCACTCACCACCTCCCCACCCCTGCCCTTGGCTGAGCTGCATCCTGGGCCCAGAGACAGTGGGTCTAGTTCATTCTGGAAGTGCATTTTCAGTGATTTTCCCAAAACCTTCCCTGAGGTATATTCGCCCTGGGGCTGAATGCCTTGATTTTCCAGGCAAAGCAAGTGGAGGCCAGGATCCATTTCCTGCCCATCACCGGCCAGCGTTCCTTGCCGGCAGGGCTGATCCTGTCTCATCCTTCTACCCCCAGCACTTAGCACAGCCGTGACCTAGCGCCGACCTTGGATAAAGTACTGGTGGAATAAATGAGGGAGTTAAGCGTGCCCAAGCTGCAGCTGCACAGCCATGCAGACTGCTTCAGGGAAGGAAGAGCAGGATGGAGCCGGAGAGCTTGCAAAGGGACGTCTGAGACGTTTCCTCGGGGTCTGAGCCCCAGATGTGTGACAGGGAGGGCTGACCAGGCTCTCTGCCTTCTCACCCCCACTGCTTTCTCCGTGCCCAGAAGAACCAGGATCTGGAAAGGGTGGGTGAGTCTCCCTCCAGAAACACCTTGCTTCTTGTCCCAGCTACTGCTGCCCGGGATCTTTGCCTGCTTACGGGTGTCCCAGGGAACGCCGGGACCCTGCTTTCACAAGCACCTAAGAACATGTTTGCTTCTCCACAGTAAGGGGCACAGACCACTGGGGCGGGCAGATCATTGGAAGGGCCACATCTGAGCCATGTATAGCGACGAGCCGGTAAACAGTTAATGAGCTGTTCTCCGGTGGGGGGGCAGGGGGCGGGGAGCCCTGATTTGTAGCACTTGCTGCCCATTTCCATGGTGTAAATACTGCCAGTATGATGTAGCTGTGACTGCAGAGTCGGGGAGAGATGGGTGGTAGCCACCAGCACGTGCGTTTGCATCACACAGATACAACAGACCTAAAACCTCAAGAGCATAGAAAGTAGCCGATGTAGCAACGTAATTAGGAAGTGAAGAGTTTCAAGTATCTATTACCTTTGTGTTTAATAAAATTTATTTAATTGGAAGTTTATAACATTGAATTTTTATAGTGGTTTAACTACGGGCTCCGAAAATTTCTCAGAATTTAACTACCAGCGCTGCTGAGGTGGCCCCAGCAACTCTTGGATATGTTTATGGATGTGTTTTATGTGTATTAGGAAAAATGTAACTTTTTAAAATATTGAAGTATAGTTGAGTTACAATGTTGTGTTCATTTCTGGTGTATAGCAAAGTGATTCAGTTATACATATATATTCTTTTTCATATTCTTTTCCATTATGGTTTATCACAGGATATTGGATATAGTTCCCTGTGCTCTACAGTAGGACCTTATTGTTTATTTTATATATAGTCGTGTGTATCTGCTAATCCCAAACTCCTAACTTACCCCTCCCCATCCCTTTCCCTTTTGGTAACCATAAGTTTGTTTTCTACGTCTGTGAGTCTGTTTCTGTTTCATAAATAAGTTCATTTGTGTTATATTTTAGATTCCACATATAAGTGATATCATATGGTATTTGTCTTTCTCTTTCTGACTTACTTCACTTAGTATGATAATCTCTAGGTTCATCCATGTTGCTGCAAATGGCATTATTTTGTTCTTTTTTATGGCTGAGTAATATTCCATTGCATACATGTACCACATCTTCTTTATCCATTCCTCTGACTATGGACACTTAGGTGGCCTCCGTGTCTTGGCTGTTGTAATTAGTGCTGCCATGAACATTGGGGTGCAAGTATTTTTGGAATTAGAGTTTTAGTCTTTTCTGGGTATATGCCCAGGAGTGGGATTGCTGGATCGTATGGTAGGTCTATTTTTAGTTTTTTTTATACTTTTTTTTTTTTTTCTCGGTACGCGGGCCTCTCACTGTCGTGGCCTCTCCCGTTGCGGAGCACAGGCTCCGGACGCGCAGGCTCAGCGGCCACGGCTCACGGGCCCAGCCGTTCCGCGGCACGTGGGATCTTCCCGGACCGGGGCACGAACCCGCGTCCCCTGCGTCGGCAGGCGGACTCTCAACAGCTGCGCCGCCAGGGAAGCCCTATTTTTAGTTTTTTAAGGAACCTCTATACTGTTCTCCATAGTGGCTGCACCAATTTACATTCCCACCAATAGTGTAGGATGGTTCCCTGGAAATATGTAAAGATATGATTGCTTAGAGCAAGTCTGAGTTTCCTAACAAAAAAAAATGGCTTAATTTAAGATCAGTTAAAAATGTGGTAAGTAAATAGTACAGGGAGAGAGATACACAGTCAGGAGAAACACCTAGCAGCTGAAGTTTGGGAAAGAAATGTTGCTGATGGAAATGGCTTCAATTATCACCTGTCTTGGGGGCACAGTAAAATAAGTGGGCCACCCGCAGGAGAGGAAATACTATTAATTAACAGATGAAAGGAAAGGTGTTCAGCCTCACTAATAATGAAAAAACTGCAAACCCCCGTGCTGCAGAGGGGGCTGTGAAATGAGCACCCTTAGAAGATGCTGGTGGGTGACAGTCCCTTTGGGAATGAGGCTGGCACCTATAGAAAGAACCATAACACTGTCACAGCCTTAGACTCAATAATTTGCCGGCCTGGAATCAATCCAGAGGAAATAATTCAGAAAAGGGAAAACTATAAGCACTTAAAGGTGTTTGTTGCTGCCCCTGATTTTCTAGAGTATGTGCCTCCCCTGCAATGTTTTTTGTCACAGTGAAAAAAACTGTAAGCTGTATAAATGCCTTGTTGTAGGGGAATGGCTAAATGAAGGCCAGCATATGGAATCTAGACTACTTGGGAGCTGCTAAAACGGTATTTAGAAAAATTAAGTCAAAACCACAGGACAATGGCTAATTTAACGTTAGGTGAATAAAATTAGAATGCAGAATGATGTGTACACTCGTTCCACGGCCATAACGATGGGGGATACGTCCCAAGACCCCCCAGTGGGTACTGGAAACTTCAGAGAGATCCAAACCCTAGGTATGTTATGTTTTCTTCTATACATACATACCTGTGATAAAGTTTAATTTAGAAATTAGGCACAGTAAGGATAATAAAGCACATTGAACAACAATGACTAATAATAAAATGGAACAGTTATAACAATGCACCGTAATAAAAGTTATGTGAGAGTGGTCTCTCTCTCTCGCGCGCTCTCAGAATACCTCATTGTACAAATTTAATGCCTTTTCCATCTTAATGAAGCGCTTATGAGACACTGTAGCCGTTACTTTTGCAGATTGAGGTGTGACAGCAAAACTAGCACAGATTTCTTTTTCCTTTGTCACAGCGTCACGGGTAGAAGATTCGTTCTTGCCGTAGATCTTAGCAAGATCTTAGCCATTTTTCTTTCCACTCTGAGAACTTCCATCCTTTCACTTAAAGGATCCCCTTCGGGGCTTCCCTTTGGCACAACTGACTTGCCAGCACCACTGCACTTGCTCCGAGAGGCCGTGATTACGTAGCTAAGGGGCACTTGAACACAAGCCCTGCGACAGACACCACAACTGCCCATCTGATAACCGAGAGGGTTACTAAGTGCCTGATGGACGGGACACCCTGGACAACGGTATGTTTCACATCCGGGGCAAGATGGCATGAGGTGTTATCACGCTACTCAGAATGGTGTGCAATTTAAAACTTACGAATGGTTCATTTCTGGAATCTTCCATTTGATATTTTCAAACCGAGGGTTGACCGCAGGCAACTGAAACCGGGTAAAGGGAAACTTTGGATAAGGGGGAAACACTGTACGTCATCATTGGAAGAGTGTAAACGCACGTGCATAAGAAAGAAAATGAAAAACACCTGTGCGTGTTGGGGGGCTCTGTGGCTTCTCTTGTCTACTTTTACTCTTTGCACTAATAACACACCAATAACTACGGTGAGCATTTACGGAGGCCCCTATCACGTGCCGGGCCCTGTTCTAATTCTCACAGTCGCCCCGCAGGGTCGGTCTACTGGGTCCATTTTACGGATGGGAGAACTGAGGCTCAGAGAAGTGAAATAATTTGCCCGAGGTTCCCCACTAGCAAGTGGAGGCACCATCTGAACCCCAGGTCGATACTGCGTCCAGACCAGAGAGGGCTTGGTCTGCCGGTGCCTGGAGCCCCAGGCCTCATGCTCTTTTGGAGGACCTCAGGGTCCTGCCCCAGGGATGGGTAAGGCCTGACTTGCACAGGGAACCTGTCATCAGGTCCAGCACGGGGCTAGGTGCTTTGTGAGCACC
This sequence comes from Kogia breviceps, assembly GCF_026419965.1. Classification (NCBI taxonomy): domain Eukaryota; kingdom Metazoa; phylum Chordata; class Mammalia; order Artiodactyla; family Physeteridae; genus Kogia; species Kogia breviceps. The sequence continues at coordinate 98,117,527 of NC_081321.1, forward strand.
ACCTCAGGGTGTAGCTCTCACAGCGGGAGAAGTACCGGGGGAGACCCTGCTTCCCATTCCAAGAACGGGGGCTTTGGAGTCAGCTAGACCTGGGTGTGAATTCTGCCTCAGCGGCTGTGCAGCTCTGGGAAAGTTGCTAACTCTCGCTGAGGCTCAGTTTCCTCCATGCACGGAGTTCAGGGTGGCCAAGCTGGGGACGTGAACCGGCACCCTCTGCTGCAGCTGCTTAGCTCACCAGTTCCTCAGTCAATGGGAGCTCCTTTTATTAACAATAATGATGCAATTCACTCATCGGTCTGACATTTACTAGGTGCCTAATATGTGCCAGGCTCCGGGCGGAAGAAGATGCATTCACTCAACACTTCTTTATTGAGCGCCTACTTTTAGGTGCTGGGGGCACGGCTGGGCGCAAGACAGACCAATCCCAGCTCTCTCGGGATTCCTTACAGCAAAGGAGACAGCAGACAAGAAAGCAAACACAACAGAGGTGGTGAGCTCCACGTAGAAACCGAAAAGAGAAAAAAAGGGGGAGTAGAGGGGGACGGTAGGGTGGGAAGGCTGTTGCTATCTTATAAACCTTGGCCAGGGAGGGCCTCTTGGAGGAGGTGACATCTGGACAGGAAGCTGGTGGAAGAGAGAGAGAGCAAGCCATGCAAATATCTGGGAGGAGAGCTTTTCAGGCAGAGGGAGTGGCAGGTGCAAAGGCCCTGAGGTAGGGGTGAGCTTGGCAAAAGCTCCGGGAGCCGCAGGGAGGCCAGTGTGGGGAGAGAAGGACAGAGGGGCTGGGGAGGGGTGTCAGGTCAAGCTGTGAGCCAGTGAAAGAATCTTCTCCCCTAGTGAGAAAGGCATCGGTGGGTTGTGGGTTCTGATTCACGTTTGAAAGGGATTGTTCTGCTGCCCGTGTGGTTGGGGGGCGGGGGGGGGGGGTGGGAGGCAGAGGATAGAAGCAGGGAGAGAATTAGGAGGCGTTGTCTCGACCGTGGTGAGAAGATGGACTGGAATGGTTGTTCTTGGGAGAGGGGTGTGGAGGGAGGATTCTGGGCTCGTTCAGGTATCGCTGACGGGACGTGTGAAGTGGGAAAGAGAGGGTGGGGTCAGCTTGGCTCCAAGATTCTGTCCCGAGGAGACGGCGGGAGTGGGCGGGGGTCCCTGGATGTACTCGTCTGTCTGCTGTGTCCACCGAACATCCGGGTGCGTCTGGAGTCGGGGGAGACGCGGGTGGAGACAGACCCGGGGTCAGGTGCAGGGGGACAAGACTCTAAATGTGGGCCAGGTGGGGTTCCCGGTGGGTGGGGGGGTGGAGATGGGAAGAAGAGGTTCAAGGAAGGGCCCTGCAGTGTCTAAGGCTGAAGAGACGAGGAGGGATCAGTGAAGTGGACTGAGGTGAGGCCAGTGAGAGGCCGGGAGCTATGAGGGGGTAGTGCCCAGGACCCGGGGCTCCCCGGGGCTCCCCACTTTTCCTCAGCCTCTTCCCTCCTCTGGGACGTTGCCAAGCTGCTCTCTCTGTCTTTTCTCCACTTCCAGAAAACTCCTACTCATCCGCTGAAACCCTTCCTTGTGTTGATTGCTCTCTGGTACTCAGCCGAGAGGGCTGCGGACCCAATGCAGCCATTAAAGCACCGCTCGTGAAAACTTCTCAATAACGCGGGCAGCTTGCCATGACATAATGTTGAATTAAAAACCCAAGACACAAAATTTTCCGGGCAAAGGCAGCGACTATAAAGCGAAATGATGCGCTGACAGGAGAGGGCTGGAGGGGAGAAGGGGCCGCGTTTGGTGGGGAGGCCGTTTGGGCCGTTCCTCGCGTGCTCTCCACCGAGCATGGGCCATTTCGTGATAGAAAATTTGGCATGAAAAGAAAGGAAACTGTCACGGCTACTTGGTGGAGGGCTGAGGTGGAGGAAATAATAATCAAGACCAGAGATAAGGGCCCCCGTGCTCTGGCTCCAGGCGGCCCTGCCTCTCCATGCATCTCATCATCCCCTCCCAAAGAAGACCCTAAGCCTTGAGAGGCAGGGAGGGGGCGGGGAGGGGGCGAGAGGTTGCAGGAATCGCCCAGGTCACATGACTCAGGAGGGCAGCCGTGGGATTTGAACTCTGGACCGCCCGTGACTTTCCCTCCAAACTGCTTCATCCACCCCCTTCCCTGCTGCTCCAATATCACAATTTACTCCTTGGTATGAGTGGGAAAATCCGCCAGCATAGCCCCAGGTCCCTTTGGACGTGGACTGGTTGGTCCTTTTTCCTGGACCCTGGAGGCTGGTGCCTTCAAGGGCTGGGTTGGGGTCTCTGTTGGGGTTTATCACCCTCGAGGAAGGGAAAGAGCGGAAAAAGAGAAGGCCTTGAGCACCGGAAGACTTTCTGGGGGGCGTTTCTGGCCTCTTGTGGAATATTATTAGCAAAGGGGGTTTCACTAGGAAAAGAATCTATCTGATAAATTCTATCAGAGAAAAGAACCCTGAGTCGCACTCTGTTCCCGGACAGCTGCTCCCTTCGGAGACCTCGTGGGCCTGACCCCTCACCCGGGCCTTTGCACGTACTGTTTTTCCTACCAGCAACACACTCCAGGCTTTTTCTCTTTTTTTTTGCCTAACTCTTACTCATCCTTAAAGATCATTCCAGCCGCCACCTCCTCCAGGAAACTCCCTGATGCCCGGGATGGGCAGGTGTCTCCTCTGGGCTCCCTTTGATCAGATCTGATGGCTCATTTCCGCTGTCCGCACCTGAGTCAGTCTGACTGTGTGTCCAGGGGCCCAACTCAGAGACTGGCGCAGGATAGGAGTGGGGGAGATTGGCCCCCATCCCCGCCCCTCTCTGGACCAGAATTGGACCCTACACCCCGTCTTCCTCCTGGCCCCTCCCCCTGCCCTCGGCCCCGCCCTGGCTGGAGCCTGCAGTAGGGAGCTGCTCCCTGCCCAAGGCGTCAGGGGCATGCAGAGGCCCTCAAGCTCTGTCTCCTGACTCCTGCCTTCTTCTCTCATCTGGCTCCCTGGCCAAGGGGACCAGGCTGAAGACCCGGCCCTGACAGCCTGGGGTGGAGCACACGGCCTGGGTTCAAGTGCGGAGTCCGCAGGTGACCAGCTGGGTGACCTTGGACCAGTTACCTAACCTCTCTGTGCCTTCGTTGTCTTGTCTGTAAAATGAGGATTTGTCAAATAAGTGTTTGGGAGCCGCCGGGAGGGAGGCATTGAATCAAGCAAACGAAACCCTCATTCTTATGTTCTAGTGGGGCTGGGGCGGGAACATAGGGCACCCGATCTGAGTGCTGGAACAACACCCGCTGCACCCGTGCTCAGGGGTTGCTGTTATTTTAAATTCACTCCCCAGAACCAAACCCAAGCGTTCCCTCTTGGGCTAACCGCCCCACCCCCGTACCCCCGACCCGCCTGCCAGCTCTTCTCCACTGAGAAGTCTAGCTTTCTGCCCTCTCCGGGGTAAGGAGGGACAGGCCAGCTGGTGAGGGGTGAGGGGACATTCCCCAGGAATAGGATCAACGCTCCCTGAGGCCCTACTGTGTGCTCAGCCCTGGTCTGGGCCTTTCCGTGTGCCCTCCTTCACCTCTCATCACCATTGTCCAGAGTAGATACTGAGACTCAGAGAGGGCCAGCAGCTCATCTGAGGACACACAGCACATGAGGCCTCTGGTCTGGACTTTCTGTCACCCCTCATCCCTCATGGTATCCCCTGGTCGTGGAGAAGCACTAATGAACAAACACTCTCCCGGGTTTTCACCAAAGCCGTGTGAACAAGATGAAAACATGGAGAGCTGGCAGAGGGTGCCTTCCTGTATCAACTAGGCCGGGTGGGAGGAAGCCAGGGCCCAGCCGGGAAGGACAGGGGTCGGAGGGGACAGGGCCAGAGTGTCCCAACTGGAAGCTGGAAGCCCCAAGCACTTGAAACTCCAGCCCCACTTGGGACATTCACTGTTTTCTGAATTCCGATCACAGAGGCCTCCTTGGTATTTGATGTGATGCCGAGGAAAGAAGATACCTGGTCCTCTCCCTTTGTCTCCTAATTTTCTGGAATTTCTCGCTGTTGGCTGGTGTCCCTGCAGAAACCACACACCAGAAACTCTGGCCGCAGAGCCAGCAAACAAGTGACGCCTGGGCTCTGCCAGTGGGGGGAGACTCTGGGGTTGGGTGAACTCCAGGGACCCCACGGGGAGGCACGGATGAGTTCTGCAATGAGCTGGGAGGGTTCTAGGTGGGGGAGGAAGGAGGTGGGAGGGTGATGGGCTGAGAGGGGAGCCCCCGAACGAACATCAGGAAAGAATCTCTGGTTCTCCCTCACGAAATCTGCAAAAGTCACGTGATTTCAAGGGTCACCTGGGCCCTTTTACAAGCTGCTCCCTCTGTCCGAGGTGACTTTTCCATTGTGTGCCAACCAGGTGACCTCCCCTTACCCCCTCAGGTCTGGCACAACATCGCCTCCTCTTCCAGGAAGCTTGCCCTGACTCCTCCCTCCCCTGCAGCTCATCGTGGGCTCTTCTGGGCCCTCTGGGCACTTCATGTTACTGTGGCTGTTCTCTCAAGTGATGGGACACTTCCTTGCAAACAAACCCCTCTCTGGCTGGAAGCTTTCTTGGCTGGCCAGGTGGAGTGGCGGGGTGGGGGGAGCTGTTCCTCTCCTGCCCAGGGGGCCAGGTAATTCAGCAGCCCCCCTGGACTCCAGAGCCAGCCCCCCCAGGCCTCCCTCCAGGGCTCCTTCCGCCAAACTGGGCCCTGAAGTCAGGCAGCCTGCCCTACAGAGAAGCTCCCAGCTCTAACGGCCACGGCTCTGTCCTCTAGTCAAGGGCTGGTCCCCAGACTGGCAGCCCCAGCATCTCCCAGGAGCTTGACTACAAATGCAGAATCCCCAGACCAGGCACATCAGAATTAGCAAGTTTAACAGGACCCTGGGGGATTGAATACCCATTAAAGTTTGAGATACACAAACAACCCCCTTCCCAGGCCCAGTCAGGAATTTTCCCTTGGGAAGGCTTGGGGGCTGGGCAGCCTCCTGTCTCTCCTCCAGTCACCACCCCATTTCTCGCTCCCCACCCAGCCCTCTAGGCCTGACCAGGGACCCTGACCTCAGGGAAGGTTTTGAAGGATGAATAGGAGTTCCTCAGGGAGATGTGGAAGAAGAGCATTCTGGGAAGAGAATTGTGTGCAAAAGCAGGGAGGTGTGAATCAGCAAGAGCCGGAGGGGAACCAGGCCTCGAATGAAAGGTGTGAGGCAGGGATGAGGTTCCTCGGTGGGGAAGATAGAAATCCCTGTAGTCCTGTCTTGCTGTGGGGTGTGAGGCTCTGAGGTTGGCAGGGGCTGTGGCAGTTGGCTCAGGGTCATACTTAGTTCTGAGAGACTTTGGACTAGGGAGACCCTGGCTTAAGTCCATGGACTTACTGTGTGGCCATGGGCAAGTGACTTAGCCTCTCTGGGCCTGTGTTTGCTCATCTGTAAAAGGGGATGGTAAAGCTGTGCAACTCAGTTCCCAGGGTGGGAATTACAAGGACCAAGGGAAATAATAATTGGCGGGGGTGGGGGGTTGTCTCAACTGTAAGTGTAACTATGGTTCCCAGCGCTCGACTTGCTCCCGTGCGTCTTGGAGGCGTGAGCAGCAGCAGCCCGAGGCTTCCGAGAGAGTGAGATAGGCTGGGGAGGGCCTTGGGGGCCCGGTTAGGAGCAGAAACCCTCTCGGGAGATGGCGAGGTGGGACAAACCAGAGGGAGTGAGGCAGGGGCAATGGGGGGCTGGGGTCCTGAGACCTCCCTGTGAGGTGAGGCTGTGATTGTCCCCATTTTACAGATGAGGAAACCAAGGCTCAGGCAGGTCTTGAGGACTCAAGCTGGGATTCAAAGCCAGATGTGTCTGACCTGGAGCCCCTGCTTGCTCCCCTGGGCCCGTAGCAGCGACAGTGACACACACAAGCGTCGAGGCAGCAGGGATGACACAGTGCCTCAGGGACCCCTCTCCCTGAAGCTGCAGGGAGGACCCTGGGTGGTACCTGCGGCGCCTCAGGCCGCCTCCCTTTTCTCCTCTGGCTCCACTGCACCCCAAGGGGGGCTCTAGCAATAAAGCACGCAGTCAGAGGGTTAAGGTGACGTGGCAGGGCTGACTCCAGCTCTGTTGCTGCTGCGTCAATCAGACGGCATTTGCTGAGCACCTACTGTGTGCCCTGAACGCCAGATGCCTGCGGTGGGCGTAGCTTCCAGCCTCCAGCCCGGAGGGCGGCGGGGGCGGGGGGAACTGTAGCACAATAATAGAGATGTGATTGACCAGGAAATAGACCCGGAGCTTGGGGCACAAAGAAAGTCAGGTGGACGGAGAGGCGGGGGAGGGCGGAGCACAGCCCAGAATTGCCCTCCTGCCGCCTGGGAGCCCGCAGGGGTGCGGCGAGGGGAGGGCCGAGGTGAAACGTTCCCTAAGCTCGGGAGAAAAGCAGAGCGTGTCAAGTGAGCAAGGGAGACATTATGCGCAAAAAAGCGGGGCACCTTGTCACCACTTTCTGGGAGGCAATGAGCCACGGAGGTGCGGGCACCAGGGGAGACTTGAGTCCATGGGATTTTAGCAGAAAACTTTGCAGTCCAAGGTCATTATGTTCTAAACGAAGGGAAAGCCAGCTTCTCCGTGAAATTAACCGAAAGCGGCTGCGCTTCCTCCCCTCGGACCCCACCTCCCCACCCCCGGATCCAGGCCGGGTCCATAACTCAGAGACTGTGGGCTTCGAGGCAGCAGCGCACTGCAATGCCGTCCCGGGTGGTGATGCAGTTTGGGCCTGGCCCTGCCAGGCAGCAAGGACATGGCGTTTCCGGTGATGGGGATGGATGGAGTGTGGGTCTGCGGGGACCACGGAGGCAGGCATTGCTCTGAGATGCAGCGCCCCCGATGCACGACCCCCGACGCTGCTCTTTAAGGGGCAGCTTGGGGGCTGCCTCAGTCCACGCGTCACCGGAGAAGCTTCTGACGAAGAGAAGCTTCCTTCCCCCTCCCGTGGATGAGGCCACCTCTCCAGAGGCTCTGCGAGCCTCAGCAGAGAGGCCATCGGCCCTGGGGTGGGACCTTGCATCGGTCTCCCCTTTGCTGGCTGACCTGGGCAAGTCAATGAACTCCTCCGAGCCCCCCACTTTCCACATCTGAAAATGGGGCTCAACAGCCCTACAAAACAAGCGGCATGTGGCCGGCCTGTGCGCGGCACGGGGTGAATGCTGTTCCTGCAACACCCCCCCCCCCCACCCATCAACCCTGGCAGGGCAGGACCCTGACCACGTTTATTTACCCAAATGTGAAATGATCTCAAGAATCGCCGGCACTTGAGGACCAGGTACCAGGCCTGCACAAGGATCAGCCCGTTTAATTCTCACGATGATTATGACCCCTGGTATTTACATGGGGAAACTGAGGCAGGGGACGGTGGAACGGGCTGCCCAAGGTCTCAGAGCCTCCGAGAGGCACAGGTGGCCTTGAATCTGAGCCATCTGACTCCTGGCCCAAACACACGTGCTGCTTCTGATAATGCTGACAGTGGCGATAACGCTAAAAATATCCCCTTAAGAAGGCTGATGACTTTACGGTTGCCCGGTGCCAACCTGGCCGACGGAGCCCGTGACGGGTGCCTGGCACATGGTCGGCCCTGAGCAACGGCTACTGCCTTTTCCCGCCCTCCGATCTTGTTTCTTTCTGTGTCTCTGTGCCCTGAGCGCCCGACACTGAGGAGATCAATGCCGGCTGCCTGGAGGAGGGTGCAGGGAGCGGCGCCCACAGCCTCCTTCGTGGGTTTCTGAGTGTTCGCTGAGCCCTGCTAGGTGCCTGGCCCCTCACGGGACTCAGCTGGGGGCGCCGAGGTCAGCCCAGTCCGCTGCCAGGCATCCAGGTCTAGAACCTGCTCGCAGCCGCTGGACCGGGCAGCTGCAGCATCCTTGGGTCTCCCCTCCGGGGTGCCTATGATAAGCCTCCTGCCTCAGTCTCCCCTGGAGTCGTTCGGGGCTGGATCTTGGCTCCAGAGTTCCCCATCCCCAAATAAGGGCTCCAAACAGGCATGTGGAGACCCCAGAAGAGGAATGCACCTCGTGGTGGGGAACTCTAGGAACCAAGGCGCTGAGTGTGCATTTGCAACCCTCTTCCTCCCCGGCCCCTCTTCCAAGAGGAAGAACTCTGGTCCTTCTCCTCAGGGAAGAAGCTGGGCCCTGGGCCAGGAATGGAGAAGCTTCCAGGGGCTGGAGAAGCCGGGATCATCCGCCTAATACAGAGCTGGGATGGGGGGAGGGGAGAAAGAGGCCACAAGGCTGGAGAGTTCTGGAGATGAAAGTAGAAAGAGGGAGAGCAACAGTGAGGGGGGGGGAGAGGGAGAGAGAGGGGGAGAGGGGGGGAGGGAGGGGGGGAGGGAGAGAGAGGGGGGGAGAGATGGAGGGGGGGAAGGGAGAGAGAGAGAGAGAGAGGGAGAGGTGGGGGGGGAGAGGGAGAGAGAGGGGGAGAGGGAGAGAAAGGGGGGGGGAGAAGGAGGAGGGGGGAGAGGGAGAGGGGGGAGAGGGAGAGAGAGGCCCCTGAGGAGCGGCTGATGGGATCCATGCTCAAGGAGATGCATCTCAGCGACGCCCCGGGGCTGGAACGTGGGTGTTTGGAAGATCCAGGTGACAATCTGGAGTAAAGCAGCACAGACGCTAGCTCCTGTTCTGGGAGAAACACTGATGGCAACCTTGCTGCCCCGACTCTCCCCCGTCCCCCCACCCCCCAGCCTGACATCACGCATGACCACACCCACCACCGCACCTGGTCTCAGACCTCCACCTGCCTGAGAAGCGCCACCTCCCCTCCCGTCCACAAGGCAAGGCTTGTTTAACCTCAGGCTGCTGGGGCCCACGGCCCGGCTGTGCCCCTCAGCCCTCCTGCGCCCCCCACCCCGGGCTGCACCCCATCATCCTGTGACGGTTACCCATGTCTTCGTTTGCCCCACTTGCTTCTGTGTCCCCGGCACCCAGCACAGAGCCAGGGTGGGGTAGTGGCTGCTTGGGAAACTTCAGCCAAAGCAAACAAGGTAAGGGAAGACAGGTCCGCACTCGGGAAGGAGGGACCGCTGCCGGGAAGGAGGGATCGCTGCGGGCACAGAGGGTGGGGAGCTGCAAGCAAGGGGCAGTGGGGCAGGAGCTGGAGGCAACTGTTCGCCCCCCTCCGCCCCCATCACGTACTGACCCTACTGGCTGGACTCCTCGGGAAAGCTTCTCCGTGCTTCTAGCACTTAGCCCCCCGGGTCGTGGTGAGAATGAAAGCAGGCCACCAGGGCCCGGAACACAGCAAGCGCTCAGCAGATGTTGCTGGAACCATGGGCGCCCACCAGGAGGCCCAGCGAGGTGAAGGTCTGCTCTGGTCTCAAAGTCCGTCCCCTCTCCTTTCGGCTGGTAAAAGGGAGCCCAAGCGGGAAGTCCCCGGCCAAGGTCACACAGAGTGTGGAGGGCGGAATGGGAGCGGGGCGGCCCCTGGGGACCCCCCAACCCCCATCGCGTCCTTGCACGTTCCTGATGCCTGTGCTGGTGCAAAGACTCATGTGGTGATGGAAACCCCGTTCTGAGTCTGCCTAGATGAGAACCAGGAGGACACAAAGAGGCCCTGAGCTCGGAAATGAAACATCCACCTGTACAGAGGGCAGAGCCCGTGGGCTGGGAGCCCAGCCTCTCATGAAGATGCCATGAGCCCAGACTTTATGTGCCACCCCGACAAGCCTGCGTGCTCGTTCCCCTCCATAGCTGATGTCCTTGAACCCCATCTGGATCGCACAGCACAGGGCCTGGTACACAGGGGGTGCACGATGTGTGCAATATGGAGAGGGGGAGACCTCAGAGACGGGCAAGGGTTAACAGCAAGGGAGACTGAGAACTGTTAGGGCCGGACGCGGTGACTCAGAAATGGGCCAGCGTGGTCAATTTCCGTGCAGGCAAACCACCCCGGCTTCTGCAGGCAGCACGGCAACAGCGCCTAAGGGCTGGCTCACATTGCCGTCTTGTCAAGAACATGGCAGGGGGGGGGACACCTTCGTTTACATGGTAGAGTCTCAGCTCTCAAAACACTGGGATCCTGGTAATAAAGTTTTCCAGTGGTTCTCAAACTGTAGTGCCTATACAGGCATCACCCCCAGAGATTCCTGGTTCGGAGGCTCTGGCTGAGACCCAGGAATTTATTTGACAAACACCCCAGGTGTGTCTGCTGCGCGAGACACACATTTCAGGAGACCACACCTTTGAGGCAGAGCCAACAGCTGTTTCACGGTCTGTAGCTCTGGGTGGGCTTGTGTGTCCCCTCCGCCCTCCTCAGGGTGAAGAGCTGCTTCTCCTCCACCCATCACCTCCACACCACCGGGAGCCTGGCTCGGGGGGGTGGGGGGCGCCCGCAGGACCCTCTCAGTCCACATTTGTCCAGCTGAGCTGAGCAAGGCTGCGTCTTTGCCTCCCGCATGACAGCTAGGGCAATGATTAGATCAGTAAGCACAAGCTGATTTAAGTGTATCTTATTCATTATTTAAGTCACTCATTGTTGAAAAGGTCACTGTCTGTTCGCTACTTAAACCATCATGAACTAGCTTGGCTGCATCTCCAGCAAGGAAGGAGCAAGGGTTAACTGAGCACCTACTATGCTCCAGGCACTTTGTTTGATCCTCAGGACAATCCCAGGGGGGCGGGGCAGGGGAGGGGGGGGTGCGTTCTTACTCTCCCCTGCTTCACAAGGATCGGAAGGTTAAGCGGGTGAAGGAGCTTGCCTGAAGTTACAGAGCTGGGAACTGGCGGAGCTGGGACTTGAACCTGGGCTGGGTTGCCTGCAAAACCCATGGCTTGGCAGGGATCTCTGTGTTGTAGGTTTTTGCACCTGGATCTTGCAGGCTGGGCTCAGTATTGTGATGTCCTGGGATGAGGTGCCCCGCGCCCTGTGTGCCCATGGCTGCAGCTCAGCCCCTGCAGAGCAGCTGAACACTACACCCGAGCCCTGGACCTGGGCATCTGCACTCAGCCTGGCTCCTCAGGGGCTCATGCCTGTTCTCGGTGACGGCCAGCCACACAGCGGGTTCCTGCTCCAAAATGCACAGACCCCTCCTCTCTCCCTCCAGCTCTGCACCGCCCAGGGACCCCCAGGTTCGGTTATTCTCTGCCTCCCACCAGACTGGAGATGGAGAGACATGAGAGTGGCAGTCTGTGCATTTCCAGGAAATCACGAACTCGCCCCTGGGGCGAGGTAACCAGGCTCTGCTGGGGTAGCCACCCTATAAGGCCAGCCGAGATCCCACCTCCCTGGCCGGCTTCCTTCCCTTCCCCTGAGCCATCACTGAGCAGCCTGCCTGCATCACCCTCAGATGCCTTTCTGTGACTCAACATATATGCACGATGGAGTCCAGTAATAAATATGCTTATTTTCAAATTTCATGCCCAAAATAGCTTCTCTCTCAGCCCCTGACAGATCGACTTGCTTCCTTTGACCAGACTGTGAGAACTTGGGAAGCCATCCAATTTCCCTTTTTGCCTTGGCAGCTAGGAAACTCACAACTGCACTTCATGCTCAGTGGCAACAGCTCTCACACCAGAATCCAAGCAAAATAAACTTGCAAGCTTTGTTTCTAAGCTCTGTTTCAACCTTTCATCTCAACTTTTCTGTCCAGGCACCCGTCGTTACCATGAGTCACTTCACATCTTGCTTGGCAAATAAGATAAGCAAATCATCCGGTAATTGACAAGCCAAACACGGCAGCAATAACGACCTGGTATTTTCCAAGCTCGTCAAAGACAAGAGATCGCAGCCACTCACCAGGCAGACGAACCCTGGAAGCTCATCAGCGGTGGGCTGTGGCTGTCTCTCTGCAGCGTGTGTACGGCCTGGGGGGCTTGCGGCAGGGGACCCGGGGGAGGCTGGGACTGCAGGGCCGGCTGCCCTGGCCGGGGTGCCCGGGCAGGGTTCCCCCACCGCCTGGGGTCCCGTTTCATCCACCGTCCATGGAAGCCCCACCGTGCCAGGTAAACCTTGCAAATGTCGTAGTTCATTGCCGAGTAGTACAAAAGATCCAGGACCAGCAGGATCAACACGAAGAAGCCATAGATCCACACTCCCAACAAGGCGGTGTAGTTGCTGCGGGAAAACAGAGAGAGGCTGAGAGAGGCCGGGACAGCAACGCCGCCGGGGCTGGAGTTAATCAGGGGGGTTGATTGGAAAACGTGGCACAGAGGCTACTTTGGGGTTTCAGAGAAGAAGGTGAACCCCTCTGGGGGGCAGGGGATCTTAGCCCCCCCCTCCCCGCCCTGTTTGCCCCCTCCCAGATGCCTGCAATCCACAGCCCTCGGCCTGTCCCTCGAGCATCCCCTCCAAGGCCCCCAGTCCTTGGGCTGGGAGCCCAGGGGGCCTCATACTGTTAGGCCCTCTGGAAGAGATTTCCGCTGGGCATCTGGGGCTCTTGCGTTGTGGTGGCCCTTACTTGCACCTTCCTGCCCCCCCCACAACGACATGGGCGCTACGCCCGGACCTGCCAGCGGTCCTCCGCGGGTACCTCCCGCTCGCCCACCCTCCTGGCCTTGGCCTATGCTGCTCCCGTCACCTGGGAGGCTCTCTTGCAGCCCTCATCATCTCCTCCCCTCCCCCGCCGGCTCCTCCCCATCTTTCTGGACCCAGGGCAAAGGCAGGAAGTCTGTCGTCTGAGGACAAACTGACCCAAGTTCCCGCCCCTCCGCATCCACACTGGGCCGCCTCACACCCCCGAGTTCCGCGTGGGACTCAGCCAGGGCGTCTCCCACCTGGGGCCGGCTCCATTTCCAGCCTGCTCCATCGCACTCCCTCTCTCGGAAGCCCAGGCATCAGGGCATCAGCTCAGCTGCCCTCCCCACACCCCACGAACCAGACACCGGTGCATCTGTTCCACCAGCCACGTGCCTTTCACACCCACCCTCAGGCCGCTCCCCGGCGGTGCTCTCCACCAGGCACCCCCAGACTGCACGGCTGGGGGGTCTCAGGGCCCCCTGACACCGGTCCTCTTATTCCTTCACCCAACGTTTCCACTCTGAGGGCCAGTCTGCCCTCCAGAAGCAGAGATGATGGGGTTGGTTTCGAGCTGCAAATGCCCCTTAGCGGAGGGAAGCTGGCTGCCCCCTGAGGAGCTTACTGGGACACTGGGCCTTTGCACAGGCTGCGCCTACTGCCCGGCCACCGCTTTGTGTCCCCCCACCCCCTTCCTTCCTCCCCAGCCTGACTCCCACTCTGCCTCTTGGCAAGTGCTGGGCCCTTCCTCTGGCCTGAGGGCCCCTCAAACCGCACCCCCCCACACACCCGGGGCCATGCTGCCAGGGTCCGGGTATATCCTCCCGCCCAGGCCAGGGTCTGAGTCTCTCCCGGGTGCCCGGGGAGGGCCGTTTCCTGGCCTCACCACTGCAGCTGGACCAGCTGAGCTCCACACGGTGCTCTCCCCGGACTGCGGCTGTTTAAGGGACTGATTTATTAGTCACGTAAATGCCGGATGCTGGCATCTGTTCAGGTGGGAGTGAGCTGGCGGGTGGCAAAGACGAGGCAAAGCCAGTGTCCAGCCTTGCTGGCCCCTGGAGGAGACCCGCCCGGGGGGGGACCCTCCCTGTTTCTCAGCAGACAGGCTCCTTGGTGTCCTGGGTCCCCTCAAAAGGTCCCTGCCCGGAACGCCTTCCTTCCCCACACTGGCCGGGGGCTCCTCGAGGGGAGGTTCTGTGTGTCCCGCGAGCAGGCACGTACTGGCAGGTGCTTAGGACTTAGCATCTGCTTGAGGAATGAGTAACCCAACAATTCCGCATCACAGCATCTTGTATCCCTCTGCGGCTTCATCTCCAGCCACCACCTCCATGAGGCCCGCGGCCGTCCCAGGGGCTTGTTCTTGCTAAGGTGTGAATGACTGCCTGCCAGGCCCACCCCCACAGCCCCCTGAGCTGCCTCATTTCAAGGGCAAGCTAGCTTCACTTGGAGATATCCAGGTGTGAATGCCTGCCAGGGAACAGAGGCCAGCAGCCCTATCTGGCATGCCGAGGCGGGAGTCCACGTGGACAGGGGAGGAGGGCCTGGCTTCGGCCCCTGGCACCCCTGCTTTCCCCAGCACCCCCTCTCCAACCTCCTCTGTTGCCCCCACAGAGTTGCTCTAAGCATCAGGCTTTTCCTTGATGGTTCCCATGGCGGCAGCTGCGGGTGCTGAGGGAGCGGGTGGGGAGGGAGAGGCAGGGGCAGCTGTTTGCAGATGCTGCCACACTGAGAGAGGGAGTCCACGACGCCAGCTGGGGGTGGGAGCTGGACACGGCTGGGCCTAAACCATCAGGACTAAGAAATCATAACAGCAACCAAAGCAGCAGCCGGTGGGCATTGTTCTAAATGCTTTACACATCTTAGCTCATGACAGCTTTACTGCTATCATCCCCATCCCAGAGATGGAAACTGAGGCTCAGAGGAATTCAGAGACTGTCTAAGAGCTCACAGCCCTTAAGTGGCAGAACCAGGATTTGAACCCAGCAATCCAGCTCCACAGCACACATTCCTAACCGCTGCACAATACTGCCTACGGCAGGCGCCACCCATGTTTTCTGGGCAGACAAGCCGCCTCCAGGCTTTTGCCTGTGCTGCTCCCTTGCCTGGAACTTGCTCCCTACCTCCTGTGCAGGCAGCTGGCCCTGAGCCCGTGTCTGAGCGCAGCTATCACCTCCTCCAGGAAGCCTTCCCTGACGTCCTGTGTTAAGTCCAATCCCTCCCCTGGGCTCCCAAAGCCACCGGGCTTCCCAGAACACATTGTGTTGTCTTTGCTGTCTTGTAGGACTGTCTGCACCTCGAGATCAGAGCTCCTTGGGGCCAGGGTCACAGTTCAATGCTCGGCCTGGGGCTGCTGTCAATGTTCCTTAAGCTAATATATATTGAGTGCTAATAGCGAGCTGGTGTCAGTGGCAGCCTTGATAGTAATAACTTCTTCACTAGACTTTACCTTCTCTATGCATATTCTCGAGTAGTTAACAGTGATACTAGCAATCCCAGCGTGCCCGTGCCTTGTGTTTCTGAATCTTTGCAACAATACTGTGAGTTAGGAGTCAGTATCCCTAATTTACAGATGAGGAAACGGGGCCCAGAGAGGCCAAGTCAGTGGCCAGAGGCTACACAGCTGGGGAGTGGCCGCACTGGGATATACACGCAGGTCGATCTGACCTCAGAGTGTGCTGAATTTTGCGGAAATCCCAAGGTCAAGTCTAAGCTAGATGTCCAGGCAGGAATTCCCCACATCTGCTTGGCCCACCCGTCCTGCCTCATCCTCTACCAGGAACTGCGGACAGGTCCCAACCTCCCCAGCAATAGCACCCTGCCTCTCAGCGTGTCATCACCTTGGCGTGCACGGGCACTGCTGAGCCTGCAGGCCTCTGCAGCCAGCTTTTGCTCTAACTGGTATGGGGTTTGGGAGGTGGTGGCACCCTCCATGATCTCACCGCCACGGTCTCACCACACCCCGCCCCCCCCCCCAGCTCAGAGAAGGGAGGGGCACACCCGCGGGAGGTGCCGCCTTTGCCGACTCCCTCTACCCTGCGAGGGAGGCCACCCTGGAGGTGGCAGCTGGCTGGGAGGCCTGGGCCACGGACGCCGTCCCCAGGCAGTTCCCTGCCTTCCGGGGCCTGCCCTCTCCATGGTTGCCTGGCTGGAAGCATTCTGGTTTTTTTTAATCTAATTTAAAAATGTGATCTGGAAATTAATTTCATCCAGATGCAGGGGTCTTTGTTGAGTGTGTGTGTGGGTGTTTTATAAAGGGCAGAAGAGAAAATAGAGGCTGTTTTATGGGACAAGATGTGAAGCCAGCCAAAGCCACAGATAGCAATTTTTCAGTATCTTTTGGACTATTTAATGATTCAGATTCTTTTGCTGCTTCCCAAGCAGTAAACGAAACCTTCTCTGATAGAAGGAAGGTCACTGAATGCCTCCCGGGGACAGGAGCAGGTATGTCAGCCGGCGGCGGAGGCCAGATGGAGGTCCCATCGCCACCCATGGGCAGTCCCAGTTGAGGATGGAGGACAGAGTTCCTGAGGCCATCGTGTCAGAGAGGAACATCAGCTGCAGAGCTCATAGCCGGGCCCAGGCTGGCTGGGAGATGGTTCATGACCCCTCAGCCGACTTCACCTAAAAGAACTGAACCTTCTCGGCGCGGGGGGGGGCTGTCGGTCAGTGTAACAAGTTGATAACCCTGGTGGCTAAATTCTGGGCCCAGGAGATTAGGCCTGTGTGGATTCAAATCCCAGCTCGGCAAAATTCTTTCTCCGTGATCTGGGGAAAACGAGCTTTACTTTCCTCATCTGTAAAATGGGGATAGCAACATGCCCTACTTGGTGGTGCAATTGTGAGGCTTAATGAGATAACTTGGGCCTGAAGGAGAAAGGACCCCAGTGAGTACTGGCTCCTGTGATTAAGGCACAGGGGGAATGCTCACTCGATCTAGGCCCAGAGAGGCAAAGTGACTTGCCCAAGGTCACACAGCAGGATTGAGGTTGTCCAGTGCCGTGGAGGAGCATGGGTTTGGGGCTAATGAAGTAGCGTCCACTAATGCCAAAATATTCGCTGTTCTCCCTGCAGGCCTGCTTACAGGGCCCGGCCCTGCTGGTAACAGCCTTGGCCAAGTGATGTGCTTTGGCTAAAAAAAAGGTCAGCAGAAGTACCAGGCTGATTCTGAGAGGAAGCTTAGGAGTTGCCTTGTAATTTCACCATCGCTCTTTTCCCTCTGCCATGGGGACATCCTGCTCTGGATGAGGACTGCTTGATCAGCTCGGGTCACAGAATGCTCCCTGCCCAGAGCCCCAGGTGACCCAAGAAAGACACGGAGTGTGAGTCAAAAATAAGCCCTTGTGTCTTGACTCCCAGGGACTCTGGGGCTGTTCCTTATCTCGGCATAACTGAGCCCAGGTGACCCACACCCCGGTCCCAAAGCCCCGCTGGGTCACCTGCGTGCTGTACGACTACCGGAAAGTTCTCACCTTCTCTGAGCCTCAGCCCTGGTCTAGTGAGGCCAGCGGGACCTTCTTCATAAATATCTCTAGTCGGATTAAAGGAGGCAGGGCAAGTGAGGTCCCTTGCCTTCCACGAAATGCTCGTAAACGTTCACACATGCCCCTTCCCCTGGCTTGGAGGGGTGTATTCAGATTAGGAAACCCCGCGGATTCTAGAACCTCTTCAGCCTCACGAGGCTGACAGGGTGTAGGTACGTTTTACACCTAACAGGGCTTGATCGGCCTGAGCAACTGACAAGAACATCCAGAAACTTCCGACCCGACTCAGGAGCTGGATTCAGAGCTTGAAGCGCGTTTGACGGTGACGTAAGGCCTGCAGGACAGGGCCCAGGTAGAGGACACCCAGGGTGCTGGGATTCTCAGGTCCTCAGGCCTGGCCAACCGCCACATGTCAGCTCTCGGTGTGGCTGGAGCACCTCTGGGCACCGGGAAAGGAAAGCTACTGGAGGAAGGAGGTTTCAGTGCGGCCGAGGCAAGACCCATCACTTCCCACTTGGAGGCCTTGAAGACCCTTCTGTCTCCTGAGAATTCCTGTCCCAGGCTCCCACCCCTGGCAGCCCATCTGCCCGGTGAAGGAACATCCACGCACTGCACAAGACTCTAGTCCACACCACCTCTGCCAGAGGGATGGCCCCTGCCCCCCCGGAGAGAGCTGACCTCTGACCCCAGAAACCCCGTCCCACCCATTGCTCGTTCAGGGCCCTGGGCGGTCCTGCTGCTAGCGTCCCAGCCGGAAGCTGGCATGGGAGGGCGTGCTGTATACTCGTGAACACCAGGGACTCTGCCCGCATCTCACTGTGGCAGAAGGCTTGGCGAGCTGGCTTCCCTTGTTCCGTCCGCCTTTCTTCCAGGCAGCCAGAACCCAAACAGACCATTCCGTTCCTCCAGAAAAACACAGATTAATAAGTCATCAGAAGCACTCTCCTTTTCCCTGCCGCCAGCCCCGCCTCCCAGCTGATTCACTGGCAGGGCAGGCGAATGTCAGGCAGCCCTCGCTGGTGACAGGCCCCATGCGTCTTCATAAAGCCCCAACGGGGGTCACAGCTGCGCTGGTCCGTCTAGATGGGCTGCCCGTGGGCGCTAACCTTCTGGGATATTGGAACACCTGGCCTCTTGGCTGAGGTCTGGCACATTCCCCAGCAACAGGCAAGTCCTGGCTTTCTAGATGCACGTGGGGGTGGCAGAGCCCACTGGCCAGAACGAGGGCTCTGGGGTCCCTTGGCCTTGACTGTGGCTGGAACAGGTGACTTCACCTGCCCGGGCCCAGCCCCTTCTTCCTTGCTCTCAGAGCAGCTGTGAGGACCTAATGAGACAGCAGCGGCCCCCTGGCCAGAAGGGCCGGAGCTCCGAAAGGCAGGGCGGTCCCAGAGGTGGACTTGACCTGCCTCCCCTCACACAGCCGGAGCGCTCGGGAGCTCTTGGCCAGGCAGGCCTGTCCCAACCCATTCACTAACCTATCCTCCCACACCCAGTGGCCCATCCTGCAGTCGTCCCCTCTCTGCCACAAGCTCTGGCTTGGACGCAAGGCCCTGGCCCAGCTCCCTAGGCTCAGGCCTTCTCCCCAAGATGCCCCAGCTCAGGCAGCTAAGCGGGGGCCTCCAGGGCTTCTTATCTGAGCTCTGGACCGGCTGTCTCCCGGGTGACCCCAGCCCCTCCTCTCCACGGGGCCCCGGTCTTGCCCACGTCATCCTCATGATTTCTGCAGTGTCCTAGGTCCTTGTACCATGCACCATCCGCGAGCACAAGCCCAGCTGAAAGCTCTCGGGGCCCCTCACCACCCGCAAGAGGAAGCCCGAGCCCCTCCCCCTCGGCCTCCCCAGTCCACGAGGCCCCACCCCATCCCGCCAGCCCCCGCTGCCTCGCCCCATGGTTCCCCTGGCATTTCACACTCAGGCTGCAGGGAACTCTGTCTGGAAGCGCTCGTTCCTCTGGACTGTGTGGCTCCTACCCTCTTCAACACTTCTGGATACCGGACACCAAGCACCACGCCTCCCTCGTGAAGCCCAGGAGAGCAGAACGGCCTGGCTGAGGAGCTCAGCCTAGCTCTTCCGGGCCCCCGTCCACGGGAAGGGAGGTGGCAGGAAGCTTGGTGGAGAATAACGAGGAGGTTTTCCTCCCGAGCAGTGCTCTCAACCAGGAAAGTCCCGCACCCCATGCTTGGCAGCGTCAGGAGACACGGTTGGCTGTCACAGCCAGTCAGTGGAGGGGGGGGGGCGGTGCTCAGCATCTAGTGGATGGTGGCCAGGGTCTCACAATGCACAGAGCAGCCCCCCAAAAGGAGGATTCGGCCCCACGTGTCCACCAGGCCACGGTGGGGGTCCCTGCTTTATTAAAGCAGCTCTGGACCCAGGCTGGCTCTCAGCTCCACCCCGACTGGCTGCCTCAGTCGGGCAAGTTATCAATCTCTCCACGCCTCACCTTGCTGTGTGTAACGGGGGCCAAGGGTGGGCTGCTACGTGACTTCAGAGGATTGAGCACAGAGCCGGCCCCATGCCGCTAGCTCCATAAATGCTGCCGAGGTGCCAGAATGAAAGCCAGGCTAAACTTCCTCAATGCGTCCATGCCTCCCCAGGGAAGGGTTCTGTTTTGTGGTCCAACACTTCATTACCTGCAGCCAGGACCCACTGTGCCGAAACGATGGAGAATTCCGTGTGAATCCTGTGTAAATGTGCAGATCACAGAAACCTGTGGGCTTCGAAACGAGGATCCCAGACACCAGTCGCCAGAGCCTTGGAGAAGTCTAGCCATCTTGCCAAGCCTCTGTCTTCTGTCTGGCTTTCAGTTGGCAATGACAACACTTCAGGGTCCTAACCCCAGTCCTGGCACCGCCCTCCTCCCTCAGGGAATTAGTCTTTGGTCTTATAAAAGGCTTGGGTCAAGTTCCAGGCTTGATTCCAGTCCTCGTGACAGAAGAGGCTTGCTGAACTACTTCACACAGAATTATTCTGAGGTCTGAGCAGATGGCAAGATATTCAGGGGAAGCACCCGTGCATTTGAGGAAGGAAGGCTGGGGAGCTGGCCTTGGTGGGAGGAGGAGAGATTCAGACTATAGTCAAGGGATTTGCATCTCCTGCCTGATCAAAGGGAAGAGGGAACTTGCCCTAAGTGAGCATGGCATGGTGGCAAAACATCCAAGCCCCAATATCAGACAGAGAGATGGAGGCTCAGACCCCCCCCCAACCACTCCCAGTGGTGCCACTAATCTCTTCAACAGTCACTCAACAAACACTCCTTCCAAGTGGATTTTTCCTTACCATGAAAAAAATATATCTACCCCAAGAGTCAGCTTCATGCTTACTGGAAAAATATCTGAAGCATCCCCATTAAAGTCAGGAAGAAGCTAAGATTGCCTGACAATTTTAAAGATGGTTTTAGAGGTACTAGCCAACACGATTGGACAAGAAAAAGAAGTGAGGCGCAAAAATTGGAAAGAAGGAGATGAGATTATCATTGTTTGCAAATGGCATAATCGGACACCTAAGAGAATCAGCTGAAAAAAGTATGACAAAGATAAGAAATTTCAGTAAGGTGGCTGAGTAAAAAAATATGTATTTAGAAATCATGAGGTTTTATCATTTAAACAGCAGTTGGTTAGAACAGTGGTCCCCACCCCTTTTGGCACCAGGGACCGGTTTCATGGAAGACAATTTTTCCATGGACTGGGTGGGGAGATAATTCAGGTGGTAATGTGAGCGATGGGAAGCAATGGGGAGCGGCAGATGAAGCTTCGCTCGCTCACCCGCTGCTGTGCGGCCCCGTTCCTAACAGGCTGTGGACCGGTACTGATCCGCGGCCTGGGGGTTGGGGACCCCTGGGTTGGGAGATATAGTAGAAGAAAAACCCCATTATAAAATAGCAGCCTGAAAAGAAATAAATATGAATAAACACAAAAGATACGTGCAATATCTATATGAAGAAAACTCCAAAACATTATAAAAGAAAATGTGAAGAAATGGAAAGACACATTGTATTCTTGGATAGGAATATTCAACATCATGAAAACTCTGTTCTCCTTGAATTAATCTATGAATTTAACACAATCTCAGTAAAAAATACTAACTAGATTTTTTTTTTTTTTTTTTGGCAGGGAGACTACAAAAGCCAATTCTAAAGTTGGTAAAAGACCTGGGGGAGTAGACTGAGAAGACGTTAAAACACCTCAAAAGCAACAGTAGTTAACAGTAGTTAATGAGGTACTAGCAAATGTATAAATAGACCAATGAAAGCCATCACAATCTACCCAGATACTCAAATTTAGTATATTATAGTATACAATAAGTTTGCATTTCGTATCAGTGAGGAAAAGATGGACAATTCAATGATTGCTGTTAGGATAACTGTCTACCCATTTGGGAAAAAAATAAATTTGGATTCCTACTTTACATCCAAGTAAACTACTTACAGCCAAATTTAAAAAAAAATCTTACATCCAAATAAATTCCTGACAGATCAAAGATTTGAAGGCAAAAAATTAAAACATAAAAGACGTAAAAGACAACACGAGGGGATTTTTAACAATCTCAGAGTAGGGAAAGACTTTCTCTGTATGATACAAACCCCACCACACATAAAAGAAAAAAAATATGGGTACAATTTGATTACATAACAATTAAAAATTAAGCATGAGGAAAAAAGCATCACAAATTCAAAGACACACTGAGAAAATATTTGCAATGCATCCTATTTCCTTCATACGTAAAGAGTTCCTGTGAATAAATAAGAAAAAGGCCAAAAACTCAATAGGAAATGGCAGAGGACATAAACAGTTAGCTCACAGTAAAAGAAATACAAGTGACTCTCAAACATGTGAAATATGCTCAGTTTCACTCACAGTAAGAGAAATCAGTGGATGCTATTTCGATCCTACGTGCCTTTACTTAGCATATCCTCACTGCTTTTCTACCAGCAAACTCCTCCTCTTTCTTTACACTCCTATCCCCTCCATCAGGGCCCTGGCCTCATGTGTTTTAATCACCTTAGGGAAAGGGGCTGCATGGGATTCATCTCTGGGTCAGGAATGTCAACCGATATGTGTTGAACAAATAATGAATGAAAAAGGAACTCAGGCCCCGGGGATTCCAGGTCCAAGCACCTTTCATGCCTGAGAGTCTTCCACATCCTTGACCTCATTTAACTACCACAGCAGCCCTGAGAGGCACGTATCACACGCCCATTTCTCAGATAAGAAGGCTAAAGTCCAGAGGGCAGAACAGGTCAGAAAACCTGTCACCTGAAGACTTTCCCAGACTCCTTCCAGGTCCACCCAGCCTTGCACTGGTTGCCCAACAGCTGGCCTGGAGTCTGGGGTGTTCCGGCGGCACCCGGACTTGACTGGGGCCCAAGGCAGTGGGGCTGTGGCCCCGGCGCAGTACTTACTTGTGCATGTAGCCCTCGGAGCCAGTCGTGAGGTTTGCCTGCATCACCGCCTGGAACTCTGTCTCATTGCAGCAGTATTTGAAAACGGTGTTGTTATGGTGACAGCAGAGGATGAAGGTTTTGTTGTCCGAGAGCCGGGGGCAGTGGAAGCCAAAGTGATAGCGGCCTCTGTGGTCCGTGTATGGCTCACAGACCCGGAAATGCGCGGACAAGACTGGAAAACACAGTCACCAGGCTTGGTGGGGTCCCTCCTCAGGCCCAGCTGGCCCGACACCCCCAAGAGTCCATGAGGACCACGGGCAGAGCCTGGCTGGCCTATTCTAGGGTTTTGCCCACCTCTTCCCTTGCCGGGAAGGCTTTGTGGTCGTGTGAGCCTCCCCTCTGCCAGGAAGCCTGCTCTGGCTCCTGTCACCTCCCAGGCCCCCCTCGGCTACCGTCCTGCTTATGCTGCGCTGCCCAGACTGGGAGCTTCTTGCAGGCAGGGCTGATCTTAAGCCTCACGGGGATCCCCTCCAAGGGCTCTGCACACAGCTGGCGCTCAATTGGGAAACACCACTAACTGAGCACTTACTGCGTGCTTCGCAGGCTCTATCAGATTTAATCCACTTGGCCATCCTAGCAGGCGGGTCTGGGATCCCGCTTTACAGAGGGAGGAACCCGAGGCTCAGAGGTGTACAGTGACCCACCTGAGCCGGTTAGAGGCGGTGGAGCAGGAATCCAACCCAGGCCTGCCTGGATCCAAGGTCCAGGCGCCTCTCCACTGCTCCATCACTATGCGGACTGATGGTGGACTCACCAACAAGTCCAGGCTGGCCTGGGAGGTGAGTGCAAGAACCAGGTCCCACTTGTAGAGAACGCGGTGTCCCCTCGTACCTTGGTTTCTACTAAACTGATGCCCTACACCCGGAGGTCCCCAGGGGCCTCTGCCTTGGTGGCCCCAGCTCATGGCGACAAAGCTGCCCTGGCCTTGGACCCTCATTCTCCTGGCTCGAGGCCAGAGGCCCCCATTCAGCCACGGATGATACTGAAAACCCAGGACAGTATTTACTAGTTGTGCTGCTGCTGATAAACAGGAGTGAAAGCCTGAACAAATATAACAATGGAAAAAAACTTGGAGCCCTGCTGTCTCCAGCTTAATTAGTATCTTCATAAAAGGGACCGCTGTATCTAATTTGTAGCGCTCGAAAGGGGCTTCCTAGGCTGAATACATTTCTCCAACCACCAAGGCTCTAGTTCTGCAGAAGCGCCTCAGTTAATTGAGAGCTCTGTCTCTGCTGAGAGGTTATTAGACTCCAGCCCACACAGCTCCCAGAGCCAGGGGCTGCCGAGGGGATCCCAGCTGGGCTGCGCTGGCCGGTGGGCGGGTGGGCCTCACGTGCCGGAGCGCCGAGGCTGGCTTGGGTGGCTTCGTGAAATCCTGGGCCCCTTCCCCAAAGTACAGCACCCTCTTTCGTGGGGACGGGCGGGATCACTGAGGGAAAGGAGTCTCAGCCTTTCAAGAGTCAGGGGAGCCCTCAGCCTCGACCCTGGGAAACAGAAGACCCTCTTGTGGATGCAGTGGGCACCAAGGAAGCCCCAGGTGGATGCACCATCTCATTTGATCTCATGTATTCCCATTGTACAGAGGAGAAAACTAGGGTTCAGAGCACCAGTCTCAAAGTGTGGCCCCTGACCTGCTGCGTCCGCACCTCCAGGGGACTTGTCACAGCCGCAGTTTCCCAAGCCCCTCAGCAGACGTCCTGAATCAGAAACCCTGGGGGTGGGGGGCGCAGTCGGAGCCTTAGAAAGCCCTGCAGGGGATGCCGATAGACTTGGTTTGGGACCCACGGGCCTGGAGGAACAACGTGCCAGAGGCTACAGGTGAGAGGCAGAGGCAGGAAGTGAATTCCAGCCGCTGTCCAGCCCCCCTCCAGGTTGATGAGAAAGCCCTGCCGGGGGGAGGGGGTCAGCTCACACCCGCTTGGAGGAGGCTCGGCTCGGCGTGTCAGCAGCACCCAGTGGCAGGTCAGGAAGACAAGCTGGGGGCCTGAGGCCACCGGAATCAGGGAGGGAAGGAGCAGGGTGGTGGAGGGGGCCTTCGAGCTGGGCTTCGGAGGAGCCAGGTGCGCAGAGATGGAGGTGCGGGGGGAGGCCCGGCCAGGGAAGGGATAAGGAGAAGTCCCCAGGGGCTCACCCCGGCCACCCCTGGACAGCCGGCACCACCTGCTTTGACCACGTGCGAAGACAAGGAGGCCACTGCTGCTTCCTGAGGAAGAACGTGCCGGAGCCCAAGGAGTTCTGGCCCCGGAGCCAGGACAGCTGGTCTGGATCCTGGAGCGCACAGGATCACCTGGGCCACCACGGGCTCTCTGTGCCTCCTTGCCCTCAAGGACGGAAGACCAGTGGTCTCCCGGGGGCTGGGGGCTCCGAGAAGCATCTGCGAACAGCAAAGCGTGGGGCCCGCTTAGAGCAGGGAGGCCGGAAGCGAAAGAGTGGGCGATCAAGGGCAGCACTTGCGGCCTCCAGGCACGGGTGCCTCGTGGCTCTGGGGCTGTGCCTGGGGCCCGAGAGCGGAGGGATGGTCATTAGGAGGCCAGCGTGTCCTGAGTCACCAGGAAAACCGGCCCACGCGGAGAGGGGACACCGAGGCGAAAGCCACTCTCTTGGGTCCCGGGGTCTTGGCGTCCAAGATAGGACCCCGATCACCCCCTCCACACACACACACACACACACACACCCGCGAGGCTCAGGGTCTGCGTGGCCATCATTTAACAGCCAGGTGACTGTGTCCACTGACCACGTGGCCTCAGGCAGGTCTCTTTCCTGGTCTGAGCCTCAGTTTCCTCATTTGTAAATGGGTGAGGAGCTCCTCTCTCCCAGGGGACAAGATGATCTACTGCGTGAGAAAGCAGTGGGGAAGGAGCTCTGGGCACGGGGGCCCCCAGACCCATGGCCTCGGCCTGGCTTTTTCTCTGCCATCCCAGGGCCCTTCATGGCGTTCTTCTGAACCACGACCCCCAGCAAACGGGCAAGGGGCCCAACGGTGCAGGCCGGTGTCCACAGCCCTGCCAGAGCAAGAGGGCACGAGGGCATACGTGCACACATGCACGAGAAAGAGAGACAGAGACGGGGACAGAGGAGGAGAGAGACAGAGACAGAAGGAGACAGAGACGGGGGGACAGAGACACAGAGATACAGAGAGGGGGACAGAGGGAGAGACACAGAGAGAGCAGGCACCTTGCTGAGCCCAGGGCTCGCGCTGGGCCAGCCCTGCCGGCAGGAGGGAGGGTGCACTTCTCCAGTCAGCCAGCTTCACTTTGGAGCAGCCGAAGGACTTGGTTTATGTTCATCTTTGTGAAAAGGAGCGTGAAAGCCCCCCTGCTGGGATCGGGGGCCCGCCTAGGGGACTGGTTGGGTGCTGGGAGACGGGGCCCCGGCCCCACTCTGTCTGGGTTGGAATCCAGCCCATACGTGATCTGTGTTGTCTCTGGCTATCGGCTGGTTCCCTCTCCAAGCCTCCGTTTCCTCCTCTGTACAATGGGATGAGTACGACATCGCCTGACTCTGACTTGCTGGGGTCAGGAGAGAATTCGCGGCACGTAAGGGTTTCTCCCAGGACTTACCAGCAGCCACCATTAAGCCCACAGTGCCCTCAAGAACCTTCCAGCTGAGCTCCCCAAGGCAGGCACACGGGGCACAGCACACAGTAGGTTCTCACCAAACAGCATCAAACGTGAGCCCCTCACGAGGCTGATGCCACTAGGGCAGGCAGCCCCATCAGCACCCAGGAGCCCGGCTGAGCTAGCACTGACACCCAGAAGGGACCACCTCGCCCTCCCGCCTGGGGCCGAGCGTCACGGAGGCCCTACCTGCAGAAATCAGCAACGAGAGGACGGCGAGCGCGTTCCAGGGCTGCTGGCCACCACTGGTCATCGTTTGGCTTGCGTCAATTCGTCGAGCGCCGCCTGTCGAACGAGAGCCGGGAGAGGCCGGGTGTGGGCTGTTCTGTCTGCGGTGCAGACACTGGCTTTGCTGCCCACGGCAGGGCCGGCGGACGGGCACGGGCAGGGTAGCGAGTCTGCCGGGAGCAGGGGCCGGGCCGCGGAAGATGGAAATGCCGCCATCCAATTTCCCTTCCGGAATGAATGACCTTCCCCCACCAGTCAGCTGTCAATCTCCCTGTCCTTTCACGGCAAAATGAGACTCAGTCAAAGGAGGACAGTTGGCTCAGGTGGTGGAAATAACCAGCGGGCTGAGACCGGTGGTGAAGCGGGGGATACGAGGCGAGCTCATGAGCCTGCAGGGGCTGGCGGGACCCAGGTCTCCCTGCTGTGTCGCTAACGGTGACTTCCATTAACCCCACCCCACCCCCACAGCATGCATCCAGCTGGCCCCTTCCAGGCGTTAGGGACACGGCAACGAACTAAACAGACTCGAGATGGAACTCAACAGAAGCTGTCCCTGCCCTGGCTTGTATTCTAGTGAGCAGTGCTGACGGCTCACAGATGAGTAGTTCAAAGGCTATGAGGTCCCTGGGGTTGCACCCCAAAGACTGAAAGCAGAGACCCAAGCAGATACTTGTACACCCATGTCCACAGCAGCACAATTCACAGTCACAAAAGGAGGAGACGACCCAAATGTCCATCGACGGATGATGGGTAAGCACTACGGGGCATGTACTGCTACAGTGGAACGTTACTCAGCCTTAAAAAGAAAGGAAATTCTGTCACAGGCGATGACACAGATGAGCCTCGAGGACATTACGCTCAGTGAAATAAGCCAGGCACAAAAAGACAAATACTGTGTGATTCTACTCATCCAAGGTCCCTAAAGCAGTCGAGTCCATAGAGACAGGAAGTAGGATGGGGGGGTGCCGGGGGCTGGGGGAGGGGGAATGGGAGTGAGTGTTTCACGGGGACAGAGTCTCAGTGTGGAAAGATGACAGAGTTCTGGAGATGGATGGTGGTGATTGGAAGAAGTGTTGCATACTGAGGGAGCAGCAGGTGCAAAGGCCCTGAGGTAGGAGCAGCAGGGAGACCAGTGGAGGATGGGGGGAGGGGTGGGTAGCAACAGGCCACCTAAGGCAGGGCCTTGGCCCTCAGTGGCCACTTTATATCAGGTTGTTGAAACCTCAGGACAAACCCGAGGGACAGGTTCCCTCACTATCATCACCCCACCACCCAGCCCGCCCCAGGGCTTTGGGAATGGAGGCTGGGGAGGAGGACCAAGTGTCCTCTGTGTCCTCTGTGTGGTCTGCTAGAGCCCCACCAGGGTTGTAGCTGCATGTGGCTGGGGAATAATTTGCTGAGCGCCTACTATGTACCAGGCTCCAGGCCAAACAAGGTCCTGCAAGCTACCCTCTACTCTCACGGCACCCCTGATCAGGGAGAGCGCCGGGACCCCAGCTTGGGTCCAAGGCAGCTCTGAATCCTGCTGACTAGCAGGCAAGCAGGGCAGGAAGCCAAGGGGGCAACCCAGAGGCCGGAAGCTTCGGACCGAGGAGACAGTGCCAGGTTCACAGCCAAACACAGGGTGCTCACAGCCAGGCCCTGCCCCTGCTCTGGGGCCTGGGGCTTCTCACCCGCAGCATGGGTGGCAGGGAGGCACCCAGGTTGTCAGTGCTGCTCGGAAGCTTGGTGAGCCACAGAATAAGAAAAGGGGGTGGCAGGGCTGAGGGACGAAGCCTGAACGCCTTAATATGATGCTTACTCATGGTGATGTTGGTGTCAGCCCCTGGGGAGGGCCCCGCGAGGGCCCCGCCCACCTCTCCACGAAGGCCTCTCTGCTTCCCCAGGAGCAGCCCTGCCCCCAGGGGCTGTGAGCTTCTTAATTGCTCTGAGCCTGGGCCTCTTCCCTGCCTCCCTCAGGGCCCTCCTGGGAGGACAAAGGAGATTAAAGCATTTGAAAGTGCTTAGGAAAGGGTTTCCTACTGGGGAAACCTAAAGATCAGTCTTGGAAAATGCACTGTGGGGGTGGGGAGTGACAGGTCCTCTGAGACGAGTCCTCCCTGCTATGTGGCCCCATTCCGCAGATGGGGAAGCTGAGGGCCAAGACGGGTCTCCAGATTCCAAGCCCTTCTAGCCCCTGAAGGGTGGGATTGCTCACTTTGTAAGCCGGTGCTCCAGTCTGAGAGCTGGTGGGTTCATTGAACAAATGCTTGGGTGGGGGTGGGGGTCCACCTCTGCCAGGTGCCCAGCCCTCCTTCCTGCTGCTCCCGCTCCCTACAAAGTCCTGCATATACTGAGGGGGGCTATCACTCACACCTGGGGTGCCCTACTCTCTTTCCTGTGAGTCCAAATCCTGCACCACCTTAGAAGCTGTTACAATGCCACCTCCTCCAGGAAGCCTGCCTTGATTCCATCAGCTGGAAGAAGTTTGTCTCTCCATTGAGGTGTATCATATTCTATCTCTTCTCTCCTTAATGTGTTAATTCATTTATTCATTCATGTAGTCTCTCAACATCCACTTGCTGACCCCCACTTATCCGCTTGCTGGTGCCCGGAAAGGGACTGGACCGGGTTCTAGGGACTCAGGGTGTCCTGGGTGAGGGTGCCCAGAAGCTCCACCTTATGGGACTGGTCCTCACGCCCTCCTCTATCCGACTGTGAGAGTGCTGGGCCAGGGCCTGGCCAACTGGGGGTCACACAGACTGGGTGAGGCTCCCAGCACGACTGGCACCGGCCTCATGCCCTCGGCCCGTTGGGGGCGCTGAAGCAACAGGGCCTGTTGTGGATGTGTGGGTCCCGCACAGCACAGGTGTAACCCGTCACAGTGATGCACCGTGACTCGTCTGTCCCCTGTCCAGCAGGGTCCCCCGTGATCTGCTCAGTCCCCTCTGCCTGGCCGTGCGCCCTCCACCCTGCCTGGCCACCCACGGCTGCCTCAGGATGAGTCAACGGGTGACAGAAGCCAAAGCCCTGTTGGTGGGACAAAGGTGGAGGTGGGGGCTGCCCCACCCCCTCAGACCCCCGGGGAAGCTTAGGTGCTGGCACTGAAGGCTGAACCCGTGGTGGAAAGAAAAC
Organism: Kogia breviceps; assembly: GCF_026419965.1. Lineage (NCBI taxonomy): Eukaryota > Metazoa > Chordata > Mammalia > Artiodactyla > Physeteridae > Kogia > Kogia breviceps. The sequence continues at coordinate 98,146,886 of NC_081321.1, forward strand.
CCCACCATGCGTCACTGGGAAGTTACATAAAAATTCCATTTCTAATGACCCAAGACAGCAAAGCTATAAGCCAGCATCTCTATTCCTGGCTCGGTGGGAGAGCTGCTTTGGAAACTCCGCGGCTGCCATCCCTGTGAGGTTTCCATGAGAGGACCAGCTTCAGAGGGCACACCATCATCAGCACCCATATTCACCTTAGCCCCCCTGTGGGGTCCGCAGAGGGGGACGTGGGCGTGTCACGCTGTCAGGTGCCACCACCTGGGACCCTCCCCCACTGGTGACATTTGGGGGAAGCCCCTCCAGCAGAGGTAGGACTTGGGGCTGAAAGAGTGAGCATCCCTCATGCTCACCCAGAACCAGGGCTGGTCCCAGGGTCTGCGGCCGTGGGGCTGCGCTCTGGGACTGGCTTAGACCAGCTGGGCTCTTCACAGGTGCTGGACGCTGGCTTTTCACCACGTTATCTCAGATAGTCCCCGACAGCCTGATGAGGTAGGTATCAAACTCCCACCTGGTAAAGTAAGACACTGAGGCTCAGAGAGGTGAAGTGACTTGCCCAAGGTCACACAGCCACTCAGTGTCTCAGACAGGAAGCAAGCCCAGCCTCCAAACTCACTCTCCGTCCTGGCACTATAGGAGTTTCCAGAGCCTCCCAAGCCCCCGACCCTCTCTCCTCAGAAAGCACATTTACCACAGACAGATTTGATTTATTGACCCGGATTCGATTTCTTTGCAAACTGGTAAACTACCCACAATGGTAGCTGGTGGCCAATGATAAATCTTAAATAACAGGGAGAACATTCTGGATGAGCAGGACACCCCAAGCTGACTGCCTCCAGAATCACAAGTCAAGCACGCATCTCTGCGTCCACCCCTTGGGTCAGCCAGGGACTGCTGCTCCCAGATTTGAGGATTATTTTTAAACAACGAATTTGGCGAGGCCTGAGCGGAGAGGATGGAGGGCATGTGAAGAGAAACAGAGCCGGTGAAGATGAATTAACCCCCACTGGCAACAACAACAGATCTGTTCTCGGTCAGCCAGGCTAGGCAGGGCTGGGGGGGGGTGGGTAGGAAGGGGAGGCGGGCCCTTGGTGTGGGGCGGGGGCACTGCCATGGACCCTCCAGGACCCCCCACGCCTGGCGGCCCCTGGCTCAGTTCCTGGAGGTTCCTCATCCTCTCTCGGCTTACCCCAGACCCCTGCTTAGCCCACCATGACCTTCCCTGGGCGTGGCCAAGAGCATCCCCTCTTGCCTGGACCAGGTCAAGGGCAGGGTGGCCTGGAGGGTGGGCCTTGGGTTTGGGCCACACTGCCTGGCTCCGCCTTTTGTAACCACACCCTGTGTGACCTGGGACAAGTGTCCTCAGTCTCCTCGGCCCTAAAAGGGGGATGCAAAGAGCATCTAATTCACAGAGTCCTTGTGATGATTGAGTGACGTGACGCATCAAAGCGCTTGGAATGGGGCTGGTGCTCAAAAGTATCTGTGGGGAGTACTCCTTGCCGCTAGGTACCTCTGCCCCAGCCTCGCCCACCAATCCAGGTCCTACTGACTTCCTGAAATGCCCGTCTGACCACCCACCCACCTCCTTAGGGGTCTTGGCAGCTCCAGGGTCAAGTCCATGCTCACGTCCCAGGCCCCAGGTGGTCTGGCTCTTGCTGCCTCCTCTGTCTCTCTCTACTCCTCAAGGTTCAGCCCTCCAGGACGTGCCTCTCCTCTGGGCCTCTGCACACGCTGTCCCTACACTGGGGACACCCTTCCCCTCTCCTGCAGGCGGGCAGCCTGGACCCAGCTTTTGAGGATCGGCTGCGGGGCCCATCTCTCAGCAAAGCTTTTCTCCCCCTGATCCTCTCACTCCCCTGGGTGGGCTCCCGAGGCTGCCTGATTCGTTTGTGTCCCAGCTTGAGAGCAAATGGGTTAGAGAAAACGGGTGGCAGGCGGGGGCGTTGAGAACCCAGAACCCCGCCGTGGGGGCCTGACCTCTTTAGACCCGGCCACCTGAGCCCCGCGTTTCCCGGCGGCAAGAACAAAGAAGGGCACGTGACTAGTTACACACCCGTCACCCAGACACATCCCACCCTGCCCTACCCCCGCAGGGGTGCAGCTCTGCCGTCAGCCCCGTGGCGGGCAGGGTGAGGATGGGTCCCGACCCAGCCTCCCGGGCATTGGGTGCTGGTGGTAGAGCCCGGGAGTCGGGCCCTTTGCTCGGGCTGGGCCTCCCCTGGGCATCTCTTCCTCCGACTCAGATGTCCAGATCAGACCTACCACGAGGCCCGGCTCTCATGCCACCTGGTCCGTGAAGCTGCCTCAGGTACCCGTCCTCTCCACCCCCGGTGTCCAGGGAGTGGGTCCTCTTCTGCATATGCCCAGCGGTGAATACCTAACAGACCTCTACAGGGGGCCAAACCCAGCGCTGGGTGGGGGTCGGATTCAGCCGCCAACAAGCTAGACCGGGTCTGGTGGCCATGGGACGACGGCCTGGGGGGCGACAGTCAGGAAGGAACTGATTCCATGATGAATTAGTGATTAAGCCTGGGCATTCTTCTTCTTGTTAATAGTAGTCTGAGCATTACCAATTAGTAATTGAACAAGGATAGAGCCCTTTGGGGCCTCACAAACAGTCCTGTGGGCAGAGCAGCTGCCCAATAGACGGGTATTGGAAATAACCCTGGAGACAGCCGCTGGGCGCCCACCCCGGGCCGGGAGGCGTGCGGAGCACTGGACCCCGATGAGCTCACTTACTTCTCGGCACCCTTAGGCTGTACCGCTGCCCTCCCCGGGGTGTGGACGGAGGGACGGGCGGGGCAGAGCCAGGACGCCAAGCCCGTACTCTGCTCCTGTGCCCTGTCCCCATGGGGCAGTACACACACGTCTGCAACAACACGCACGTGCACGTGCACCCACAACCCCCTGCTGCCCAGCCATGCACGCGACAGGCACGCACAGTATCAGCGGCGACCTTATCCTCCAGCAGGTCCCCAAGTTTCCAGGGCCTTTTCTTTGGTGATGCAGACCTAATCCTGAGTTTGTGAACTTTTCGTTTTAGGACTACACACACTTGGAGGTCAGGAAATCTCAGTCTGAAAAGTGAAGTCCAGGAATAGACGCCGGTGTGAGGCAAGGTCAAAGTGTGTCCTCCTGACCCCTGGGGCCTGCGGAGGGAGTGGCCGGCGGGTGGGAAGCAGGAAACAAGACGACAGGGGCCTGCGACAGGTCCGCCTGCGGCCGGGCTCTGGGCTGCACGGCCAGCACTCACGGCCACCGTGAAGCGCCCCCCAGCTGGGGCCCAGCCTGTGTCAGTCAGTCAGCCCCTTTCCCTCCCCACATCTTCTCAACCTCACGGCGGCCCTGAGGTCCACGCTGCTCCCATCTCGGTGGCCTGCACCCCACCCCGTGAATCAGTCAGGCGCATGGGGCCTCCTTACACTTCTGTCCCCGAAAACCCACCCTCACCTCGGAGCCAGGGAGCTGCCTTTCACAATGCAAACGCCATTGCATCACTCCTTGATGAAAACCCTCCAAGGGCCTCCTACAGCACGGGGTGGGGGGATGTGGGCAGGGGGAAGGCCAGACTCCCGCCAGGGTCCTGGCACCTCCCCGGCCAGGGGGGGGTCCACCCTCCAGCCAAACCGGCCATCCCGCAGCCCCTTCACCATGCCCCACACCCCACCCTGTGGCTTCCCTTCACCTGGTAGATTCAGATGAATCCCCCAGTGCCCGTGTCCTCCAAGAGGGCGTCCCCTGACCCCAGCACGAGGTCGGGGACCCTGCCGTGCGCGCTCATGGCCTGTCCACCTCTCCTCCAAACACAGAGAGTGGTTTATAGTTGCACGCTTGCACGGTGGCTCTCTCCGAGCTGCGTCTGTCCGCTCCCCTAGACTGTAAGCTGGACAAGAGCTGTGACCCAGGACCGGCGAAATAACTTGCAGGGCCCAGTGCAAAATGCAAAATGCAGAGAACCATTTTTGTTCAAAAATCAGTAAGCATTTCTATTCAGCGACGGCGGAGCATTAAACCAAGCGCGGGCCCTACGGGGCGTGGCTCACACACCGTGCAGCTGGCCTGGCTGACTCGGTTTTGGATCGTCACGATGCAGCATGGGCCCTGGCACGTAGTAGGCACTTTATAAACACTTGTTGGCTTGGCTGAGCGAGCGCACGGGACGGCGTGCAGGTCACCACCAACTTGGAAACCACTCCCGCCCCCCAAGTCCCTCCTTCAAGAGGACATGCTAGTTGATTCCCAAAAGGGCTCTCCTTCCTCAGCGACATCTCCACCACAACCTCTGCCAACTGGGCTCTGGGTTCAAGTTCCAAACCTGGCTTGTTTCCATCATCCCTTCTTGGGGACCCCACCGAGTCCTCCATGCATGTCCCTTTCCTGAATGTGTGAGGTGGGCCCTGATGCTCCCCCATTGCACAGGTGAGGAAACCGAGGCCCAGGGAGGGGAGAGATCTGCCCGAGGGGACGCAGCTAAAGAGAGGCTGGGCTGGAAGCTCCAGTCCTGCTGAAGGCCCGGACACTCTGCTCCCTGCTCAGAGCCACACCAGATCACCAGGCACATGGCTCCCCCAGTTAAGGGGAGGGCTTAGCTGAGAGCTCGTGAGGCCCTCTGCCTCTATGTGCTCTCCCGAATTATTTGGCTACACCATGGAGATAAAACAATCCCTGTAAATCTCAGCAGCAATTTTTTTCCCACTGGAGAGACACGAAAATATCACATGAAGAATGGATCACTTAAAGTGTCAGGGCAGGAAGAGGAAAGACAGGCCCACAGACTGTCGGAGGGCAGCCCTGGATTTCTCTCCCCACTCTGGGGGCCTCTATTCCAGCCTCCCTCCGTGGGAGGGGCCTCTGGCCCCAGGAACCTTCCCTCACTGGGGAGAACAGAAACCAAAGCCCAGCCTCAGTTTCCCATCTGTAAGTGGGGATAACACGCCCCCCTTGAAGGGGTGTTGGGAGGGGCCAAGGAGGTGATGGAGGCATTCATTCATTCATTCATTCATTCATTCATTCCCTGCCGAGTGTGATGTCGGGCAGCCCTGGGCTAAGGGTTGCAGACACGGTGGTGGGTTAAACAGAGCCCTCCTGCCCCTGTGGAGCCAGCCACACGCGGCGACTCCGGGCACCTGAGCACAGAAGAGGGTCCTGACCTGGTCTGGCTCGGGGGTGTCCCCAAGGAACACGAGATCTGACAGGTCAGGTCTCAGGCAGGCTCAGCTGGACCAGGCGAGCTGGGCCTGGGGAGGGAGCACGCCAGCAGTGAGGCCAGCACCTGCAAAGGCCAAGGGACGGGGCTGAGCTCGGGGAGGAGGCGGGTACAGTGGGGCAGGAAGAGGAGGGCAAGGGAAGGAGATGCGGCCGGAGTGGCAGGCAGTGAGCGATCCTGGCACGGAGTGGGTGCCGATCGGCCTCTTTGGGGCCCACTCCCCGCCCCCCCCCGGGCATGAGGACCACCGGACACCGGGGGCTTGGCCCTCTCAGGTGAGGAAGGGGCGGGGAGCAGAGCCGAGGACAAGTAAAGCCCAGTGGGGAGGAGCGAGCTGTTTGAGCACCTTCTGTGCCCCGAGACAGCTGTGCAGCCTCACGCCTGCACCTGCCGGGTGAGGGGAGGGAGGGAGGCGCTGGCGCATGCTCACACAGGGACCAGCCATGACCCTGAGGGGGTCCCCGGGCTCTGTCCACCCTGTCCTCTGCCTGGCCACGCCGGGCCAGCCGATTGGGTGTGCGCACAGGAAGAGACCTTGGGGGCAGCTGGGTGCACGGGGGAGGTGGGAAAGGGCACCAGGTCACCAGGGCAGGGCCCCAAGGGCGGCCGACTTCGGGAAAGAGCTTGAAGGGAGAACGGGGTGGGGCTGAGGTTGGAGGCTGGAGGTGGGGTCCAGGTCGGACCCTCACACCTCCCCCGCACTCCCTGTTTTCCCTCCCATCCCAGCTTCCTTGCTGGTCCACAAAGCACGGAGCTTGTCGGAGCAGTTGCCCCTCTATTCACCCACCGTGTGTGCTAAGCTCCTGATACAAAGACACGAAGGCACAGAGATGGTGGGCAACTTGCCCGAGATCACACAGCCTGCAGGCAGACGAGCCGGAACTTGAGCAGGTGCCCCGGGGCCAGCGTGTGTGCTCCTCACACAGGGCTCCCCGCCTCTGCCCACAGCCTGCTCTCCCCCCACCTGCCCGTCACAGCCTCCCCTGGGGCCCCTCACATCCTTCTGGGACTGCGGGTCGCTTTTGGCCCTGCCTGGCTCCTTCCCCAGGCTGGGCGCTTGTCCGGGGCAGAGACCCTGGCTCGCGGCTGGGCTCGGTGAGGGTGAGCCCCTCACCCTTCTCGCTCCTGAAGGAAGTTGTGCCTGTGCACAACATGGCTCTGGGAACATCCCGATCTGCCCAGCTCCGGATGGCAGAGACCAGAAACCCTGTCCCTCGCAGCCGCCGGCCTTCCTCTCCCCACCGTGGTCAACCCTACACCCCAATAAAATGAGAGGGACTCAGGCGGGCCTTGTATAGGCAAAGGAGCATGGCTGCCGGCCTGTGTGGACAGGAACTCAGCTGGTTCTTCCAGGGCCAGGAGGAGGCTAGCATCTGGAGAGAACCTCAGCCCTACGCCGGCGATGGGGACCCAGCTCGGGCCCGGGGCCTGGGGCCGCCGCCTGGGGACTGTCCCCGGGGCCAGGCTCAGGTCCCCCTGCCTTGGTGTCTTCACAGCACCTCACCAGGAGTCCCATTTTACAGGTGGGCAAACTGAGGCTGTTGTCTGGGAGGTCTCACAGCTCGGAAGCGGCTGAGCGGGGGTTGCGGGGGTGCATCTGGGCGAACGCTTCACAGGACGAGAGACCACCCATGCGTGTGGATTCCCCCCGAGGCCCTCAAGGTCCTTGGTCAGATGCGGGTCAGTGATGCCGCTGCTGGAGGCCGTCCTCCATCCCGGGCACTGCCCAGGTGAGGTGCGTTCGTGAGTGCATTCAGCCCCCTGCCCTCTGAGGAAGGAAACCGAGGCCCACAGAGCCCACGGGAGGGTGTCGTCCACCTGACTCCAAAGCTGGCCTGCCTTCCTGGCCACCCCCTTCCACGCTCCCCCAGCCCATCTCCAGCCGGTAGCACAAGACCTGTCCACCAGGGAGGGCTGTCCGCTCCAGCTGCTGTTGGAGACACATCATGTGACCATCTGGACACAGTCAAAGGGCCCTAGGCCTCTACAGCCAGGTCTCCCCTGCCCCCAGGCACTGCCCCGCCCCCCACCATCTCCACACTCAGGGCCCTCTGTGCCCCCACAGCGGGCATTTCTGTCGTGGCCAGTGCCACGGTGGCATTGAAAGCCAGGCCACAAAGGAGGCTGGCTCCTTCTCCCTCCCTCCCATGGCTGGATCCTGCCTGTCCCGGAGCTGGGCCAGAGATAAACCGCTTTTCTTGTCCCCTGAAGTCACAGGTGCTCTGCTTCCGGCAGGCAGAGTGCCAGGTCCAGACAGGCCTGGGTGCCCCTTATCTAGTCACCATCCAGGTGGACAGTGGCAGCCCAGGGTGACCGGTGCTGTGATGGGGAAACCAGGCTGCCATGAGAGCCCAGGAGAAGTGCCCGACCCAGCCTGGAGGGGTGGGGGGATGGGGATTTATTTAATCCTCACGCGATTAGGAGGTGCTGTGATTATCCGCAATTTACAAATGAGGAAACCGGGGCACAGAGAGTTTAAGTAACTTGCCCTGGGTCACCCAGTTAGTTGTGGTAAAGCTGGGATTCAACTCACCAGAGGGCCTGGCGGTAACTCCTGATGGACCGGTAAGTGCGGGAGGGCATTCCCGTCAGAGAGACCGAGACACATGCAGCAAAGTGAGGTTCATTCATTCGGTGCAGTAAATATGGGACCAGTCTGGGGGCAGTGCTCACGCAGGCGACGGGGTTCTCCATCCTGCCTCTGGTCTGAGGTTCAGCACAGCAGCAGAGAACCGGAAGGAAGGGCTCCGACCTTGGGGTCCGAACGCCTGGGCCCTGCCACTTCTCAGCTGTGTGACCCTGGGCAAGTGCCTTCACCTCTCTGAGCTGGCACCTGCGTCCTATGAAAGTGCAGCTGTGTCGTTGCTTTTACTCCTGGTGATGACCCCACGCTGTAGGAATTCCCTTATTCCTCTTTAATAGAGCCTGTGATCGCAGCACAGACCAGCCTGCCTGGCGGGGAGCGGGGCCGGGGCCGGGCTGGAGAGGGCACGACCCCACAGCAAGCTCGCGGAGGCTAATTTCACGGCATCCTCTCGCGCACGGTGGGTCCTCAGTGACTGTGGGACGAGAGGCATTAACACCCGGCCTGGGCTCAGCACAGGCCCTGCTGACCCCCGCGGGCACGAGGTACCAGAACGTTCTCGGGGGCCGTTTTTGAGAGGAAAACCCTGGAGACGGCCCGGCGAGACAGACGGGAGAGCGCATCGCGGGACGTCCAAACGCTGAATGCCCTACAGCCGCCAAAGTGAACCGTAGCCACACCAAACGTCACGGGGCATTTTAGCAACCAGGGCTCGGGGAGAAACTGCGGTCCCCAGATCAAACTCTGCACGATCCACTTTAGGAAGCTAAAAAGAGCTATTAAAAATGTAGAGCGCATGTAGCCGTGATAAGGGCACAGAGAGGAGCGGGGGTAACGGTGGCGGCCCCGAGGGGACAGGGCTGGGTGTTCGGGGTGTTCCAGCTGTTACGCTGGCTGGTAGGTTCAAGGATGTTTATCCCTGTGCTGGGGACGTCTCATGCCAGCAAGGATCTGTCTCCACGTGGACTCCCCACCTCCTGCCGGGCAGCCCCAGACACTCTGCCCCGTCAAGTATTTCCCGGTCATAAGCTCTCGATGACTCGGTTTCCTCACCTATAAACTGGGGACGCTGGTCATGAAACGTCCTCCTGTGCTCGGCAGCACGTGCCCCGACCGGGTGGGCCCCCGCGAGGTAACCCAGGCATGGAATCCCACCGCCACCTCGCAGCTGCCCGGGCAGGCCACCTGGCCTCGGGGAGGCTCAGCTCCTCCTCTGTAAGCGGGTGTCCCGCCCCTTCCCACCCCTCCCAGGTCACGAGAAGATGAGAGATGAAGAGGGTGCCGTGTGGGAGGTACCCTCGATCGTTCACAAAGTGACATTAGATGATGCAGGGGTGGCGGCACGGGTCTCTGCCTGAGCCAGGGGATGAAACCAAACAGACGTTGGTAACTGAATGCAGCGCAAACTGCAGATGCCAGGGGTGAGGGAGGCAGCAGAGCCCCTGGTAGGGGCCAAGCGCTCTCAGCTGTGCCCCTGACACCCTGCCTTCCCCCCAACCCAAGGAAGACAATTACATTCTGACTTTGCCGAGGAGTCGTCGCTGTCGCGGATGGCGGACCCCGGTGTGGAACCCAGACACGGAACCGACCGAGCCAGGTAACCGAGCTGGGCCTGGTGTGCCCTGGCACGTGGTGTCCCTGGGGTGAGGTGCCTGCGTCAGGGGTGTAGCATGTGGTGGAGAAGAGCCAGAGTGTTTCAGCTCAGGCCCTTGGAGAAGCAAGGGACCTCTCAGACCCTTGGTTTTCTCTTCTGTCTAAGGAGGATGGGGTTCAGAGTAGGAAGAGGAGGATGGAAACTGTTGCGAGGGACCCTGGAGGTTGCCCGGAGGGTGGTCCCGTGCTCCGCGTGGGAGCTGATTAGCAGCGCGCGATCTGGGGCCCCCCCGGGACCCGTCGGATTAGAACAAGGGTGGAGGCAAGGAATCTGCATTTTGCCAGCCTTCCAGGGGATTCTGACGCACACTCAAGTATGAGAACCACTGGGCCAGGTCAGAGGCGGGGACGTTTTTCTGTGAAGGGCCACACGCTAGATATCATGGGCTCCGTGGGCCGGGAGGGCTCATCACAGTGACTCAGCTCTGCCGTTAGAGCAAGAAAGCAACCCTAGACAATACCGGCTGCAGGGCAGCGGCTGTGCGCTAATAAAACTTTACTAACAAAGCCAGGCAGCCCCGTTTTCGAACCCCCGTGCCTTGGTACCCAAAGTACAGTCCGCAGCCCATCGTGGCAGCATCTCCAGGGAGCTGGCAGGGCCTCCACCTGCTGCATCCCAGGCTGTGTGCTAACCTGTCCACACTCAGTTCTGCAGGCAGCTACGGGCCCTGCGGGTTCCTTCTGGGTCTAAGTGGGGGGGGCGGGCGGCGGGGGAGCTGGGAGAGGGGCTGCCTAGCCAGTGTAACAAACCATGGCACCAACGCGGCTAATTGGAAGCAGCTGCTGTTGCAACCAGAGACTTAGCTGTGATTAAGCGAAGTTGCCTTTAGGCCAATCAACTTCAAAATTATGCAAATAGGGCCGCAGCAGAGACCACAGGGATGGTGCCGGGGCAGGCTCCGCGACCCAGCCTGGCACTCTTGACCCCCCACGGCCGGCCTGGAGGGCCCGCGGCCACGTTCCCATGGACCAGCTCCACTTCTGGGGATTAACAAGCCTCCCAGCCCACACTCTGCAAACTGGCACCAAAGCTGCTGAGCTGAGAGGGAGGCGACCCAGCAGCCGCCCGGAGACAGTGGATCCACCCCCGCAGCAACCCCGTTTGAAAGCGGGCGGCTAGCCAGGCCTGGGCCACACCGGCCCTCGGTGAGCCAGGCGGGGGATGCTGTACACCAAGAGGGCTCCCTGGCGGCAACGGCTGCACATGGAGGAACACAGGACACTCGCAAAGGTGGCGGGAGGCGGCTCTCAGCCAGCCTCCCGGAGCGCTTGCCACTGGGCTTTGCTGCCTCCCTCCGTAGGCCCCTCCCTTGGCCGATGTCCCAGGAAGCGTGAGTGGTCCGCCACCGCCACCGGAGTGGAGTGAGGGGCCGGGGCCGGGAGGGAGAGGCGGGGGACCCCTCTCACCACGCCCCTCCAGGGGCGCTCCCAGAGTCTGCATCCCGTCGGAGGATGGCAGTGTCATGTGTCCTAGGAGGTGGGAGGGAAGCCCAGCTCTCAGGCCCGAGGTCGTCCTGTCCAGGGGCTGTCAGGTGTCTGGCTAGAGGCTGGATTCTGGAATCAGACCAAACTGCTCTGAGCCATTTCACTGGCGTTTTTCTCTTCCCGTCTGCTCGCCCCTCTTCCCAGCCTGGGGGCACCTCCCCAGCAAAGCCAGCATCAGCCAGCACTCCCTCTGTTTAAACCTGCTTTTGCTCTGTCCTCCCCAAATTGGTGACCCATTCCAATCCCGAGTTTGCACTCCGGAAACAAAAGAATTGCTACGAAATGTGCCCGCAGGCATTCAGAGAGTCCAGAGTCCTCTGACCATCCCCCAGGTGGGCTCTGACCCCTAAGACACTTAAGAAGGAGCAGGTAGCAAGGGGCTGAGCACAGGCCCCTGAAGGAGGGAAGTCCCCACCCTCAGGCTGACGGCGCCCCTCCCGGCACGGGAGGTCCCTGCTACTGGGCCGGAGGCTGGTGCCCGGATGAGCCTTTATCACCTGGGTCCTACAGGGGCCAAACGCAACTCCGGGGCGCATCATAGCAGGCTTCCTCGTTTTCAAAACGGAACGTTGCTTAGCATGCAGAGAAAATTGCCACATTTTATAGTATAAGTTGACATCTAGGTAAACAGTATTATGGACGTCTAATTAGTGTGCCACTGTGGGGAATGCTGGCTCCAAAATTTCTGGAGAATGGAGAGGTAATATCAAAAAGCATTTATGGGGGGGTGTTTCCCCGGTGGCGCATTGGTTGAGAATCTGCCTGCTGATGCAGGGGACACGGGTTCGAGCCCTGGTCCGGGAGGATCCCACATGCCGCGGAGCAACAGGGCCCGTGAGCCACAACTAGTGAGCCTGCGCGTCTGGAGCCTGTGCTCCGCGACAAGAGAGGCCGCGATAGTGAGAGGCCCGCGCACCGCGATGAAGAGTGGCCCCCGCTCGCAGCAACTGGAGAAAGCCCTCGCACAGCAACGGAGACCCAACACGGCCAAAAGTAAATAAATAAATTAATTTTTTTAAAAAAAGCATTTATGGGAGAGCCCTGCTGACAGGTAACGGGGTCAAAACTGGGATGCTAGGGCGGGACTTCAAGGGGAGGTGGGCGCTAAGCCGGTGCCTGGCAGAGGGCGGCCAGAGAGAGGACAGAGGGCTTGCAGGAGGGGACACGGTTGCCCTGTGACCCTGGGCACGGCACTTAGCCTCTCTGGGCCTCTCCCCAGAGAGTGGGGTGCTAACCCCAGCCTCACGCGGGTGGTGTGAGATCAAATGAGACAGTAGAAGTGAAACCTGGCCCGAGCTGGGAGCTCAGTAGGTGGTCAGTAAACAGGGTTTCCATTCGCATCCTCTGACCGGCTGGGGGTTTGCTTAGAGCCGTCACATATGCTGTCACGTCCGTTCTCTTAGGTGAGTTGCACGTGATCCCGAGCTGTGGCCGGGGGAGGTTATTAGCCTCAGATGAGGACGCGGAGGCTCAGAGAGGCTGTCATTTCTGAGGGTCACACAGCTCATACAGAGTAGACCTGGCACTAGCACCTGGGCGCCTAGAATCTCAGCCCAGGTTCCCTCTACTATGTCAAGCTGGCCTCGCCCTGCACGATCTGCACAGCCCCGGCATGGTTAAGGGTGGGCGCAAAGACATTTGGGGCTCGCGGGGCCCTCTGTGCTGTGGTATAACCCCCGCTTCTCAGCTGGGTGCGACTTGCCCTGGACTGGGCTCCAGGGTGCAGACACAGAACCCAGACGAGAGTGAAGCAGTGTCTGATGACTGGCCTTCCACACGGTGGAAACGGGAGAATGAGGCCATTCTCGAGCACTCGCTATGTGTTGTCCAGCCCCACGACAGGCATTTGACAGATATGGTCTCCTTTAATTTTCAAAAAAAGGGGGACGACCGCTCAGTTTGCAGATGAGAAAACTAAGACTCAGAGAGGTTGTGTCACCTGCCCAAGATCACACAGCTGCTGAGCTACTGGGACTTGGGCCCCGAGCCGGTCTGGTTTCTAAGTCGAGGTTCTTTCTGGGCCTTAGGCTCTTGGCCTTGAGTATCTGGGGAAGGAGGGAGCTGCCACGCCCCCAAACCAAACCCCTGGGAGTTTCCCCCTCTCCCAATGCCTGGGGGAAAACAGACGAGGCCATTCTCTGGGGATGGGAATCTGCTGGTCTCATTTCCCACCAGCACTGGAGGCCTCCCCCTCGCCCACCCCCGCCCCCCCGCACTCAGGACTTCCCCAAAGATCCAGCCCCCTCTGGAACTCAATGCACCACAGCCTCGGGGGAGTCTGTTCCCTCTGGGGGACAATTCAGCCTGGAAAGCGGAGAGGGGGGACCTGCACTGCTGCCTCCCTACCCTCCTTCCCAGCCCCCCTGGCTCAGGCCCCACGCGGAACAAGCTTATTTGTTTATTTGTTTTGAACAAGCTTATTCTAAAACAATCAGCATTTGGCTCCAGTGGTGAAAGACCCCATTCAGGAGTTGTGTCAGCAGGAAAAGAAAGCATCCTTAGCAGGGGAGGCCCTGGTTCCTGGTTCTCAGACCTGGTTCCTGGCCCCAGGGACGGTGGGGGGCTACATCCCGGTCTTGGGGTCGCAGCTCCGGTTCCAGTCGTACCTCCACCACTAACAAACTGGTGGCCATGAGCTGGTCATTTCATTCAAAGCCTCTGTTCCTCCCTCTCTTCCATCCATCATTCAGGTAGGAAACCTACTAGGTGTCAGTCCCAGCTCCAGGCCCTGAAGATACAGGAGTGAACCAGACACAGCCGCTCCTTGGCACGGAGACGCCTTGGTCTGCCTATTTGGTACGTCCATGTCTGAGGCCCCTGCAGACTGCTGGCTCCCCAAGGCTGCAGCTGGGGAGGACGTCCCTCCGAGACCCCTGGCTGCCCAGCCCAGCACTGGGCAGGGAGGAGGAGGGGGCGGGGGTGGGGTAGGAGGGGGCCCGGGCAGTGGCGGAGCGGGCGGTGAGGAGGTGAAAGGCCCCGGCCACGGCCTCGGACAGTCCACAAATAAACTCCAGCTCATCGCTCTTCCCAACTGAGATAGAAAATAGCTTTCACACTATATTTTCTGATTTTTTTTTTCACTTCACTGCTTCTAAATTGATCCAGAACAGATTGTCCAATTGTTTAAATTTCAGGAGAAAAGTCTCCTAATCTTTCCCTAGTCCTGCCCAGAATTCTGCCTGGCCCCAGCCCTCCCCGAGACACCCCACTCCTCGGCCAGACCCCAGCTGGAGGTCCGGGGCTGACCTGGACTTGCCCGCTGGCCTATGGACTTGTAGGTGATGGATGGACAGGGGCTCACCCGGGATAGGTGGGTCTGCATTCCCAGATGGTGCTCAGGCCTGGACCCACTGGAAAGAAAGGCTTTGTTTTCCCAGGAAGGACCAAACTTGCCCAGCACTGTAAGGCATTGGAGCCGCACAGGAGCCCGGTGGCCGAGGTGGAATTAGAGGCTGCCACCTGCCCCCTCTCCTACCAGGAAAGTCCTCTGGGTGCCTGGATGAGCCACACAATATAAGCAGCTGTGAAGTGCTGTCATTATTCCTGTTGACTACGGCAGTAGGGCAAACAGGTGTCATCCTGGGTGCCTACAGGATCGACTGGTTGGGACTGCCTGGGGGGCTGGGCTGAGGCACATCCTGACTCCATGCTGTGATGGATTGATTAGCAATGTCTGCCCTAGGCACAGCAGTGGCTGGTGGCGGTACACAAGCCACATATCTGCCACCCTGCATCTACAGAGTAAAGTCCAAACTCCTTAACTAGCCAGAGTCCTTGGAGATCAAGCCACTGCCGACTTCTACAGCCTCGCTTCCACAGCTTTCCACAAATACCACGGGACAGCCATGCTATCCAGAAGTTTCTCAAACTACTTCCTCTGGGCTCCATATGCATTGTTCCCTCTACCTCAAGATCACCCCACCCCTTGCTTATCGGCCTGGTCGACTCATCCTCCATTTCCTTGGCTGCCACCTCCTCTGACAAGTCCTCCTTGATGTCTGACCCCTTTCCTCCAGGCAGAGTCCCTGCCCTGTCCTCTGTTCTCACCCACATCGGTGCGATCCCTTACGTGGGACTTGGACCCGGGCAGAAGAGCCTTCCTGCGGATGTGGAGCCCCACCAGGGCAAGCCCTGGGTGCAGTCTTCGGAGGGAATAATCACATGACACATACCCAGGCTAATGGCTTGCCCACTCCTGTCTTGACAGCCAGCCCCTTTGGAGGAGGCCACAGGCGGCAGCAGAAACCAGACTCCAGATGTTAAGGACCCCACTGCCCTCAAGCTCTAGGCCCAGACGACGCTGGGGCAGCCGCAGTGCAGACCCTCACCGGCTCCTGCCAGGCCCCACCCATCCTTAGGGGCTCGCTACCCCGTGTCTCTCTCCGCCAAAGAGAAGGAATTCAAACAACAGTGACAAATGAGTGGGGACGCGTGGAGGGCTCCCTCCTGGAGCGCTTTGCCTCCGTGACCCTCGCCTGGACACAGGAGGGCCTGTGGTGGACCCACGTTGCAGAGGAGGAAACTGAGGCAGAGAGGACGGAGGTGGCTGGGTAAGGCCACCCAGATGTGGGGGGTGGGCACAGGATTGCGGTGACCCGTACCCCCACACATGCGCCCCTCCTGACCACTGAGGGCACTCTGCCTTCCCCCCAACCCACCTGAGAAGATCCAAGTCCTGGCTTTGCTACTTAGCAGCTGTGTGCCCCCAGGGAAGCCACAGCCCTTCTCTGAGCCTTGGGTGGGACAGCAAACCGTCCTTGCTCAGGTATGTTCTGAGAATTAAACCAGGCGGTGTTTGCAAAGCACCCGGGACAGGGCTCGGTGTAGATGGGAGGAACTCTCAACAGCGCGGGGCTCTGGGGGCCCTTGGGCCCAGCACCCCAACCCTGGGGCCGTTCCGTGGCCTCAGCAGCTTGGAGGTGCCCTCTGCCCTCACTCTTTCCCTGACTCAGTGCCTGGAGCCCCCTTGGGAAGGAATCAGATGGCCCACAGGCTGGTGGCCCACACTGCCTGCACCATGCCTGGATGACCTGGAGCTGTCCCCAGCTCCAGAACCTCCCTGCAACCTGCCGTCCACCGTGTGGAGCCCAAACACCTCCTCTGACTTCCCGTGCACCTTTACAAATCACAAACCACGCTCACTGCGTGATCTTTGCACATCACGGTACCCCCAAAGGAAGACAGCATTCTCCCGTATTATGGGGGAAGAAACCAAGGTTCAGAGAAGCACTGGAACTTCCCTGCCCTAAAGAGGAGGAGGCCACAGTCTGAATGCAGCTCTGTCCTGCACCAAAACCACACTGTCAGGGGCTCCAAGCAATCTGGGTGCCCAGATTCTGGTCACCTTCCCTGGTCCCTGGAAGTGGGGGAAAAGTTCATGCACAGAAGAGAGATCCTATCTGGCTATAAAACTCATTCCATCTCATCGCTCATGGCCCTCAAAGAGAAGCCTCTGCCCCAGTCCTTGGGCGCCTTCCAGAGCTTCCCTGAACTTAGGCTTTTGAAGTTTCCTGACAGCCATCACTCACTCATTCATTCATTTACTTACCCATCCATCCATCCATCCATCCATCCACCCACCTGTCCGTCCACCCATCCATCCATCCACCCACCCATCTATCCATCAGTCCATCCCTTCATTCACAGACCTGTCTGAAGCATGCCTGAGCTAGAAGCTGGCTACAGAGCTAAACAGGAACAAGGTGGTCTCTGCCCTTTGAGAACAGAGAGAAACTCCACTGCTTCTGTGCCCACTGGGTGTTTCTGTTATTAAATGTGGTGATAATGATAACAGTATTATTTACTGAGCACTTACTATGTGCCAGGCTCTACACCAAACATGTTCCTTGAATCAACTCTTTTAATTCCTGCAAGAACCCTGTGAGGTAAGTGCCATCCCCATTTTTAGAGGAAGAAACTGAGGCTCAGAGAGGTCACATGATTTGCCTAAGGTCACACAGCTATTAGGGGTGGAAACTGGGATTCACACCCCGACAGCCTCTTCCAGAACTCAGGGATAGGATAATAAATAATGGTTATCACTGTCATTGATCCAGGAGCCTGGAATGTCACCGTCCTGACCTTTAATCCTCAAAACCACCCTTGTAAGTTATTATTATTATTATTATTATTATCAGCTTTCTCAAGCGGATTTAAAAAATTCAGATACTGAGGCTCAGAGAGTGAAATAAGCGGCCCAGCATTGGCCACAGGTAGGGGGTGGAGCCGGTGTGTGAAAACAGGCAGGTGAGCTCCAGAGCTGGCTCCCTTGCTGCCCTGCTCTGTGGTTGCCACGGCACTGGGCAGGCACCAGAGCGGGTCTAACGGCTCCCTTGATTCATTTCCTCACTCAGTCAACAGCCATTCTTGGAATCCCCTGCTCTGAGGATTCCCAGATGATCGGGTCTGGTTCCTGCCTGGCTGCTTCACCGAAGGGCTGGAGCAATGCTGGCAGAGTAACAGTTAATAAAGTGAGAATGCAAAGAGCTGAACTGTCTTTGAAGATACACGATGCACGAACGAAGCTGCACATTTATCTTACCTGGTTCGTGCAATAAGCCGTTTCCCAGATGAGGAAACCGAGGCTCACAGGTTATGTACCTTGACCAGGGTCACAGAGTTAGGAACAGCGGAGGGGAGACTTGTCCAGGGTGGATCCGAGGCTGCTCCCCTGGGATCTGTGCCAGGAGCTTCCCTGCAGCTCTACCTCGCCCTGGCAATGGGCCTCAGCTCAGAGGCTCTGCTCATTCCCCAAAGGCCTCATGGCCCCAGGGATCAGATTCTGGGCAGTGACACCCAGGTGATGCCATGTTCCCGATCTGCTCCCAGAAAAATCTAAACAACAGAGCCCTTCAGAAGCCAGCCCATGGGCGGGCGTGCTGTACTCCCACTGAGCTGAAGGCTGAACTCCACTGGCCAGGCCTCCGGGGATGCCAGGCTTCCCGCAAATGGCCAGAGAGAGGCTCCATCCCCCGATTTTCTGGATGCAGAGACTGAGGCTCAGAGCCGGCAGCTCTGGCATGGACATTCTGGGACCCCTGTCCGGAAACCCAGCCTGGGCTGTAGCCGGACCCAGAGCCTTGGGCTTCAGAGCTCTGGCTGGGACCCCGGCCACCTGCTTCCCCTCTCTGGTCTGTGTTCTCCTTAGGGAAAGGGAGACTTGGAGGTTGGCCTTGGGGTTGCCTGAGGGTGCTGGAAGATACTGGACAAGAAAGGGCTTTGGAATAAAGGAACCTGCAAACATTAAAATCTGAAGATGTCCCTGGGAGGCCATTCCTGTCTGAGACCCACTGAAGCCTTTCCTCAGGCTGCTCCTCTGCCTGAATGCCCTCTGTCCCCTTCTGCCTGGCACTCTCCTAGCTACCCTTCAAGACTCAAACCTAAAGTCACCTCCTCCAGGAAGCCCTCCCTGACCCCTCAGGCAGGGTGGGACCTCGCAGATGACTGTTTTTCTTCTGTTCTCCTGCCCCCAACAAACACACCGCAAAACCCACGAGGGCAGGGTCCTGTTTTAATTGTCTCTTGTCCCCGGAGCCTGGCACTATTTCCGGCACAGGGTAGGTGCCCCGGAAATGTGAAATGAGCCACCGCTCAAATGCGTTTTCTGTTGGTCTATAGATCCAGCTGCACATGGACGATTCTCCAGACAAAGGCAAGGAGCCCAAAGTGAAAGCAAATCACCATCGTTTCGGTAACCTGCTCAGGGAGCCGTGGAGGAAATTCTGGCGCTGGATTCTGGAAGGAATTGGCCTTTATTTTTAATTTGTGCCAATATCTAAGAACGCGGCACTTTATTTTCAGCCCGTCGTGTGCCGAGGAGCTTCGGATCTGGCACAGGAGACAAACTTTCCCAGCCCCATTTCCCAATGCAAATCTCGCAGCCTCAGCGGAGCGGCCGTCTCCGCCCTCCGCCGGGCATTTCTCAGAGGCTTGCCAGGAAGGAATAATCAGATTTTGTAGCTGGGTTTTAAAAGATCACGGTTTGTCTCATTTTCCAGGGAAGTGTGAACCAAAGAAAAAAAAATTTTTTCCCCTCCCAGGGTTCTGTTAAGAGATTCCAGAACTTAATGCAGTGTTAAATTGGTGTAATTCGGGAAACTCATGCATTATTTCTTAATTTATTGAAGGCGAGTTTGCACGCATCTGCTGGGGTAGGTGTGCGTGCAGACAGATGGGTGATGACGGGAGTGTGTGCCCCAGACAGGGGAGGAAGGGGGCAGCCTGTCCAGAATACGCCAAGGGAACGTTCCACTCACGTCTGATGGCCTGAAATAGGGGACAGGAGGCATTTGCATTTCATCTCTCAGCTTCTGCTTTTCCGCTTGGATGGTCAGGGAGGGAGAGATTCTGAAGCCTCTTCCTGATGGGAGAGCCTTGGGGTTTTCAGGGCAAATTTCACCATCCAAGGAGTTGTTTACACCCCTCCCCCAGCCCGCGCAGCAGCTTCAGAGGCTCTGGCTGACACCCACCGGGCCTGCATCATGTCATGAACGTCCTTGGCCTCGAGGCCGCCCAGTTCACTGTGACCTTGAGCACGCCACCAGCCCACTCTGGGCCTCAGTGTCCCCATCTGTACATGGGTAAGCGGACGAGCTTCTAGCTCGCTATCAGGCCCCGAAGCAGCAGCTCTTTGGGCTTCCCACCATCGCGGCGCGGCACAGCACGGCACGCGGGCCTCGGAGATGCTGGTGTCCTTTACTGCATCTGCCCCTCCCCCCAGCTACAGGATGTGGAGGGTGGAGGCCTCACACCCAAGATCCTGCCACTGTCTCTCCCACCACAACCTTCACGAAACCCACTAGACAGGCACCAAGTCTCTGCATTGCTGAACGGGAAAACCCAGGCTCAGAGGGCAAGGGCTTTGCCGGTGAGTGGTAACATCAGGATGCCCAGAGAAGGCCTTCCAGAAGATTCCCAACCCGCTCGCAGCTAAGGGGGAAAGGAAGGAGCAGCTCGTCACAAGTGGACCAAGGTGGCGTTGGGAGGGGTTACGCTAGCAGAGCCAGGGGTGCTGCGACAGCCACGGGCTCAGCTCAGAGAGTTATTTATTCACAAAGTCAGTTGTCAAACAGATCCTGAGCCTTGGTCACGTCTAGGGGCAGGTTTGAGGGATCTTGGGCTCTTCTTTACCTTCCTAGGGGGTCAGCCATGCGGGGATGTCAAGGAATGTGTGTCCCGGAGGAGGGATGGCAGGGAAGGAAAGCAAGGGAGGGGGAGGGAGGGAGGAGGAGACAGGACCTCTTCCCTGCCCCCCCGTCCCTGTGCAGGGCGAGACTGACACCAACAGAGTCACAGAGTGGGTGGCACCCGGCATTCCCAGGAGAGCGTGGCCCAGGGTGGGCGGGGCCCCCGGTCACCCTTCTCACTTCCACTGGCTCCACATGTTCAGGACCCCACCTTACAGAAGACTCTTTAGGAAACAAGGCCCCACAGTTCTTAGGGCTTGACTACCGCTTCAGTAACTTCTAGAAAGAGTGGCTGGGCTGGGAAAAGCCACTCTCGGAGAGCCAGAGATGGGCTCTGAGTTCATTCTCAGATCAATATGAATCTATTGTGTGACTCAGCTGGGTCAAAGCTCAAGCAAGAGGCTGAATTTATAGAGGTAGAGCATCCCCAAGCAGGGGGGTGATATCTTTCATCTGAGCCTAACACAGGCCACACTCTGGATCAGTCCAAAAGAGAGAAAAACAGGACAATGAGTAGCATGTGGGATTCAGCAGACCCTGACCTGCAGCGGCTCGCCGCACTGTGTCTGGAGAGCTACCACGGTTGCCGTGAGGCGCGGGCTGGGCTCCAGGTAGTGGAGTGCAGTGGTTAGGAGCGTGAGTAGCTGGGTTATTTTTAACCTCTCTGAGCCTGTTTTCTCAGCAGTACAGCAGAATCAATAACGGCCAGCTCACAGGGTTGGTGTGAGGACTAAATGGGATGATGGGGTTCAGTGCCTGCCCCGCACGCTGCCTGGCACACAGTAGGCCTCTGGGCCTTTGTGGTCGGGTGCGATCCTGTTACTGTGCAGGTGTGCCCTTAGGCCCGTGGCAGTGAAGTCGCTTACCACAGACTCGGACAGTTGAAGCAGCCCGATCTGGTGTCCACTCGTTACTTTCCCCTCCTAGCAGCCAGGGGCCTGGCGGGGAGGCAGTCCTCTCCCACTACGTGGCCGGAAGGGGGGAGCATGTGGCAAGGGCTGGGCCGATTGCCCCAGAGAGCTGGAAACCAGACTCTTCTCCTTCTGGAAAACCTCTCTCTGCCCACCCCAATCACAGGCTCCACCCACGGGCCACGGACCCAGATCCGAGCGCTGAACTTGACCATCCGCCCCCTCCTCCATGCCCCACCCCCACTATCTAACCCACAGCCAGGCCGGGTGGTGGTGGTGCCCGGATCTCCTGCCCTAGCCCTGCTCACTCCTGCTGCAGCCCCTCCCTGCCCCACCACGCCCCCCTCCAAGCCCCGCCCACCGGTCCGCAAGACGCCTCCCTCCCTGCCCCCTGTGCGCCCGCATCTTTGCCCGGGGAGGGTCTCTGCCCGGAACACTGCGGCTCCTCTCTTCAGGCCGCTTCAGGCCCGCCTTCCGGACCAGGCTCCCACAGCCCCGACCCCACCTCAGGCTCTCTGGGAAGATGCTCCCCACGTGCTCCCCTGCCACTCAGCTTCCCCCAGGCAGGGCTCCATCCCCACTGGCTTGTCGGGGGGCTGTTTCCCTAAAAGCTGCCAAGAGCACAGCTGATGCCCTTCAGCAGCAGACAAGGGGGCTCGCTGAGTTGGCTGAAGAAGGAGAGTGAGTGAAAGAATGAATAAATGGAGGGATGGATGGATGACTGGGGCCGAGGGAGTGGCTCTCTTCCGGTCTCCTGATCTCCCGATCTCCCTCGGGACAGGCCTCACTCCTTTTCTCTTTCACTCACAAAGGTCTAAGCAGCACTCGCCCTGCCCCCACCCATCCTGTCCAATCCAGCTGCCCCGATAAGTTCCAGGCTGGTGGCCTGGGAGAGCGGGGGATGGGGTGGGGGTGGGGGGACGCGCGCGTCTGCGCGCGCCCCCCCCCCCACATGGCTCCAAGCCAATCTGCCCCCCCCAGCTTCCCCATCATACCTCCCAGATGCCTGAGACAGAGTCAAGAATTCAGTGTGATGGTGACAGTGAAGAAACAGGCAGAAGCCCCTCCCTGGGGCTTTCAGCTGGAGCCGTGAGGCGCTGGGGCTGCCTAGCTGCGGTGGCGAACTTTCTGGCCACCTCTTGCTCCACTCCACATTCAACCCCCAGCCAGGACAGGCACAGCCAACAGCCTCTCTGGGGAGATGGATTCGTGCAGGGAGGTGTCCCACCCTGAGCAGTCACAGGTCTGGGGGATGGTGGGGGACTGACCCCCAATCCCGGGTGCCCCCGACCAGCATGGGGATTGCCCTGGCTGACACCAAGGACCAAGGCTGGGCTGCCTGTCTCCCCGCCACCTTCAGATCACCTGACAGGTGAGGGAACAGGGGGTGACGGAGGAGCTCCCCTAAGCCTGGTCTGAATGCAACTTGCTGGCTCAACAGTATTTCCATCGCAGCCGGAGTGAAATTCACAGGACGCCAGTGACTACTAGAGACCCCCGGGGGTCCAGGCCCTCATTCCACAGACTTGGAAACAGGCCCAGCGAAGGACAGGCATCTGCCTATAGGGTCACACGGTCAGAACTCACAGAGCTTTCTCGGTGTGACCTCGCAGCAACCTTCAGAGGTGGGAATGGCGCCCATGCTACTGTACAGATGGGAAAACAGAGGCTCAGAGGGGTCAAGAGCCTTGCTCAAGGTCACACAGCTGCGGGAGAGAGGGCTGGAGGCCGCCGGCTGTGATGCCTGGTGCAAGGCACTTTCTGCTCTTCCCCTCCCGGCCTGGGCTTCCTGGGCTCCCTTGGGCAGGAGGAGCACTCACTAAGCCAAGGAATCCGAGAGGCCGAGAGAGGCAGGGTAGACACAAGAGGCCCACAGACACGCTCCCACGGCAGATTATATAACTCCCCTTCCCAGCCCCACCGGCCCAGGGGTGCCATCCCAGCAACTGCACAGGGCACCAGACCCAGACGGCCCGGCCTGACCCACCAGCCGGCATCAGTTCTCTTTAAAGAGATGACAGTTGGAGGCGCCAGGACGCACTGGCTTTTTTCCCTCCTTCCTGGTTTCCTCCGGCTGAGTAACAAATACTAACAATGATAATAATAATTAGAATAAATATAACCTGAAGACGCTTGGGGTCTCGTTGCCATGGCAACCGCTGGAGCAAAGGCACTTCGGAGGCCGCCGCCGGGCCACCCGGCCCCAGGCGCGGGATCAATATTGATTCGGCCCCGGGAGGCGGCGGCGGCTCCACTGGGGCCACGCGGCGGGTGGGGAGCGAGGGGCACGCACTTGGAGGGGGTCATCCTGGTAGACCGCGCCACCCAGCTGGGACCCCCGGAACCGGTCGGGTCCCCAGCGTGGCTCCGGAACCCTGCCCGGCGCGCGCGGGGCTCCCGGTTCGCTCAGCTCCAGGACTGGTCCTCGGACGCCGGTCCCCACCTCGGACGCGGATGCCGGTCCCAGCTGCCGCGTCCCTGCACGGTGCGCCCTGGACTGGTCCTCGGGCCCGGGGCCGGTCCTCTCCAAGGTCCAGCGACCCCGACCTTGGCGAGCCCTGGCGCGGACCGCAGTGCCATGTCACCGGCTGCCCGACACGGCTCCTGCCCCCAGAGTCTTCCCCGGGCGTACCCCGCCCCTTTCCACAGCACCCCGGACCCCCGATGCACCGAACCCACGTCTCCCAGGGAGCCCACCCCTCCCCGCCCCGGGCGCCCGCACACCTTCTGGGAAGCCGGGGCGCCGAAGACCCGCCCCCCACTGGCCGGGACCCTCCTCCGCCAGGAGCTCCGCCCCGACCCCTTTCCCCCACCCCCGCGCCCGGACCCCGGCCCGGAGCGCCCCTCCCCCGCGCGGCCCCCGCCCGGCCCGCCCGGCCCGCCCGGGGAGCCGCTCACCTTGTGCCCGCCGCCCGCTCGCTCCTTGCTCCGCCGCCGGGAGCCGGCGCCCGCGGGGCTGAGCCGCCTACGCCCCCGCGGTGCCCCAGCCGCCGCCGCAACAGTTGTCCCAGCTCCGGGGGCTGCGGGGCCGCGGGGACTCGGGGCTCGGGGCCGGCGCCGGGAGGGCGCCCGCTCTTAGGCGCGCGGGGCGCGGGCTCGGGCTGGCGCTCCCGCTCGCGGACCGGCCGCCGGCCGCATGCCCCGCCGGCCGCCCCGCCGCGCGCCCGCCGCTACTGGGCGGCCCGCGCCGCCCGCCAGCCCGCCGGCCCCGAGCCCCGCGCCGCGCCCGCCGCCGCCGCCGCCGCCGCCGCCGCGCTCATGCCCGCCGGCCCCGCGCTCGCCGCCGCAGCCGCGGTGCCCACTTCACTCTTTGCCGCTCGCCGCTCGCCCTCTGCTGCCCCCTCTCCCCGCTCGCGGCGCCCGGCCGTCCTGCCCGCGCCGCCGCCGCGCCGCGCTCCCTCCCCAGCGCCCGCGGCGCCCTCCTCCCTCTCGCCCTCCCTCCCTCCCTCCCTCCCTCCCTCTCTTTCTCTTCTCTCTCTCCCTCTCTCGCTCTCTCTCTCTCGCCCTCCTCTTCTCATTTTTTTCTTTCGCAATCTCTCTCTCCCTCTCTCGCCCTCCTCGTCTCATTTTTTTCTTTCGCAAAGCTCTCCCTCTCGCGCGCTCTCTCCCCGTGCTTGCTGTCTTCGTTTTTTCCCTGTTGCAATCTCTTCCCTCCTTTCTTTTGTGCTTCACTCTCTTCTCACTTTTTTCTTTCCTCCCCCCCTTCCTTCCTTTCTACTTTTCCCTTCCTTTTCCCCTCTCCTCCCTCCTTTCCTCCTGTTCCTTCCCTTTCTTCTTTCTCTCCTCCTCCCAGCACCCCATCTCTGATTCTCTGTCTCCCCAGCCGCGCCGCACGAGCTCACCTGCCTCCTTCCTGGCTGCTCCCCACCTTCGGCCGGCCCGGCTGCTGGGAGGCGGGCTCCCCCAGCCCCTCCCTGCGGGAACACCAGACCCGCTCCAGCCAGGTGGCCGCTGTCTTGGCAGCCCCTCCCGCCGCCCCTCCCGCAGCCTGCCACTGGAGGGCCCCACGTGCAGTGCCCCTCCCTCTGCGGGGCTAAGCAAGACATTCCTTCCAGCCAGCACCCCCCCCTCCCCTCGCGGGAGGTGGTCAAAGTCAGAGTCAGGCGGTCAGGCGGAGGTGGTCCATGGCAGGGTCAGACTTGGGCAGGAGAATCCTTCACATCAGACAAGGTCTTCTGTCGTTTCCAATGAGAAAACCTGACTTCCCCAGGCGGTGGTACCCCTCTCCTGCTCCGGAGCCCCTTCTCTCCACCTCTCCTCCCCAGCAGCACCCCCCACCCCCATTTCACCCCTCACCTGCAGGACAAACCCGTGCTAGACTCACTGTGTGGCCTGGGGCCAGTGAGCCAACCTCGCTAAGCCTCAGTTTCCCCAACTTCACCCCCACCTGTCCCTGGCCCAGTGACCTCTGGTGATAAAGAAAGACATGTGGGGGGACATTGCAGCCTCTTCAAAGGCCCCGCGGAGGGGATGGCAGTGAGGATGGTTTATGACGTTCAGGGTTAAGGGAGAGTGGTCTTGAGTGCTCTGGAAGGCAGGTTGATCCCACCGGTGCAAACTCTGTGTCTCCCACGTCATTGGATCTGGCTCCATTTTTACAGATGTTGATTGAACCTCTCCGGAAACTAGGCTGAGCCCTTCATACACCTTATTTTACTTAGATCTCCCCACAGTGCTCGATAGTGTCTTCCCCGTTTTACAGGTGAGGCCACTGAGGCTCAGAGAGGTTAGGACACCTGCCCTGAGCCACACAGCTGCCAAGGGACAGAACCAGGGCTCCAGCCCAGACGCCCCCGACTTCCAAGCCCAGGCTCCCCACCTGTGACAGTTTTCTTCCCTAAAGAGGTCTCAGCGGCAGCTCGCGCACAAGATGTTTCGCAGATTAAATGAGGCGGGATATTTGAAGCGCTTCACCCAGCTCCTGCGAGCCCTCCCAAGAGTGGGGTACATGATCATCCCATGGGTTGACAGAAACCAAGGACCAAGGAGGTTAGGAAACAGACCGAAGGGCCGAGTGCTGGAGGCGGGTGGGACTGGGTTGCGAACTGACCGTCGTCTGTGCTGGGCTGGGCTGCCCCCCGTGTGCTCCCGGGGCCCTGTACCTTCCCTTCCCTACAGTCAGGCTCCCCAAGCTCAAGGTCGGACAAAGCCACTTTGCCTCCTGTGCCTCAGTTTCCTCATCTGCAAAATTGAAAGGATTCCACTCACCCCGGAGTCAGCATGAGGATTCAACGGGAGGCTGTATCAAACAGAAGACAGTCCTGTCGATTTTCCCAAATAAACGAGGTCCTGGATCCGCATCAGTGTCCCTTCTGTCCTTGCAGGAGGTGGTAGAGTGGAAAACGTGCAGGTTTTGGAACTGGTCGGACTTAGGGTTGCATCTCAGCCTGGCCATTCACCAGCTGTGTGTAACTCTGGGCAAGTTCGCTTCTCCCACCTCCTGTGCACTGGTTTCCTGGGGCTGCCGTAACCCATATTCACAAACTTGTGGCTTAAAACAACATATGTTTATTCGCTTACAGTTCTGGAGGCCAGAAATCCCCAAATCATGTTCACTGGGCTGAAGGTGTGGGCAGGGCCGCCTCCCCGGGAGGTTCTCGGGGAGAACTCTTCCAGCCCCTGGTGGCCGCCGGCAGCCTTGGCTTGTGGCCGCGTCGCGCCAGCCTTCAAGGCCAGCATCTTCCCGCCTCTCTCTGCCCCGTCTTCCCGTGGCTGCTCCCCTGTGTGTGTCGGAGCCCCCCTGCGCCCTCTGAGGACCCCTTTGGCTACATTCAGGGCCCACGGATAATCCAGGATAATCTCCCATCTCAAGATCCTGACCTTAATCAAATCTGCGAAGCTCCTTTCTTGTTGCAGGTTCCGGGGATTAGGACGGGGGTCTCTTTGGGGGTGGGGGGCATTTGCAGCCTCCCGCACGTCTGTGCGTCTGGGATCAGGACAGCCTGGGCTGGTAGGGTCGCCGGGGGGATCCGCAGAGACCAGCATGAAGACCAGCCCGCGTGGACCCGTTCAACAAACGTGTGTGTCTCCCCTCTGGTCGGGGCTGGGGGAGAGATGAAGGGGGGGGCGGGGCTGTGCAGGTAGTTACCCAGACCGCGTGGGAAACGTTGCCCCCATTTCTGAGCACCTACTGTGGGTCGAGGTGGCCCGGTGCTCCAGGCTCTCCGTCGCCTTTAATCCCGTCCCTATTTACTATGTCTCTGCCTTCGGGAGGCCTGCTCCCCCACAAAGCTGCTCACCCGGGCGGGCTGGCGGCCTGGAGGATGACTCACGCTCTCTCCCTCCGCTCAACGCCGCCCGCCGCCGCCGCCGCCGCCGAGAGCAGCCTTTTCAAAGGGCTGGCTGGGGAGGGAGCTAAATTTAAAGCCAGGCTTCCCGAGAAGATCACCTGCCACGTCAAAGTTGCTGCCATTTAATTAGAAGTTGGGGGCAGCCGAGGTCCACGCCCGTGAGCCCCTTGGGGAAGGGGGGAGGGAGACTCCGGGGCGGGGGGGGGGGGGGAGGGGCCGCGACCAGCTGGCACCCTGCCTCTGCATCAGCCTCCCCCACCTCCCTCTGGGGAGCGGCCCTCCCCCTCCCGGGAACCCCCCCAAGTCCCTCCTCCTCCTTCTCCAACCCAAGATGTCAGGGTTCCAAGCCCCCAGTTCCCCAATTCAAGACATAAGGAACTGGGGCTCCCCTGCCACCGAGTCACCCATGGAGGACGTGGCCAAGCTGGAGTTTGAAGCGCTGGCCTGGCCTGGGGGCTCGTGTTCTGGGTCAGCCGGCCACTCGAGGAAGTGGATGGAGGTGGTGGGCAGGAGGCCGGCTCTTGGAGCCTGTTTCCCTCTCAGTCCAGAGGCTGAGGTCCCCGGGCTGTGGCCTGCCAGCCGCTGGAAGGCATTAGCTACACCCCGTTTACCTGGGAGGAGACGGGCCCCTGGAGGAGCCCGAGCCCAGCTGGGCCTCTGCTGCCCAGCCCTGCCCCTCTGAAGCACGAGGCTTAGGTCACGGCCATCTGTATGCCCTTGCTACTCCTGCCCTCCCAACTGGCCACGGCAGCAAAGCCGCAGCCTCCCCGTGGCTGCAGGGCTGGGTCACGTGGGTGGCCGGGCATCCCAGTGGTTAGGAACACTGGCTCTGGAGCCGGGCACTGAGCTGGCAGCCCACAGTGGCCTGGGCTGTGCTCTCCACCTCAGTTTGCTCTTCTGTGAGATGCTGTGACTTTTGACTCTTCCGGTCCAGACACATAGGAGGTGCTCCGTGTGTGGAACCCGCTGCTATGGCCGACTGTTGTCCTGGAGATTTGGGAGACCAGTAGGTCATCTGGTCCAGAAGCCTCCTTGACCAGACACGCCCCGTTGACTCCAACTGGTGCTGGGCCGGGGGCTGTAAACTCACGGAGGGGGGGGCCTCCTCCCGACTCCTGCCGGCCTCCCTCCTGGCCCTGGGTGTGACACAGTTTCTACTCTGGCCCTGCGAGGAGGCCCGGCAGAACTACCTACACCCCTCCAAGCCGGGAGGAAACGGGGCTTCCGTGTGCATCAGAAAGGCGTGTGGCAGACCCAGTTCCAAGAGGGCCCCATCACTTTCCCCCTGCTGTTTCTCCACTGTGGCAAAAGGGGTTTTGCAGATGTAATTAAGGTTATTAATCCGTTGATTAGTAAGATCAGGAGGTAAGGAGATTATCTGGTGTGCCTAAGCCAATCACGGGAGGCCTTTGAAAGCAGAGACTTTTCTCTGCTGTCAGCAGGAAAGGAAGTCAAAGAGATGGCGGCCGGAGGAGGGATTTGACATCAGGGAGGCTGGCGCTGAGATGGAGGGGTCTCAGGGCAGGGAGGTGAGAGCAGCCCCCAACCAACACCCGGGAAGAAACCAGGGGCCTCAGTCCTGCAACCACAGGAATTGCATTCTGCCAGCACCCTGAAGGAGCCTGGAGTCTCCCCAGACCCTCCCCTAAGAGCCCCGCTTGGCTGATGCCTTGATTTCCACCTCGTGAGACCCTAAGCAGAGAACTCGCGGAGCCCGCCTGACTCTGCCCCACGGAACGGTGAGATAATACAGGGGCGCGGTTTTAAGCTGCTAAATTTGTTACAAGCCGCAGAGAAACCAACATAGCCAGCAACCGCTTGTGCCAATTCCTTTACTTTTTAGGGGGCAAAGGTCTTTACGGCCCATCCCTCCCCCTGCAGACCCCTGGGCTGGTCTTTGTACTGTACAACCTGACTTAGCCACCCCTCTGCCTGCAGACCTTCCGTGGCTGCACCTTCTCAGGGTGATGTCTGAGCCCCTGGTTTGGTATTCAAGGCCCCCTGTGTTCTGAACCCCGTTCCCCCGCGTCCCCACGAGTGGCCCTGCCCCACGTGTGCTGTTCAGAGAGCAGCCTGGGTCTCTCATCAGGCACAAGTTATGGAGCGCCACGGTTCCCCGTACTCAAGTTCGGCACCTACATGTTCCCAAGTGTTTCCGTTTCTTTAAATACACCCCCAGAGCTGCTTGTGTGGCTACTGGGGAGACGGCAGCCAATGTGATACGCACAGTTGCAAATTCCACGTTTTAGAAAATTCAAAACGGGGAAGAAAAGACACCGTTCCCATCAGTCCGGAGAGAGTTGCCTGCAAGGACCCTGCTACTTGCTTGGGGCAGCTGATTAAGGCAACGGAAATCAATCCCAGGGAAACGGCAAAGCTCGGAAGACACCCCCCCCCCCTTTGCAGACCTACCTGCCTCTGGACCCTAAGACTCAGAGACTGCTGGTGCCCAGGAGTCAGGAACCGCTGTGTGGACCAGGGTTCCTGGGAATATGTGTGCTGCAAGAGGGCAGCAGGAACTGGGAAGGGATGGTGTGGAGGGGGTAGGGGTGTGGACACCCAATCACCCTGCCCAAAGCTGGAAAACAAGAGACCCCAGGGGACTCTGTGCCTTTGGCCTCCCGGAGCCTCAGTTTCCTCATCCGTACACTGTCGCTGATAATAACCTCCACTCAGGCGACACCAGCCTCTGGTCTCAGTCATAACAAAGCCTGTGGGGTAGGAGCCGGTACCCTCTCTGTCACCGTAACAGTTTCGCAGGTGAGGAGCTGAGAAGACAGGTGACGCGCTGTGAGCCCAGCTCCCGGGGTGCAGGAGGAGCTGGTGATGGAGAGAATCCTGGCTTCACAGCCCCCGGGCTTGAATCCTGGCTCCCTGCGTGCCAGCTGGGGGCCTTGGGCAGATCCGTTCAGCTCTCGAAGACCCTTTCCTCATCTCTGAATTGGGATGACGCCGGCCTCAGCCTCCCGGCTTAGGGGGGCACAGCATGCCGCTGATGGCAGAAGGCAGAGGAGTTCTTTTGGGGTGGAGTGAGAGATCCCCACCCTTACTTCCGGGGCACTCGCCCCCCGCCCCTCCAAACCTTCAAGGCACCATCGGCTTATACGAACGGTGACAGCTCCCTCCCCTGTGTCTATCCCGGGTCTGGATTCTGCCACAGCTGGCGGCGGCTCTCATGGCCCCCCTGCGTCTCAGCCGCCTCTCAAACCCAGCGCACAGATGATGAGAATTAATATGGTGCAAATTGGTAGGCTGAGCCAAGCACCCCCGAGATGGATGCGGGGAGTAAGGGCAGCGATCTACCCTCATCTCAGAGCTGTAGGGTGGGGGCCCAGAGAGGTTGTGTAATGGACCTGAGGTCACACAGCTCGTGAGAGGCAGGAATCTGAGGACTCCAACGCGAGTGCTCTTTCTACTGCCCCGGAAGCCCCTTCTCAGAAGCCTCTGTCTAGGGGACTGGAGCGGGGGCTTTGCTCCAAAGACCAGTCATTTTAAATCCCCAAGGGCAAGGCGAGGCAGCCTCGACCTCAGTAGGATTCGCAGCTCTGTAGCAATAAGGCCTTGGGCAAGTTGCCTAACCTCTCTGGGATGAGGATCTACCTTTTCTCTTGAAAAAGATCTACCTTTTCTCCCACTTACTGGGTACTCTGTGGCCCCCAGTGTCACTTGGGTGGTCTCCTTGAATCCTCACCACCATCCCAGGAGTGGCTTCTCTTTATTCCTGTTGACAGATGACAAATAGGCCCAGAGAGGTTAAGTGACTTGCCCAGGGTCACACAGCCAGGAAGTGGCAGAGCTAGGATTTGAACCTGGGTCTGTCCCTCCCCTGCCCCTGCTCCAGGCCCGTGCTCTTGACCTTGATGCAAGGAGGAACAGAGTTTAGGGCCCTGGAACGGGAGCATGTCCTGGCTCTGCTTCCCCATTTCTCAGTTTCCCTACCTGCTCCGTTCTCACCGCCGGTCAGGCCCCTCTGGCTCAGAGTGTGAGGCCCTGGCAGACTCAGCCCAGCGCTGGCTTCTTGCAGGTTTAGCCCAGCCGTAGGGAGGCAGGTTGTATGGGGTTTGACAGATCAGGGTCCTGTGGCTAGGGTCCGAATTCCAAGCTTCTTTGATTTTGCTGAGCAGCCTCTCCCGATATTGTAAATGGTTTGGCTTGGTCTCACAGAGAGACCTTTGTTATTGCAAAATCTCATGTTTCCACAGAACCCAGGGAAAAAGGAGACTTTGGTGGTGGGTTCCGGCATCTGTCTGAATTCTATTCTGGTGAGGTTCCCAGCTGTGGGGAAGCCAGCCCCGGCCTGGGCCGCAGGGTGGAGCCCGTGGCCTTGGCCAGGTAGCCCCCGCCTGTCTGGCGGCCTGCCAGCTACAGCCTGTTCACCGGTCAACATCTGTGATGAATCAGAACCTCCACACGGCTACTCAGGGGCCTGATGGGAAGCGGCTGGAATAAGAATGAGGGGAGTGTGCCTTCAGCCCTGTCTGAGGGTTCCTCTGGCTGACCAGGGCCAGCCGAGCCCTTGTTCCTTTGGAAGAGGGGAAAAAGGGAAAGGAAATTCCAGCTTTCAGAGCCCGGATTCGGGTACCTCATGCCAGGCCTGGGGCTTTGCAAACATTTTTCTCCCGAGCCCCACTGGCCCCCCCAAAAGCAAGGCACTGTTATTTTTGCCCCATTTCCGCTGAAGACAGGGAGGATCAGAGAGGTTAAGTACCTTGCCCAGGGTCACACAGTGGGTAAGTGGAAGCCGCTGCCTGCCCTATGTTAGATTTCCAAGTTCAGAACCCTTTATACCATTTACATCACTTTCTTGATCAGAGAAAATGTGGCCCCACTTTGGTGTCCAGGAGGTGACCTTGTCTCAGCCCTCCCCATCTGAGACCCAGACCACATGAGGGGCCAGGCCCTCTGCAGTCAGTTTTCCTCACATATTGCTCTAAGGCCTCCCCAGAGCACCATGCCTGGTACTGGAGCCTAGCCAAAGAGAGGATGGGCTGCTTTCTGCCCCCAGGGCATCATGGGAATATCCTGGCATACCACCTGCAGAGAGAGGACCCCAGAATCATGGCCTGCTGGAGCAACCTTCCAAGATCAGCAGCACGAACCCTAACTGCAGATGAGGAAACTGAGGCTCAGAGAGGCCCAGTGACTTGCCCAAAGTCACACAGCACATTAAGCCTTCTCGCCACCTTAATGTCCTATTTTAATGGGAAAATTACAAAATAAGCCCCAGCTTTGGAGTCAGACCCTTGGGTCTGCCTTGCATCAGAAGAAGTCACTTTCTCTCTCTGAGCCTCGACTTCCTCATCTTTGAAATGGGGGCAACAGTTCCTACCTTTCAGGGACGCTGTGATACGTGGTTGGTTGAGCCCATATTAGTAAGTGCCTTAGCACAAAGCCCGGCACACAGTAGGGCCTCGACTTGGC
This sequence comes from Kogia breviceps, assembly GCF_026419965.1. NCBI lineage: Eukaryota > Metazoa > Chordata > Mammalia > Artiodactyla > Physeteridae > Kogia > Kogia breviceps. Next base: position 98,179,618 of record NC_081321.1, read on the forward strand.
GATCCCCACCGCTACACCGCTAGTAGCTAGTGCCTATAGTCTGGTATTTACTGGTCATAATAACAGTTACTAGGTCTTAACCACCTACTGTGTGTGACTCACTGTACTGGGCACTTTGCATCTTCAGCATCGTGAAAATAACCACAACTAACGTCTTTGAGCCTCGTGTTGGGCACCGTTCTATGCATCTGACAAGCATCATATGGGCTAACGCGATGCGGGCTGCAGCCACGCCCATCTCACAGACAAAGAAACTGAGGTTGGAAGTATCTTACCCGAGACTCCTTAAACCCAGGTCTTCCTGACCCCAGAGCCCAGCTCTCAAACCTGGGCCAGAGCCTCTGTCTGAAAAGCTGAGGTCTCGTCCTCCACCCAAAAGGGGACACCCGAGCTGGCTTGGGGAGGAAGAAGGAGGCACGATCATCACCAAAGCCGGTGGGGCGTGTGCGGGGGCTGGAGGTAGGTGGGCAACGGCTGCAGGCTGCAGCTGCCGGGCACCTCCCCGGAGGGAGAGTCCACAGGGCTGATGGTCCACGAACGCCCTTGGCCAAGGCCCCGCCCCGGTGGCGTTCGGAGCAGGATGGGGTCGGTGCTGTGGACGCAGGGACCAATCCGTGTGGGCGCTCTGCCCTTGACCATGCGGCCTCACACCTCTCCCTGTCACCAGGTGTCTTGGCTTCGTCGGGCAGAGCCCCCCGAACCCTCCACCGGCAGCCCCTGAGCCGCTCCTCGTAGCGTTCGCCGGAGCTGCCGGTTCAAGCCTCACCGTTTCCTGCCTGGACGCGTGCAATAGCCAGCAGTCTCCCTGACTCTGTTCTCCCGCCCAGTGGGCCATCCTCCAATGGGAGCCAAAGGGATCCCCGTGGAACCCAAATCTGACAGCATTGCTCTCCTGTTCAAAGCCCCTCTGTGGCTCCCTACTTCCCTCCAGATAAAGTCGGCATTCCACCTGCCACTAAGCTCCATCTCCTGCCACAAGGCCGCCCTAGGTTTGCTCTGCCTCCCTACCTTCCTGATCAGACCGTGCTCTCAGGCCAGCAGACCTCAGATCTCTCTCTTTTCTCTTCCTGGACTGCCTGTCTTACTTCTTTTTATCTTTGAGGACCCAGGTCATTTGTCTCCTCCTCTTGGAAGCCTTCCCTGAGCCAGGCTGGATCTCTGGACTTCTCCACCCATCACAGCCCTGGCCACGCTGCGTGACACTGTCTGTGCTTCTGTCACCACCAGGAGCCCCCCTAGGGCTGGCCTAGGTCCGACCCAGCTCCGCGTTGCCGACTGTGTCCACCACAGGCCCCAGCCCGGAGCGGGCCTCGGTGTGAGAAGTTGCATCAGTGGTTCTAACAGGCCCAGCCCAGGAGGCCGAGAGCGGCTGACGTCTCTCCCCGCTCCTGCCAGGACACCCGGTGCCCAGTCTGGCCACGTCGTCGCTTGCCTTGCCCCTTTCCGTCTCAGCTCTCTGAGCACCTCCCCAGCTTTAATGAATTCTCCCCACACCCCAGATAAGCTGCTCTTCCCACAGCAGGTAATGATGTGTGAAGTCCTTTCCTTAAAGGGGCCTGGGATTCATCCCACAGTGTAATTAGAATCCTCTCTTCCCCATCTCCTGGGCCCTTCCCAGTTCTCCTTCTCCCTCCCCTGGGCCAGCAGGTGGTCTCAAAACCTTTGGGATGGAGTGTTATTTTCTTATTGTTGTTATAAAGCCATGCACGGGCTTGCCGTCTTAACGGCTTAGTTTTGCCATCAGCAACAATAACAAGATACGTTTTGAAGAGGCCAAGGCAACCGGAGGGGCAGTGGGTGGAGTGGAGCCGAACTGGAGCCTGGTTTGTGCACGCTGGCTGGGTGAACTGGGGTTGGGGAGGGCCCTGGCAAGTGACAGTTTCAGGCAACTCCGCTTCCTCCAGGAAGACTCCCCTGATTAGTCCACTCACATTGGGTTTTTCTGCTTCCCTCTGGCCTTTAGAGCAGAGACCCTTGTTCTGATAGGTGATTGCTCTGTGTGGGCTCGCCCGTGCCAATGACACCGAGAGTCCTTGTGTAGGATTCAAGTTTCCATGTCTTTGCATCCCGGGAAACGGGCAGAAGACTTTGGTGATCAGCACTTGTGGTGCATTGAGGAATGTGGGGATGAGTGAAAAGATGGTGGGTCGACGGATGGATGAATGGAGAGATCGGTAGATGGGTAGGTAATGGGTGGGTGGGTGGCTGGGTGGGTGGGTGGATAGACAATGGAAGGATGGGTGAGTGGGTAGGCGGGTGGATGATGGGTGAGCGGGTTCATTGAAAGACGAATAGGCAAGAAGATGGTTGGCTAGATGGAGAGCTTCCCAGAGAGATGAAAGAAGGGAGGGCTTGATGGATAGACGGAAAAGTGAATGATGGGTGGATGGGTGACAGACGTGTGGCTAGACGGGTTAACAGGGGAGTGAAGGGTGGCTGAGTCTTTGGATGGACAATAGCAACAATAATAATATTCTACCCAGAGCTCATATTTTTTGAGGTTCCAGGAGCTGTTCCAAGTATTTGTTCCAGGTATATTCATTAACTCATTTAGTGCTTGTAACTATCACTAGAGGAGACTGTGTGCTGGATCGGGAGATGAGGGATATGCTTGAATGGATGTTTCGGTGGGTAGACAGGCAGGCAGGTGCCCGGCTGGTGTGTGTCTGTGATGGAGAGGTGGGCAGGAGCTCCGCCAAGCGGACGGGATGCCGGGCGGGCTGGGAGGCGAAGTGGAGGGAGCAGTGGACGAGAGGTCAAAGCGCTGGGCCAGAGCCTGGATATTTTCTCTCTCTTTCCACCCCAGGGAAGGGCGTACCATTCCCTAGACACCCACCTCAGGAACCTGGCGTCGTCCTTGGCCACTGTCTCACCCTCCATCTCACCCACCCTCGGAGCTCCAAGTGTCTACACCCACAGCAACGGTGGCTGGATTTGGCCCCCAGCCCCCCTTAGCCGTCCTGGGCCCTCCTGCGTCCCCTCCACGTGGCAGCCAAGCGGATCTCGCTGAAACACAGCCCCCAATCCTCCTCTGAGCCCGAGCGCCCGTGGGCCCCCAGCCTTCCGTAGGCGGTGCCTGTGGACACACGGAAGGGCCCTGGTTTCCTCCCATGACAGGTGCCTTCAGGCTCCTGGGTCATCGTGTATATGCAGTGCCGCTTCTGGAAAGCCAGTCCCCCCGCCCCCGCCGTCCACTGGGGGCCCAGTGAAATCTCTTCTCCCCTGGGGTTCCCACAACTGCCCAGCATCTTGAAGTTGCCACAGAGGTTTCCAGCTGGGCTCTGAGGTCCCTGCAGGAAGCGACCCCCGGCTTCTCCATGGCCGGCCTTCTCACGTGTAAAACAAGGATCTGCAAGACTTCTCGCCTGTGTGGTTGTCACCAGGATGGATGAGGTGTGGCCACGCTCACTGTGGCACCTGACCATGGAGTGCTCACGAGCGGCTGCTAGGATTATTGTTAATAAAGTGTCTGCCTCCCCCCACCGGGCAGTATATTTCTCAAAGATAAGACTGGGCCTGGATCATGGAGCAGGCAGTTCACTCAACAAAGCACTGATGGAGCCTTTCCCGTGTGCCGGGCACTGTCCTGGGCGCTAGGACACATCAGCGACTGCGGGTGTCCCGGGGATCAGGGCCGTGGCGCCTACAAGAGGACGATGATCCGCGGTCGAATCACTAAACGACGGCGAACAAGACCAGCGAAAGGGCCTCGCGGCCGGGCTCACACCAGCTGCTCTCGCCCTGCTCGGTTCTTGGAACCAGGAGCAGCCCTCGCCTTCCAGAGCTGGGCAGGCCCTCTGTCAGTGTGTCTGAATCTGAGTCACTTGTGTCTCGGGGACAAGAGGGGGACCTTGCTTGTGGGTCCCGAGGAGCTAAGAATAGCCTGTCCTGCCGCCCTCCCTCCCCTGCATGTGTGCGAGGTGGCAGGGGGGGGGTACATGTCCCGCCCCACCACGGCGTGGCCAGCTGCTGCTGGCATCTTTGGGGCATGGCTGAGCCTCGCCAGCTGTTTGGGAGGAGAGGAACCAGAGGGAGGGAGGGTTTCCATCAACCAAAGTGCTGAGACAGCGCTTGGCTGCTGTCCTGGAGGTCCCGCCTGGAGCAGGGGAAGGTCCTGGATCGGCCGCTTACTAGTGGGAGACCTTCAGCAAGCCGCCTGTCCTCTGGTCTCTGTTTTCCAGATGAGGAAACTCACATGCCTTGCTTCAGGGTGTGGAGCTGGCTTGGGGCCCCCCCACCCGATCCTGGCCCCCCGCCAGTGGACTTGGAGGGCAGAGACCCTCGCTCCAGGCCTCTGCCTGCCACCGTCTAGCTTTGCCGAGAGGACACCCCGTGGGGCCTCCCCTGCGTCCGTGTGAACAGGCAGGAGCGTCCAGCAGCTCAGAGCGTTGCTCTGGAGCCTGATAGCCTGGGGCAAACCTCAGACAAGCCACACACAGACTTTGTGACCTCAGACCAGTCACTTGACCTCTCCCAGCCCATTTCCCCCACTATGAAATGGGGGTTATGGCCCATCTCAGGGGCATAGTCCTGTGGCGGGAGATATGCATGCAAAAATGACACATAGTAGGTGCTTCTGAAGCACACAAGTAGGTGCTTGGTGTTGGTGTCATGCTTCCTGGTGGGCAGTGCTGGGTCTGGTGACTGTGGCGCAGGGAATGACCTTTTAGGCCAATCCGGGAAGGAGAAGAAATGGAAGCGCTCCTCGTGACTCTGAGGGAGAGGCCTGGGACCAGCCGGGAGACCGTTTGAGCAGATTTGGATGGAGAAATAGCCCCAACTATCAGAGATGAGAGAGACAGAATGGGCTGTCCCCTCAGATAGAGAGCTCCCCGTTCCTAGGGGCAATCAAGAATAATCTGGTCCCCTGCTTCCTGGGGATATTGCAACAGCGATTCACACACACGTGGATCACTGTCTACCCTGGGGTTTCATGACGTTGAGGTGTATCTGGATCGGGGTCCGGTAGAGACAGACTGTGCAGCTCCGGGAGGGGAAGGTGCGGCTGCCCTGCAGCTTCTGGCGGTAGCTCTCTGGCCCATCCACCTCCGGGCCCTGGGGCTGCACAGTCCTGAGCTGCTGGCAGACGCACGGAGGGTTTCCTCCTCCTGTGGACCAGCTGCAGGAGAGTGCACGGCTGTCTGCCCGCCCCCACGGGGGTCCTTGCCCCGCAGGTCGCTGTGCTTTCCCGAGGCAGCCAACCCGTGCGCTCCTCCACCCTTCTCCCGACAATCTCCGTACCCAGCGGCCTCGGGGGTATTTTTACACAATCAATGTGTCTGCATTTAGGTCTCAGCTTAAAACCCTCCCACCGTGGCCTGGAATAAGAATTCATTCATTCAACAGGGTTCAGCGGTAAATACTGCAGATCAGGAATTGCTCCACCTGGAGAGAAGTTGGCACGCAGGGATGGATTCTCGGTTATATTTATAACCTGACCACTTCTTCTTCCTCCCTCTCTTGTCCATCTGTGGACCGCCAAGTACCAGATCTCTGGGCCTAAATCTCTCCTGAGTGCGAAACCACATCACCAGGTCCTCAGGCCCCCGGGTCTGCAGGGAAGCCTGTGATGGAACTCTGCGTCCTGCCCCGAGCCCGTCCCCTCCCGCGGCCCCGGCTCCATCCCGCCCTCCAATCAGACGCCTCTCCCTGGTTCTCCCAGGCTCTGTGGGCTCCACCTCCTCACCATTGCTGGAGTCTGTCCACTTCCGTCCACCACCACCGCACCGTCACTCTCACCTGGATAACTGACCACTGCAGCAGCTGCCTGGGGCCACCCTCTCCCCTCTCCCCTCGCCACCAAGTGCAGTACCTTCCAGCACCTGCAGTGGACAAATAAAGTGGACGCTCCCACCAACAGGTCAATGAGGTATCGGTGGTGCGGCTTCCCCGGACGCAGAAAGTGAGCAGGGACCCTTCCCCGACCTCAGGCTCCCCAGCCATGACAGAGCAGAGGCACTGGAGGGCCTTTACTGTCCTCCTGTGAGTCCCCGAGGGGAGGGGCTGCCGCCTCCTTCACCTCCAGCCCGGCGGGGGCCGGTTGGAGAGTCTGTCCTGTGTTGCTGGAGCCGGGGTGCCCGGGGGTCCCCTCCAGGAGAGGCCAGGAGAGAGAGCAGAGAGCGCCCCCACGGCTGCCCCCGCCAAGGTGCCTATCTGAGTCCTGTGGACCAGGCATGGCGCCCAGAGCCCACCTGGGAGAGCAAGGGACCCCAACAGTGAGTCTTCCAGGGGTGGAGGTCAGAGCACCAGGGGCCGGGGGTGGGGACCGCACTGGAGAAGCCACCACGATGGAGGCGACAGAGGCTGGGGGATGTAAGACAGGCGGCAGCTGGGCCGGGGTTTGCGTCAGGAGCCCAGGGGGCTGCGGTTCTGCTGACTTACTTCCTCCCTCCAGGGGAAACACAGCAGGGCCCTGCTTCTGTCTGGGGCTCGCAATCCATCTCTCCCTCCACAGGCTGAGCGGACCTGGTCCCTGGCCCAGACCATGAAGCCCCATGGCCAGGCCGGTGGCACTTGCTGCCTTGCCCATAGGGGTGGGGTGTGCGGGGCCCTGGGCCTTCTCCTGCCTGGGCCTGGGTCTTAGGGACCTGGAGATGCCTGTGTTGACATGGAGACTCATGAGCTGGCCGTGGAGATTTCCAGACCGTGGGCAGGGCCGGGGCAGGGTCCCTTTCCAGCCCAGAGTCTGGCCCCAGGTGTCTAAGGCAGGGGATTGAGGCGGGGGGGGTGGGCGGGGGGAGATTTGAGCTTCATGAAGGACCCGTTGCTGGCAGCTCAATCCCTGTTCGTGGAGACCAGGTGGTCCCCCACCTCCACCCCCTCTACCTCCCAACAGGTGTGTGGCAGGTGCATTGTGAGTGGATGTCCGTCTGTCCCTCTGAGAACTCACCAGAGCCAATCAATGATAGCCACAGGACATACACCCTCCAGGGCCCCACGGCACCCAGAGGAAAGCGCCCTCACAGCACCCTTCCCCGCAGGGCACTGGTCCTGGGACCCACACAGAAACTCGGCTCACTTCTGTCGGATTCTTCCTGAAATGTCAGCTCTTCAATAAGGCCTCAGGGGGTCTCACTGCCCGTGGCCCATTCCTTTTCTCGGTTCAGTTTCTGTTTTCTCCCGCTATGGGCGAAGTGCCTCCTGATCGCTATGGGCGAAGTGCCTCCTGATCGTCTGGACGCTCTGGTCCTTTGTTCTGTTGTTACAAACGCCCCTTCCATCTGGAAGTTCCACCACCCAAGGGCTGGGCTCTGTATCTGCTGTGCCCCTGGGGCCCGGCACACAGTAGGCCCTCAGCAAAAGTTTGCCAAATGAACGAATCAACCAGGATTCTGCGGAAACATCGGGCAGAACACGGGCAGGGATCTGGGCCCGCTGCTCTCAACTGTGCAAGTGTTTTTTATTTTTATTTATTTATTTTTCCCGGTATGCGGGCCTCACACTGTTGGTGGCCTCTCCCATTGCGGAGCACAGGCTCCGGACGCGCAGGCTCAGTGGCCACGGCTCACGGGCCCAGCCGCTCCGCGGCATGTGGGACCTTCCCGGACCGGGGCACGAACCCGTGTCCCCTGCATTGGCAGGTGGATTCTCAACCACTGCGCCACCAGGGAAGCCCCAAGTGTTTTTTAAATCTTTTTGTTTCATTTATCAGAAATCAAGGCAGAGTCAAGCAAGGTAATACATCTAAACTGGTTGATTAAACCATAAGGAAGAAAATGGCACTTTGTAGCAGTTAGGCAGAAGCCACGGGAAGATTTAGAAATATTGTGATCCCTTGAACGGTTTTTGCAAATGGGGTTTCTATTCATAGTGAGGCCATCGTCATCTTTATTTCATTATTTCTGGGGGTTTTCTTCACTGCTCTTCCCCAGGGTTTCACGATATTGTTATATAAAGTGATTTCAATAATGAAAATCATGCACTGTTTGCTCTTTTGCCGTTTTGGGAGCCAGGAGTGTTGTGCAGAGAGGGCTGGCCCGCGGGCCTTGATGTGACAGGACTGGGATTCGAATGTTGAGGCTTTTCTTGCCACCTGACAGGGAGAACCAGGTCGGGTCAGAGGCTGAGTCCTGGGCCAGGGGCACACGAGGTCAGCAACTCGCCCCCGAGGCCTCCTGCCCCCGACCCTTCCCACGAACTCTTTCTCCACTCCAGCAAGCCCACTCCTGCCTCAGGGCCTTTGCACTGGCTGGTCCTGCTTCCCAGACAGTTCTGCTGTCCCCAGATATGCCCGGAGCTGGTGTTCTCCTTCCTGCCTGCCTTGGCTGAAATGTCATTTTCAAGAAGAGCCTTCTCTAAAGCACCCCTCACCTCCTGAAGCTTCCCACCTGCCTTCTCAGCTTTTTTTCCCTGAGACATTTATTGCTGTCTGCTATATTATATATGCACTTGCTTATTTGTGAAGAGCAAACAGACTCAAGAGTTCTTTAGGTGGGTGGGGGGTCATATCTGGGGGCTGAGGGAGAGGGAGGGGTGGAGACCACCCCAGGTTTCTGGTTTGAGGAGGAGGGTAGGAGGGGATGGATGGGGAACCAAGGCCACACTTCCATGACCAGCTGCTGGTTTCCCATGCACACTGGTGCCTGCAGAGCCCACATCGGGCCCCTCCTCCAGCTGGCCTGTCCCCAGGGCCCACGTGGCACGCAGCCTGGCCTCCCTGAGCCTGTGGCTGGCCTGAATTACCAGCAGCGACCCTTTGGGTGCCCTTGGATTGCTGTTATGGGTTGAACTGTGTCCCCCCTCCACCCGCAAAATTTACATGTTGAAGTCCTAACCCCCAGAGCCTTAGGATGTGGCCCTTTATTTGGAAATAGGATTGTTGCAGATATAATTAAGATGAGGTCATAGTGGAGTCGGGTGAGCCCTGGTCCCACATGATTGGCGTCCTTATAAAAAGGGGACATTTGAACACAGACACGTACACAGGGAGAAGGCCATGTCAAGATGGGGGCAGAGATGGGGGTGATGGGTCTACAAGCCAGTGAACGCTCAAGGTGGCCAGAAACCCCCAGAACGTGGGGTAGGAGCCTGGCACAAATCGCCCCCCTCAGAGCCTCATAAGGAACCAGACACCTTGATCTCAGATCCTGGCCTCCAGACTGTGAGCGCATATACATGCCTGTTGTTTTGAGCCCCCCAGCCCGCGGTGCTTTGTTACAGCAGCTCCAGGACACTAGTGCCGCTGCCAGGATCCGACTGGCCGGCCCCCAGCCCTCACCCGGCGCCTCCACTTGCAGCCCCACCGTGTCTGGAACTGTCTGTCTGGGAGGGACACCCTCGCTCATCAAACAAAGAGGCAGCTCTCCAGTCCCTGGTTCCTCGTTTGAAAAATTAGGATAATAATACCCACCTCCCACGGCTGTCACGAGCCTTCAATAAAATACAGTGGCAACGCACCTGGTTCGTGGTAAGGCTTGGCAATTGGTGGCGGCAGTGCCGTAGTTACGTTTATTATTGTTGTTATTAATAGTATGATTGTGATTAGCCCTCCGTTGCCAGGTCCGAGCTGGCTGTCGTGGAGATCAGAAAGCCTCGTGGTGGGGTCTCTGCTCACCACTGTGTGCGGGAGGGGAGGCGGCCTGTAGGGGAGGGCCAGATGCGCACACCGCCATTCATTCAGTCACTGCCGCCACCTCTGCGCCTGGACGCATCTGCCCCCAAGGAGGGAGGTGCGCCAACGGTGGTCGCGACGCAGCATGATCTGGGCCCTGATGACAGGACCCTGATGGGCTGCGGGGGCCCAGAGGGCACCAGATCCAGCCTGGATAGGGTGATGGATGCAGGGGAGGCTTCACAGAGTAGGTGACTTTTGAAAAGGGCATAAAAGGAAGGGAATCTGGGCATCCAGGTTCCCAGCTCCCACACGGAGGCCCGGCGTGACCTTGGGCTGGTCCCTGACCTTCTCTGGGCCTCTGCCTCCCTGCATGAAAAGCGCAGGCCACCAAGGGCCTATCCCCCGGAAGAGCTTGGCGTAGTCCCCCTGCTAAGCATCTCCAGTACCCAGGCCCCATCCTCAAAGCCAACCAAGGTAAGGACCCATATGTCCCATGAGGCACCTGAGTAGGGTAGGCTTGTGGCCGACATTTCAGCCAGTTCTGAGAGCGGCCTGCCTGAGGATAAGAAAAGAAACTCTGGACAAACATCTAAAACCTTTCATGACTCCCTGCCCTGCTGTTCCAGTCGAGGAAAAATCAAACAGCCAAAGCAATCTCTCTGAAGACCCACACCCAGCAGGGCCGAGCCTGGACCATCCAGTAAATTCCCGGTTCTTTTATTCAGTTTCAGCTCTGCAGCTGGCCGCCTGCCTGTCCTTTTGAGCACCGAAATAGAGCGATAAATGGGGACGCTGGAGCTGGGCAGATGTGTCACCATTTCGGAGAGTCGCCCCTCGCCTGCCACCTGGGATTTTGTCTTCCCCATTGGAAGACAATATCCCGGCAACGTGGAATCTTTCTCTGCCGGCAGATTTAAGGCATCTTGTAAACAGGAGCCAGAGAAGGAGAAAGAAACGCCCATTTGCTGAACACATGTTCTGCTCGGAGAGCTGCCTTCTGCGCTGGGAGTGTGTTTTCTCCTCTCCCCTGTTCCTATTTTACAAATGTGAACTACGGTGCCGGGAGCTTAGAGATGAGAGAGCCCACCCGGGAGGGCAGCCAGGAAGTGAAGTCAGGGCTCTGACTGTCAAGTTTGCTGTGGACCAAGACCCAGAATAAGATTTCAGGGCTGAGCAGCTTCGGGAGGACGGCCAGGTTGGTGGGGGCTAAAGGGCGTGTGATAAGGAGAAAAACTGCACCGGGCTCTTGCTAAAAATGGCAAGGAATACTTTATTCCAGGCTACTGCGATAGGGGCAAGAGATTGAACGCAATTTCCGAATACAGCAAGGACAGCTGGGGATGTAGAGCCAAGGAGCTGAGTGAGGGGCTCAGCGGATGGAAAGTGACTAAGAGAAACTTGATTAGATTTCCGGGGTAGGGGAATTCTTGCTAAATTGGGCCCAAAGGATTCTGGCCAAAGGGTCAAGGACTTAGATACTAAGGGTCGGGAGAATGAAGATATGGGGGAGGGCATCTTTGATCACCTGGCTTAGCAGGATCCTTGGCTGAAACGGGGCTTGGCAGGTCAAGGTCAAGGAGAAAAGGGCTCGGGAAGCCTGACGGAAGTTTGGTCCAGGAAGGAGTCTGTCACGTGGAGGGGAGACCCTTAGGAGAAGGAGGTCGAGTGCCATAGTGTGAATATCCAGTTCTCTCTGGGGACTGGGCCGGGCTCGGAGATGTCCCGGGATGTGGCGATGGGAAGGCCAATGTCTGGGGCCGGGAAGAAGGCGACTGGGGCTGTGCTTTGACCTTCTGACTCAGTTTCTCCGTCTGTTAGGTGGGGACCCTGGTGCTGACTGAGAATACACAGGAGGAGCAACTGCGCATAAAAGGGGTTTGACAGTTATGAACCCTCCTCCGATCTGCTGCCCCAGAGCCGGGGCGGGGTGGGGGGGGTTGTAACCTGAGCTGCCACACATAGGCTCAGTACAGCCAATGTAATTTGGGGAGAAAATTCCAACTGGGACAGAGACACATGTTCTCTGCTACTGCAGCTCCCGGCCCTACGGGGCCGTCTTGTTAGACTCTTTACAGCTGGCAGCAGGCTGGGACCACAAGTGGTGAGGAATTCAGAGCTGGGGCCAGCGGGGTCTTTCATTCCAAGAGGATGCATCCTCTCTGGGTATTTCTGGGTGGTGTAGCAATGAGCTGAGCCACTGGCACAGCTGGGGGCAGGCAGAAACACACGGGGGCCAGATCGCTCCCAAGGAATCCAACCAACCTCCCTCGTGACTCAGTTCCGGGACAGCTGAGTGCTTCGGAATTAGCTTGAGCCCCGCCAGCAGACGCGCACAGGTTAGCACCACGCGGCCATTGCATGGAGGTTGGCGGGGCCCAAACGAAGAGGGGAGAAGTTCCTGGCTCTTGGCTGCATGTCCCCGTTGCTGGGACAGGCGGGCGGCTGGCTCGCTGCCCTCTTGCAGAGTGAATGCATTCCTCCAGGGCGGCGAGCGTGCCCGCGCCCCGGTCAGGTCCGTGCAGCGGTTCCCGAGCAGCTGCTGTGTGCCGGGCAGGGCTGGGGCACGCGGTGTCAAGATAAATAGGTCTCAAGCTCTGTCTCCTCGAGCTCCTTCCAGGACTGGGCCCCCGGCTGGCACAGACAACCTGATATAAAGCAACTGACCGTGTCCCAGCCCCTGAAGGCGGCTTGTGGGGAGTCCAGAACTTTCCCTGACCATTCTACGAAGCTGTTGTAGCACGTGGAAAGCCGACGGACTCGGGGATGAGCCAGGCCTGGGCCCAAGTCCTTCTCAGCCCCCGGCTGGCTTTGTGACCATGGACAAGTGACAGTCTCTCCAGCCACGGTTTCCCGTCGGAGGCGGAAGTCTTGGCGTCGGGGGACTGTTTTTATGGGAGTTACAGGTAGTGACCCATAAATTCTAGAATTATGATGAATCACCAGTGTCATGAGCTGACTCGTGTCCCCTCCCAAATCCATATGTTGAAGTACCACAGGGGGTGACTGTTTGGAGAGAAGGCCTTTGAAGAGGGGGTTAAGTTTATGCGAGGTCATTAGGATGGCCCCCATCCAGTAGGACTGCTGTCCTTATTAGAACAGTTGATGAGGACAGAGACATGCACAGAGGGACGACCACACGGGGACAGAGGCAGAGAAAGAAGCTGAGACGAAACCAACTCTGCCGAAACCTTGAACTTGAACTTCAGGCCTCCAGGATTGTGGGAAAATCAATGTCTGTTGTTTAGGCTGCCCGGTCAGCGGGGGTCCCAGCAAACGATTACAACCAGTATTGACGCTAGAAGAGTCAAATGATCGTCAGAGCCTCTTGGGCTTGAATTCACCTGCAACCTACCAGTACCCGCCGTGGGACACTCCAGGACATCCGTGGAGCCCCCGGGCCCCTCAGGGCCAACCTGAGCTGGCCCCAATCACTCAGAGCATCCCAGATGCTTTTCTCAAAGCAAATGCCTTCCACCGTTCCCGACAGGGGCGAAGCTGGAGTTTGTCGCAACCAGGCCCTGGCATCTGCCTCCAGGGACGGTCCGTGGGGAAGCCCTGGGCACAGAGATGTTTGCTGTGGTCATCATGGTAGCAAATCATTCAGAGAAGCCGTTAAGTGAGCCAGGCGGGTCCACCCAACAGACTCTAAAGTTGCTTGAACTCAGTGCGTCTGAAAATTACAGAGGGAAACGGGAGGAGGGAACTAATGGATTTTGAACGGCTGTAAGAGGCCTGGCTCTGATAAACGCTTTTGATGGTTATCTTGTTTATTTTTCTTAGCATCCTACGTAAGATGGATATTAAGATAGATATTTTTATCCCTATTTTATGAGGCTAAAAATCATGCCCAGGGTCACGTGAGAAAGGAAGACAAGTTTTAAAAGGAACACGGGGGGCTTCCCTGGTGGCGCAGTGGTTGGGAATCCGCCTGCCAATGCAGGGGACACGGGTTCGAGCCCTGGTCTGGGAAGATCCCACATGCCGCGGAGCAACTAGGCCCGTGCGCCACAACTACTGAGCCTGCGCGTCTGGAGCCTGTGCCGCGACAGTAAGAGGCCCGCGCACCGCGGTGAAGAGTGGCCCCCGCTCGCCGCAACTGGAGAAAGCCCTCGCATAGAAACGAAGACCCAACACAGCCAAAAATAAATAAATACATTAAAAAAATAAAATAAAATAAAAAATAAAAGGAACACGGGAAGTGAAGCGAGCTCGTGATAAGGGAGGCATCCTGAGGCTATCCCTGCTGGCTCAGGGACTAGAGATCAGAGAGGAGTTCTCTCTCATACATTCCTTCAATGCTCCTTTTCTATTTGTCATAGAGAGGGAGGAAAGGTCTTGGTGTCTGATCGCCGAGGCCTGGTCCACGCCCCCTCCTGGAGGAGGCCTCTCCTCTGGCACCTGCTGGTTTGTGTCCTGGTGTCTTGAAGGCAGACTCTGTCCCTCTCTCTGTCTCCCTCCCAGCACCTAACACAGGCTCTGCACGGCAGGTGACTGTGACAGCAAATGCTGACGTCACTGGCCGTGTGCCAGCTCCACTCTGCACTCCCACCTCATGCCCAAAACCTGTGGCAAGGGCTGTGATCGGGCCCATTTCACAGACAGAGAGACTGAGGCCCAGGGAGCCTAAGAGACTTGCCCAAGGTGAACGCCTGGACAGGGGGACACCAGGATCCACCCATGGGACTTTGGCCCCCACGGCAGAGTGTGTGACCACTGGGCCACCCTGTCTCTCAGCACACGTGTTGAGTGACTGCTGGAGCAGCTGTGGGGTCTGGAGTGAGTCCCTGCGCCTGGCCGGGCTCCCGTCCTCAGCTGGAAAATGGGCTCCCTCTGAGGCAGGAGATAGATGGGCTCCAGGCCAGACATTCATTACCAGCCCCCTGTTTATATATCCTGAGGCAAGAGACAAACGAGCCCCAGACTACATATTTATGACCAGACTCCTGTCTATATTTCAAGATCTGCACTTCGATATAAGAAACAACAACAGGAATAGGGTAGATAACTGGACATTGGACACTTTTGTGGCAGGGACAGAGAGGGGCTAAACCCTGTTAAAAGATCAAGAGGTCGCAAATTTCCCATCCTTGGGGGTCCAAAAGGAGGGGGCACCACCCCATAATAGGTGATGCTAAGGCCGTCCCACAGGTCTGTGGACTATAACCCATCTTGGAAAAAAAGTTGCGCACGCACTCTGGGGAGGGGCCTAGGGCAGGTCACGTGTGGAGAAAGAAACCGGATGATTGGCCAAAGGTAAACAGAGACCCGGAAGAACTGCCCTGTATGAATGACTCCACCACTTCTTTACTGGAATCCTCTTCATTACGGGGGACGGCCACACCCTTTCTCTCCCCGTGTGCATCTCTGCCCTGCTTCTGTCTTAACTAAGCAAACTGTTTCTCTGTGTGCTCTCCCACTTGTTGTCGTGCTGTGTCTCTAATAATAAGCTTTGTACCTGTTTTTACAGTTTTGCCTCCGTGAGAAATGCATTTTTCACTGGAGGCCAGAGCCAGGGGGTGTGGTGACTAGGATTCCTGGGTTTCATCCAGGCTCCCCAGGTTCGATTCCAGGGCAGGGAATCAAGATCTCGCTTCACGCCACCGCTCACTGCTGCGTCTCGAGTTCACCTCCCCACCGTGAGCCTCCTGCGCGGCTGCGGGAGAGGCCGGGAGGACCAGCCTGAACTGGTCAGTACTGGACACTGTTTCTAGTGGTGTGGACTTCTGGGAGGGCGGGGACGGCTCCACCTGGAGCCTGGCTCAGAGAGGACGTTCTATGAGCGGCTGATGAGTCGCCACAGCAGCGGCAGCCTCCGGGCGTGGCCGCTCTCCCCGGGCCTCCCGTCCCTCCTCGGCCCAAGCTGCTGCCTTAGGGGGCCTCGCGAGCAAGCCCAGGCCTCTGAGAAGGAGCCGGCGCGGCCCCACACCCCGAGGCCCCTCTGCCCAGGACAGCCCCAGCCCTGTGAAAGGGCCGGCCCGCGGGATCGGGACGCGGCCGAGCGGTAACGAGGGCTCCCTGCGGAGCGGGTTGGCGGCGCCTGGACGCCACCCCGCGTTCTTCCAGGGCGTTCCGGGATCCCGCTCGGTGGCTCCCTGTCTGACGCTGTTTGAACCAGGGCTCCCGCCAGACGCCTGCTCTGGGCTGGTCCACAGATAGAGAGGCACCGAGCATCACAGGAGGGATGGAGTGTGGGGGGGGGGGGGGGCCCGGAGCACCCGGACCCCGAAACCTCCTTAGTTAGATGGGCCTGACTCACTGTTCCATTTCACAGATCAGGAGACTGAGCCCAGCGGCGGATCCTGCCTGTCAGTCACCAGGGTGGCTGTGCTACTGCAGGGCCCTGCCCCCACCCCGGCCTCCCCTCCCTCCAGCAGCTGCTGCCGTCGTCCTGCCCTTGCTCACGACGGGGGGGACTGGCTGGCCTGAGGAAGGAGGAGTTGGGTAGGGCCCCTCTACCTTGGGTGTGGGGAAGAGGGTCACGTGACTCGCCCCAAGGCGGCGGCAGGATGGGTAGGGAGGGGGGGCTTCCCGTGGGGAAACCAGTCCCCGGAGATGCAGTAGCTGCCCCCATCCTCCCAGGGTTATGACTTCCTGGCCCAAGATGGGCCTGGGCCCCATTTCACGGACCGTTGTCTGCTCACCAGCTCACTCTGCTGATATTTTGGGGGCCGCACCGTGCGCCAGGCCTTCCTGTCCAGGAAGCAGTGTCTGCCTTTAAGACCTTGCGTGGGAGCGGCGGTCTCCAGGCCAGGTGGTCAGTGTTGAGATGGGGGGGCACAAGGTGACAAGAGAGCCCGGGGTGGAGGCGTTGGAGGCGGTGCACACCCAAGTCAGCCCAGAGCCTGGCACAGGCCCCAAACGCAGCCGTCGCTGTGCCTGGGGTTGCAAACGGGGTTGGACTCCAGCCACGCCAAGCCAGGGGGTCAGCCTGGAGGAAGGGGCCTGGCTGTAATTTGCACAAAGGCACAGTATGTACTAGTAGCTGCTGGAGGAAGATGGGTGGGGCTGGCGAGCCAACCACCCCCAGACTTGACCACTGTCCCCTGGGGTCCTCTGGGAATCCAGGTCCGGGGACAAGAGGCTGCGGGAGCGGAGCCAAGAGGCAGGGCTGCGCGAGGAGCAGCGGGACAGTGGGAGAACGGGGCCCGTTCTTGGGGCCAAGTTAGACCCTGAAGAAGGCGCGGATCCTGGAAGCTGGGGCAGAGGGCGGGGCGTTGCCCAGGGAGCCGCAGGCTGAGGGGCCCTTGGGGAGGGTCTCTGAAGACAGCCACGCCCATCAGAAGACCCTCCCTGCCCCTCCTCTGGCCCTGCCATGAGCCCAGCTCCAAGGGGTAAGAAGCACCCCGGCAATGGGGGAGGCGGGGGCACAGGGGAGAAACTGACCACGTCCCAGGCCCCTAAACCACGCTGAGCTGAGCCGGGCCAGGCAGGAGCTTCAAATTCCACGAGACTCTGAAGTTTTAATATTAGACTCGCCTGGACTTCGTATTACCCAAAAGTGCCTGGAAAAACGACAGGAAATACCGTCGGTGTTCGTGCGAGGGAGGGAAGAGTCTGCCGGGTGGGGGCGAGCGGCTGGAATGGAGAATGAAGCTGGTCCCAGCCCCAAGCCCCCAACCCACGCTGAGTGCATGGTGGGCCTGTCTGTTGAGGGGTGCGGGGTGGTGGCGGTGACGAACAGCCATCAGCCAGGTGAGTGGGGCTTGGGGAGCAGACCTGCGGGAAGGGGACGGGGTTCCCCTGGGCGGGGGTGAAGAGGGATGGGAGCCCTGTGCAGGGGGCACGTGGGCTTGTGGGCTGAGCCTGGGCAGAAGGCCGCAGGCACCGAAGACCCAGCCCCGCGGGAGGGTCCCTGACCGTGCACTTGTTACAAACACCCCTCCCGGAGGTCAGCGCCCATGTACAGCCTTCCTGCTTCCACCCGGCCCCGGGGCACCCGCTTCCCCGTCCAGAGATCCTGGAAGCTGGGCCTCTGTAATGAGGCCTTTGAAGACGAGTCGGCACACATCTGGAAGGGCTCTGCTGCCATCAGAAAACTTCAGACAGATTTTGAAATAACAACGTGTCCTCGTGGCCTCCCGATGTTTGAAGAAGGCAGGCTTTGGGCTTCAAGCTGCGCTTTTGTTCCTTGGCCTCTGGACCAACGCACCAGCTATCGACTGACACACTCACTTAACACGTTCACAGAGGCATGCACACACGGGCACGCACAGACACTCACACGCACACGCACACGGCCCGCATTGCCACAGCTGTCCTGCGGAGGGGGCGGCCGTGCCCCGTGCTGCGTGGGGCGAGAGGGCGGGGCACACCGGGGGCCAGAGTCCCCTCACTGTTCTAAGCCTTTTCAGAAATTCAGCAGTTTGGCCCAAGCGGATCCCAAAACAGCATGGTTTCTGGTGGGAATTCAGTAAAGCGAGAGAGAAGTGCTCCTGCCTCAAGCCTTGGCTCACGCAGACGGCGGCCACGCGTGACCTCCCGGGGCCTCGGCGGGCAGGCATCCACACCTCCCGGCGGATGGAGACCCAGCCTTCCCAGTGGGTCATGGGTCGGCAGGAAGGGACTTTGGGTCTCCTCATCTCTCTGGATCCAGCTCGAGGGTCTCCAGCCCGGCTAAGCTTTCTCCACCCGCCTCCCTGCAGGGCTCCCGGCACCCCTGCACCCGATTCCTGCCGCGGCCCCTTGTCCTCAGGTGCACGAGGTGCGCGAGGGTCAGGTAAAGGGGTGCATTGTTCCCGCCTGATATCCACCTGAGGCCTCAGGAGGAGACGCTGCTCAGGGTCACACACGGGGCCGCTCTGCGTTTCTGAGGCTCCTCGGCCCCCGGGAGGCCTTTGCTGCTTTAGGAGGGGAAAGGGTGGCCCTCGTGCGGCTCCCCTCCCAGCCCCGGGCTCCCCGTGTCTCGGCCCTGGCACTGCGGCTGGGGGCTCTTTCAGGGCAGGCACCGGTCTGAGTCAGCTTGAAGGACGTACACCAAACTGATGAGGGAATGAACCAACAGAGGCTTTTTGAAGAGTAGTGATAATGACGCAGTGATACAGCTGGCTCCTTCTGGCACCTGCACAGTGGGCGGGGTTCTCCTCCAAACGCCCAGGTAGCCTCTTGTTTATCCTCACCAGGGCCCTCTCAGACCTCTTGGCCCCCAGCTCCTTCCTGTCTGGGCTCTCTGTTCACCAGCACTAACCACTGCCCAGTACTGCCTTCACCTCACATTGGAGGTCCTCTCGAAGTGGAGGGTGTTGTTTGGTTTTTTTTTTTTTTTTTTAAATAGATTCACTTGTCCCCACGCACAGCCACCCCCATTATCAGCATCCCCCATCAGGTGGTATATTTGTTACAACTGATGAACCTACACTGACACGTCATTGTCACCCAGAGCCCACAGTGGACATGAGGGTCCTCTCCTGGTGTTGGACATTCTGTGCGTTCGGGCGAATGTCTAATGACATGCATCCACCTTCACAGTGTCTTAAGAGGCGTTTCACTGCCCTAAAAATCCTCTGTGCTGCTGCTCTTTGTCCTTCCCTCCCCACTCCCCCTGGCAACCACTGATCTTTCACCGCCTCCATAGTTTCGCCTTTTCCAGAATGTCATAGACTTGGAATCCTACAGTTGGTAACCTTTTCAGATTGGCTTCTTTCACTTAGTAACACTGGCTGGCTTTTAGCGGCACCTCGGCTGGGGGGTTGCTAGCATGTGTCCCTGCCCCCAACACCACCAAGCAACCAAGACGGTGCCCGTGGCCACAGGGAGGACTGCTCACCGCCCACTTCCCCACCCCCTGTATGAATCCTGTCTTCATTAGAGAAATAACGATGATCTTAAATTGCAAAACTGGCCACATTCTTCCCCTCCTTCCTGCCTTGACCTGTGTAGTCCCTCCCACATCGACTCTGGACTTGCCCATGGGGCTTGCTTTGGGCAAGATGTTTACATGATGCAAGCAGAGGCTTGGAAAGCACGTGTGCATTGGGATTTGCCCTGCTGATGCCCTTGGGAGGCTGAGAGCAACAAGTGAATGAGCCTGAGCCAGCCTGCTGGAGAGGCCACATTGAGGAGACCAAGGTGCCCCAGCCAGCAGCCTGCCAACTACCAAACATGTGAGTTGGCCATCCTAGGTCATTCTATCACCAACCAACCTGCCAGCTGACCACAAACGCAAGGTGTAGATTGCCCAGCAGAAGTGAGCTAAGCCGACCCAGACCCAGAACTTCTCAGGCAACCCATGGAATCATGAGCTAAATAAATAGTTGTTAAAGCCACAAAGATTAGGGATGGTTTGTTACACAGCAGAAGCTAACTGATGCAGGCATTACTATTTGATTTGGACGCTGGGTATTTGGTGTGAGTGTTCAAGACTTCTGTGCATTGCGATAGTTGCTTTCAGGGCAGGCTGGTGTGGAAGTTACTCTTTCCGCACCAAAAGTTTAGGTTGCCACAAACCTCTCTGCCCAGCACAGCCCTCAAAGAGCAGCTGACTGACCCTCAAAGTTGCCCAGATGCAGAGAGCCCAGGTGCTTCCTGAAGGCTTGGATTGGGAGGCAGACACTTTGCAGACTCCACGAGGGGAGACAAGTCTTAGAAGTGTGGTTGTTGATGACCTCACAGACAACCAAACTAAAACTGACCAAGAGCCTGAACATGCTCTGCAACGAGAAGCGTCCTGCTGGAGGAAGCAACGAGTCTCACAGGAAATAGATCAGGACAAAGGACACTGTGGCCTCTATTTTGACGCAGACTTAATTCTCTTAGTTAAGGGGCTTCTCCAAGCCCCAAGTGGGGAAGGGATACAGAACCCCATGACCTATCCTTATATCTTACTGTATGAATTTACATATGGCATATGATAAGATACAGTATATCTTTATATAGATAGTTCAGATTATGATCTAATACACCAGACACATGTTTCTTATTCTAGAGCAAGGATCTGCAACACACTTTTCATTTTCTTCATGAAGTCCTGAGTTGAAAAACACACCTAGACCCTGTTGTAGACAGATATGTGGCTTGAGGACCCACCCCATGCCCTGAAGTCAGGTTTCCTGAGTGGGGGAGAAAGATCAGGAGCCCCTTCCCCAGATGAAGTCATTGGATCTCATCTGACTCTTCAGGGAAACACGGGGAGGCAAGTGGGAGCCCATTTTACAGAGGAAGTCTCAGAAGGACAAGACAGGCTGTTTAAAGTCCTAGCGGGTCCGTGTCAGGGCTGGGACTCCAACCAGCCAGCACCTCGGATTGCGTACCACGTGAGCCTTTCCCAGTGTCACACGTAGCAGAGCCGATGCCACTCCCCTCCCCGCACTGGCAGGGAGACAGGCCCCACTCCGCTGCTGCTGTGTCCCTGCTACGTCGAAGAGGGCCCGGCACGTTGTACGTGCTCCATAACACTGGGTAAACGAATCAGTCATTCATGAGATGGTTTTTGTGTCCTACACCATCTTTTCAGCAAGGCAGACAGGCCAGGGTTAATAACCTTATTCTGCCAGGAGGAGAAACTGAGGCTCAAAAACCACTGAGATCATGTAAGAAGTAAAGGGCAGGGGAAGGCCGGAGTGCAGATCCAAGCCTGCCAAGGCCAGAGATCCCTCACAGAGTCATTCAGCAAACATTCGTGGAGCACCAATTATGTGGCAGGCACAGGGCCAGTCAGGGGAATATGGTGGTGAACCAAGTATTTGTGGAACTTGCAGTCCCTTGAGGGGACATCAAACGGTCATTACCAATAAGCTGTGATTGCAAACTGAAGAGTGGGGAGTCTGGCCTAAGCAAAGGACATTCAAGCTGAGACCCCAAGGTGGGGAGGAATCAACTGGTCACATGGAGAGGGTGGGGAAGAGCATTCTCAGGCTGGGAAACAGCTCGTGCAAAGGCCCTGAGGCAGGACCTCAGGGTGTATTTGAGGCAATGAGGGACTCTCAGGGTGGCCCAAGCCGAGAGAAGGAGGGGTGCTGGGTGGCCAAGGGCTGGGCCAGAACCCACAGGGCCTTATTGGTCCCTCTGAGATGTTTGGTCTTTACCCTAGGGCAACCAGAGTGCTTGAAGGTATTATGTGCGGTGATGTCATTAGGCCTGACGTCTCTTGGGTTGGACGTTGGAGCCTCTCTCTGGCCACCAGCCCTAGTCACCTGGCAGCCCAGGCCCCGTCAGCATGAAAGCACTTCGGGCATTTCTCCTGCAATATCCAAACCAGATGCCTCAGGCGTGGGCTTTGTTTCTGACCTGTTGATGCCTCGGATGTTGGGGGTCATTTGCCGCCACTCAGTGGCCAGGAACCAGCTGCAGTGGCTCAAGTGAGGACAGCAGCATGCACAAGGCCTCGCGGGGTGGCCCTGGGGGAAGTGACCGGCTGCTCCATGGCCAGATCTGCCTGGGTCCTCAGCCACCAGGCCGCCTCGGTTCCTGGCCCCTTTCCTGGCCGGGTTCCGGTTTCTGATTCCGAGAAGCCCCAGATATGCTTCCTAGAAAATATCTCAACCGCCTGCAAACAAGCCCTGGGGGGTCACCATCCAGGTGGCTCTGCCACGCATGGTGGGGACAAAGGCCTCGACGTGACCTGTTGGGAAAGTGGCGTGACCCGTGAGTTAAGGGGAGCGGCCGAGCCTCAGAGAAGCAAGGAGCTGGGAGCTGGGAACACGGGGAGGTTTGAGGCAGACTGTTGTCAGGGTGCCCACATCTGGGCAGTGGCCGAGCACACAGATGCCAGGACAACCCACCCGGCATGAAATCAGATCAGGGAGGCGTCCTAGAGAAAGAATGATTCCTTCTCTGGGAGGGTGGGGTGAGGCTGAGGAAGGCTCCCCAGAGGAGGCAGCCTTGCCGTTTTGAGGGGTGAAGAGGAGTCCATCGGGTGGCCAGGCTCTGGAAGAGGCAGTGGGCAGTGGTTAGGAGTTTGACCAGAAGCTGCTGGAGCTTCGGGAAAGAACCGGAATCCAGCACCTGCGACCCTAGCCCACTACCCTCAGGCCCCATGACCTCGTATACCCCTCCTCTGACCTCACCTCCCAGCCCTGCCCTCCCAAACCCATCCACAGCTCCTCAGAAAGTCTCCATCTGAAGCCAGAAGGAGTTTCCTTCACACTGTGCCAGCCCAGCTGGCTCTTCCGTGAGTTTCCTCTGTCCCACGGCCCCTGCCCCGTGGGGACCTTAGCTCCCCTGCACAGAGACAGCCTGGGTGGTCAGAGGTGTGTGGCAACTCGCTGGACCAGCTCTTTGCTACGTGATCGTAGAGAGGAGTGGGCAGCCAGGGAGGGGCCGGCAAGGTGGGGGGGAGCTCTGGGTATCAAGGGGTGGTCTCTCTTGTTGGTCTAAATCCTACACCGAAAGAGAGGCCAAGGGGGGGAACCAGCAGTGTTCACCTCTTCTATTCCTCCAGGCTGCTGTAAACCCCTACTCCCCCAGCTCTCCTGTTGCCACGGAGAGGCCTGCCTCTGGCGCACCCCCCCTCTGGCCTGAGAAAGGGGTGGGGGTGATGAGAATGTGGCCTGGCCAGGCGAGGATGAGGGCTGGGCACAGCTGGAAGCCCAGGGGTTTGCCTTGGGAATAGCCTTGGGACTCATCCAGTGACCCAGTCAGGGTGGGCTCCGGGCATGTCAGCTGCCAGGGGGGAAAAGAAGGGCTGGGGCCCAGGGAGCACTTCCTAGGAAGACCCAGCCTCGCCACACCGCACACCCAGCTGGGCCACAGGGGTCAGTGCCAGATGCCTTTGGACCCAGGAGATGCCAGTCTCATCCCAGGTCACTGTTAGACAAATTTGCATTTCTTTAATTAATTCATTCCCTCGGTGACCTGTAACCATCTCAGTGCCGACAACGCTGGCGACACAGAGCTCCCAGCCGTGAAGGAGGTGGACAAGGACATAAAAGATGCCCACAGCGGGGTCAGGGCTATAATGCGGTGGGGGGGGGGGGTTGCACAGGGAAGAGGTTTGAGCATGCAGAGGGGAGCCTGCAGAAGCCTGGTGTTGGTGAATGTGTGCCCAGCTTCTCAGAGCGACAAATAATCTGCTCTCATTAGCACTCCTCCTCTCCCTGTAATAAATCCCCACAACGACATCTCTCTCAATTCATCTTCTTCTGCCACCTCCACTGCCACCAGCTGAGTTGAGGCCAGCATTGCCTCTTGCCTACCCTCCCTCCTGATCTCCTAGCAAAGAGAAAAGTGAGATAAAATGCAAGAAATGTCTGTTTAAAGACTTGAGAGAGCTACAGAGGCTGCCAGGACTGAAGGGGCCAAATCCCAGAGAGGAGGGAAACTCATTAAGGCAAAGATGATAGTCTACCCTGATTTTCCCCAGAGACAGCTGACAATTTGTAGCAGCTGTTCTAAGGGGCCAAGGAACCAGGCCAAAAAAAAAAAAAAAAGGCAGAAAGTGGCAGCTAGTCAGAGCTATTAGAAATCTCACGGGGCTGGGGAGATGAAACTTGGAGTTGAGGGCTTCAGGGTACCCAGGACCTGAGTATCTAAATTCCAGGAGATGAGAAGCACAGAGAAGTGAGACCAGTACTCACTCTCTCCATCTCCCCTTCCAGAAACTTGCCGACTCCTAAGCAGAATAAGCCTGGCAGAAAGTGGCCGCTAAGAGACTGAAAATCTAAGCAGAACTTTCAGCAGATTTATGATCATGAGAAGAAAAAAAATATTGGAGTTCAGGGACCACCAAGGAGGCGTGTCAACACAGCTAGACCCATGAAGGTGGCTGTGTCCTAGGAATAAGGCTAAGTCAGAGATAAACACAGCCTGAGAAAGTCTAAGCCCCAGCAGAGAATCAGCTCAGCCCTTGAGTGGATTAATATTCTCTCTCTATACTCTAAATGCCTCTGGAAGCTAAAGTCAACCCTCTTGAGAGGATTATAACATTAAATAGAGGCTCTACAAGTTTGTACAAAATGTTCAATATTCATTTAAAAGTTCCCAGGCATACCGATAACTGGAACAAAAGAAAAAACAGACAAAATAATGACCCACTGGTGATGCAAATCCTGAAGTTATCGGACAAAGATATGAATATTATTGTGATTAATACATTCAGGAAAATTGGTAACAAGCTGGAGAATTTCAGCCAAAAGCCAGGATAAAAAAAAAAAAAAAGAAGAAGCAGCAAAAGGAAACTCTAGGTCTGAAAAACATAATAACTGAAAATATATTGATGGGGTTCAGAGCAAAGTGGACTAGGCAGAATAGAGAATTAATTAACTGGAAAATGAGCTAGTGAGAAAAATCTATATTACAGCACAGAGTGACAAAAGAAGGACCAATACAGAAAAGATGATAAAAGACACAGAAATCAGTTAAAAGATCTGACATACATATAATTGGAATCTCAGAAGGAGGAAGGGGAAATGAATTCGACGCAAACAATACTTGACAAAATAATTTCCAAGAATTTTCCAGATCTGATGAATGAGCTTAAGCCAACATTCAAGAAGCTTAATGAGCCGCCAAATCACCCCTAACACATTGTCACAAAACCAAAGACAAGGAGAAAGGCTTACAAGCAGCCAGAAAAAAAAAAAGACACATGACCTTCAAAGGAAACAATGATAAAACCGACAGGTGACCCCTCAACTAAATGATGCAACCCAGGAGACGATGGAATTATATACCTTATGAAAATATTCAATTCTTTTCAAAAATAAAAGTGAAATAAAGATCCTTTCAGAAAAATACATGAAGAATTTATTCCCAGTAGACTTTCAAGAAAATAAATACCATAAAAGAAGTTCTTCGGGCAGACACATAACAATATAGGCAGAAGGAAAAGCTGAAGAAGAGGTAAATGTGTGACTATGTGGGTACAGCAGAACAATAAGAAAAATATACAGAGGGAGCAAATAAAGTTAAAGTGCTCTGAGGCCCTTGCATTTTTGCATTTTCTAGGAAGTGGTAAAAATAGTTGCTTAAATTAGACTATAACAAGTCCGTTGACTTTGCGTGGTATAATCTCTAGCGTAACCACTGAAAGAACCGTTAAAGAAAGGATAACGTACAAGCTAATGGAAAGGAGGAAATTGAATAATAAAAAAAAATTTTGATTTTTCTAAAATTAAGAAAGTGAGTGAAGAAATATAAAAGAGGTGGGATAAGTAGAAAATAAATACTTTTCTTACAAGACAAAGATCATCTCACTTAAACTGGTTTAATTTTAACCCAGCCATATGCTGCTTGGAAGAGACATCTTAAATAAAAGGACTTATGTGATAGGCTGAAAGTAAAGGAATAGAAAAAGATCGTGAAAACTCTAACCAGACGTTAGTGGGTTTCACTCTAATAACATCAGGCAAAGTAGGCTTTAGGGCAAAAATCATAAATAGAGGTAAAGAGGGACAATTAACCAAGAAGATAAACTATTGTAAATTTGTATGTACTTAATAACATCCTCTCAGAATAAATAAAGCAAAAACTGGACAGAACCAAAAGAGGAAATAGACAAAGCAGCAGTCGTGTGGGAGAGCAGTGCATCTCTCTCAGTAATTAACAGAATGAGTAGACAAAAACTTAGGATATATAAAATTTAGACAATATGATGAATGAACCTGATCTACTAACATAAGGAACATTGTAAAAATAAACAGCAGAATTCATATTCTTATCGAGGGCACCTGGTACATTTACCATACTAGATTACATGCAGATCATAAAGCAAGTCTCAACAAATTTCATTTAATTAAAATCATATGTTCTTTGACTACAGTGGAATTTTACTGAAATCAAAACCAAAAAGGCAACTAGACTATGCCCACCGTTTGTAAACTAGTTAAATATACTTCTAAATTCAGTGAGCTGGTCAAGAAGTTACAATGAAAATGAGAAAAAGTAGTTTGAAATGGACAATAATAAAAGTGAATCATGAAAATAAGGGATGAACCTACAGCAGAACTTAGAGAAAAACTGATAGTCTCAAAACTTATATTTTAGGGGGGGAAAAGGGCTGAAAAGAAATTGTCTAAATAAACATCTCAAGAAGCAGTAAAACAACAACAAAAACAAAGTAAACTCAAAGAAATAAGAGGGAGGAAATAAGACAGAGAGAGAGATCTTAAAGAGTAAAATAGAAAATAAACATGTAATAGTGAAAATCCACCAAGTATTAAGTTTGTTTCTCAAATGTATAATAAAATTTATAAATCCCTAACATGACAGATCATGAACATGGAAAGCAGTATCAAGAATAAAAAGCTGGGCTTCCCTGGTGGCGCAGTGGTTGAGAGTCCGCCTGCGGATGCGGGGGACGCGGGTTCGTGCCCCGGTCCGGGAGGATGCCACATGCCGCGGAGTGGCTGAGCCCGTGAGCCATGGCCGCTGAGCCTGCGCGTCCGGAGCCTGTGCTCCGCAACGGGAGAGGCTACAACAATGAGAGGCCCGCGTACCGCAAAAAAAAAAAGGAATAAAAAGCTGACATCTCTACAGACCTTACCAGCATTAAAAAAGGATATTGTGAACACCTCTTTTTGGCAAACTGAAATTTAAAATTTCAGTTGAGATGGACAAACTCCTAGAAAAACAAAACTAACCAAGAAGAAATAAAAAGTTTGAATAGTCCGATATCTATTAAAGAATTTGATCTACAGTTTAAAACTTTCTCACAAGGAACTCTCCAGGCCCACATGGCTTCAATGATGAATGCTTCCAAACATTTAAGGAAGAAATAACATGAATCATGTACAAATTATACACAGAATAAAAAAGTGGGAATATTTTCCTACTTGTTTTAGAGGCAAAGGAGAGCCTTCATACTTAAAACTGAGAAGAACTTTACAAGAAAGGGGGCAGAATGCATCTTCCAAAGGCAGACACACCAATATGTTTGCCCTGTCTTCTTACAAGGGGATTGACCCTCTTCTCACTCTGAACCTGGGAGGAGTGTAGTAACCTCCCTGACCAATGGAGAACTGCAGATGTGATGTTATGTGAGGTCCCAGGCCAGGTCTACAAAGGAAAAAAGAATAGAGCATATGCCTCACTGCCTCCCTCTCACTCTTTCTTCCTCTCTCCCTCCTGGGACATTTGCTCTTGGCCTCAGGCCACCATGTTGTGAGGGAGCCCAAGCAAGGTCCCCTGTCAACAGTCAGCCTGTAAGTGACTGAGATTTTATGTGAATCCTGTCCCCAGCCTCCAAGTCTTCCAGCTGAGGGCCCAGGCATTGTAGAGCAGAGACAAACTGTCCCTGCTATGCCCCATCTGAATTCCTGACCCACAGAACCCATTAGAGATAAGATTCGTGTTTTAACCAGTATTTTTTGGTGCAAGTTTTTATTCAACAATATGTAACTAACACAAAAGGAAAACATTAAAGGCCAAAAATTTAAAATGCAAAAATCTTAAACAAAATATTAGTCAAATAGTATCTGGCTCTATATACAAAGAACAATATATCATGATCAAGTTGGGTTTACTGTGGGATGCAAGATTGATTTGACTTTTGACAGTCAATCTGTGAAATTCACCACTTTAGAATAATATAATACATACATAGTCATATGTTTATCTCAGTAGGCGTAGAGATAGCATTTGATACAATTCAGCAATTATTCATGATTTTTAAAAAATGTTTAGCAATCTAGGAATAGAAGGAAACTTCTTTAATCTGTTAGAAGACATCTATAGTGCCTTCAGCAAACATCATTCTTAATGATGAGAGATTAAAAACTTACCCCCCTGAGGTCAGGAACAAGTCAGGGGTACTCACTCTCACTACATCTGTTCAACGTTAAGCCAGTGCAGTAAGACAAGAAAAAGTATAAGGACTTGGAAAAAACCTGTCAGCATATATATATATATATATATATATATATATATATTTCTTTTCTTTTCTGCTTTTTTGTTTATTTTGTTATCTGCAAATTTCTACAAACATATAAATGGTTCTACTCTCCAGACAAGTGATTTCTGAGGTTACCACTGGGACCAGAGACTGTGTTTGGAATACTGAACTGCAATGTTTTCTTAAAACTAGAGTCTACTTTTTTACCCAGGTCTGCTTGTAAATTTGTGGAATCCCAGATATTTGAGGCAGCTTCCATAATTTTCATTTTGTATTTCTAACTGGACCCGTACTGACTTTGTACGTGCTTAACTGGTTTGGACACCCTGGGACGCTACCTGGAGCGTTTCTGACTCAGAAGCACCATCGTTAGTACTCGCACCCTCAGTGGTTCTGGCCTATTCCAACAAGACAGTGACCGGACAGTCCCGGAGACTTTGCCTTTCACGTTTGGGAGCACCTGATACGTTTTCACGTACATCCTCTGAAGCGCTCGCACCTGCTCCCACCATCCTGTGGACCCCGTGCGCCCACGGTGCTGTCTTCTGGCGCCTGCGTGCTCGCTGGCTGTTTCAGTAACTCCCGGGAGCCTCAAAACGTGTGCCCATCAGAAAGGGAGACGTGTGTCTAAAACTGGAGCTTTGGGGCAATTTAACCTTTTTGAATCGCTCTTCAGCAAGTTTTCCCTCCTAATCCTGCGCCTGTTCTGCTCCAGGCAGAGGCTGGTTCTGCAGCTCTGCCTTGAAGGAGTAGCTCCAGTCACCCCACGCCCTCTCCCTTCTGCCCTGAAGGTCGCTCGGCACACGGTGGAAATCCGAGTTTAAAATGGGGCTTCAGTCGCCTGTGGAATGCTTTGCGTTCATGGGTGCAGGGTGGCTACCCAAAGGAATAAACTCGTTTACACACCGGGGCAACTAGTTTGCAAACCAACAAACCAAGCTGTACGTTGTACATTCGCATTTATTTTAAAACTCTTAGCACAAGTTGGAGAATTTCTTTAGCCTTTAGCAACCTAAACTATAACTCCCATCATTCTGTTGCAATATTTTCCAGTTACCCGTAGCAGACCCACCAGGCTAAGTTGGCTTTGCGTCCTATTCAACCCATCAATATTTTCAACTCGTGTGGAGAGCCTCAAGTCAGCACAGTGAGAGGAACAGGTGCACTTTCTAAGACGCCCCCCTCGCCTTCTTCACGAGGCTCTCACTGCCGCGGTGCCGAGCCCACAGCCCGTTTGCTTCGTCTGCCAGGTGACCTGCGCCGTGCTGGCTTGGTCCTCCTACAGGCTTCACAAGGACACCAGTGTTCCCATGGATTCTCCGCAGGCGGCCGGCTCTACTGCGAGCACCCCCCCCCCCGCCCCGTGACTTCTACCATCACACAGCAGGCCTCAGAGCTCCCCCTTCGCTCCCTAAAGAGGCAACCTCGGCTAAAATCACTGTTACAACCTACCACTTCCCAGAGTGACTGCTCAAAAGATGTCTCTTCCTCCTGAGTCTTTGTAAAATATCTTTTTTCCTTCAAATTCTTCTTTCGTGTTGAAATTCTAAGGTGAGTACGGGGTAGCTCTCTGGGGCACGGTGACACCCAGTGAAAGGCGTCTTCTCCATCTTGAAAACAAGCATATGTGACCTCTGATCATTCTTTCTCTGTACAAACACTGGCTTTCTGCAGTACAGGCAGACCTCATTTTATTGTGCTTTGCAGACACTGCGGTTTTTTTACAAGTTGAAGGTTTTGGGCAACCCTGGATCAAGCAAGTCTATCGGCACCATTTTTCCAACAGTATTTGCTCACTTCATGTCTCTGTGTCACATTTTGGTAATTCTCAAAATATTGCGAACTCTTTCATTTTTACCGTATTTGCTGTGGTATCTGTAACCAGTGGTCTTTGATGTCAGTACTACAACTGGACCACCGAAGGCTCAGATGATGGTGAACATCTTTTAGCAATGTTTTTCAATTAAGGTATGAACACTGTTTTTATAGATACAGTGTTACTGCACACTTAATAGACTATAGTATAGTGTAAATATAGCTTATATACGCACTGGGAAACCAAAAGGTTTGTTGACTCGCTTCATTGTGACATGCACTGTACTGTGGTGCCTGGAACCGAACCAGCAGTGCCTCTGAGGTCATCGGTACGTCAGTTACTGTAGGGGATTACTGCATGAGATGTGCAAATGACGTCACCTACATAGCCTTGTTGGATTATCTCCTCTGGTCCACACTGTTATTAAAAGCACATTGTATTATAGAGCTATTCAGATATTTTAAATATAAAGATGTGTTATTTCTTTAATCTAGACGTATGGAATACATTAGGGAAAAGTTGCATTACTTGGAAAGTTCTGTTCTGACAAACTGACAAAGTCTAAATTAACAAATACTGTATCCCAGTGAGCAGCAAATCAATGAAACATCCCAAGAAGAGGAGAAAGACAATTAAAACGGAAACAGTTCTCCAAAGAGACACAACTTGGACCCGTTCACCTGCAGGGTGTATGCTACCAAATACTCCCCACCCCACTTACTTGAAATTCTTACATTCAGCTCCTGAGAGTTCTTAACTTAATTAAATACAACTGACTTTTCAATGAGAAGTTTCTCTTGTGGTTTTAGTACAGATGCAGCATCCGGCCCCCCGGGTCCCATCAGACCGACGCCCTCCCGGGCGGCGCTGCTCCAGGACTGAGGAACAGTGCAGGTCCCCTGCTCCTGGCCCAGCACCTCTGACAAGTGCCTGATGAGGATGGCGTACTTACAGACACAAAAACGGTCTTTACTGTTGTTGTAAAAAGCCGTAGATGCCTATAAATTAAAAGGAAAAAGAAGTTCCCACTGACCTGGTGCAACTACATTCACTCTAATTGTCTCTCTTGCTACTTCTTTAGCAAGAGCGCGTGAGAGCGCAACGAGCCCGCCTTAACTGGCGCTGTACGCAGACTGGCCAGACTGTCTTTTACACCTGCAACACTTCCCACATTCACAATGGACCCCGTCTGCTGTTTACTCATCGTCTTCACGGCAGCTCTACAGGTCGGCGTGGAGCTCAAGAGGTTAGTGTGAAGCTGAGATAGCGTATCTTCGGCGTTTGTCCTTACTAAGAGGACAAGAAATTAACTCGACCTAAATTTTCCTCTATCTCTTCAAATGTATTTTGAACATCATGTTCTTTGGCAACATCACAGCTCGATGCCAAGTGATCTCCCGCGGCCCCCGATCTCATCACTTCGGTGAAGCCATCGGTGACGTTTCTGTAAAGGTGCCCCCCCACCCCCCGACGGTGAACTAGGTGTCCCTGCTCCCGGCCCGCCTCTAACTCAACAACAGCTGCGAGCTCGGACCCTCACAGCATCCTGTCTCCCTACCGTCCAGAAACTGAAATTCGCAGAGCAACTGAGAATCCATTCCCAATAAACGGGGGTGGGGGTGGGGAAATGCAATAACAAGGAATCTGGCAGAACAAATCTCACTGTCCCTTGGTGAAGGTCACCAAAGCAACATAGTGACGTCAGTGCTTTGGAAGCAGGAAAGCAGACCCGGTACAAACCAGGACTGGCGGGGCTGCAGGCGTCCTGGGCCGGCATTCCCTGTCAGCACACATTAATGACATAGTTGGTTACGATAGAGGATCCAAAAGAACGTACGGATAACCTATTAGAGCTAATTAATTTAGCAAGGTTGCTGTATACAAAGTCAATATGCCCAAATCCATTGTATTTCTCTATAGCGTTCACAAATAATTAGAAAATGACAGTTTAAGAAATCATTTACAATAACATCAAAAGCACAAAGCACCCAAGAACAAATCTAATGAAAGACATCTAAGACATCTGCATGGAAAAATCTGAACATTATTGAGAGAAATCAAATAAGATCTTTAAAAAGGTGGAGAGATAAGCCATATTCATGGATAAGAAGACTCCATATTGTAATGATTTGAAATCGACCCAAATTGATCTGTACACTGAATGCTATCCCAATCCAAATCCCAGCAGGCTCGTATGTATGTTTTGTGGGGGGGCACTGGTAGGCTGATCCTAAAATTTATACGCAAACAAAAAGGATCTATAACATTCAAAACAGTCTCAAGAACGGGGAACAAAATTGGAACTCACTGAACTGGATTCAAGACCCACCATCAAGCCAAACACAAACGTACATTTGAGCACGGTGTGCAAAGGCCAGCAGACACGTGAGGGCATGAAAGGGCGCTGTCTCATGGGGGTAGTGGGTCAGTGTGACCGCTTGAAGAAAATGGGCTCAGAAAGTGGCAGGTGTGAGGGCAGGTCAGGGTAGGATGAAAAGAGTACTTGCCGTTTGCCAGGTACAGAACTCTGCAACCGCTCTCTCTGAATTCCCAGTGCAGCTCTGCAAAGCCCGTGTTGCTAACCCATTTTACAGGAAAGTACACCGAGGCACAGAGAAATGAAGCCTCTTGCCCCAAATCACATAGAGCCATTCTGCGAACGTAGATCCGACGCTATAACCTGTGCTTCCAGTAACAGAAACTGGCCTGGGCCGGAGAAGAGACCTCAGGAGTGAGCAGGTAGGCCTCAGAGGTTCTGTGTCCTGGCAAAGCAGGGCTCCCCAGCATGTCGTGCCTGGCACCTCCAGGGCGGGCCTGTCTCTGTCTTCCTCTTCCTGGCAGGCCTGAGGCTTCTGCAGGCCAGATGTTCTCTGCTTACAAATAACACTGTTTCTGGGGTGGCCTGGGAGGGGAGGGAGACAAGGGGCTAATGGCACAGCAGCGTCTTAAGAGCTGGTGAGTGAATCGACTCTGTACTCTTTAAGCTAAAACTTGGCCAGGGCTCAAAGATGCAAAATAAAAATTATTCTCAGCATATTGGGTGCATTCTTTACTCATCCAGCCAATTCCAGAAGAAAGCGGACCCAAGTGTTGGCTCCAAACAATTTTCTCTCCTTCTGTGCCCCGGGGTCACACGGGGCCCTGGGAGGAATGCAGCCAGGGAGCCTTGGGAGTAAAAGGGTGGCTATTGGTCTGGGAACGAGGGAGGTCTTAACCCCAGAACCCCCGCGGCACCGGGGATTAGGGTCAGCTGCGCGGACAGCTGAGTGGACCCCAGCCTTGTTCTGCAGGCCTCACTTTCCTCTTCTGAGGAATGGCAACATCACCGACCTCACCGGACTATTGATCAAGAAGGGAAAAGACTGCTCCTGGTGCCTGGCGCACAGCAAGTGTGCAGGAAAATGCGAGCCCGCCCTCAGGCGCTGGAAGCGGCTTGCCCAAGTCACCTGCATGGGGCTGGCGGCAGGGCCCGGCGTGCGGCCCTGAGCCCTCCTGTCCCCTAGGACCCATTTCCTGCTGGACTCCGGGGAACAGAGCAAAGGACCTCTGAACTCCGTAAATGCTCGGGGATCAAAGGGGTCCCAGCATCGCACAGGCCCTGAGTAGAGCCTCTTTCTAGTAAACATCTGGCCTGGTGACAGGCCCGGGGTTGGAGGGGTTCGGCTCTGCAGAGAAAGGAGTTGTCGCCAGGGGCGCCAGTTACCTGTGTGTCCCAGACCTCTACTGGGAGTAGAGCCAGTGCCGGGGGAGGGGGACACTGCTCCCTAGTCAGAGGCCCCCCCTCAGGGACCAAAAGGCCCTATGGCTTCCTGATCCCAAGAGAGTGAGAGCAACTCTCCCTAGTCCCCGTCACCGAGGGAGCTGTGTGGTCTCGGTCAAGAATCTTAACCTCTCTGAGTCTCAATGTCCTCAGGAGTAACATGGCATCAATACGGTGTGTTCTGCACAGAACAGTGAGAGGATTCCAGGAGTTTATATCTGTGAACGGCTGAAAACAAGGCCTGGCACCTGCAAATGTGTTATAGCTGCTATTATTATTGTCGTGGCTGTGGTGGTTGTTGTTAGTCATTGTGACGTCCTGGCAAGGCGCGCGGGGAGGAGGGGGAGGAGGAGGGCAAGGACTCGGACAGAGGAATCCAGTTGCCAGGTGGCACCGTCGTGTTGCTCCCTCTGAAACCCCTTGGACTGGTGAGCGGGGGCCCAGGACGACCCTTGAGGGGGGAAAGCACAGGGACAGCTGGTGCAAGAGACGTGTGGCCCTTATCCATCCATCCATCCACTCCCCCCGGGGCCTCCTGGGCCAGGCAGGGAGTGATGCTGCTGAGGGAGCAGGGCAGAGACAAAGACAGGGAGAGGCCACGAGCTGTGACATCTTGCACCCACGTGATCGGTGGTCAGAGCAGCTGGGTCACAAGGAGGACTGTGAAGAGTGGTGGTGAGCACCCCATCAGCAGAGGTGTGCAAGCCTCGGCGCTGGAGGCGGGGGCGGGGCTCCTGGGTCAGGGCTCCCCCCTCCCCCCTCCCGAGAAGTGAGGGCTGGCTGGTACAGAGGATGAGCCCACAGGCATCCTGAGAATGCCATGATGGTAGCAGCATCCGTCCTGCAGGGCTGCTGTGAGGGCCGCATTTGTTCCTGTTTGCAGAGCCTGGGCAGGGTGCTGGCACAGAGGGACACTGGCTAGGATTCCTGTCAAACGCTTGAGGGCCTGGATGGACAGCTCAGACCTCACACCACTGGGAACTTCCTCTCCTCCATCAAGAGAGGCAGCCAGGGGGCTGGAGGTGGGGAGCGGAGGCTCTCTCAGCGGCATTAGTCTCAATCATCCTTCCTGCATCACAGAGTGGCTTTGTGGAGTGGAAATAATCCATTAAGGTTTTTCGAGCAAAGCTCAAGACGTAATCACCTCATCGTTAGGGACCTTAGTGGTGGCAGCCCTGCTCCCTCCCCCGTGGGCCACCGGTCTCGCTCAGGTGGGGCTGTGCCTCCCCGGGCGGGGGCAGGTGACAGGTGAGGCCTGGCCACACTCCAAACAGCTCCAGTGACTTCCAGGGATGTCCTTCCGGGGCTTTCAGCGACAGACTGATCTCTGGCCCCTCCTGGTACCCCCATCCCCCTGCGTAATAAGCTTTAAAAGTCCGACTCTGACAGTCTTCTGCCTGAAGCCTCCAATGACTCCTGTTGTCCTCTTGATGGCGTCCAGACCTTCCTCCATGCGCGTCAGATACCCACCCCCACCGGCCGGCGTCTGCCCGACTCCCAGGCTGAGTGCGTGGCTCTCATGAGGCAGCCTTGGGCTGGAATCCGGCTCTGCCTGTTCCTGTAGGTCACCTACCTTCCCTGACCTCCAGGGTCCTCATCTGTAAACGGTATAAAGTAACAGGTGCCTGGAGGTGTTGCTGAGAAAATAACGAGATAACGCAGCGCGGGGGAGAGTCCGGCTTGGCTCCAGGCCCAGGCTAGACGCTGTTAACCTCCTCCTGCCCATCCCACCCCCAGCCCGGCCGCTGCTCAGCGTGGCGGTGCCCTGGTGGGCATCGTGCCCCATTCCTTGCCTGCCTGGCTTACAAGGCTCCGTTTAGGCCATTCAGGACGTGCTTTGAAGGTAGGGCTGCAGGACCCGCTCATGGTTTGGATGCTGCAAGTAGAGGTGCTGGGGAAGATGGGGGGGGGGATATCAGGGAACAGTTGATCTTTGTTCGGTGTCACCCTGTCCAGGGAGGAGCCCTCAGCTGAGCCTACTGGGGGC
Source organism: Kogia breviceps (assembly GCF_026419965.1). Classification (NCBI taxonomy): domain Eukaryota; kingdom Metazoa; phylum Chordata; class Mammalia; order Artiodactyla; family Physeteridae; genus Kogia; species Kogia breviceps. Next base: position 98,215,497 of record NC_081321.1, read on the forward strand.
GCTGCAGAGGTCAGAGGTCGAAACTGCACTCAGGGAAGGTCCGTCCACCTCCTGGATCTCAGCGGAGCCCCGGACTTGCTCCCAGCCACACGGCAATGGGACTTCCGACTCGGGGTCTCCTGACAAGGCTTCATGCTTTCCCGGTCCTCAGCTAACCCTCCCTCTCAGGATCTTGCACTGGTCTGTTGAGGGGCCCAACATCACCCCATTTCTCAGATGAGGGCCCTGGGGGCCAGCAGGTGATGGCACCTGCCCAAGTCCCATAGCTGTAAGTGGCGGTGACCCTGGCCACCCGTCCCTGTCCTGTGCTCTCTGCTCTAGGGGCTGGGGTGTTTGCCCCTGCCCCCCTTTGCCCCTGGCCTTGTGGCAGAGCCCCCAGAAGGTGCTGGCCCTGAGCCCTCTGTCCATGCCCCCCTTGGCTAGCCCCCCAACCCTGGCTTTATCCCCACTGTATGCAGAAGATGCCCAACCACAAGTGTCCACTCTGAGGTCTCCCTGAGCTCCAGACCCACACTCCCTCCCTCGATGGCAGAGGTGTGAACCTTCGCATCTGCAGCAGTCACCTCTGGTTGTTTCTGGAAGATTCATTCTCTGTGCTTTTCTCTCTTTTCCAAATTTTCAGATATAATTCTTCCAAAGTGGAAACACTGGGAGGGCCTCTGCCCGCCGGGGGAGCCTCTTCCCCACCTGAGGACATGAACGCGTCTTCCAGCCCCCAGAGCATCCCCTCGCCACATCCTCCCCAGAGAGAACAGGTGCTTTCCTCGTGCCACACAGCCAGCAGGTGGCAAAGGCACCTCTCAAAACGGCGTCCTGTCTGCCAGGCCAGGGCCCCTCAGGACATCCCAGAGTGCTGGCTGGGAGGCTGAGTTCCACGCTCAGCGCGCCCCTGTGCACCAGCAGGTAGGCGCGCCCCTGCCCTGTTTCCCCGTCTGCCAAGAGACACGTGGCCTCTGTCCCCGTAGCTCCCGCGTACATGCACGTGAAGATTCAGTGGGTTGTGTACATGCACAAACACGCTCTGTCAGGGACTGAACACTTACAGTGTCGGGATTTCTCACGGCTCCTCTGTCCCTGGGCTCAGACACGGGAGAGCCGCGGGGACGCGGCAGGGAGGGGCTCCCGGCAGATGCCCCAGGAGCGCCTGGGTGCGCGTGCACGTGCGTGTGCACCTTATGTGTGTGTATTTTACCCGTGGCGCCCGCTGTCGTCAGGGCTGCTGGGAGACGCCCTCATTTGTCCGGAGTCTTGGCCGGCAGGTAATTACTTATGCAGTGATTCCTGGGTGCTGTCTCCTGCCTCCCCTCCCCTGGGGACTGGACTCGGCCGGCCCGGGAGGGAAGTGGGTCTGGAGGAGGCCAGGGCAGGCCTTCCCCAGGCTGGGCCCCTGTCCCAGCTCAGCTGAAGGCTATGTGACCTTGCACCTGTCCTGTAACCTGTGCAGTGCTGCCCCCAGGCGAGTGAACTATGGCCCACGCAGACGTCGCAATCTTGCTGCAGGAGGAGGGGCTGCTTAGCCCAGGGGTCACAGAGGTTCGCTGGTGCGGGCGGCTCCTGGCACTGACCTCGCCTCCCCGGCGGCCCACCTGCCCTCTGCCTCGGGGGACAGGGGTGAGTGGGGACAGGGACGCTGGGCTGGCATGCATGGGTGGCGTTGGGTTTGGTCCAAGCTAAGCCTCAGTCACTCAGTGAAGGGGACGCCTCCAGCCAGCGCCACTCAGCTGTTCCACACGGAGGGTCCTCCCCAGGGAGAAATGTGAAAGACAAGCCACAGGAAACCGAGGGGGCGCAGACCACCCGCTCGCCAGTGAGGAACACGCCCTGATGAGTCTAAGGGCAGGTGCACATGTGCCCAGCACGTGTGTGGTGTGTGCGTGCACACGTAGGTACGTGGGGGGGGGGGCGGGCCTGGGGATCCAAGCAGGAGTGGCCGAGTGTGTTCTCATCACCTCCCTCCACCCCATTTGCCACACCTGAGGCTGAGCCGCCGCCACTTCCAGCTTGGTCCCCCTGGTGCCCCGAATCTCCCTGCACACAGCCAGCAGGCTTCTTTCTGAAACACCTGCCTGACTGTATCAGCTCCTTAATGAGATTGATATTGCCTTCCTTTAGGATGGACACCCAAATCCTCCACAGGTGTATAGTGCATCATCCCAAACGGTCTTTGCTCTTGAATGTAAGCGAGAGATGTTAATGGCGTCGGGATTACAGATGTAAACGGGACTCTCCTGAGCTGCCCGGAACCTGCGGTCGCCCTCATGCTAAGGCTCCGTGTAAGGCTTGCTGGGGACTGGCCACTGCCCACCTCTCCAGCCACCTCTCACATCCTGCTCCACTCTGTTTTCTGAACTTTTTTCTTCCTATAAACTTTAGGTTCCTTTCCACCCCAGGGCCTTTGCACATGCTGTTCCTTCCATCTGGAATGCTCTTCCTCCCTCTTCCCCTCCTCTCCTCCTAGTTAAGTCTTGTCCATCCTTTAGATCCCAGCTCAGGGAAGCCTCCTTCCCTCCCTGGCGGGCTCAGGGCAGTTATCTGCCTTGTAGCTGCTCACCCTCTTGGGTCGCTAATGTCCACCTCCCACCCTGGGCCACATGCCCATGGGCCCGTGCCAGTTTGGGGGCATTGACAACTTCCCAGGCAAGGCCTGGTACACAGCAGGTGCTTAACTCCCCCCATCCCCACCTAGAAAGGCACAGGACCAGAGCTGGGTCTCCACACACACTTGCTGCCTGATGTTAACAGCCCCCCAGATAGTGCTACCATCCCCTGAAGCTCAGAGAGCTGTGGACGCTTCCTGGAGTTCACTTAGTCGGTAAGTGGCAGAGGTGAGAGTCGAACCCGCTTCCTCCCGGAGGATGGTTTCCACAGGGGAGCAGGAGAAGCCCGGGCCGGGGAGTTGCTCAGCGCCAGCCCTGCGGGGGGAGCCGTCGGCCTGTGTGAAGCCTGCAGCCCTCCCCTCACCGCCGCGGGTGCGGAAGGCAGGTGGTCCTACTCCCCCAGAGCGGGGGGGTCCCCCCCACCGGTGGGCATCCTTCCGAAAGAGAGTGATGCTGCGAACCGCGTGCCCACGTGTGCCTTCCCATCAGGTGGCCGTCGCGGGGAGGTGGAGCCCAGCTGTGCCGGGAGGACAGTGATGGACAAGCTCCCCAGGAGGGGCTCCATCTAAGGAGGAACTTTCTAGAAGGCAAAGCTGTCCTCCGTAAGAACAGCCTGCCTGAGTAGATGGTGAGGCGTATGACAGCTGCCCCTTGTGCCCTTTGGGTGGTCCCGGTGGGAGGGCAGTTGGGGGAGGTGAGGGACGGGCTGAGCGCCGAGCCGCCTGCAGCCATGAGATGTTAGGCCTGCGGGGGCCACACGCCAGCCCCACCGTGACTCTGCTGTCTTCCTCCCGCCCTGACCTCAGGTGACAGCTGCTGGGGACTTGTGTCTGCGGCTTTGCTGGGCTTCCTCGGGGGGTCGGGGGGGTGCGGGTAGCACTGCGGCTTGTGCATCTGTGTGTCTCCGCCGGCCAGTGAAGACTTAGGAGTCAGCAGCTCCTTACTGAGCATTCACTGTGAGCCAGACCCTGGGGCTGTGGAAGGGGTGCACGGGGCTCTTTCCTGGGGAACTCGAGTCCCTCAGGGGGAGACAGACACCTAGTATGAGTCTAAAAGATGATCTGTAGCTCGGGGGAGATGCGGGAGGCCCAGAGAGCACAGAGGAGCAGGCGGACGGCCGTGGAGGTGGCGGGGCACCTGGGGACACGCTTCCCAGGGGGGCAGGAGGTGAGTGTCGAGAGGTGAGTAGGAGTTGACCAGGGAGATGAAGGAGGGAGGGTGTCTGGGTGGAGGGAACAGCGGAGGGGTGATTCTGGACGTCTGGGTGTGCCGGGCCGAGGGTTGAGGCCCAGACGTGGGACAGAGTCTGGGGAGGGGGAGGCAGAGGTCAGTGGAGGGGGCGTGGGGGAGGGGAGCGGATCAGACAGGCCCTCGCGGGAGTGTGGGTTTTAGCCCCGGGGATGCCGAGGAGCCAGGGAAGAGTTTTCAGCAGGAGGGAAGGACCTGGGCAGACGTGGGTCTTGGGAAGTTCTGTCGAGCACCGGAGAGGAGTCCTGGACCCCAGCGTCTGGCAGGTGCTTTTGTCAGAGACCTTGACCAGCCTTTCCAAGAAGGACAGACAGACGTGGAGACAGGAGGGAGAAAGACCCAGAGGATGTTCACAGAGCATCTGGGAAAAGCAGGCAGGGCCAGCATCTTCCTCTTCTGCCTGCAATGCCGGGAAGGGCCCGCGTGGGTAGGAGAAGCCGGCCTCTCCCCCACAAGGCATTTGAAAGTGTGCCTGATTGAGCAGTAAAAGAACAGTAAAAGGAGGAATTCAAACACAGTCAGTCCCTGCCTTTGCTGGGATTAGCTGCCGGGAGTGTAATGGTTTTCATTAATACCATCAGCTTTCCTCAAACTTGATTATAATTACTCTCCAGACCACATTCCCCTCCGTGAAGTGATGCTGAGTGGAATGTACATTAATCAAATCAACATCTGAATGCTGATTGGCCTGAACTCGGAGCCCGCGGCCAATGGGAGAGGTCAGAGGGGGCTGGCTGGGCACCCTCTCTCCCTGGGGAAGGACATCCATATAGACGGAAGAATTGATGAATGCTAATGTGGCCCTGATGAGCTGCCTCCCTGCAGCTGCCTGCCTCCTGTTCACAGGCTCTGTTCTCATTTATCACCTGTTGGGCCCTCACGTGTCCTGGTGGCAGGAATATTGTTTGTATTTTCAGACAAGAAAGAGCCGCGGCTCAGAGAAGTCCAGTGACTTCCCGAAGGTCACACAGCATGTTGAAAGTCAGTTTCAAACCAGAGTTTGGTGACCTTTGGCCCACCTTCTCTTTCCTCTACAACCTGATTGTTCCCCTGGGAAGCAGGGTGGGTAGAGGTGGGCGCTGGAAGGAAGAGAGGGGAAGACAGGGAAGGCAGGAGGAGATGGGAGGCAGGCGGTCCCTGTCTGGCCACCCCGGAGTCCTGAGTACTGGCTGACGCCGGCGTCTCCTCTATAGATGACCCTCCCCTCTGCACTCTGAGTGATTTTTTAAGATGCAAACGTGATTGTGTCACTCGGGGCCCCAAAGACCCAGCCCAGCTCCGGTCCCTTCTTCTCCACCTGCCTGCTGCGTTCCAGCTACACCGTTTGTTTGCCATTTCCCTAAGCCCAGTCCCGTGGGCCCCCTCCCCAGCCTCGCAGGCCCCTCGGATGGCTCCAGGTGGCCCCCTGTCCCTTCTGTGGGTCTCAGGCACTCATAAGTAATCTCTGTGAGACGTCAGTCACATAGACTTTTTTTCTACCGATGGAGTTGGAGGCTGACAGATGGGCCTGGGCCTGGCAGCTCTGCCACCTGCCTGCTACCTCGGGCACGGTGTCCGCCTCCCTCGGCCTCAGTTTCCTCCTATGTAAAGTGGGTGATAAGAACACGGGACCTGAGGGTGTGACGGAACTCGGGGAGCAGTGCAGGCACTTCTCAGGGTGCTTGGCCGGTGTTCCTGCCTTGCCCTCTTGTCTCTCTGGGTAGTTCTCCATGAGGACCGGCTGTCCCGCTGCAGATGCCAGGACGGTGAGGACAGGCATTTTCCTACTTGTCCCGAAGGCAATTTCCAAGCCCAGGCGCGGTAGAGGCTGAGAAGCAGGGCAGGCTGGCCCGAGAGTCACTCGCCCTTTGGGGGCCTCGCCGTCCTGTGCAGGAGACGCACCCGGGGCCCTGGGAACAGGTGATGAGGTGCGGCACAGGGCACACCAACAAGGGGCGATGGGAGGCTCCCCAAACCCTGCTGGGAGCCCGGAGAGCAGAACGCAAACCAGCAAAGGAGCCAAAGCCTCACCCCTGGCCAGGGCTGGCCAGGCCGGGGGACGGGGTGGCAACGCAGCCGCCAGGCCGACACCTGGCCACGGCCCCAGAAGACAAACAAGCACGTCACGTTTCTTTCTGCCCTCACTGCCCCAGCCCGGCTTCCCCAGAGCTGCCAGGGAGCCGGTGAACCACGCATGCCTGACAGGTGACTGGTGACAGAGGACCCGGTCTCCTGATTAAGCCGGGGAGAAAAGCAATGCTTTCATATTTACTTTAGGGGAAAGAAACAAAAGCATGGTAAATCCACTTGTCAGGAACAATAGCCAAGGCACCCTGTTCGGGTGTCTCACTGGGCCCTGGGACTCCGGCCTCCCCACCCCGGCTGCTAAGAACAGAAAATGGGCGCCGGAGAGGACGACCAGCTCAGTGTGCTGGCGCGGGGGGAAGGGGACCCCGGTCGGCTCCCCTGCAGACTGGACAGCATCAGGCTGGAGAGATGGGAGGAGAGGAAGCTTCAGACAGAGGGGAGAGGAAGCGTGCGTCTCCCTGGCGGGGCCCAGAGAAGCCCAAGTACAAAGGCTGGAACTGGTCAGGGGGCGGTGGTCAGGGGACCCATTTGGGATGGGGGCGTTCTCGTCTGGTCCCTCCTCTCTCTTGTTAACCAGAGTTGCTGGTGACCATGACCTTGGAGCCTCCCTCCCCCAACCCATGGGCAGAGTCCCTGGGCGGGTCCTGCCTGTGTGCTGAGTGATAAGAGGGAAGAAAGGCAGGAGAGAATAGATGGGTTTCGGACACTGGACATCGCTGATGCTAACAGGAGCGGTCTAGCGGCTGGGCTAAGGACCACACAGGCTCAGCGAGAGATCGGGCTGGGGTTCTGGAAGAACCTCCAGAGAAGGACCCTCCGAACACAGGACAAAGCGGTAACGGATGGGCGTAAGCAAAGGGACTCGGGGCTGTGGACATTTGATCTCCAGCTTCACGAGCATCTGAGAGCAGCTCCTGGGAGAGTGCGGGGACATGAGGAGGAGAAAGCAGAGTTTAAGAAGTAACGATGGGGCTTCCTTGGTGGTGTGGTGGTTGAGAGTCTGCCTGCCGATGCAGGGGACGCGGGATCGTGCCCCGGTCTGGGAAGAGCCCACGTGCCGCGGAGCGGCTGGGCCCGCGAGCCATGGCCGCTGAGCCTGCGCGTCCGGAGCCTGTGCTCCGCAACGGGAGAGGCCACGGCGGTGAGAGGCCCGCGTAGTGCAAAAGAAAAAACAAACAAAAAAACCCCTTGCATAATTTTGCCCATTTTACAGATGAGAAAACTGAGGCTCAGAGAGATGAATTAGCTCACCCAGAGTTGGAGGGCTGGTAAATGGCAGAGCTGGAATCTGCACCCCGGGAGCCCAATTGCCAGTTCTCTACCACCACCCCTTGCAGGGGACAGGGCCAGCCCGGGGACAGGGCCAGTTCCCTGAACCGTGGCTGGCTGTCCCCAGGGTTCACTGCCAGCAGGTGAAGGCAGAGATACAAGCCCAGCTCCTCCAATGAAGCTCTCTGGTCCTGGACCGGTGCACCCAGAGTTTGAAATTCAATTCGATTATAAGTGCATTAAAAAAATCATCAGAACCCAGAAGTCTTCCGACGGCAGAAACGCAGCATCACGGAGTGAGGCGGAAATCGAGCCTACTGGCTCCTCTGGGGCAGCTGTTTGAGGAAGTAGTTCCGAAGTGCTCACCAAGGCAAAATGGTGCCAGCGTGTCGGGAAATAACGGACGCTAAACAGCGGGTTCTTAAGACAGCCCTCAGGCGCCCCAGCCGAGCAAGGGAGGGCAGCCAGGGACCTGCAGCCTCCCGGGAAGAGCGGAGCGTCTCCCCTTCTAAGAGCAGAAAATCAAACACTTGCCAGCTCCACACACAAAACACCATGCACGTCGTGCCTTGGGGCAGACATAACACGGGGGGGTCCAAGGCCTGTGTCTATGCTCCCTCTGCCTCTGCCGTGTGACCTTTGACACGTCACTCTGTACCCCCGGCCTCAGTCTCCTCAACTGTATAACAGGATGACCTAGAATACCCACTTCCCAGGGCTCTCGAGCCCCACCTACTGGAGAATCCTGGTTGCAGCAGGTGAGCTGATTCCATCCCTCCCCCAGGTCTCTGCACCTGCTGTTCCCTCTCCCCGGGATGCTATCCCCTGACTTCCGGCGGCCAACTCCAGCAGGTCTCAGCTTAAACGTCACTTCCTCAGCAAGGGTGCTCCTTGCCCTCCAATGCATCCTGTGAGATTGTTTTCCTATCTTGCGGTGCCCTGTTCTCCATGGGCATCTGGCCGGGCCTGTGGCCACAGGAACCAGGGGAGGGGCCAGCCCCTAGCCCTGCCTGGGGGACAGCAGGCTGATGGCAGGGCGGAAGCAGTAATCTAGAAGTTGAAGCGAGTGCCGGGGTCACACATGGAGGGTCAGTTCCTGCTGCTGGCTTGTGCCCTTGAGGAAGGAGTGGGATTTTAACAGAAGCAGGAGGGGACAGACGGGGCAAAGCAGAGAGCTGTCTGATGCACAGAGAACTCAGGGACGGGGACATAGTCTCGTGTAACTGCACCTTGTGGAGACTGATACGCATGATCGGGGCTGTGGACTTAAGCCTGCGGGTGCTGGGGACGCCCATGAGGAACCCCGCTTTCGACTAACTGTACAACCTTGGAATAGCTGTAGCTTTGCAGTTAGATGGTGGTAAACGAGGAGACGTGGGGTCTCCGGGGCCTGTCCCTTTGGGATCCAGCTGGCGCCTGGGACTCGGGTTGGCGCTCTCACAAATATTACGGTGCCAGGTCACCCACAGGCCCTCAGTCTGGGGGCTGCACTCAGCCCCGGGTGCTTGTCCACACCGCCAGGTGGGTCTGGGGTGCTGGAAGTGCAGGAGCAAAATTTTCTACCCCAAAATGTGTCTCTCTGGGAGGATTAATGCAGGCTGATTGTTTGGAAGACATAGAAGACTCAGGGAAGTTTCTTTTTACTGCCTCTTAGCTACCGAAAAGATTTAGATAAAGGGCCATGATAGAGCCATCACCAGGGATATCTGCAAAGAACATGGGCCGGGTGTGGTGGCGGACTGGGAGGGGCCTAGACATCAGAGTCCACTCTGTCCCATTGTCTCTGCAAGGCCCACAAATATTTGTTTTCCAAACAGTTGCTTTTCTTTCTTCCTGTGAATTGCCTTCCTCCCCTTCGAAGTCCCAAACAACTACCCCCAACATCCTTTTTTGTCTTTAGCTGAAAATGGCATTTAAGCTAAGGGTTTTGGCCATTTACGGGAGTTAGTTTTCCTGGGTCTCTCCCATCTACATATCTTATTAAACTTTTGTTTGATTTTCTCCTGTTGATCTGTCTCATGTTGCTTTAATTCTTAGACCAGCCAGAAGAACCTAGAAGGGTAGAGGGAAATTTCTTTCTCCCGGACAGAAGAGAGGTAGGCTTGGCTCCGCACCCCTCCCGGACATCTAAGGGTTCCAGGGTCTTTGCAAGCTGCTTGCCCTCTGAGTGTCAGTTTCCTCAGTTGCAAATGGATGTGAAGACATTAATTAACGGAGGAGACAGCAAGTGTGAATGAGCCCAGGGGGGGATTCTGGCAGGGGGGTGGCTGGGGGTCCAGAGGGGAGAACAGCATGTGCAAAGGCTCAGCGTCATGGGTGTGTCTCGCTGGAGGGCAGCAGACAGTGGCGGGATTGGGGCTGCAGAAGCAGGAGAGGCCAGAATGGGGCTGGGCCATATCTGAAGGGACTGGGGCGGGTCACGCGAAGCTGATCAGCTGGAGAGCTCCCGGGATGAAGACACTGGCTGAGGTGCGGGGGATGGGCTGGAGGGGACTATGAGTCTTAACCCCGGCAATGGAGACCAAAGGCACCAAAGAGGAAACGCATAACGTCCCAGAATAATGACTGTTAAAGCACGTCTGTCAGGCACTTGCTAAGAGCAAGGCTCTGTACAGCTAGCTATTAAGTCAAATGTGATAGCTTTACCATGTTCAGCTGAGGCACAGAGAGGTTAAGTAACTCACGCAAGATCACACAGCCCACGTTCACAGTGCATCCTCCTAACCACTGGCCATACCTCCAGGAGAGCCCACTGAGCAATCAGACACCAACACAAAGCATATCTTAGCACCAAAGCCATCCTAGGCTACACAGATCACTGTTAGCAATTGTCTGTGATATTTGCACAGCACTCTACAGTTCGCCACGCACCTTCACCTGTATTATCTCATAAGACCCATACAAGAGCCCTGCACAGAATTGACTGTTCTGTTTTCCAGACGTCAAGGGACCAGCCCCAGCTCACAAGGTGAGCCAGGTTCATATCCGAGCCTCCCTCCCGGCCAGGTCGGCTGATCCCACTCGGCTAGGGTGTGGCCCCTGTTTACAGCCATCACCACTCCCCGAGCTGCTGCTGTGCACCAGGCTCTTCTGCTGCCTTCTCCTCTCACTGGGTCCCCCATCGCACCCACTCGGGGGTACGGGCACTCTGAGGCTCTGAGGCTCGCTTTACGGACGAGAACTGCTTGAACCTCAGGTCACCGTAGCCACTTGCCCAGGGCCACACAGCTAAGCGGGGGATGTCAGCTTGATCGAGTCAGGCCACAAAGCCTGAGCCCTCCCTGCCGCCTCCCTCCGAGCAGGGGCCTGTGAATCGATTGATGGCTGAGCTGGCGCCTTTGCGGCTGCCCCCTCCGCGCCTTCAGCTCTGCCCACGCTGTTCCTTGATTCTGGATAGCAGGTCCTGGGAACGCGTGCCTCAAAAGTGCAGAGGGTTTCCACCGAAGCAGCCGGACGACACCCATGCTCTTCTCAGGGACAGAACAGCAGTAGCAGGGAGGCACAATAAGCCTTAATTGTCTTCCAGTCTTTCACCATTTGTGAGGTGCTTTCTCTGCAGACCCTGGCGGAAGCTAATTGGCAGGAGGGTGTGGGAGCCTGAAAGGGGCAGCGTGTCCCCGTCAAGCGACTGATCTTGGAGAGATCACACAGCCTGGGAGTTGCGTTTAGAGGGCTTTGGCTCTGAGACACAAACCTCAAAGTACCTGCTGCAAGATGAGGGCTGTGGGCGCGCTGGCAGAGGCAGGAAGGGATTTCTAGCCTCGATGCCCCTAACCCGGAAGCGAGGGGGGGGTTCAGCTTGGTAGTCAGTTGGCCTGGTCTAGAGGGCAGTGGGTCTTCACCCCAACAGAGACATGCGGGGTTCAGAGCAGGCTGGGATGTGTCAAGACGGCAGAATTCCCGGGTTTGGGCAACAACACAGGGTAACGCCAAAGAACCTCATGGCCCCATGTGGCCCCGTCTCTGTGAAGCATGACCTTCTACCCTAAATCTGTAACCGATCAGGACACTATGTCCTTCCCGGCACAGGCCTTCCGCCATATCCTCTGCTTTAGCTCCTCTCTGAAGTACCCAGATAACAGTATTTGATGCACATTTCCGTGTTGTTTTACAGATGGGTTTACATCAGCCAATCAGAACTGTGCATGACCTGATGACGTAGCCTGCGAACCCCCCTCCCTTACCTGGCTTTGAAAAATGCTTGGCTGGGACTTCCCTGGTGGTCCCACGGTTAAGGCTCTGGTTCCCAACGCAGGGGGCCCAGGTTCGGTCTCTGGTCAGGGAACTAGATCCTGCAGGCCGCGGCGAAGAGCCCGCATGCCGCAGCTAAAGATGCCGCGTGCTACAGTGAAGATCCCGTGTGCCGCAACTAAGACCCAGGGCAGCCAAATAAATAAGTAAATATTAATCAATAAAAGTCTAAGTGAGACTTCAAAAAAAATTTTTTTTCAATAATAAAAGTAAAAATGCTTTGCTGAAACCCTTCAGGGATTTCGGGGCTTTCAGGGCACGAGCAACCTGTCTGCTAGCGTGGCCCTGCCATAAAACTTCCTGTGCTGCAAACTCCGACGTTCTGGTGCGTTTGGCCTCACCGCGCATGGGGCACACGAACTTGCGCTAACAAGTCCTCTTTCTTTTTCTGCCCGTGCAGCTTTTCCATCTCTCCTCCCTCCCAGGCTCGCAGCTCATTATTTTTTGCTTCCTGCCTCAGACTGTTTTACAGTTTCCTCTCCACCCTGCCCGTGATCAGAATTCTCTAGAACACCGGAAAGCACAGGAACTGCCTGGTGGTCAAGTTCTTCCCCCTTTGTCTTTCTCAACTTACTTTCCCAATTCCGTAGCTCAGAGATCCAGGAAACACCTGGTTCCTCTGGACTCTCGCTAGGGATGTGAAAGATGGAGCAGGTGAGCGGAGCAGGACAGCAGTCTCTTTAGCTGGGAGGACAGGGTGGAAGTTTCCCCAGGTCACGGTAGCATCGCCGTGTCATAGCAAGAAGGCTCACTACTTGAGAAGGGTTCCTCCGTGTCAGGCTCCATCCGCTACTGTCCCCACCCTCATGGAGTCCCATCTCATGGCAGAGAAAGACACATGTCCTCTATGGGGCCACTGTCACCAGTGCCTTCCTGGAAGTCTGCACAGGTCCAGTGGGGAAGAGGGAGGAAGTCAGGGTGGCTTCATGGAGGAGATGATGTTTGAATCCGGAATGGATATCTACCGAGAAGACGGGTGCCCTGGGAACAAAAGGGGGAGCCCGGCCGAGTGCTGAGTACAAACACTGAGGCTGGGGAGGTGGGGGATGGTGGGGTGGCATTTCGCGGTAGCCGAGGAGGGGACAGGAGGGCAGAGTGTTCCCGGCGGAAGGAACGGTGTGTGCAAAGACACTGGAGTGGGAAAGGGCCTGGGGTGCTTGGGAGCCGAGGGTGCCTGGGTGCCTGGGCACCTGTGTGCCAGCAGGCCTGCTGCTCCAGCTGCCGTCCCCGCAGGATGAGCAGAGCCACAGCTGCCTCTGCGCCGGGTGTGGCGTCACCATCCCCTTGTACGGCTAAGGTCAGGGGGGCTTGGCCAAGGCCGCCGCGGTCAGGGGGTCTGACAGGGGTCCATGCCCAAGTTCACCTGCTTCCAAGGTCTGCAAGACCTCATGCCTCTGAGCCCCCTTCCACCCCCCAAGCACCTCGGGAGAGCTGTCTGTCCCCTCAGCAACACACGGGCTTACCCAGCTCTGGGCCACCCTGCGCGCTCGGCAAATACATTTGGGCAGCCCCTCAATGCAAGCTCGGCTCCGGGGCTGCCACCAGCCGAGTGACCCAGCCAGGCCCGTCCTCCCTCTGGGCCGCATCTGCGGAGTACGTATAGCCAGATAGAACATTCTGGGAGCAAGCGTCCAGCCGGGGCCTGAGCAGTGCGGTGGCCACACCTGGTGGAGAAATCACGCGTCAGGATCCCCACTGGTCACTCTGCTTCTAACGCTTCTCTGTGCAGACGTTCAAGCCGCGACTTTGTCACACACTGGCGGGCGGGGGCGGGGAGGCTTTGGCCGTGTCCCCTGGCCCCTCAGAGCCCAGGGTCCCACCTAGAGAATGACCGTATTGTGTCCCAGTGCAGGGCTGCGCAGGGAAGGACTAGGGGGGTGGGCCCAGCAAAGGAGGAACCCCCTCGCTTTACCGCCATCAGCAGCGTGACCATTACCTGGAGCGACAAGGTCTCAAAGGAGCCCAAGGGGAGGAGAGGGCTGGGGGGTGTGTGTGTGTGTCAAGGACCCCGCTGACGCCTCAGCGACCCAGACATGCAGGTTCCAGGCATTAAGTGCCTTTCTGCCAAGTTGATGGGATTAGTGTGAATGATGACAGGACCCCGGGCCTCTGGAGGGAGGGCAGCAGGAGAAAAGAATCAATAACTTGATCTGGCGCCTTTGTTGTCTATTTCTGAGAGAGCGAGAAAGACGTGCTGGAAAATATTTGATACATTTGAATTGCTAAAGAGGACACTTCAGCTTCATTTCAGGGCCACTCAGGGTTGAGGGAAGGAGGGAGGAAAAGAGGGAGGGAAACAGAGGGTCTGGAGAGAAAAAAAGACCCGGGGCGGCGTGGGGAGAGAGGAGACTGACCCACGCTGGGGGAGGGCGCGGAGGGCGCAGGCCCAGAGGGGCCCCCGGGAGACCCCAAGGAGGCTTGGTGTGGCTCCCCACCAGGCGGGCAGCTCCTGGAATCCGGCTCTGTTCCTGGGGTGCTTGGTGGGAGCCCGCGCAGGGCAGGTTCCGGGATGTTCCGTGGAAGGACGGTGGGGGGGGGGGGCTGGGGAAGGCAGACCCTGAGTCGTCTCTCTGCCGAGCCCCAAGTCGGTGAGGTGAGGGTCTAGCATCCTCCTGCTCTCCTGTGGGGCTGCAAGGTCCCGGGGTGGAGGGAGGGGTAGAGATAGGGGAGAGGCGCCCCATCTTGCACATCAACACGCGCCTCCCAGGCTCTCTCTGATTTGTTCACGCACCGTCCCCCTCCAGCCTGGGCGCTCCCTGAGGCCGGGCAGAGACTGATTCTCCCTGGACCACACGGCCCTGATGATGCCAACATCCGTGAGACAAGGTGAAGTTCAGGATCAAGTGGGGTGAGTCAACACCCGGGTAATGGCATTGCTCCCAGCCAAGGGGGTCCAGGAAGAGGAAGGGAGCAGATGGGGGGTGCTTATGCGCCACTGAGGGGACAGGAAAGTCTTCACAGGGGAGGAGGCCCCGTAAAGGGATTTCAGCAGGCAGAGGAGGGGGGTCAGAGGGCGTCCCCGGAGGGGGCACCGCCCAGGCAAAGGCCTGAGGGCAGGACAGCAGAAGGGTGCAGCCCCAGGGCCCTTTCAAAGGCAGATCTGCTGCCTCAGCTCCTGCCTGAGAACTTCCTTAAGCTCCTTGGCACCAGCTCTAAATTAAGTACTAACCGGGAACCTCTGATCTCATTACTTGAATTATAATTGTCCTGCGCTTTAATCATTCATGGTGGCAGAGCCTGAGGACACGAGCCTCTGGAGAATTACCCAGCCAGCGCGAGAAGTGGACTCTGGCAGCTTACAGGTCACTCACAAATACTCCAGTTCATATTAATTTGCAACATAAAGAACACACGGTCCCAGTGCCCTGAAGCTATGGAGGTGTTTAAATACCAGCAGTTCGAAGCACCGAGGGGAGAGGGGTTATTTTTCCAAGTTAAATACTCCCTTGTCTCCAGAGATTTCAAGACCCTGGGCAGAGAGGACACTGACAGAAATAAATCTTATACAGAGGCACCTGTTTGAAGTGTCTCTTCCCTCCCCGCCACCACCCGACCCTTCCAGGAGGTGCGGACCAGGAGACAGAGGGCCTGGATTAAAGGACAGTTCCAGTGCTGTAGCTGTGTGCCCCTAGGCACACCCCATAGCCTCTGAGAGCCTTGTTGATCCGTCTGTAAAATGGGCTGATGATCGCTGCTTGGGCCCTTCCCCCAAGAGGGTGGGGGGAGTCGGGGGGGAAGATGGGTATGAAAATGCAGGGACGGGTGGCAGCCCGTGTACACAGTGGTTGGGGGGGTGTACAGGGCCGGAGCCGGGGAGCAAGGAAGGGTCCCAGGAGGAACTAGGGAGTGGGGAAGGTTGGTCACCTTGGGCCTGTGGCTGAGACTCTGGAGGGAAACAGAGACCCGGTGACCACAGATGTCACCTACAGAGAGGGCCCTCCTGCTCTCCCTGCAGGAGTGAACGGGGAAGGGGGGGGTGTCTTGAGAGGTCCTCCTGCCCTCTGGGGACGTGAGGGGAAACCCGCCAGCCGCCACCAGGGAGTCCCAGGCCAGTTCCACATTGTCTCCAGCTCAGAAAGGAGAGACCTGAGTCCATGTTTTTAAACCATGAATGACTGAACCCGTAAGAGGGATAATGTGAAAGCCAGTTTAGGAAAAACATTAATTAGCTGTCCATCACCATTGCCGTGAGAACGGGTTTCCTTCCCTCGATCCCGTCCTTGTCCTGCTTCAGAAGGGGCTGTCACTGGGAGCCTACTGTGTGCCCAGCAGGGGCGCCTGGAGCCAGAGGGTCAGGGTTCAAGCTCCAGCCCTGTCACTTGTTAGTCACGAGACACTGGCGGGGGCTTCACTACTGTATGCCTCAGTTTCCCAGCCTGTAAATGGGGGTCTCACGGAGTCACCGGGAGGATGGCATGAGTTAATTTGCTTGAAGCACTAGCACAGCACCAGGCACCTGCGGGGCTCTCCAGGAAATGATGACTGTCTTCCCAGGTCCACCTCTTAGAGGACCTCCTCCAATCCTCGGTGACCTTGGCTGGTATCCAGGGCAACCTGGTGCGGGGACTGCAGCCTTGTAGCTCTGAGCTTTCTTTGGGCACGTTTTCATAAGAAATCTTTTCTGGGGGCCCCTCTGCTTGCAGGAGATGGAAGGGGAAAGTGGGCGGGGGCCCCCACCCCTGAAGTCTCCCGCTCACAGGGGTACACGGATAGACGGACCCCCGCAGGGCCTTCACCTCTAGAAACCCACCTGGACCTGGAGGCAGTTGTCCTCCTTCCCTCCCATCCCCAATCCCGGCTGCACAGACGAGGCCCGATGCTGTGAGCAGAGACATTTCATGAGCTGAGTTGGTTTGGCCTTTTGCTCTTTTGCCATAAGCCAGAGGAGACCAGGCCCCAGACTGAGAATGTGGACCAGACCCAAAACAATTAGAGTCTGAAGCCAAGTGCCCCTGATCACAAGCCCAGCCCAGCCAGACACAACCATGATCAGCCAAACACCAGACCTGGAGCGAGAAAAACACATTTGGTTGCCGTAAGCCACTGAGATTTGGGGATTGTTTGTTACAGCGTATCATTGCAGCAAGAGCTGACTAATACAGCAGAGACGTGCATCTGTTCAAAGCAGGAAAAACACTAAGACTAATGCAACCCCGAGGGGAGCATTTGTCTGGATGAAATGACAAAGGGCTAAACCCAGCAGGGCACCCCTAGGGCAGATTTTACCCTCAGGGGGCCACCAACCAGGAGCACGGCCTCCGGGTATGTGAGCAGAGCTCTGGCGCTGGCCGCAGGCTTGTCAGTTGCGGCCGGCAGGCACCTCTGCTTTAGGCCACCTCCCTCTCTGTATTCAAGTACACGCAGTTGCACTATTTGCTGAGTTGCGTCTTTTTCCAGAATTTTATTCTTTGCAATAGAGCCAGGTGGTTGGATGTGTAAGACAGTGTTTGTCAAGCACGCGGCCCCGGCCCGGCATCTGGTCACTTACACGCGGGGTCGCTGTCACTAATGCAGGAACGTGCTTGGTTTCAGGCCTTTGCTACAACGCTGCCCGTGACCTCGTCGTGGGTCTGGAGAGAGCCACCATCTCCCACACTCCCAGCCTCCTGGGCCTCACAGAGGCGGCTCCTGGGGACAGGCCGGCTTCAGAGGCTCTGGGGGCTGAGGCTGGGCATTCACATGCACACATAAGACAGAAGCCAGATTAGCCAGAACCCAAACACCTACTCTCCTCTGATGAACAGGGTGGGGCAGGCAGCCAGCATGCCCCGGACCCCCAGCCCATCTCCCCGCTTTCCCCGTCCTGAGCACGGGAGGAGATCCCATTAGGCACCGATCGCCTGGCCGTCAGGTGAATATCCGGCCCAGGGATTAGGCGCAGAAATCCATTTAAGCAGAAAATCAGATTTGATAGCCCCTCTGAGAGCCGGGGACAAAGGAGCAAAGCTCCAGGACCCACCAGGACCAGCTCAAGGCCCAAAGCAGCACCCACCTTTTACTAAGAGGTTTCTCTCAGTAAAAACAATAAAACCTTTCTTGAAGTATGATACAGAATCGGGGATCTCAAGCCCTGCCCTGGGGAAATGTGTGTCCCTGGGATTTCTCCCCATCTTCCTGGAGAACGTTCCCCAGTGTTTCCGAGAAGGCTGGCTGGCTGCCTCCCACTGTGGGCAGGACCTCGGTCCTCGGTCCTTGCCCCCGCTACCCACCCTGCAGCAGGCAGGGGAGGCGTTGCTCCTCCGAAGCCTCCAGGCTGCTTACAAGGCTGCAGGGCGCCCGCCTCGAAACTTCTCAACCTGGCTTCTGCAAGCCCATTATCCTGTAGCCGGCTTCTAGTGAAGCCACAAGGACCCTGACGGTCTCCTCGCCAGCTGACAGTGTTCAGAGCTGCAAAGGGCCGGCTGTTCCCCACCAGGCTGGGGGCATGGAGGGGGGAGGGAGGCCGCGTCGTGGCCCCCTCCAGGGGAGACCGGATGCCCCATCAGGGCTCCCAGGAGTTGAGGGCAGACGCAGAGCCCCCCAGAGCCCCTTCCCACCCCCGGGCCCACAGCTCACCTCGCCCAGGGCCTGAGGAGGCGTCTCCCCTTACCTGTGCGGAGGCTTCTCGCTATCCAGCACGTGGGTGGTACCTCCTGGCCCCTTCCTGGGGAGCAGTCCCGGACCCAGTCTGAGGCTCACGTCCCAGGTTGGGGCATGGGTTGTGTGCGTGTGCGGTGGGGTGCCTCTGGGAGCTGGGCTCGAATGTTCCTGGCTGCCACCTGCCACCAACCCGTCCCGGGGGGCGGGGGGGCAGCTGCCTGAGGGGAGACGCGCCAGCCGGGCGGGCCCGCCGTCATCTGCCGGGAGCCTTTCGCTCACCAGACGCCCGCTGGCTGCTCCCAGGCTGAGGCGACTGGTTTATTTTTAGAGCCCGGCCCTTCCCCAGACGCCAGGATCCCAGCTGAGATTTCCAGCGGCTCAAAGTAGCCCCTTCTGGGCTGAGCTGTTGCTTACTGGGAATGTTCTAGAAGAGACAGACGGAGGCTTTAAAGGCTGCGGTCCTCAGTGTCCTCGTCCATGAAATCCGGGGCTGGACCGGAGTCTCCGAGACCCTCTGACGAGGATGGCCCCCAACTCAGGCGCCGCGCGGGGGTTCAGCTTGGGCGAGGAGCTCCCCTCCCCGGGCGGCCTCCGTTGCTTCTTCTTGAAGGTGGCCAGGGGCGGTAGGTACACCTGTCCGGAGCCGGACTGGGACCAGAGAAAGGGCTGGAACGAGGGACAGCCATGTCCGCCCGCTGTGCGCCTCCTCAGCCGGACCGAGGCCACAGGAGGCCAGGGACCTTGTCGGTCTTGTTCGCCATCATAACCTCAGCGCGTCTATTCCATAGTTGGCGCACGTCGTAGGTGCTCGGAAAACATTTAGTAAGGAGGGGAACACGTGCCCGTCCCCCGAGAGCACTATTAGCTTCCTAACGAATGACCTGCAAGATCACGGGACTAAGTACGCCTGACATACGCGCAGCCCGAGGTCTAGACAGGAAAGGAGCCTCCTCGGGTCCCCTGCCAGCAGGTGGCAGTGCCAGGGCTCCCTGGGGGCGGGGGAGCTCAAGCCCAGCTCACTCCCCATCCCGCCTGTGTCTGACAGCCAAGCGTGGGACATTCCACTTTGCCAGTCTGGCACTGGCCTTGCGGCCGCCTCACCCGGACACCATAAACCTCACCTCCTCCGCAGACCCGGAGCCGCTGATGAGGTTCACCGAGGGGCAGCTCTGCCTTCTGAATCCGTCCGGTACCCTCGAGGGACAACTCAAGCCAGTTCTGGATGTTTCTCCGCGGGAGGCCCCAGCACCGCTCTCGACCTGTCGGGCGAGGCCTTGCCCTCCCCTCTGTCAAGCCAGGCAGTGATTCTGCTGCTGGAACTGGCGGGGCTGCAGGGCCGAAGGGGAAGGCACGGGGCACGCGGCGGGCCGTCAGCCTGTGCTCATCCGCTTTGCCTCAGCTCGTAGGGCAAGGAGCGTCCTGAGCCGTGTGTGTGTGTGTCTGTGTGTGCGTGTGCGTGTATGCACGTGTGTGTTTGCTGAGTGTGTTTGAGCCTCACCCAGTGGGGGTATAACCCCTTTGCAGACATGCAGACCCCGTTGTCCTGCCTCTACCCACCTGTGCCCGGGGGCCCGCCGTTCCTCTGCAGCCGCCCAGGTGCACACCACCCCTTCTGTTACCTCAGGGACTGGCTGGCTGGTCTCCCAGGGCCCTGAGAGGCCTGGGGACTGGAAAGGCGACCCCCCCCCCCATGCTCCCGCCCTGGGGAACAGGAGGCACGTTGCCTGGAGGCTGCGATGCAGCAGCAGCCATCGGGCTCCCCTCCCCGGAAGACAGATGTAAGCCCACCCAGGGCCCCTTCCAGGCCCCAGGGCTACTTGCAGGCAGGAGAGGGCCTGGCGTCTTACCCGGGACCGTCCACCCCTAGGGATGCTGACCAGGCGCAGCCAGTGGTCCCTTGGAGGGGCCCGGCTGCACTCTGCAGCAGCCGGCAGTCCCAGCACACCCCTTTGAGGCTGGTCTCCCCGGTTCTCTCTCGGGGCCTCCGCTCTCCCGGGCGCCTGTGCAGGAGAATCCGTGCTTCGTGTCCCCGACTTGACTCACGCCTGCTTCTTCCATCGGGGTAGAAACTCCCCGCGGGCCGGACCACTGCTTATGCAGGGCTGCGAGGGCCTTCGGTTCCTGTTGGTCGGTCAGATGAACGAATCCACCAAAAGAAGAGCTCAGAGGGTTCGAGCCGTCCACGTGACGTCACACTGTGCAGCCATTTCCAGCGGGTCTTCTGAATGATATTTAATAGTCTGGGCAAATGTTCACAGCATGAGCAAAGTGAATACAGTAGATTACAAACTGTCACTGTGAAGATGTACGTTGACGGATACGGTCCCTGCATCCGGGCGGAGAGTAACCCCTCCCAGGCCAGCCCTTTCCCTGCGTGCCCGGTCCCTTGCTTCCTGCCAACGCGTGGGGTTGTGACAGTGACCATTTGCTGAAAGGACGGATGGGTTCTTTCATCCACCGCCACTCCTCCCTGCAGCCAGCGGATACTGCGGAGCACCTACTGTGTGCAGGCTCTCTTCTCTGCAGCCTGCCAGCTCCCAGCCTGATCTGCTTTGACTGCTCCGACATGCCGGCTGCATCCCTACCGGCCCTGTGGCCCGAGGCCCTGCCCCTGTTCACAGGACTCAGGCTGAGCCCCGGGGTCTGTGCTCTGGGCTGAGCATCGGAGGAGCCCGGGGCTCATCACCCTCCAGGGCCAGAGCCCCGAGCACCAGCCCCCTCTCGTGAGTCCTGCCGGCCCCGTGTTTGGGCACCGGATGGGCCACCGGATTCTCTCCACTGCTCCCCACCCCAGCCAGGACACACCACACCTGTTTGTGATCTGACGGCCATGGCACTCCGATCCTGGGCTAACTCAGGGTTTCTACTACTGGGTTTCCCTTCTCCAGGGGACTGTGAAAATCCACCCCCCGCCCCCGCCCAGGATGGAGGCCCCGAGCAGGGAGAAAAGAGAGAGATGGCAGCTGGCATCCCAGCTGCTGGTCTAATTCTAGGCCCCATCTTGCCTCCCTGTCACTCATGGGAAGGGGGAGGGGATGGGATAGACGGAGACACCACAAGACAAGGAGAGAGACACGTGGACAGGAACCCAGAGATAGAGATGGACGTCCAGACAGAGAGAGGTGGAGACGTAGGGAGGGAGAGCAGGAGACAGACAGAGAGAGGCACGCGGGAGAGGCTGGAACAGAGAGGAGAGATGCCGAGAGGGACAGCCAGCCAGGGGTCCTAAGAGAGGAGAGAGAGAGGGGAAGAGACAGAGGGAAGGGAGAGAGACTACCTCTTCCTCCAGGAAGCCCTCCAGGCTCTGAGCGTCCATCCGCCTGCCCCTTTCTGCCTTGTCCCCCAGCTCCCTCCCGGGCATTTCCCCCATGCCCAACCTGGTCCCCTCTGGTCCCTGGCATGTCCGCCAGGCCCCTCTGTGGGGTCCCGAGGCCGGTGAGGATGAGCTGAGGAGGGAGGGTGGGGCAT
This sequence comes from Kogia breviceps, assembly GCF_026419965.1. Classification (NCBI taxonomy): domain Eukaryota; kingdom Metazoa; phylum Chordata; class Mammalia; order Artiodactyla; family Physeteridae; genus Kogia; species Kogia breviceps. Next base: position 98,236,976 of record NC_081321.1, read on the forward strand.
TGACCCCGCCTACCCACAGTGAGCAAAAGCTCATCCTGAGGATGCTGGGGGACACTTGGGCTTGGGGGCCAAGAGAGTCCGAGAAGGAGGGCCCCCTGCCCCATGGGCGGACCAGCAAGTGGCCAGCGAGCAGAGTCGGCAGCCCAGAAGGCGATGGCAGAGGAGGGCCTGCGGTGCCCGCCCACCTGAACTTGGGCTCTGGGTTGAGAAGGTTTTCCGGCTGAGAGCTGTCTGGTGGTCCATTTTACAGATGAGAAAACCAAAGCCAGGAGGGTCAGAGTTAGGTGCCTGTGCTCCCTAACCCCCGCACTGGCAGCCTCTCTCTATTCCTTTGTGCCTCTCTAGTCCCTTTGGCAGCCTTCCTGGTGGCGAATGCTTGCACACTTCCAGTAATGGGGAGCTCACTATCTGTCACGGCAGCTCCTCCATGGACACAGTGCACGCTCTCCAGCTGGGCCCCTATCCCTTCACGTTTCAGTGGCTCAGGGAGCAGAGGCTTTGCCCACAGCCTTGCGGGCTCTGGTCCACCTCTGTGCCTTATGGCCATGTACCTGGGCTTTTGAAACTTTCCGTAGAACCCACCCTTGTGCCTTTAAACCCCCTTTTCCTGAGTGAGAATGGCCAGCGCTTCCCACCTGCCAGGTGTATTTGAGTGCTCACATGTCACTGTCAATGCCCGTCCTAAACAGTTTGTTGTTTACTTATGAATTGCCCCCCCATTCTGAAAGGTCAGGCCAAGCAAGCAGGGGCCCCATCTGTCTCGTTCACTTCTGCACCGTCAGCAGTGACCATTGCTTGGCACATACCAAGTGATCAGGGGACATTTCCTGCCAATCTGATAATCTGGAGGAAGAGGGAAGACACACAGCCTCCGTGTTCTAGAAGGAGATCCCTTCTCCTGGCTCCCTGCCCTACTGGGCCCCCCCCACAGGTGGCTCCTCCATGGCTCAGCCTGCCCCTGCCCTGAGCCCACCCTAGCTCAGTCGGGGTCACCTAGCCCAAAGATGGGGGCTGGGGGCAGGGGAACCAACAATGCGTTGACAGGAGCCCAGGGTCCAGCATGGGGCCCAGGTCAGAACAGGTGCATTATTTGTTGAAAAGACTGTCCTTTCTCAGCCCTTTCGTTTTTCTTCATTTTAAAAAACTCTCTGTTCTTAAGTATGGATCACTGCTACTGGTCTATTTTTAAGGTTCCTGTATTTCCCCCCTGTCATCTCTAACACACTGTGAAGCCGATCCAGTGACGTTTTCATTGCAGTTATTGTACTTTGTAGTTCTAGAGTTTGCATTTTTTAACAGTTTTCATTCTTCTGCTGAGTTTTCCTAGTTGTTCATTCATTAATACCATATTCTTCAATTTCTTAAAGATGTTTTTCCTTTAATTCTTGGAACATATTTGTAATAGCTATTTTAAAGTCTTTGTCTGCTAAGCCTAACATTGGAAACATCTCAAGTTTAATTTCTGTTGCCTGCTTTTTTCCCCTTAACTGTCAGTCTCATGTTCCTGTTTCTTTGTGTGTCTAGTGATTTTTTTCAATTCAATCCTGGGCATAGTGAACAATGTATTGTAGAGATATTGGATTCTGCTATCATCCTCTAAAGAGTGTTTCTTGTTTTAACAGGTAGTTAAATTACCAGCTGATGCCTTTGAACTTATAGAGATTCAGCTTACACTTTTTTTAAAAAAAATAAATTTATTTATTTATTTTTGGCTGTGTTGGGTCTCCGTTTCTGTGCGAGGGCTTTCTCTAGTTGCGGCGAGCGGGGGCCACTCTTCATCGCGGTACGCGGGCCTCTCACTGTCGTGGCCTCTCTTGTTGCGGAGCACAGGCTCCGGACGCGCAAGCTCAGTAGTTGTGGCTCACGGGCCCAGTTGCCCCGCGGCATGTGGGATCTTCCCAGACCAGGACTCGAACCCGTGTCTGCTGCACTGGCAGGCAGATTCTCAACCACTGCGCCACCAGGGAAGCTCTCAGCTTACACTTTGTTCGTGTGAATATGGAGAAAGCCAATGTGTTCCCTCAGTTCCTCTTAGTCGACAGGAATTACCTCTGAACTCTGTTTTCCTTGCAGATCTTTTGCGGGCTTAGTTTTAGGTTTTATTAGGAGGGGTCCAGTTTAACTCTTGCCCTGATACGTGGTTCCTAACTCCTAAGACATAGCCTCTCTGGGGTCTCAGCTGGATGTCAAGAGTATTAACAAACTGTTGAGATTTCTCCATTACGACCAAGCAGCAATTTCGGTGTCCCTCTGTTTTTTCCCCCAGTTCAGCTCAAACCTCTAGTGTTTCCAATTTGCTTTCAGTCCCATAGGGTCCACTCTCTGAAAGTCTTGGATGGTCTTGCTCTGAGCACGTACAGCACAGCCTCCAGCGGCGGACTCATCGGGAGACCCCCACGTCGACTTCCGGGGTCCCCCCTCCGCACATCTCCTCTGTGATGCCTTCCCTTGCTGGTCCCAGCTGCCCTGACCTCCCACTGCTGTCTTCGCAGCTCACCATGGCCACTGAGCTCGGCTAAGCCCCAGGCCCCTGTGCTGCACCCAGCAAACTCTCCCCTGGAAGAGACCTGGTGATCGTGGGCACCCCTGTGGGCTTTCCTTCTCTCGAGGGTAACAGCCTTGCCCCGCCTCTTGCCCACTTCCTGCCAAGAGTTGCCTCATATCTTCATCCAATTTCGTAACTGTTGACCATGGAAGGGACAGCTGAGTGCCTTAATTCTATCTTGGCCAGATGGCAAGTGGCTTCACTCCCTGGCCCCCGATTCTACTTAGAATAGAATTCAAGTTCCGTGTTTGGTCTTCAAGGCTCTGCAATCCCTATTTCCCTCTCAGATTTCACCCTCATGCTCCATTGTCACTTAATCTCCAGGCACAGAGGCCTTCCTTTTGTTCTTCAAGTACGCCAAGCTCTTTGCTACATCTGGGACTTTGCACCTGTTCCCTCACCAAGTGTTCTGAGCCCAGATCTCTGCAGGACTGGTTATTCAGCTCTCAGTTCCAAATCACGGTGTCAGAGAGCCTTTCCCAGGCCAGTCTTTGTAACAAAAACTACAGTTCTCTGCGCCTCCGCATTGTTTATTTTCTTTATAACACTGACTGACATCTGAAATGATCACACTTGTTAACGTTTTTATTTGTTTCTTCTCTGTCTCTCCAAACAGAACATGCGCCCCACGGAGCAGAAGTGCGTCTGTCTTCTTCCCCGTGGTGTCTGGGGACCAGGCTCAGGCCTGGCACGCTTGACTCCTTTTAAGGATTTTAATTGGCCCCTCCCCTTCCTCTGACACCCGCTCGGCACCCTTATTTCCTGAATGAAGAGTCGTTTCGTTGAACGTTGTTTTTTTTTTTTTGGGGGGGGGGTACGCGGGCCTCTCACTGCTGTGGCCTCTCCCGTTGCGGAGCACAGGCTCCGGACGCGCAGGCGCAGCGGCCACGGCTCACGGGGCCAGCCGCTCCACGGCACGTGGGATCTTCCCGGACCGGGGCACGAACCCGCGTCCCCTGCATCGGCAGCCGGACTCTCAACCACTGCGCCACCGGGGAAGCCCTGTTTCATTGAACGTTGAACGCGAAGGTAGAAATCTGTCCTGCACTTCACGCCTTTCACCCCGCCTCCGCCACCTGCTGTGCTGCCCCCTTCCACCAGCAAGCAGGCTCCCTCCCTCCCCACTCTCTCTCTTTGTTCTCCAGGTGGAATGAAACAAAACCCTTCCCTGATTGGTCTGTGTCTATCAAAAGGCTTAATAATGCTCCCACCCTTGGGTCCGAGACAAGGAAACAGCTGGAGGTGTCACAGACAGGGCTGAAACAGGGGACACACAGCAGGACGCTTGGTGCAGGCTTGGAGCTGGGTTCAGAGTCCCTGGTCCCAGGGGTTGGGTGACTGATGGGTATGAGGCCGTGAGATCAGGAAACCAAGACTGGGCATTACATCCTACAGCCCACATGGGGGTGAAGCCTCAAGGAGGGGGCTTCACGTGGGACCCCTGGAGATATAGGAAGGTCACGGGGGAGGGGAGCCCGGCAGGTCTGGCACCAGTGGGCTGAGGTCAGTTCTCTGGGCCCCCCAGCTCCCTGGCTGCACAGAGGAAGCGCTAGTTTCCACAAGAATATGCCAGAGCCTGGGCTCTCCCCGCCCCTACTTGACCAACGAGGTAGAAATCGCTGGGAGCCACTGGCATCAGGATTGTCAAGAGTGGCTCCCATGCCTCAAAGGTGTGCCCAGGATCTGAGGATCTGAATGTGCCTTGGAGCCCCTGGAGGAGGCTTCCCCAGCCGCCTGGGCGGGCAGGCCCACGGGTGTGCCCCATACTGCAGCCTTAATTAACTGTCTGTAAATTCCAAATCGAGAGCCACAGCTCTCTCCCGACTGGTAACTCTGCCCATAATTGATATTTGTTTTCCTCCGTTCCCAGAGGCAGTCAGGAAGTAAGACGTCTCTCCTGCTATAAGGCTGATCTCAGCCTAAGACCCTCTGGTGGCGGTGAGTGAGGAGTTAGGGCTGGACCCAGGGACCTCCCGCCCCCACCCCCCACTGACCCATCCTGCCCCTTCTCTTCCGCTGTGACCCTGAGCAAAGCAGGGGGGTGGACCCGGGCACCCGGAACCCTCCAAAGTCTGCCCGTCCTCAAAAATACCAGCTCTTTTTTTTTTTTTTTGGCCTCGCCACGGCTTGTGGGATTTTAGTTCCCTGACCAGGGATCGAACCCTGGCCCTCGGCAGTGAGAATGCAGAAACCGAGCCACTGGACCGCCAGGGGATTCTCACCAACTCTTTCTCAAAGATGAGACGGTGTCCCCTAAAACCATCTCTGGAATGTTCTTGAGGCAGCTTCTGCAAAGATGCCTCCTGGGCCCTTGTCTGGGAGGAGCTCAAGACAGTGGGTGGCACTGAGTATGTGGGGGAGGGGATGTGTGGGGGAGGGGAGGTGGGCCCGTCCTGGGTTCAAATGCCACCTGTGCCTCAGACCCCCGTTCTCCCGTCAGGCAGTGAGGATAACGGTGAGGCATCAGCTCACAGCCCACGGTGGGGACAAAGGAGAACAGGTGTGCAGAGGTGCTTCAAACATGCTGAGCACGTGCTTGTCGTCATGGCGACGGAGATGATTCCTGCATCACGGAAAAGTGATTTGGAGCCCCGGCTGACTTAGCACGAGCGGGCAGCCGGCCCGAGACGGGGAAAGGAACCCACTCCCTGCGGTGGGCAATTTCTGGGGTGTGAGTCAAGCTCTCGGTCACACCACTTCACCCTCACACCTCCCACCCTTCTCCTCCTTAGCAGCGGGAACTTTGGGCTAATTATAGAAGTGAACTAGTTACCAGGGGCAGCTGACTCCACATAGTATAATCTGTGAAACACGGGCTGGCACGCTGCAGGCCCCCTTCCTCGAGGGCTGGGGAAGCTGCAGGCTGTGGGGTGATCCTGGGAGGGCCCTGGCTACTCTGTGACAGTCCCCCCATTCTCACCTCCTCCCCCGTCTTGGCTCAGCTGGTGAAGCTACAGAGAGGCCTAGGGCATAAGCTTGATGCTGGGGAGGCCATTTAGCTATTCTTGGGTGCAATGTGGCGATCTCAGGTGGTCCTCTAGTAGTCAAGGTGTTCCAGCTTTTTCCTAGCCCAGGCCTGGGGAGCGCCTGGCACTGGTCTCACCTCTCCTCTGCTGATGCCCTCGGAGACGGGGCCGGGAAGCTTTCCCTGGATCCCAGCTGGGCCTCGGACTCCTTCTCAACACTTTCCCAGGCAGCCTCTGCTGATTGATCAGGGCTGGCATTTGAGATGAAAGCGATTTGCCAGCCCTGCCTTAAATCTTCCAACTCTGAAAGAATCCAAGAAAAATGTTAGCCCTGGTGTGAAGCAACCCGTAGCTGTACAGAGGGAACCCCTTGGCAATGGGTGGGCGACCTTCTCCTTCGGAGCAGGCTTGAGCCCTGAGTAGAGAGAGAAGAGGAGGGACGCTAAAGAAGAAGTGTGACAGCATCGTCTCCCCCGAGGCTCCTGGTCTGCTGCCGGGGTTCTCTGCTTCCTCCAACCCCGTCAATCCTCTGATTGCCTGCTCCCAAGTTAAGTTGCCCTTTGAGGGAGGAGCACCGCAGAGGCCACAGTGGCCGAGGGTCAAGCCCCAGCTCGGCCACCTAAGTAACTCAGACAGTTACTGAGTGTCTCTGGTCCTCCGCTTTCTCGAATCTGTAGAAGGAGGGTAACATTTCCTGCCTTGAAGTTATGCTGTGAAGAATAGATGCGTTAGTAGATGATTTTTTTTTTTTTTTTTTTCCGGTACGCGGGCCTCTCACTGCTGTGGCCTCTCCCTTTGCGGAGCGCAGGCTCCGGACGCGCAGGCGCAGCGGCCGCGGCTCACGGGCCCAGCTGCTCCGCGGCACGTGGGATCCTCCCGGACCGGGGCAAGAACCCGTGTCCCCTGCATCGGCAGGCGGACTCTCAACCACTGCGCCACCAGGGAAGCCCAGTCGATGATATTTAATTGATGCTAGGAGTAATCCTTTGAGGTCACAGTTAAATTGTCAGTATTTCAAAAATTCTTAGTGGTACCTAAAATACAAGGGCCCCACGATGGGCAGGGATCTCCGACTTCCTGGAATATGGTGTGTACATTTAGAACCGTGCCTGGCACGTAGTAAATGCTAACAAACGTTAGCTGTTATTATTTCCATATAAATCAGGGAAAGTGCAGATCTTGTTCTGTTGCCCTCTCCCTACCCGCCATTCAAATAAGGCAAATAAAACTCACTGAAAACAGAAGACCTTGTCCTGGGGCTTCCAAGAGTGCGGGTAGGGGAAAGGTCTGCAGACTGGCGCTCCAGGGGGGCAGGAGGGGTTCCACCACGCTCAGGGCCTTGCTTCTTTTTCTCACAGCCACACTATTCTTCCGCAAGATGGTTCTTCTTGGTCGCATAATATTCTCTGCCACATAAGCGGTCTGTCCTTTTCCTAACAAGCCCTGATAGCTGGCGATTGGGCCTGGTTCCACTTTTCCATGTTATACAGAATTGCCTGGCTCATATCACCAGTGAGTCCCCAGAATAAAGTCCTTACACGTAAATTGCTGGAGAGAAACGATCAGATTTTTCAAAGCAGATCTTTGGTCTCTATAATCGACTTGCAGTTTAGGAAGCGTGATCCCGTTTTACAGAAGAGGAAACAATCCAGCATATTCCGTGCAATCAAGGTCACCTAGAAAGCTAGCAGCAGACCAGGACTCACAGCATGACCTGGAAAAGACTTGCTGCCGTGCTTGGTTTGAAACACCTGTCTCCGGGCCTCTGGGAGGTCTGAGAAATCTCGGGAAAACCTTAAAAGGTTTCCTCTCGTTGGACTTCTCCGGGTCTCTGCACTGATGTGCGTTAAGAAGTTCAAGCCTCGGAGACCAAGTTCCCGAGAGGCGGGATTTGTAGGTGTTTATTCTGGCCTGCGAGCAGGTCTTGGTGGCCAGGCGATCTCATTTTCAGCTGTAACTGTGCGTCTTCCCTTTTCTCTAGAGCTTTCTCTCCCAGCCAAGTGGCTGACCCGGTCACTGGGCTGTGAACTAATTACTTGCAGGCGCACAGCTCTGTCAAAGAGCGCAGAAAAACAATTTTAGAAGAGAAATCCCTTTTTCTCTCTTGGTGGCTTTCATTGTGGGAGAAAGGGACAATTATGAATTACATCAGAGCTATTCTGGGGCAGCCAGCAGGGGCCAGGGGGAGCCTGGTCTCAGCTCTCCAAGCCGGGGCTGGCTTTCCAGGGGCCAGGCCAGGGGGCATTTCCTCTCCCCAGTCCCTCTCCCACTGTGCCCGGGAGCCAGGAGCTGCTCAGCACCCGAGTGTGGATGATCTTGGTATGTGTGGCGTCATCAGATCACAGGAGGCCAGAAAACCGTAACCAACATCTAACACAGCTCTTTCACTTACAGCAGGGACCTGGGCTCCCCCCCGAGGGCAGGGGACTTGCTCAAATTCGCACAACCAGACAGGTGAGGGCCTGGGGCCGGGACCCTCCTCTCCCGAGTGTCCCTCAGTCCCAAAAGTTTGGAGGAGGGGCGGCATCTGGGGTTGGCATCCCTGGAAACCAAGACGGGGGGTTTAGCACAGAAGGCCCGGGTAGGCAGAGGGCTTTCGGTAGATGTCTGCAGTGGTTTGAACGGTGGCCGCCAGAGGTAGGTCCACAGCCCCAGCCCTGGAACCTCTGGCTGTGACTTTATTTGAAAAAGGGTCTTTGCAGATGTGACTGAGTTAAGGGTCTCCAGATGGCCTCCTCCTGGATTATCTGGGAGGGCCCCAAATCCAACGACAAGTGTGTTTTGTTTCGTTTTGTTTTGCTGGCCACGCCACGCGGCCTGTGGGATCTTAGTTCCCCGACCAGGGATTGAACCCGGGCCCCTGGCAGTGAGAGCTCGGATTCCTAACCACCCGATCGCCGGGGAAGTCCCAATGGCAAGTGTTCTTATACGAAACAGAAGAGGAGAGGACACAGGCAGAGAAGGGAAGGCCATACGGCCCGAGAGGCAGAGTGGAATGATGTGGTCACAAGCCGAGGCAAACCAGGGGACGCTGGCAGCCCCCAGAAGCTGGAGAAGGCAGGAAGGAGGCTCCCCTTGGGCGTTTGCAGGGAGAGCAGCCCTGCAGACACCTTAACTTCAGACCGCTGGCCTCCAGGGCTGGGAGAGAGAATTTTCTGTTCTTTTAAGACGCGAACTTTGTGGTGCTGGACTGTGGCAGCCCCCCAGGCACAAAACACCGTGTCTCTGCAAGGAAGCGAGGAGGACAGAGAGAAGGGCTGCTCCCCTACCCCTCGCCGCTGCAGGGCGCTCGCGGGCTGGGGGCACCTTCAGGGGTGTCCCAACCTGGGGCATCAGCTGCTCAGTCCTTGGGCCGCCCGCGGGGAGGGGCCGGTTCTCTGTGGCAACCGTAGGGACGGGCACGGCAGCCCCGAGGAGCATCTGGGCGACACGCGACAGTCCCCCCCCCAGAGAGGCTGACAAAATTGTCTGCAGAAAAGTGGAAACTCCTATGTGGCAGAAGAATGAAAACAAAGTGAAAAAGACATATGCCAAAGGAAGAGAGGCCTCTTGCGACATATATAATGAAAGCTTAAGAGCCTTCTTTTGCAGGAAGTGTGCTAGAAAACAGTAAGAAAAACACAAACAATAGAAAGAGAGGTAAAACAGTGAACGAGTGAAAAATAAAGAAATGCGTTCCCCTTCACCAGTGATCAGGGAACTGAAAGTTAAAACAATGCCGTATTAGTTCTCACCCATCAGAATGCCAACCAAGAAAGGGTTATGACGTTGCAGTCAGGGGAACTGGCTCTCTCTCAACGTTCCGGTCTCAGGGGGTCTACAGGGTCTGCTTTTGTGAAAGGCCAGGGCATCAAAATCACAAATGCAAGCACCCTCTTGAGTAAGAAAGTCCACTGGTTAGAGCCCCTAGTATAAAATATTCATCAAGGGGCTTCCCTGGCATGGCAGTGGGTAAGAATCCGCCTGCCGATGCAGGGGACATCGGTTGGAGCCCTGGTCCAGGAAGATCCCACATGCCGCGGAGCAACTAAGCCCGTGCGCCGCAACTACCGAGCCCGCGTGCCGCAACTACCGAAGCCCTCGCGCCTAGAGCCCGTGCTCCGCAACGAGAGAAGCCACAGCAATGAGAAGCCCGCGCACCGCAACGAAGAGTAGCCCCCGCTCGCGGCAACTAGAGAAAAATCCTCGCGCAGCAGCGAAGACCCAGCGCAGCCAAAAATATAAATAAATAAATTTATAATTTAAAAAATATTCATTAGGTGCCCCGAGATAACTGTGCATTTTGTTACAGCATCACTTGTCGTAGAGAGAAGCCGACACCACCTAAGTGTTCAGAGGAGCTGCACGGCCATCACCCGCACGGCACGTGTGCAGAGACCTCGGGTCTATTTATCCTGCTCAGGAAAGATGCCGTGAGATGTTCCAGGAAGACGATCCAGAAAGCGTACTTCTAGTATGAGCTTATGTGCAGGGAAAGCGCCAGCTCTGTACAAGCGTGTGGGAGTGAGAACACGTGATGGAGGCGAGCCTCTCCCCACTCTCCAAAAGGCCGGCTTCACACCTTCCCTCTTCCTTCCCACCTCCCACGTCCCACGTTCAGCCAGTGACCTTGCCTCGTTTTTCACTGAGGAGCCAGAAGCAACCTGGTCAGGCGGGTCCTGGCACAGCCCGCGTGCCCACTCTCCTCGCGGGTCTGTAAGACGGACGCATGTCCCTGCCCCTGATGCTGACCGAGTTCTCCCTTCCCCTCAGCAGCCTTTCCCCCCCCCGCCCGCCCCCACCGCCGCCGCTTCCTGCATCATCCAAACTCCCCCTTTCCTGGATCAATCCATCAGCACACAAGCTTCTGCTGGTAACTAGCGCAGAATGGCTAATGGAGAGGAGAGCTTTCTGCTGAGCTAGGGACAAATTCGAATGCACAGCCCGGCAGTGCTGTCTGGGACCCCCAGGGAGCACCGAGCTCTGGACACGGTGCCCAGCTGGGGAAGGCGGGACGCAGCTGGCAGGGCCCAGAGCCCTGGCACTGTGTCACCAGCTGCTCCAGGGCTCACTGCGGCCTGGGAACCTGGGGGCAGGCTTGGGGAGGGGATGTGCTGGCAATGTGGGTTCAGCAAACCACACGCTTGGCTTCAACGAACCCCTCCTTCAGAGACAGGATCCTCGGCCCTTTTTCACAAGGAGAGACTAACACTCAGACAAGTGGCCCAGCTGGGATGTACCCAGGATTTTGGACTCAGGGGCCACATGGCCCTCCTCCTGCCCCGTGCTTCCTGTATCCTCCCGCGTGGGGGGCAACCTCCCACGTGGAACTCTTGAGACTCATTCATTCCTGCGATCCAGCTTCTGGTTTGCTTTTGGTTTCGACAATTTTTTTACTAAAGTATAACAAACACACAGAAAGGTTCACAAAACATCAGCGTCCAGTTCCCTGAAGTTTTGCGAAGGGAGGACCCCCACGTGGACCACGGCCAGATTGAGGAGAAGAACGTCTGGATGTCTCCAGGCATCACCCAGGTGGTGGCCCACGCCAGAATCCCCTTCCTTTTTAAGGCTGAATAACACTCCATCCCGTTTTGTTCTTGACCAAGAAAAGGCACTGCCCAGTTATCACAGTACTGCACAATCCCTGACGAGCCCTGGAGCACGTGCCAGATGCCACAGGAGGAATTGGGGGTACAGCTGCAGAAGCAGCCCCTATGCAGCCCTGTGAACTGGGGACAAGAACGCACACTTTGCCATAGGCTTGAGGCAAGGGCGCGCGTCCGTGCAGGGCGGCTCTGAGCGGGGCCGGGCACGGCGTGTGCCCAGTAAGGACCCGTAGTTACCGTACTTGCTGGGCGCTCTGACGGGGCAGCTGAGCGGCCGGTGCCTGGCACAGAGCGTATGATCCCTAAACGCAGCCGCGAGGGGCACACCGGTGACCCAGCAGAAAGGCAGCCAAAGGCCTCGCTCGGGTCCCGCCTTTAACTCGCCCCACCTCTGCAGGGGGGGCCCTCCGAGCCCCGCTGGACAGATGAGGACACCGAGGAAGGGAGAAATGGGCTGCTGGTGATCGGATGTGCAGGCCTGGCTCTTGTGAGCCCTGTACTGGCCTCCTGTCCCCATGTCCCCACCCAGAGGCAGCCAGAGCTTTATAGGAGTGGGAGGAGGGCACACGGGAGGAGGGGAGGAGCTACAGGAGGAAGAGAGAGCTGCAGGCGTGGGGCTCTACCCCTGCCACACCTGCCTCGCTGCTGCCCATTCCATCTACATTGGAAGCTGGGATTCAAGCATGTGGGTGTTGGCCCAGGGCTCAGAGGCCCAGGCTTTACTTCCACAGGTTTCTAGTCTTTGCCCAGGCCTTTCACTGGCCCAGGAGAGCTCAGTAGAATCTGGCCTAGCCGGCGGGAGAGAGGTCAGCCTCTGAGCAAGGGAGGGGGCTTGGAGTCTCCCACGGACCAGTGGACACAGAGGCCCCTGAGGGCCTCCAGGCGTGCTGGGCAAGGGCAGAGCCCGCCTGGGCTTCAAGAGTCAGGGTTTGACAAGCTGGAAGGTCCTGGGTCCCCTGATGGGGGCAGAGGACAGTTCCCCGCAGCCCAGGAGCTGACCCTCCAGGCACGCTTTGCAGGGGAGGGAGCGGAGGCCCAGGGCGGGGGCCCAGGCTGGGGCCACACGGCCGGTGAGAGGTAGAGAGGCCCCCGGCGCCCCAGGACCGCACCTGGCGGAGATGGCAGCCATGTCCCAGGGGCCCGACCGGTGGAGACAGATGGAAAAGGGGAGGCGGCTCGGCAGGCAGCCGTGGGGCCGGCCGGCTGCAGCATTACCTGGGGTCATGTTCAACTGGAAGTGACAAGCCACAGAGTGGGGGCGCAGATGGCGGTCCGCGTGCTCCTCTGGACGGGAAACCTACCCAGCAAACGCTGGGCGCTCCCGCCTCCAAGGCTTGCACTTCATGGGGAGAAATAGGAACCATCTGGGCTCCTCTGCCGCTTCCCTGGGGCCCGGGGGCCAAGGACAAGGGCAGGGCGGAGGTACAGAGAGCTGCAAGGGGGAAGGGGCGTCCAAAGAGCATCCCCTATAAAGGTGTGGGGAGCCGAAGGCTGGCCTCACACCTGCAGCTGGGTCCGGGGGGCCCTCAGCCCATGGATCGTATCCCATTCCCACCCACAGTGAGGGGGCCCTGCCCTGGGCACCAATGATAATGATGTTGTTGGTAATACTCGGGCCTCTCCGGGTGGGCCCAGCCCGGGCCCACCTCCCTTGAGGCTCTGGGAGGGAGTGAGATGGGACCCGCCGGGGGTGGGGGGGTGGAGACCGTGCCTGGTGGGGCCCTCGGGGTCCGCCCACCCTGGGCTCAGCATGAGGTAGGGGTTAAAGCCATCCAAAGTCACCAAAGCTCGGAGCCTCCCCAGGGAACGGTCTCCTCGCAGAGCTGTGACCTGTCACCCCCCCTGCTGGTCCCTGACATGCTGTGTGGCTTTGGGCAGGGCGACCCCCTCTCTGGGCCACATCTCCAGGATTGGAGCCGATGAGCTTTGGGGGCCCTGGCGGCCCGGCGGGGTGCCGCCTCGGCCTCCTCAGACCGTTTCCCGGGAGCGCTCTTCCCCAGGAACCGGGGAACAAATCCACGTGCCAACTCTCCGTCTGTTCGTCAGTGTCAGCCTGCAGGCATCACTGCCTCGGTCCTCGAAGGCCCCACGTCTGGAGGAGGAGCCTACACGGGTACGTCGCCCCCCACCAGCTGTTCACCAGAGGCTCCGCCGCTCGCTTGCGCAGCCACTCCCAGCAGGAGCGGGACCTCCCCGTCTGTGTGTCACCGTCACCGTGTGCGTCAGCGTGGGGAGAGGCCCCGCGGGCCCGGGGCCACACGTCCCCCGGGGGCCCTGGATCCGGGTGCAAATCCCACCTGCAGCTCTACTGCGCAGTGCCGGCCAAGTCGCAGACCTTTGCGGAGCCTCGGTTTCCTCACCTGTAAAATGGGAATGACCGTGTCTGCTCTGCTCGCCTCCTTGGGGCGTCGGGAAGACTGAACGTGAGCGTGAATGAGGAAAAGCACTGGCAAACCGCAGAGGGCTGCGCCCAGGGTGGGGAGCACTGTCCAGACAGCCAAGCTTCGGGGCGGCCACGGCCAGGCATCAGCTCTGAGGGGTCTTGGGTCTGCCAGCTGCTGAGCGCGGTGCACACCTGCTCGCCTGCACCCTGGGCCTCCACTCCAGCAGGACCTTCAAGCTCAGTTAGGGTCCGGGTGTGAATAAGGCCAGCGGGGGTGGCTGAGCTCACCGAGAGCCTGGAAGGCAGAGCCGACGGAGTTTCGGGCCAGGGTTTGTGCCGAGAAGCTTCCAGAGCCTTCCTTCTCCCCTTTCCTGTTCCAGAGCTTGTCTGAAACCAGGGCCCTGAAAATCTCAGAATTGGGGTGCTGGGGGAAGGCCAGGCAAAGCATGGGGGGAACCCAAGTGTTCCCTCTTCCAAGCATTTAGGCAATGGCGTGGGCCTGCTGCACAAGAGGCTGGTGGGAGAACCAGGAGGGGATTTCTTTTTCTAGATGCCTCCCGAGTCTCTGGCAGCCCGAGGGCCCCAGCGTCCCTCCTTCCCTCCGCCGGGCTGTGGCAGACGGGCCAGATGGCGCCTGTGCTGGCCTGTGCAGCGCTGGGTGGTCCAGAGCACCCTGCCAGCATCCCTGCGCTGCCACGGGCTGGGCTCCTGAAGATTCTCCCTGCCTCCATGGGAGCGCTGGGGGCCAAAGGGCAGGACTGAAAACAGTCAGCCCTGGCCTAGGTCCTCGCCACTTTACCTACCCACCTTCCTTCCAGCCCCAGCTTTGTTGGGGGGGGGTGAACATGAAAGCCTGGGGTCCCGGTTTCCATAGCAACTGCAGCAGCCGGAAGACTCTGGCTCAGGCTCCTAGAGGGCAGGGGCTGTCCCTCGGGGCCCAGCAGCCGGGCTGTCCTTTCAAACCCTCTGGGTCTTGGTTCCCCGCCCCCCCGACTCTGGGCTCTGCTCGGCACTCTGGCTCCTGGGAGAGAGCATCGGGGCAGGAGCTGGCCTCAGTCCCAGCCCTGGGCCTCAAATACCCGGCAACAGGCCCTGGGGATGGACCAGCCCACATCGGGGGGCGGGCTGCGGCCTGCGGCGGAGGACGGATCTGCCACGGGGGCACCGTGCGCCGTGAGCTCAGGGCCAGGCACAGTGGGTGCCGTCGAGGCAGACCACACAGACCCCCGTCTGATGCCTGAGCCCCTGCCCTCCGTCCACCCTGAGTCCCAGCACCCCGCAGGGGTCCTGCGGGCCAGGGTAGGCACAAGACCTGGAGAGCTGCAGAGCGCAGGGATCCCCAAGGAATGAGCCCCTGGGGCCAGGGCGCACCCCCGCCCGCCGCTCACCTCCACCCCACCTTCTGCTTTGGACTTGGCAGACTTGACAGTCTGCTCTCTGGGAGGCAGGTGACCCGCGCCCTGCTTTGCAGGGGCCGACGTGGGGGCTCCGAGGAGCTTCAGACCTGGCCGGGGGCCTGACCCGACTCCAGGCCTCCCTGGCCCCCACAGACGGAGAGCTGACCTCAGCTCTCAGAGGATACGCCTGGGGACCCGGGCACAGCATCCTTCAGGCCTAACTTCAGGGCAAATGCTGCTGAGAGGCCAAAGGGGACCAGACACCCCCATGGTCCCAGGGTTCACTGCCTCACTGCAGTGAACCCTGCAGTGAACCCTTGGCCACAGCCGCCTGGGTGAGGGATGGTAGCAAAGCCCACCCTGCGGGGTTGAGGGGTACGCGGGGGGGGGTGTCTCCTGAGCACAGCGGTGTGGGGAGGGACAGAGCTGGGGCATGCGTGGAGGGGGCTCTTCCCTTCTCCGTCCCCCAGCCCCGCGCATGCCCCGCCTGGCCCTGGCACCCTCCATCCTCCTGTCGTAGGAGTCCCAGGTGACCCCTCCCAGGAATTTGCTCTGACTTGCTGTCAGTTCCGCTCTCTGGCGTCCACGGTCCAGCGCTTCCCCACCCCCAGGGAGCTTCCCGTCGTGAAGGGGAGACACTGCTCCTGCACAGGATTGAGGCTGCGGAGAGAAGCTGCTGGATTCAGCCCTATTTGCTCTTGAATTTCAGAGAAGGGAAAGCAAAGTGAAACAGAACCGCGTGGGGAGGGGCAGGGGGGAGGCTGCCTGGCCCAGAGCGCTGCACCCCCTACAGATGATCGCACGGGGGCCCCGCTCCAGCCCAAAGACCCCACGGGCCAGCAGTTGGCCTTCCTCAGCCCCTCCTGGCCGTCAGCCCCTGCTCAAGCCCTCCTCAAGGCTCTCCCCGGCTGTCATGCAGAGGAGTACTTTTTCTAATAACCTTCAGTGTCTCTGACTTGTATCATCCAGCAGCGGCTTTCAGGATTTACTGGGATTTCCCCTGACATGGTTTGACAGTTTCTTTGAGGAATTGGACAGTTTAGCTGCAACACTCAATTTATCTGCGAGCGGCATGTTCCGGTCCCCGGGCCACCAGGCACCGCTTCATGCCAGCTCTCGGGGACAAGCCGCAGGCCAGCTCTGCTTTTGACAGACTAAGTGGCCGCCCAGAGCGGGGAACCAGCCGGGGGCAGCCGCGCTGCAGAGGCTTCTCTGAGGACGCCTGGGAAGCACGTAGTATAGGATCGTGTTCTCCGTAACTAGGGTTTGGGGAAAAGCGATTCTGGAGCCAACGCAGAGAAATGGAGATGATTTCTCCAGGAGATGGGAGCTGAGCCGTGGCCCTGCTTCGTGCAGGATCTCGGGGGAGGAGGCTTTTCCTCTCTCGTGTGCAGACAGAAGGTGTCTTTGGAAAGCAGGGGTGAGCCTGGGTTATGAGGATGAGGCGGGAGCTCCCGTCTCAACGCTCAGAATCTCCACCTCCCCTCCGGACACTCTCGCCGGCTCGGTCCCACTCATGTCACGTGTCACGCCTCCTTCATCCGACGCCTGCTTCCCTTGGACCGCGTGGCTCTCCCCACCTGGGGTGCGGGTGGGCCCCCTGCTTCCGCAGCCCAGGACACCGCTTCCTGTTCCAGGCTCGGCTCTCAGGTCCCCCTCCCAGGGGAACTCGGCCTGCGCGCCCTTCCCCCCCCCCTCCTCCCGGTTCCCAGCCCTTCGTGCAGGCGCAGACGAGATGGGCGCGGGCGGCGCGCTGCATACGTGCTCAGACACCTGCTGCATCCTACTCCAGGCACGTCATCTGCGCCTTCCGGGACAGACGCAAGGAAGACGTCTGCTCAACATCCGTCTTGGAGCCCCTACTAAGTGCCAGATGCCGCCAACAGCTGGGTCTGCACCGTAGCAAGACAGAGCTGCCAGGCGCTCCCTCCCGGAATATTCCTCTCAGAACCTAGGTCAGATGAGCCACGTGGCTGAGGTCGCCTCCGTCCGGAGCCGGTGACAGGCCCTGGGATGGCAGGCGGGTGAGTTGGCCTCTGCCTGGCCACGTACCCTGTGAAGCTCCGTCCCTTGCTGTCCCTCGAGTCTCCCGTCTCGGGCTGCAGGGCCAGGTGCCAGGGCCACAAAGAGAAGGCGGCATCCAGCA
The DNA here is from genome assembly GCF_026419965.1 of Kogia breviceps. NCBI lineage: Eukaryota > Metazoa > Chordata > Mammalia > Artiodactyla > Physeteridae > Kogia > Kogia breviceps. The sequence continues at coordinate 98,254,001 of NC_081321.1, forward strand.
AGCCCTGTGGAAGCAGAGGCCAGGTGTTGTCATCTACTGTTGGGAGAAGAAGGGCAGGCAGGAAGTAAAGAGGTAGAGGAGGAAAGATGGAGGGACAGAGGAAGGGGTGAGAGGGCAAGGGAAAAGGAGCTTGGGCAATTCTCGGAGGAAGGGCCTCCATTATCGTGATGATGGCCAGGAAAACCCCCCTTAAGAATCTTGCCGGGGATACTGGCTCTCTGCACCATCCTTTCTGTATTCTTGGGACTGCAGAAGGAGGTGCTGTCCGGCCGAGGTCTCCAGAACAGCTCTGGAATCCTCCTGGGGCCAGGATGGCGGGGTGCGTAGAGCCTTGGAGCCTGTCACGTCGCCCCATCGCTGACCTGCCGCCAGGCCCAGAGAGAGACACATGGGCCCAGCTCCGGGGGATGGGGGTGGTAACAACAGTCACCAAAAGGAGAAAGTGCCAGAACAGTTCAGCTCAGCCCCAAAGGGCCAGGCGCATCGGACTGGGGGTCCCTCTGGGTTCCCCAGCCCTGTTCCCTCCAGACACCCATCCTCTCCACAGAGGGTCTGGCGGCACCTGGGGACACACATTCCGAGCGCCGCCTCTGGGAGTGCTCCCAGGACACATCCCAGCCTGACGGAGCCTGACCCAGAGGAAAGATGCAGGTCCGGGCTGGGCCTCGGACAAGGGACCTCTCTGAGCTCCGCCTTCCCCAGCTGTAGAATGAAATACGCCGAACCCTCCATGGCGTCCCCGTGAGCCTTGAGCGTCTCCCGTGGGCGTGCTTTCACGGAGCCTGGGGCGTGGCGAGCGCCCGCCGCGTGGACTCTTTTGGCGCTTCTCCTGCCCTTCCTCCCAGGTTGCCGGGAGGACCGTGCGGAGCCAGGCTGTCTGCCCGTGGCCAGCCCTCGATACCCCCTCGGCAATAGGGTTTTTCACTCCCACTGCCTCCTTTGCACGGACTCAGGCAACGGCCCGCCAGCGGATAAAGAAGCTTCTGGATGTCAACAATGCAGAAGAACCACGCGTAGGAGGCAGCCCTGCACTTGGTGTGAGCAGGAAAGACGCAGATCCAACTAGGCTTCGGGGTCAGAGACTTGGGTACAAATCCCAGCCCCACCTCAGGTCCCCGTGGGAGCCTGAGCCGCAGAGGATTAAGCGAAAGAGCGCTCAGAAGGACCCAGCGCGGTGGGTGACGCAAGGCGGGCACCCCACGGTCACGCACGCCTGCCCTCCCGCGGCACCCAGGACGAGGCCCCCGGCTGTGCTAGACGCTGAGGATGCTGTGTTAACAGGCAGCCGCAGCCTGTCCTCATGCGGCTGGAAGACCAGAGAGGGAGATCGTAATCGGTAATAAGTTAGCAAAACCCGCAGGATGACCGATGCATTCATCAGCAACATACTTTTTCGTTTATTTCTGTCATCGTATTTTATTTTATTTTAAAAAAATTTTATTGGGGTATGGTTGTTTTACTATGTTGTGTTAATTTCTCCTGTACAAAGTAGCAAAGTGAATCAGCTATGTGTATACATATATCCCCTCTTTTTTGGATTTCCTACCCATTGAGGTCACCACAGAGCATTTGAGTAGAGTTTCCTGTGCCATACAGCAGGTTCTCATTAGTTACCTATTCTATACATGGTATCAACAGTGTGTATACAAACGCCTATTTGACAGATATTTACTGAGCATGTGCTTTGTGCCAGGCACTAATCTAGAAAAGAAAAATTGCTGGGCTTCCCTGGAGACGCAGTGGTTGCGAGTCCGCCTGCCGATGCAGGGGACGCGGGTTCGTGCCCCGGTCCGGGAAGATCCCACGTGCCGCGGAGCGGCTGGGCCCGTGAGCCATGGCTGCTGAGCCTGCACGTCTGGAGCCTGTGCTCCGCAACGGAAGAGGCCGCAACAGTGAGAGGCCCGCGTACCACACACACAAAAAAAAATTGCTAACGTGTCTTATACACTTGCTTTATACTCAGGATTGTGCCTCTATTACCCCACTTAAGCTTCACAACAGGCCCATTTTACAGAGGAGGAAACTGAAGCCCAGAGCATATAGCATGCTAAGTAGTGATGGAGCCTGTGCTCATATCAGTAGCTGCCTCCCACTTGTTACTGAGTGTTCTCCAAGGGCCAAAGGTAACATGGTCCCTGCCATCCCAGAGCTCAGAGTCAGGTAGGGGGTGACATTAATCATGTAATTCCATTGCTTCAGGGACTGGGAGGGAGAGGGACACGGACAGTCATCTATCATAGGGGATTGCCAGGTGGGTGAGATCAGGGAAGGCTTCCTGGAGGAGGTGATGCTTAAGCTGAGATCTGAAGATTAAGCAGGGGTTAACCAGGTTCAGAGGAGAGAGGACCTACCCATTCTACTCATACTACTCATTCTTTGAGATCTAGCCTCCCTCCTCCAAGAAGCCCTCCTTGCCCTCTCCCGGGCTGGGCTCCCACATTACAGCTGTACATCTCTGTCTGAGCCGGAGCCCCCTCCAGTCTGGGAGCTGCCACGGGGCAGGACCAGGGCTGGCTCCTCTGCGTCCCCAGCGTCACCCACCTGGACACAGGAATCACAGAGGGCCTGGGGAACGGCAGGTCGTATGGGCTGAGGCCAGAGGGAGGTGCAGCCGAGGACCTATTTGTCTCACGGTGTCAGCTGCGTTGGGTGAGAGGCTCACGGGAGTTCCGGGGGCCCATGCTGCTGTGGAGAATTTTCGGCCAGTGACCTGCCTGCCCTTGACTAGCCCCTGATGTTGTTCTGAGTCTGGGGCTGAGCGGCCGGCCAGGTGACCCCCTCCACACCCCCAGGAGAAGCTGGAAGGAGCATCTATCTCTCCAGGCAAGGCTTGCAAACGTGTGCATTGGAAGAAGCAGGGGACAGCCATGCTGTCCATTTTGGAAGAGGGCCTTTTTTTCCCCTACGTCACCTTGGTCTTTAGCTTGTACCCAGAATGGCACTGGAGTCTGTCGGCTGGACAGGCAGAGGCTGCCTGGCTGCCAACACGAAGTGGCATTTGCTCAGGGAGTTCTTTCTGATTCAGACGAAGGCAGCATGAGTCACCACACATTGACCTGACAAGGGACAAGCCGGAGCCGTCGGGGAGTCTGTGTCGGGGCCAGAGGGGACAGTCATGCAGGGGGCGCGGGTCCCTGATGCCTCTGGCGGCAGAACAGTCAAATAGTAACAGCAGAAGCTAACTGAAGCCACAGAGGTTCAGTGTGAAGGCTGAGAGTCCAGGAGTGCCCGTGTGCGCAGCCTGCCAGCTGGGGGGCCGCAGGGCCTGGCACGTCCTCCTTTTGGCCTCAGTCTCCTCATCTGTAACGGGGCGGGATAATCCGAGTCCCCACGCAGAGGATTGTTGGAACAAAGAAGTTGGATGTGGCATGTCCAGCCCCTCCCAAGCCCTATGGCACACAGTGGTGCCCAATTAATGCTCGTTACTCACACACTCGGAATGTGTCATGGACCTGCCACCAACTGGCCAAGGCTGACTTGAGATGAGCCTGAGAAGCCCAGGATGGCAGGAAACAGGTCGGGCCAGTGCCCTCGAGCGCCAGACCCCACGAGCCAGCCCTCATCCGGGTTTGCAGGGCCAGGGCCAATTCACTGCGGCCCGCCCCGCCTGCAGAAACCCCTGGCTAGGAATTTAGGTTAAAATAGCTTTCTCCAGACTCCTCACAAACAAATGCAAATCCTCTCTGGAGGAATTCACCTTGAAGCCAAACGTGAAGGTGGGATACAAGGAAAATGAGCATCTTACAGAGAAAACAAGGGATCAGGGCACCGCCAGTGCAAAGGAGCAGAAACCACACAGCTGAATCAGCCCACGGCGTCTTCAGATAACTGCATTATTAGAGGTGTGCAAACAAAGTTTGTTTGATATGATTAAAGAAAGGAAAAAGGAGAGAATTGGAAATACGGGTTAAGAGCAAGAGATTCAAAAATGACTTGAGCAGATTTGAAAAAGAGCCAAATAGAATTTCTGGAAATTAGTGAAACAGTAATTGTGTAACTTGTTGCAATCGCTTTGGAAAACAGTTCGGCTTTATCTTATCTAGTGAGTGTGGAGGTCAGCAGACGTGGTCATTTCACTTCCACGTTTTTAGAGAATCTCTTGCCCATGGGCACCAGGTGACTGTGCCAGAATGTTCCTGGGAGCACCTTTTGTAACAGCAAAACAAACAAACCCACACAACAAAAACAGAAAGAAAGAGAGGGAGAGAGAGAGGGAGGGAGGGCGGGAGGGAGAGAGAGAAAGAAAGAAAGGGAGAGAAAGAGAGTAAGAAAGGAAGAGAGAGGAAGGAAGGAAGGGAAGGAGGGAGGGAGGGAGAAAACTTTTTGACAGGCAGAGATGTCCAGTCCTCAGAGAGGCTGGCTTGTGAGGTAGTGAGCTCTTCATCACTTGCAGGATGAGGAGCTGAGACTGATGACTCCCTGTGAGGATGCTGTGCTCTGAGGTCTCAGTTTGCTCTAAGGTTCTAGCAGCTGCCTGATCACAGGACCCCTGTCTGATTTCTCTCCCAAGATCCCAGCTTTGGGCAAGACACAGAGCCCTTATTCAGTGGACATTTCACTGAATGAAGGAAGGAAGGAACGAACGAATGAAGTGACTACGGTCATCTTACTTCCCTGCCGTGCAGGTGGCCCCGCCGCCTCGCTCTGGGGAGCCCCTGCCTGCACCCAGTCTCCCAGGTCACGTGACTCACAGGGCCCCCAGGCTGGAAGGCGTCCAGCTCACATGGCCTTCCGGCCCTGCAGGCGGAGCTGGTCTCCCCCAGGAAGCAGAGCACAGCTGCCCTCCTCTCCTCTGCCGTGCGCGGCCCTCATCTCTCTGAGCAACCTGCTTCCGGACGGCCCCTGTCCAGGGTCAGACAGGCCTGCGGGCCCCTCCTGCCGGGGCTGCCCCCGGGCCGCGCGACGTTGGAGAGAAGAGAGTGGAGTGGCCTCTGGACACGGAGCCCTCGGGCCCTGATGGGTCACCTCGGGGCCGGCCAGGGCGCCCGGCCACCCCCAAGAGCGCCGTCTGTGTATTCACGATGCAGCTGCCCGCGTCCAGGTGCTCTGACCTCTAGAGACGTGGGAAGAAGAGCTGCCGCCGGTGCAGCCCCGAGCCTGGGTTTCCCGCACAGCCTCAAACCAGAGGCTGGTGGTGTCGGGGGCTGTCCATCCACCGGGTGAGCGCACGTGGGTTCAAATCCCAGCTCCTCCCTGGGCTGTGTGATTCGGGCTGAGCTCCCGATCCTCCTGCCAGAGAGCGTGGAGCGTATCCCCAGCCACCGACCCGGCCGAGGCGAAAGCGGTGCCCGTGGAATTGACGCCCCGTGACCTGGGGCCTTCAGGGCGCCCGGGGGGCCTGCCGTCCAGGGCTGGGCCACAGGAAGATGATTCGGGCAGCCCGGGCCGATAGCACACCCAAGCCCAGTTAGCCACCTGGGAGAAGCCGGCCTGGATCAGCCGATACGCAAACCTGGAATCGAGAACACGCGCCTGCTGTGATGCCTGCAGCTCTGGGGTGTCTGCTAAACTGGCTAATTTTGGAAAAAGCTGACTAATTCCTTCTCTGCTCTTTGGATTCTTTATGTGTAACATGGAGATAAGGCTGCCCACGCGGCAAGGTTCCCAGAGAACAAGAGGACGCACCCGAGTCGGCCAGGCCTGCTTTGGACCCGCAGGTCCCCTGCAAGGACAGGGAGAGAGCCGATCTGAAGGCTCTCCACCCACCAGGAGCGGGGGGAAAGGGACACAGAGCCCGAGGTTCCGTGGGGACCATGGGTCGCCCCGCACCCGCACCAGTTACACCTGAGGAAGCTACAGTGCAGGAAGGAAATCCCGCAGCACGCGTGAAAACCTCGGCTCATCAGTGACAGACCAGACAGGACACCGGGGTCCACCAGGTTGGGGCCTCCGGGCGCACCCTCAGGGGAATCCCGGAGGCCAGCCACCGCCGCCCGGCCCCAGTCCAGAGCCCAGACCCCCGCTCTGAGGACAGGGCTGGGGATGCAGATGACGATGGCGGAGGCACCGACGCCCGCCTCACTGGGGAGACAGCCTCTGTGTCACCTGTCCCCGCTGCAGGGACAGACGGACGGACGCGCTGCCCCAGACCAGGGACACCCACGCACAGCGACAATTACTCCACGTCTGGGAGCCGCGTGAACGCCGTGTGATTCCAGCGCAGACGCCTCTTAGAATTCCGTCCGTGAAAGTGGCCGCCAAACCGATCGCTGAATCAAAGGGAGGAAGTCAAACTCTGCAGGGTGAATTAAACAAAAGAAACATCAGCGTACCTGTTATGTGCTGGGCGCTCTGCTACAGACGCTGCATTTGAAAATGTAGCCTCGTGAGACCTGATTGATTATACACTTTATTGATGAGGAAACGGAGTCCCAAAGACGCGAAACAATGCCCAGGATCGGGTAGTAGTAACTGAAGACCGCTATCATTCATTCAATATTTAATGAGGGCTTCCCTGGTGGCGCAGTGGTTGAGAATCCGCCTGCTGATGCAGGGGACACGGGTTCGTGCCCTGGTCCGGGAAGATCCCACATGCCGCGGAGCGGCTGGGCCCGTGAGCCATGGCCGCTGAGCCTGAGCGTCCGGAGCCTGTGCTCCACAACGGGAGAGGCCACAACAGTGAGGCCCGCGTACCACAAAAAAAAAAAAAAAAAAAAAAAAAATATTTAATGAGCGTCTGGTCTACGCCAGACACTGTGGGCCCTGAAGGCTATGCCCTTAACCTCCGCCCTGTACTGCCTCCCAGCCTATGGGTGTTTGTTTGCACATTTGCCGATGCTTGCTGTGCACCTGCCCTCATTTGAAGGGCACCTGGGCTTCTCTGTGCGTGTGGGAGTCCCCGGGGGTCACATAGGGCCCCCACGGCCTGAGCCCCCGTCCCTCCACATTCCTCTCCAGGGCCCACGTCATCTGAACAGGACAGAGGGGCTGCCGTGGAGAAACGGAAGTGTGGGGCTGGGGGCCACGTCCAAAGCCAGCCACGGTGTTCCATGAGGCTGCAGAGTGACCTGCTGTCCTGAGGTAGGAAGGAGGCATGTCCTCTCCTCTCCTCCCAGGCACACACTCCCTTGAAGCCGGGCATGACCGTGTGACTTGCTCTGGCCAAGGAAACGTGAGCAGAGGATACGTGTTGCTTCCAGGCAGAAGCATTTAAGGCCATTCCCGCTCTCTGCTGCTGCACTGGGCAAGGTGGTCCTGTCTCAGAACTGCAGCCGCAGGATATGGGCCCCCCGGCCAGCCCAGACTGCTGGGCCATCTCTGGGGGGGCTGTGGCTCTGGGGGAACCCCCTGGGCCTGTAGCGGACTTTGCATGGGTAACAAACGCAATTTGGGGTTAAGCCACGGCAGCTTTGCGGTTGTTACTGCAGCATGATTTAGCTTAACCTGACTGATTTAAATCTATTGTCAAGTTGAAGTGCAGGTTACAAGACAGCCTTGATTAATCCATCCGTTATTAATCGGGCACCTGCCCTGCCACCCCAGATCTGCCACCCCTGATGCCAGATCGCGGGTGTGGTGCTTAGAGCTGCTCAAGTCTAAGCCCTTCCCCCAACTTACACAGGGAAACCTATAATGTGAGGACAGACCGCTGTGCTGATGGCTGTACAAGGTCACGTATGAAGTGGCAGTTCTGGCACATAGTAGCATCTCGCTCAACTAAGATGAGCCCTCTTCATAGCAGCTGCCCACACACCTGTCCTCAGAGGCCTCATCCAGGTGTCAGGAACTAAAACCATTTTTACCAGGGAGAGCGTCTTGGCCCAGGACCAATTCTTTATACTAAAACAAAAACAACCCCAAACCTCTGTGGGGACGCTCCAACGGAGGTGATTCAGGCCACGTCAAGGTGAGGGGCCACACCTGGGGGCCATGCGCCCTCCTGCCCTGAGGGTCCCCGTGTCCCGTGGCAGGTGCACTCACCTCTCGACAGCCACAGGCTCTGCTGACTGGACTTGTGCGATGGCGAAGAGGGCTGCTCCGGGTTTGCTGTCTGCACATTTATCAAGGTCATGCTCCCCCGCCGGTACCGCCTTGAATCGCGCTGAGAAGGCAGAATGCCCAGCAGGAGGTAAACGCTGGGCTCTTCATGTCCCCACAAGCCAGGCTTTGGCAACGTCTCCTGCCAGTCCTTGGTGGAGGCAGGGAGTTAGACTCTTCCCTCAGGGGACGTGCCCCACACTTGGTGTGTGAACACGCCTTGGGGTCCCCTTGCTTCCAGCACCCAAGGGGGTTTGCCTGACATGTCCTTCCTGGGAAGGCGGCCAGGCTCAGCATCACCCCCAGCGCTGGGGCAGGGAAGGGGCCCCTGAGGTCTGAGCCCGGCTAGGCCACCAACTCCCGGGGGCCCTGGGGAGCATCGCTCCCTCTCTGTGCCTCAGTTTCCCCCGGTGTGGCCAGCAAAGCCATGGGACGGCGTGGACTCTGGGGTCAGGCTTCCTCAGCGCACTCTTGGGTCTCCTGCTTCCTAGCTGGATGAGGCAGTTCACGGCCTTGGGCCTCAGTGTTGTGAGTCTGTGAAATGGGGATGAAAATGGCCACTTTACCCGGCGGGCAAATCGTGGCTCAGATGAGATACTTCTCCCCACGGTCACTGAGGATAGAAATCAAATCAAGACATCTGGTCCAGGGGTTTCAACTTGTTCACCCGATTGTTGGCCTTTAGTCCCAAGAGCATCATGACCCACACCGTGGGTAGTGAGTGCGTCAGAGGTTGGAGGGATCTGTAGCTTAAATCTAGTTAGGAAGTAAACAGCCCTCCCTCGGGGAAAGGACCACGGCTGGAGGCTGCCCTAGACCTTCTTTATCTCGAGAGATGCTACGTTCAACAGGGCTTGAGCGTCAGTTGCCTCTTGATGCCGTTAAGCTTCTCCTGAAGAGTCAGACGTGTGTCTTTCCAGAGACCTAGGGAGAACATGAACCACTCTTTCCTGGGAAACTGGGTTCTGGAATGTCTTCCTGTCCAGAAAGACCAGAGCAAAGCATGTTGGGGATGCACAGGTGTGGGGCAGGACCCCTCCAGGTATTCACGGCGGTGGACGCAAGCTGGAAGGGAGGCGGCGGAGGCCTCGGGGCCCCAGGAGAGAGACCCCAGTGGACAGGGACTCTGGGAAGGCTGGAAGTCTGTCCTCAGGCTTTCCTGGAGAATCGCCACCGCCTAGTTCTCACAGACGCCCAGCAATGGCGCTGAACAATTCTCAAAATATCAAGCTCCTCTTGCCCACTTGATCTTAGTGAAAACATCTCAGAATATTAAATTCTTCATGTTCATTTCAGACCCTATAGAGATATTACTATGCACTGGCATTTGGAGCACCCTACGTCATCATTTGGAAGACAATTGATGAAAAGAATATTATATTATTTCAATTAAAAATAACAAAATGCATGAAAAAAGAAGCATAGTGAGCAAAGAAAAATTGTTGTCCTTTCCAAAAGGAGAGGCAAAAGAGGGCAGGTCTAGCACTTATAAAATCTTCATTGCGTTTAATGAACGTTTAGTGAAACCCTGCTATGAGTTAAGTGCTGAGCATGTATCGGTGAAAAGACTTCGATGTCTGACCTTAAGGAGTTTACGTCCCAGAGGTCCACTGGGTCGCTGGACCCGTGGCCACAGCCATACACGGCGCTCTGTAAGGGGAGCACGTGGGTTCCCGCTGGAGGGGTTTAGGGGCAGTCTTTCTGATAAACTGACATTTAAGATGGAATCTGAGGGGTTTGCTGGACCAAGGCAGAGGGCGGCTAAGAAGGGAGAAAGAATGGTGTCTTGGAACATAAATAAAACTGTGTGGCTGCCTCTACGTGTGTGTAAGTGTGTGTGTCCATGTGTGTGTGAATGTGTATGCACGTGTATCCCATGCCTGTGTTCGTCCGTGTGTGTGTGCATGCGTGTGCATGCGTGTGCGCGTGTGTTCGTGTGTGTGCATGCGTGTGCGTGTGTTTTTTGCACACGGGAGGTGAGCTTAGTCCAGCTGACATCCTAGGACATACTTCCTGCAGTGGAGTGAGCCCTGCCGGAGCCCATGTGGCCACCCTGGGAGCATCTTCCTTGGCCACTGCATCTGGAGGCGGGACCCGGGGGCGCTGGCTCTGTCTGTGCAAAGGTTCAGGCCTGTATCAGGGCTAAGCCCCCGTCCCTGTCTCCAGCTCTGGACACCTGTCCCCCTCACGCCTCAGGTGGCCCCTGGGGATTGGGTTCCTGAAGGTGCCGTGGGCCAGGGACAAAAGCCAGGGTGCTTTCTGAGTCATGGCCTGAAATTTGGACGTCAGCCTTGAGATTTCCGTCTCTTAGCAACCTCCTTCCCCAGCCGGCTGCCTCCAGGCCTGGGTTATCTGTCAGCCGGGGCTGCAGACACAGCTGTGTGCACCCCAGGCTGGTCTGTACCTGGTGGGGGGACTTTTCCAGTGGGTTTCTTTTTTTTTTTTTTTTTTTGCGGTACATGGACCTCTCACCGCTGTGGCCTCTCCCGTTGCGGAGCACAGGCTCCGAACGCGCAGGCTCAGTGGCCATGGCTCACGGGCCCAGCCGCTCCGCAGCATGTGGGATCCTCCCGGACCGGGGCACGAACCCGCGTCCCCTGCATCGGCTTCTCAACCACTGCGCCACCAGGGAAGCCCTCCAGTGGGTTTCTTGTATTGGGGTCACTTGTGCCGGCTCGGCCAGGAATGTAGAGCAGGGGTGTCAGGAGGGCCTGGCACGGCCCCCAGCCCCCCAGCCCCCCTCCCCCTGCAGCTCACCAGCCCCCCAACCCCCCTCCCCTTGCAGCTCCCAGCTCCCAGCCCGGCTTTGGGCAGAGAATTTCGTTTTTGCAGCCTTGCCAAGCACTTCATCACTGGACTTGAGGCCCCAGGCAGAAAGAGCTCCTTTGACCAAAGCTGTACTTTCTTCTCTGTTTGCAGGCTTGTCTCTGCAGGAGCTTTACTGGTGCTGAAAGGAGCAGCCACATCTGCCCACCTCCAGATGTTTCTCCACCAAACCCCCAAAGGCTCCAGCTTCTGCGAAGCCAGCTGCTTCGCTCCCATGGGACCAGGGCTGGTGGCCCCAGAGAGGCCCCTGGCGCCAGCTCCTGACTCTGCCCTGCCTGCTGCACACAGAGGGCTGCATCCCCTGCGACCTGCAGCTTCCAGGCATCTGTTTTCATTTCATCAGACAGGACGATCTTTGGCTGCGGTGGTTCAGAAAATGGTCAACAGCTCTGGCTCCAGTAGGGCGATTCCTCCAGGGCCCAAATGGCATCCGGCTTCTTTCCCTTTTCCCCTCTCCTCTTCTTCCCCTGTGCCTTGGTCTTGCCCTGCAGATGTCATCTTCCGTGGCTGGGAAGTTGGTCCAGCTGAGCCTCACCCAGGAAGCCAGGGAAAGTCCCAGAGAAGACCCTGATTGGCCAGTTTGGGTCACATGCCCACCCCCGGAAATCATCTCTGGGGGCCAGCTTCCGGCACACACCTGTTGTTGGCAGGATTAAGAGCCCCATGATTCATGGTCGTCCCAGGAGAACCACCTGTGTCCGCCTACTGTCTGGTCTTTCTAGACGCCTCTCCCGGGTCCTTTCTCAGATATTACAAGTAGGCTTTGCTCCCAACCTACTTTGCCCACTGTTTTCTCTCTGTCAATCTCTCCATCCACAGCACCCAGCTCTCCAGTCAAACCGTGACCCCTGCCTTTTTTCCCAGCCCACCCCCTCTGCTCCTCCGTGCCTGTGTCTGCCCATCTTCACCCTACATATCCCCCCAGGCCCAGTTCATATGCCACCTCCTCCAGGAAGCCTTCCCCAACGCCCCTCTAGAACTCTCCCCTCACCCAAGCCTCATTCGTCTTATTCTCCCTCCACCCTCCCCACAGGCTGTGAGGTTACAAAATACAGCCACACACTTGCCCGGATTCCAGATGCTTGAGGGCAGAACTCATTCCCCATCTGGACCTGGGATGGCCTTGAGTGTAGGCATCCCTTTTTGTGTCCCCCTTATTTTAGTTTGTTCCTAAAAAGACCATATGAGAGAACGCAAGCCTGTGTGAGTGAGACCAGGCCTGAACTCTCGCTCCCAACCTCCTCATCTGCTCATTATTAAGCAGCTCCTATATGTCTGTAACAGTCTGGGGCTTGGAGAATAGAGCTGCCAGCAAAATAGTCTCTGTCTTCAGGGAATTTATGTTCTACCTTGGAAAGGTGGACATAGGTAAGTGCTATGGAGAAGGGACTTAGGCAAGGGAAAAGGGAACAAGGGAATGTCTGCACCCAGTGAGCTACCCGTCCATCCGTCCACCCGCCCATTCACCTACCCACCCATCCACGAATCCACTCAATGACTCCTCAAGCCATCCTTCCATCCCCCCAACCATCCCATCCACCCATCTTCCATCCACCCAACAGTGACTTACCAAGCTCCACGCCAAGCCTTGGGCTGGGTGCTTTAACTCAGACATGGTTTTTGAGATCAAGGACCTCACATTCCGGCGAGGCACGTGGGCATGGATGGGATTCACTGTGGCGCGTTATGCTGAGTTCTTCAATTCACCTGCCACAGGAATGGAAGGGAGGCTGCAACTGATTCTGACCCTGGAAGCCAGGCCTCTCAGAGGAGGAGTTTGACAGGGCTCCCAGGGGATGAGTGAGAGCTCACCACCAGGGCCAAGGGAAAGGCATTTCAGGAAAAGGGAATAGCAAAGGCACAGAAGCCTAGAAGACATGCCTCATTTCGGTAATGGAGTATCATCTGAAATGCCTGCAGTGTTGGCTAAGACAGGGAGGGGGAGGCAGGCAGGGGCCAGATAGCTAAGGGTCCTGTGGTCCATGCCAAGGAGGTTAGGCTTCATCAGAAGGGCAGTGGGGAGGGACTCAAGGTTTTTAAGCAAAGGAGGAAGGTGAAGATTTTGAAGGCCATGTGTCAGCATGCAGAGCAAGGCTGGATGGGGGAGGGGGAGGGTGCCATTAGGAGGAGCCTGCAGTGGTCCAGGCAGGACATGATGGCAGTGGGCGGGTTGGGGGGGGGTGGAGGAGAGGGAGAGAGAAGAGCTTCAGAAGGGAGGGTGTGTTAGGGAGGAGCCCTGACATGAGGGTGGGTAACAAAGCCAGCCACTGAGATAGGGAACAGAACAGGAAGGGGGGGGGTGTCATGGTAGAGGGCAAATGCCACTTAGCGGCTGCTGAGGATGACGCTTCTATCATTGATCCAGGAGGAGATGCCAGGAGGGGCTGAAAAAGTAGGGAGATGCTTGGCCTCTGCCATACCCTGTCCTCCAAACTCTTCTCGTGTCTCCCCTCACTCTCTCTCTGCAGGGCTCTGCTTCCACAACCTGTCCCTCTCGAATGCCAACCTCCCGGCCTTTCTCTGGGCCCCTTCTCTTTACCCTAGGAGAACAAACATCCATAGCAAACAAAGCTCTCCAGCTAACTGAGTGTTTCCAACTCCCAGACTGCCATCTTCAACCAGATGTCTCACCTGAACTCCAGACAGATGGTCCATCCCGCTGTAGCAGTTAGTACTGCCTGTGACAGAGGCCTGAGCCCAGGGGCAAATGAGGGGCTTGTTATAGCTCATGAAAAAGTCCAGAGGCCCGGTTCAGCTGCTTCACTCCGACAATGTCATCAATGCCTAGGCTCCTTTGTCCTCCTGCCCTGTGTTCCTCAGCCTGTGACTATGATCCTCATGGTCACAAAATGGCTGCTGAGATCAAGCCACTACCTCTGCATTCTGGGCAGGAGAAAGGACACAAAGATCCAAAAAAAGAGGAAGTGGTATCTAACTCTGGTAGCTTTCTCAGAAGCCATCCCCAGTGACTGTCACACCTTTTGAGCCAGGATGGTGCCGCTGGGCCACCACTAACCACAAGGGAGGCTGGGAGAGAAAGTGGTTTAAATGGGCATTTTGCAGCTCTGACCAAAATCAGGGAGAGTGGCTATTAGCTAGGTGACCGGCAGCATCAGCTACAGCCTCTAAGAGTTCACTCTGGCTTTGATTACCACAGAGACAGGGAGCTTGTTCTCCCCCAGGGTGGGCGGACTGCAGCTAGGACCCTGAGAGGAGGTAGCAGAACTCCCAGGCTCAGGCTCTGGAGCCCACAACTCCTGCTTCAGGGGCAGAGTCTCTGGTAATTTCACAGACACACCAGGACTCTCAGATTCTTATCAAGAGTGCTCCATGCCAGCCATCAAATGGGATACATTCATTTGAACCACATTTCTGGGTAATGATGCTTCCTTACACAAAACCATCAGGATTGTCTCCAAGACAAATCACCGCCTGGACCACACAACAGTTTTTCTGTTATCTCTGGGTAACCGGCCTCTGTGGAGTGATAAACAGCCCAGATTGAAACGCCGCTTCTGCAAATTGAACTCTGTGGGGCTGGAGGACTACCATTACGTTCATTGTATTCCAAAATTTTCCATTTATCTCCTGCCTGCCACTCCAGATCCCAGGTGGGTGTGTTTGTGCACATTTATGAATACACGTTTCTGGCTCAGCCCTTGGCTTCCTCTTTGAGAGGCTCTCTCTGGCTACCTGTGAGACCTCTGCTCTCCCCCTCTCTGTGTGGGTTTGCCTGAAGGATGGCCTTGTCCAGGTGCAGACGCTTTGCTTTAGATACGTGTGGGTTTGACGGACGTGAGGTCCCAATCTGGGGAGGTGGAGCCCAAAGGCAAGGTGCACACTCTGGCCTCAGAGCCAATTACCATCTTACACGAATCCTGACGTTAGCACATTACCTGCATAATGGTTGGTCTGTTTGCAAGCCGCCAAAGGGACAAAGTCCAGCCTGAAGTTCTCCAGTCACAGCACCCTCTTTGGTTTGAGGCTATTCCCACAGAAGGGACTTCTTCGCACGGAGGGGACACAGGGCTGGAAGAAGACCTACATGTGGGCCACACCTGCCCTGGGCCCCTGGGGTGTGCGATTGATCCAGCATCTGTGGGAGCTGGCGGGGCCGTGAGGCTGGTCCCAGGGGTCTGGGGCAGTCAGCAAACACCTTCAGCTCAGCACGGAAATGCAGTCGTGCTCCTCTTCCTCCAGGCTGGGAGGCAGACACAAGCCACTCCAAGATGCTCTGAGAGCTCAGACCAGGAAGGGACAGCAGCAGTTCTGCATGTATAGACCCTGTGCCCCTGGCCGCCTGCAGCAACCGAATCTGTTCACACATCCCCCAAGCACAAGGCGATGGCATTAATCACAGCAGGAGGTCATATAAACGCGCGAGTCCTTCCACTCAGAAGGTCTACTTCTGGAGCTTTATGCTGAGCCCGTAAGTAAGGGCATACGGGCAGGGGCGATTGCCTCCAACCTGCTCGCAATGATGAAAACGGGCCCGGGAACTGAATGGCTGACACTAAAACTGGTGGTGCCCAGCACCCTGGCAATATTCACTCACAAACTAAACCGCTCAACACTCAGTGCTAAGTTCTCAAAGGCGGTGGTGAAAAGTGGTTAAAAACATGGCCTCATTTCTGTTAAAAAAATCATTATATCCATCCATACACACACACACACACACACACACACCCCACGATTGAGCAATGGTTTCTTAGAGATGACACCAAAAGCACAAACAGACAAAGAAAAAACAGATAAATTGGACTTTGCTGAGATTAAGAACTTCTGTGCTTCTAAGGATACCACCGAGAAAGTGAAAAAAGACAACTCACAGAATGAGAGACATTGTTTGCAAATCATATATCTGATAAGAGATTTGAATCTAGAACACATCAAGGATTCTTACAACTCAATCCTAAGAAGACAACCAGTTAAAAAAAAAAAAAAAGAAAAGAAAAAGAAGACATACAAAGGGACATTCAGCAAATGGAAAAGATGCTCAATGTCTTTCGCCATCAGAGAAATGCAAACCCAAACACAATGAGATGGGCTCTGGGAGAGTTACAATGAAAAAGACAGATGATTGCCAGAATTATCAAGAATATGGAGAAACAGGAACCCTTATACACTGTTGGAATGTAAGATGGTGCAGCCACTTTGGAAAACAGTCTGGCAGTTCCTCCAAAGGTTAAACACAGAGTTACCATATGACTCAGCAATTCCACCCCTACCGAACAGAAATAGAAATATGTCCACAGAAGAACCTGTACACAAATGTTCATAGCAGCATTATTCACAGTAGCCAAAAAGTGAAAACAATCCAAAAGTCCATCAACTGATAAATAGATAAACAAAGTGTGATATATACATTTACACATTTATATAATTTACATATTAGCCATTATCAGAGATATGATTTGCAAACATTTCCTTCATTATGTGGCTTGTCTTTTCTCTTTTTTGATGGCGTGGTCAACCAGGGGTGAAAAAACACACAACATGAGGGCTTCCCTGGTGGCGCAGTGGTTGAGAGTCCGCCTGCCGATGCAGGGGACACGGGTTCGTGCCCCGGTCCGGGAGGATCCCACGTGCCGCGGAGCGGCTGGGCCCATGAGCCATGGCCGCTGAGCCTGCGCGTCCGGAGCCTGTGTTCCGCAACGGGAGAGGCCACAACAGTGAGAGGCCCGCGTAACGCAAAATAAATAAATAAATAAATAAATAAAAACACACAACATGAGAGCTGTGAGTTTCAGTTTTATTTGGGGACTTACTGAGGACTATAGCCTGGGAGACAGCCTCTCAGATGGCTCTCAGGACCTGCTCCAAAGAGGTGGGGGGAAGGTCAGTGAAGATAAGATTTTGGTG
The DNA here is from genome assembly GCF_026419965.1 of Kogia breviceps. NCBI lineage: Eukaryota > Metazoa > Chordata > Mammalia > Artiodactyla > Physeteridae > Kogia > Kogia breviceps. The sequence goes on from NC_081321.1 coordinate 98,270,666, forward strand.
AAGGGGGTACGTGCAATCGGTCGCTGCTAGTCACGAGGAACAGATATCTCCATTCATGATTTTAGTGCTTTTCTAGGTATGCAAAGATGCAAGAAACTGGGCGCATAAAATTTCCTCCTGAAAGTATTTAAGCATCTGAAGGTCTGTTCTGCCAGTTTTTCCCAGAGCACGAAGCGCCTCATTCCTGACCTTTACCCTGAATTCCTGATGACCTAATCCTTGCAGAGCTGGATGGCAAGTGACGTTCTTTAGTTGGCAGTGTCCTTTGAAGTACAACATTTTAATCTTGCTGAAGACCCAAATTACCTCTTTTTCCCTTGCTTGCGTGTGTGCAAAATATCTAAGAAATCATTGCTCAATTCAAGAGCACGAAGATTTAGGACTGGGTTTTCATCTAAGACTTTTACAGTTTTCCCTCTTACATTTAGGTCTTTGATAAATTTTGTGTTAATTTCTTAGTCCAGGGTGTGAGATAGGCATCTGACTTCATTCATTTGCATGTAGATATCCAATTGTCCCGGCACTGTTTGTTGAAAAGTCTATTCTTTCCCCATTTAATGATTTTGGCTCCCTTGCCAAAATCAACTGGCTGTAATCGTGAAGGTTCATTTCTGGTCTCTTAATTCTATTCCATTAACCTATATGTCTATACTTAGGCCAGTACTGCACTGTCTTTATTCCTGTAGCTTTGTAGTAAGTTTTGAAATCAGGAAGTGTGTGAATCCTCCAACTTTGCTCTTCATTTTCCAGATTGTTTTGGATATTCCGGGTCCCGTGAGTGTTTGTATGAATTTTGGATCAGTCAATTTATACAAAGAAGCCAGCTGGAATTCTGATAGGGATTGCATTGGATCTATAGATCAGTTTGGGGAGTATTTCCATCTTAATAATATTAATTATTCTTTTTTTAAAAAACAGGTTCTTATTAGTTATTCATTTTATACATATTAGTGTATATATGTTAATCCCAATCTCCCAATTCATCACACCACCACCCTTCCCCACCCCCGCCACTTTCCCCACTGGGCTGGGCCCGTGAGCCATGGCCGCTGAGCCTGCGCGTCCGGAACCTGTGCTCAGCAATGAGAGAGGCCACAGCAGTGAGAGGCCCGCGTACTGCAAAAAAAAAAAAAAAAAAAAAGACAACCCTCAGAATAGGAGAAAATATTTGCAAATGAATCAACGGACAAAAGATTAATCTCCAAAATGTATAAAAAGTTCATGCAGCTCAATATTAAAAACACAAACAACCCAATCAAAAAATGGGCAGAAGACCTAAATAGACATTTCTCCAAAGAAGACACACAGATGGCCAAGAGGCACATGAAAAGCTGCTCAACACTAATCATTAGAGAAATGCAAATCAAAACTACAATGAGGTATCACCTCACACCAGTTAGAATGGGCATCATCAGAAAATCTACAAACAACAAATGCTGGAGAGGATGTGGAGAATATCAATTACTCTGATCCATGAACATAAGATGTGTTTCCATTTATTTATTCTACTTTAATTTCTTTCAGCAATGTTTTGAAGTTTTCAGAGCATGCTATTTTGTACTTCCTTTGTTAAACATATTCCTAAGTGTTTTATTCTTTTTTATGTCATTGTAAATGAATTGCTTTAATTTTATTTTCAGATTGTTCATTGCTAGTGTATAGAAATATGATTGATTTCTGAATATTGATCTTCTATCAATGTCTTTTTTTTTTTTTTTTGGTGGCACCACGTGGCTTGCGAGATCTTAGTTCCCTGACCAGGGATCAAACCTGTGCCCCCTGCAGTGGAAGCGCAGAGTCCTAACCACTGGGATGCACTGCCAGGGAGTTCCCTGCTCTTATATCTTGAAACCTTTGTGATCTCATTTACTAGTTCTAATAACTAATTTAACTAATAATGTAGTTTAGTGGATAGTAGATTCCTTAGGATTTTCTACATACACGATTACATCATCTGCAAATAGAGATAATTTTACTTCTTCCTTTTCAATGTGGATGCCTCTTTTTCTTGCCTAATTGCCCTAGCTAGAGCCCCAGTACAATGTGGAATAGAAATCATGAGGGTGGATCTCCTTGTCTTGTTTCTTTTATATACACACACACATATATATATATAATCCTTATCTTGTTCCTGATTTCAGGGGGAAAGCATCCTGTCTTCCACCACTACATGTGATATTAGCTATGGGCTTTTTGTAGATGCCTTTATCAGATTGAAGAAATTCCCTTCACTTCCTAGTTTGTTGAGTGTTTTTATCACTCTTAAGTGTGTTGGATTTTGTCGAATACTTAATCTGCATCTATTGAGAGGATTGTTTTGTTTTTGTTTATTATTTTATGGATATGGTGAATTATATTAATTGATTTCTGAATGTTAAACCAACCTTGCATTACTAGAATAAGTCTCACTTGGTCATGGTGGACAATCCTTTTTATATGTTACTGGATTTGGTTTGCTAGTATTTTATCAAGGATTCTTACATATATATTCTTAAGTGATATTGGTCTGTAGTTTTCTTGTGATAGCTTTGTCTGGTTTGGGTATAAGAGTATTACTGACCTCAAAATGAGTTGTGAAGTATTTCCCTCCTCTTTGATTTATTTGGGAAAGAATTTAAAAAGAATTGGTATTAATTCCTCCACCAGTGAAGCCATCTGGTCCTGGGCTTTCTTTGTGGGAAGTTTTCTATACTGCTAACATCAAGTTCTTTACTTATATATTCAGTTTTTCTATTTCTTCCAGTCAATTTTGATAGTTTGTCTCTTCCTATGAATCTGTCCATTTCGTCTAATTTGTCTCAGCATACACTTTTTCATAGTATTTAAATGGTATCTTTTGAACTTTTCATTTTCTGTTCATTTCTGGTATATAGAAATCCAATTGACTTCTGTATGTTGACTTGTTAAACTCTCTTGTTTTGTTTTTGGTTTTTTTGGTTTTTTGGTGGTACGCGGACCTCTCACTCTTGTGGCCTCTCCCGTTGCGGCGGAGCACAGGCTCCGGACGCGCAGGCCCAGCGGCCACGGCTCACGGGCCCAGCCACTCCGAGGCACGTGGGATCCTCCCAGACCGGGGCACGAACCCGCGTCCCCCGCATCGGCAGGCGGACTCTCAACCACTGCACCACCAGGGAAGCCCCGAACTCTCTTGTTAATTCTAATAATTTACCTATAGCATCTCTGTAAGTAGAGACATATATAGTCACATATTATGTGAATAAAGACAAATCTGTTGCTACATTCCCTGTGATTTCACTCTTTTCATTTTGCCGTATCACACTGGCTAGGACCCCCAGTCCAATGTTGAAGAGAAGTGGGGATAGCAAGCCTCTTTGCCTTGCTGCCAATCTTAAAAGAAGAGCTTTCACCATTTTACCTATAAATATGTATCTTCTATAGATTTTTGGTGGATACCATCAAGGAATTTCTTTATATTCCTAGTTTTCTGAGAGTTCCTTTTTTCATGAGTGGATATTGAACATTATCAAATGCCTTTTCTATGTCCATTAATATAATCAAATAATTTTTCTCCTCTAATCTGCTGATTTAACAAATAATATTTGAGTTCATAATATTAAATCTACCTTGTAGTTTGGTTGGGTTTTTTTTTCATATTTTCTTTAGAATTTTGCATCTATGTTCATGAGTGAGATTCGCCTGTAATTTTTCTTTCTCATATTATCCTTTTCCCTTTTTTATATCAAGTAAAACTGGTCTCACAAAGTGAGCTGGGCAATCTTCCCTTTTTTCTTTCTCTGGAAGGGTTTGTGTAAGGGTAGCATTCTTGTTCCTTAAATGTAAGGTAGAATTCTCTGGTGAAACCATCTGGACCTGGAGTCTTCGTTGTGGGAAGGTTTTTAGCTACAGATTCAGATTTTCCTTTTCTTTTTGTGCCAATTTTGGAGCGCTGTATTTTTCTAGAAATTTATCCATTTCATGTAAAATTTCATATTAAATTGGCACAGTTGTTCCCATATTGACCTCTATTTAGATGCCTGTAGCTGTTGTAACAACTTATCACAAACGGCGGGGCCTTAAACCAACACAAATTTATTCTTGTACGGTCTGGAGGCCAGAACATCAAAATGGGTTACGTTGGGCAGAAGTCGAGGTATCAGCAGGGCGCGCTCCCGTCATGCCTTGTAACCAGCAGACCTTGTACGTGTGTGCGGTCCACGTCGCCCACGACCACGTTTCTCCTCTCTCTCAGTGACACGTGGAGACGGCGGAACCAGGATCCAAGGTGATCTTCAATGGGCTGAGGAGGCAGAGGAAGGGGAGAAAGAGACAGAGAGACAGAGAGAGACGGAGGCAGAGAGACAAAGGGACCGAGAGAGACAGAGACACTGGACACATCAAATGGAACAATTAAGCACTAGAGGAGCGTTTCCCAGCGTGAGTTCTGAGACATCTTAGGCCTAAAAGAAGATCAGAGGGAAATTCTAATAAATTAGTTGGGCAGAACTTAAACGGACTGTCCTCTGACATTCTAAGTGAACGCTGCTGCTTTTAGGTTTCTGAGAATAATTCTGGTGGGGGAGTGGGGAAAGGAGTGAACTGTATTTATTTATTTGTTTATTTTTATTTCTTTAGCTGCTTTGGGTCTTCGTTGCTGCGCGCGGGCTTTCTCTAGTCGCGGCGAGCTGGGGCCACTCTTCGTTGCGGCGCGCGGGCTTCTCGTTGCGGTGGCTTCTCTTGTTGCGGAGCATGAGCTCTAGGCGCGTGGGCTTCAGTAGTTGCGGGTCACGGGCTCAGTAGTTGCGGCATGCGGGCTCCGTAGTTGTGGCTCACGGGCTCCAGAGCGCAGGCTCAGTAATTGTGGCTCGCAGGCTTAGTTGCTCCGCGGCATGTGGGATCTTCCCGGACTAGGGCTCGAACCCGTGTCCCCTGCACTGGCAGGCGGATTTTTAACCACTGCGCCACCAGGGAAGTCCTGAGTGAACTGTGTTTAACCCACTGTCTCCTGGACTTAATTGCTTCAGAATCCTGTTTCCTCCCGATATCTGTCCACAGCCCAGGAAACTTAAATGTTTTTAATGTGCAAACTGGAAAGTGGATTCTTTGACTTATTAGGAAGTGCTGGTGTTGAAGGAAGGAAGTGATAAAAACATAAGCAGAAATTCATGAATATGAAACAGAAAAGCAATGTGTTAAATCAATAGCTGATTCTTTAAAAGTAAATAATACAGTCGTCCATCTCTGACCAACCAAATCATTATAAAAAGGAAAATAGATTAAGAAGAAGAAAAAGGATGTTACAGTTACAGAGATGATTTTCTAAGCCTAGGAGAATACCATGCACAATTTTATGCTGGTAAATCTGAAAATCTCCATGAAATGGACAATTTTCTATTAAGGTCCCCAAAAAGGATTAAAGTAGAAGTAAGCTGATCTGGGATAAAAATGTCATTCATCACCTCTGTTACCTCATAGCAGAAATTCCAACCAATTAAATTTAACAGGAAAATAAACCAGTAGGTGATGCTCTCAGTGAGGAGACAGACTTCTCATCTACCCAGGAGATGCTGAGCTTACTGGAAACCCAGAAGCACCAGTAGGAAACTACTGGAACCACGGATAATTGAGAGCTGTTGCCTCTAAGTTGAAAAAAAGGGTAAAACCCAGTAATAATCCGATAGAGAATGGACAGTAAATGTGATGCCATTAAGCCAAGTAACTACAAGAAAGGCACAAGACCCAAGTAAAGGGAAACCCCAAACGTCATTGAAGAGCTGGGCTGGACTTGGTGAGAGCAGCGAGGTGCAGGGTTTAAGGGGTGCCCCCCAATTCCGGGTGACCTCGCACTTGTAGGACCCTGAGACGGAGCTGCCTTAGGTTCCACATATGTGTTTACGTTGCAAAAGGTCTGAAAGGGAAACACAAAATGCTAACTGTTGCATATAAGGCTTACCTTGAGTTTTACCCTATATATTTCTGCACTGTTTAACTTTTTTATATGTATACATTATTTTGTACTTAATTATATTTAAAACTGATCTCTTTCATTTTATTGTTTCCTTTATACTCTACTTATACTTTATACTCTATTTTCTAAATTTTCTACAATGATCACGTATTGCTTTTATAAAACAGAACAAATCGATAAACATTATGGAAAGTTAAGTTCCTGAGAAATAAAAAGTGGGTATGAATATAGCCAATACATTTTTGAAAAGGTACAGTGGTGAGGGAAAATGTGCTCTATCAACTATTTTAAATTGAAAACAATATGAATCATGAATAAAAGAAGTTATTTTTCTTTCTCTTCTTAATTGTTTTAAAAAAGCCAAGTCAGTCCAATATCTAGGAGTTAAATACATGAAGACCCGAGGGAGTATCTCTTGAACTCCTCAGAAAATATTAATTTCTCCTCCTCCTCTGTCCTATGGCTTTATCAAACACTTATGCTTACTCTTTGAGTCTTTTACCAAATTATAAGCTTCTGCTGGTCAGAGACTGTCTTCTCTTTTAAGTTGTTCAGATAAATTTTCTTCTAACATTTCTTGCTTGTGCATTCTCTAACAGAATTTTAAAATATTTTATAGTCCCCAAGGAAAAAAATGAAGCTATTGGGCTACTAGTAAGGGTGAGTCTTACAAAAAGAGTGTTCATGACTTTAATTAAATGTTTTTGGTTCAGGTGAATTCACAATGTGTTCTTGTGACTTTAATCCAACGTAATTGGTTATTGATCGAATAACGAGAACGCGTGTGAGCAGGAAACTTGCACCCAGACAGAAATAAAAATGGATTTATAGCACTTCCCTGGTGGTGCAGTGGTTAGGAATCTGCCTGCCAATGCAGGGGACACGGGTTTGATCCCTGGTCCAGGAAGATCCCACATGCCGAGGAGCAACTAAGCCCATGAGCCACAACTACTGAACCCACACGCCACAACTACTGAAGCCTGCACATTCTAGGCGTGCGTGCTGCAACTACTGAAGCCCGCGCACCTAGAGCCGGTGCTCTGCACCAAAAGAAGCCACCGCAATGAGAAGCCCACACACCGCAACGAAGAGTAGCCCCTGCTCGCTGCAACTAGAGGAAGCCCACGCACAGCAACGAAGACCCAACGCAGCCAAAAAATAATTTTTTTTAAAAAGAAGAAAAAAAAGGATTTATATTTTCCAATAAGCTTCTGGCAAAAAAAAAAATTAAAATATTTTATGAGTTTGAATATATGTTCAATAAAATAGAAAACATAACTTAAAAAAAAAAAAAAGCCAAGTCAGGTTCATGGTGTAGAAAACTGCAAGAAAACATCACTCCCAACCTAACGAGAGAAAGCTGTGTAATCTCCAAATATCACAATTTTTCTTGAGCCCATGCGAGGGCTCAGATCACAAGGAAATGAAGGGAGGGGATTTCTAAACAGCGGCAGCCCCTCTGAATGGAGACGGGGTCACCAGCTTCTCCTCCTTCGGCAAAGCACAGGTGAAAGGGCACCGCAACGACAGGTCAGGAGAAAACAGCTAACATTTTAATAAATTCGTCAATGCTTATGGGCTACTCTGACCGTTTAGAACGACCAGGAGCCCCAGACACAGCGGAGGCCATGCTCACTCAGCAGCTTTTTTCCATTGGCCCAGGCTTGGTGGCCACAAGGAGGAGTGGGGACGGGACAGGAGGCCAGAGAAAAGCTGTGCTTCCTCTGATGCACGAACCTGCAATACGACTCCGTTTGCCACACCCTCCCCTCATGTCAAACAAAGCCTCAAGCCCCGGGCAGCCGCAGGAAGTCCTCCCAACTGCAAGGCCCGGGGAAGGCCCACTGCTTCTGAAGAAGAAAAGCAAAAGGCATCTTCCATCTTGCAAAATATGAAAAGGAAGAGCGAATTCAACCCAGAGGAAGCAGGAGGGAACGATCCAGATAGAAACAGATGGAGAGGGTGTGGAGAGAAGGGAAGCCTGGGAATGTGAGTTGGTGCAGCCACCACGGAGAACAGCGTGGAGGGTCCTCAGAAAACTAAAAATAATGCTACCACACGATCCAGCAATCCTGCTCCTGGCCACGTATCCGGACAAAACTGTAATTCAAAAAGATACGTGCGCCCCGATGTTCACGGCAGCACTATTGACAACAGCCAAGACGAGGAGACAATCCAAATGTCCATCGACAGATGAATGATCAAGAAGATGTGGTACATCTACACAAGGGTATATGCATATACAATGGTATATGACTATACAATGGTATATGTATACAGTGGAATACTAGTCAAATACCACATGATATCACACGTAGAATCTAAAATATGACACAAGTGAACCTGTTTGTGAAACAGAAACGGAAATCAGGGACACAGAGAACAGACTGGTGGTTGCCAAGGGGAAAGGGGGTTGGGGGAGGGATGGACTTGGAATTTGGGGTTGGTAGGTGCAAACTATTACATGTAGAATGGATAAACAACAAGGTCCTGCTGGACGGCACAGAGAACAATATTCAATATCCTGTGATAAAATATAATGGAAAAGAATATACTAAGGAATGTATATATAGAGAGAGACATATATATGTGTAACTGGATCACTTTGCTGTACAGCAGAAATTAACACAACATTCCAAATCAAGTCTACTTCAACTAGAAAAATAAAACAAGGAGCAGGCATCAATGATATGGGAAACAGAAACATGGAGTAAATCAATGAAATAAAAAATGGTACTTTGCAAAGATCAGTAAAATTGATAAACATCTAATCAGAACGTTTAAAAAAGATACAATATTAGGCAATAGAAGAGAGGAAAACACTCGAGATCCCACAGACTTCAAAAAGGTAATTAAGGAATATTATCAGCAACCTTATGCAAGTAAATTTGCTAACTTGGATAAAACGGACACATTCCCCCAAAAGACATGTTACCAAAGCTCACTGAAAAAGAAATAGATGACTGATTAGTCCCATTGAGCCCCTAAAGAAACTGAACTCCCTAGCAAACACCTTATTACCACGAGAAAACTCCAGGCCCAGGTAGTTTTACTTCTACCAAACAGTTACGGAGGAAATAATCTCATCTTACACAAACTCTTTCGGAGAACAGAGAGGAACAGCTCCCAACCTTTTATGAGCTGAGCGTAAACCCTAATAACAGAGACGCTGCAGAAAAGAAAATGACGGACCAATATCCCTACCGATAAAAAAACACATAAGTACTTTAAAATATTAGCAAAGCAAACGCACTCTTTTGTAAAAAGGATAATTACTCAATTACCAAGTTTTGTTTATCCCGAGAACGCGGGGGGTTGGTTTATCATCGGAAAATCCATCAGTTTAATTCGCCATGTTAACAGGAAAAACATGATTGTTTAAATTGCAGAAAAAGCTTTTAACAAAATTCAACATCCATTTGTGATTTCAAAAAGAGAACTCTCACGAATGAGAGAGAGACGGAAATCTCATGAATCTGTTAAAAGGCATCTATGAGAAACTTACTATATTCAGCGTCATAGCAAATGTGAAATATCGACCATGTCCCCCCGGGTCAGGAGTAACACACAGCTACCTGCTCTGTGGCTTCCGTCTAACGCTGTATTAGAAAGTCCTAGACAGCGCGAAAAGGTGAGAGAGAAAAATAAAAGGCGTCCAGAATGAAAAGACAGATGTAAACGCTCTTTATTCACAGACGATATGATCGTGAATATAGAAAATCTTAAGGAGCCTGGGAAATAACTACCAGAACAAATACATGAATTTAGCAAAAGTCACAGAATAAAAGCAAATGTAAAAATTCGTTTGGGTTTCATACCTTAGCAAGAAACAATTGCAAAATGAATTGTTTAAAAAACTCCATGCAAAATAGCATCCAGGGGGCTTCCCTGGTGGCGCAGTGGTTGAGAGTCCGCCTGCCGATGCAGGAGACACGGGTTCGTGCCCTGGTCCGGGAGGATCCCACATGCCGCGGAGCGGCTAGGCCCGTGAGCCATGGCCGCTGGGCCTGCGCGTCCGGAGCCTGTGCTCCGCAACGGGAGAGGCCACAACAGTGAGAGGCCCGCGTGCCACAAAAAAAAATTAAAAAAAAAAAAAAAAAAAAAAAAATAGCATCCAGAATCATAAAATCCTTAGGAATACGTTCACAAAGGATGTGATAGGCCATTAACTACAAAACCGCTGATAAGAATTAAAGAAATTCTAAACAAAGTGAGCAACAAACCATATTCATGTACTGGAAGACTCAACATTATTAAAATATCAGTTTCCAACCACTTTAATCTGTAGATTCAATTCCTTCCCAATCAGAGTCCCAGCAGGATTCCTTAATAGAAATTGATGAAATGATTATAAAACTTATATGGAATTGCAAAGAACCTAACATAGACCTGTGATAGTAGAAATGCTCTAGTGAGCACTTGAAATATGGTTATTATAGTCAAGGAACTAGATCTTTCATTTTACTTAATTTTAATAAATTTAAACAGCCACATGTGTCTAGTGACTCACCAACTGGAGAGCAGGGATGTAGGGTACCCACAGCAGTCTTGAAAAGGAAGAACGTCAGTGCAGCATTTACACATCCTGAGTTCAAAGCTTACTACAAAGTCACAGTAATCAAGACAGCATGGTGCTGGCGTGGAAATAGACAAATAGATTTGTGAAACAGAAGGAGTCCAGAAGCAGACCAACTCTATTAGGTCGTTTGATTTGAACAAAGTCACCAAAGCGACCCAGTGGAGAAACAGAGCATCTTTCAGCAAGTTATTCTAACGCGATTGAATGTCCATGTGGGAAAAAGACAAATTTTAACCCCGTCTCATATCATCCACAAAGTACTTTCTTGAGATGAATCAGAAAGCTACATGTAAAAGTCAATACTGGAAGAATCTAAAAAAGAATAGCTATTCATAATACGTATAACTGAATCACCTTGCTGCATACCTGAAACTAACATAACATTGTAAATCAACTATTTTTCAATAAAATCTTTTTAAAAGTTTAAATTATAATTTTTTTAGAAGGAATTACAGAATATTTTTGTGTCTTGGGGACTGACAAAAGTATTTAGGACTGGGAGGGGCACTAGAGAATTTTCTGTGTGGTGATGTTCTGTATCTTGAGAGGGGCTTGCGTGACAGTGGCAGATGCATGTTTCAAAACTCTCCAGATGGTTTCACTGTATGTGAATTAACCCCCCTTCTGCCCATAAAAAGAAGAACTGTAAACAAATGTGGAAGTCTAGTTAGTGTTATGCATGCCAAGTGCTTAGAGGTAAAGTCTACTGATATCTTTCACTTACTGCTCTATGCATTAAAAGTAAGACATATTGAGGATGGATGGAAGGATGGATGCTTATGCAATAAAGCAAATTTAGCAAAATGTTCACTGTAGAATGTAGTTGGTGGATGTATGGGTGTTTATGATACAGTTTTTTTCAACTTTTATTGTGTGTTTGATATTTTTCATAGAACATCGGGGTGGGGGGAGAGAAGATATATTAATGGTTAGCAAAAAAAAAAAAGGCTCAGAATCATTAGAAATCAGAGAAACGTAAAGTAAAACCATCATGGGATACTGCAACCCGCCCAGAACGGCTGAAATGAAAAGGACTGACAACAGCAAGGGAAGAGAGGAAGCTGGACCAGCGTGAACTCACACACACAACCACGAACGTAAAATGGTGCATCCACCCTGGAAGGCAGTCTGGCCGTTTCTTATAAGGTTATACAGTTGACCTAGGACGGAGCAATTCAGCTCCTTGTAGTGACCCAAGAGAAATGCAAACACATGTGCACAGAAAGACTTGTCCGGGGACGTCCCTAGCAACTTTGTGTTTGCTCAACCTGGAAGTAGCCTAGATGTCCATTAACAGATGAATGGCAAAACAGCTCGGGTCTGTCTACAGAATGAAGAGGACCTTTAATCAGCAAGAATAAGTAATGAACTACTAGTACATACACCAACATGGATGGATCTCAAAACGTCGTAGCAGCAAAAGAAGCCTAAATACAAAGGAGTACACACACTTCATGAATCCATCGATATGAAGTTCCAGAAGAGTCAAAGCTAATCTGTGGGCATAGATATTAAAACAGCAGTTGCCTGGCAGCGGTGGGGAGAGGCTGAAGGCACAAGGGAAATTTCTGGAGTGATGGGAATGTTCTACATCTTGATTTGGGGTATGTGACACGGGTGCATACATGTGTCAAAACACGTTGAAGTATGCACTTAAGTTCGGCTCACTTCACTGGGTGTAAATTATATCCTGATTTTTTTTAAATGAAGCCAGCCCGGGGAAGAACAGCTATGCAAGTTATATACCTCCATGTAAGGAAATATTATGAAATCGTTAGCTTATTTTCAAATAAACTTTTTAACAACATGATAAAATGTGTATCATATTAAGTCAGTTTTACGGAGAACAGAAAATTATACATTCAGTGTCATCTCAAATCTGAAAAAAAATACTTCCTTGAGTCTAAGGCACCATCGATTTTAAGACTAAACACAGATTTGAATAACTTTTCCTCTTTGGGACCGCAGTCAGGCTTGAGTCTAAGCCCACTTCACTCATTTCCTTGGGGGCTTTGCTCCGTATCAAGCCCTTGGAGAGATCTTGGACCCCACCCACCCTCCTCCCTTGTAGGAGATACACGTGGGTCTATCATTCTCTTCTCCTGGAAGAAGGAGGACTCCACAAGGGCAAAGTCTCTGTCTTGCTCACCCTTACATCTTCGGTTTCTAGAACCGCGTCTGGCAGACAGCAGGTGCACAGCTGTGTGTTACTGTGGTCCTTTTCTCACTCAGATTCCAAAGGTTCTTCTGAAGCCCTCTGGGCAGTCGGCGTGCTAAGAGCAGCATCGCTCCGACGCCCTAAAGCTCCTTTAAGACTGAGACTACCAGAGTTGTCTCTGCTTTTCCTGCTTTGTTATTTCATAGCTTTGTGGGGGGTTTCAACATTTAAGTGAATTAAGTGTAACTGGTTTATTGAAGCGTCGCAAATCGTTAGGAATAGAAATAGAAAAACTCTCATTTCTTCCAAACCCCAATCCAGTGGGATCTGTCAGACCCCTTCCCACTAGGTAGGAGGCCCCTTAATGATATCTTCGCCACATTAGCAGGTTTTCTTGCCATTTTTGTGCGTAGAACAGTCTCTTGTTAAGACTGAGCCCTGTTTGCTTCTAAAGAATGTTTGGCTCAAACAATTTGGGGCGTGTCTCATCCCCTCTCCCCAGCGTTGGCCGGAGCTCTTCGTGACCCTGGTGGCTTTGGAGGGGCTAAGAGGCCTTCTCTTGACTGGACCTTGCTCTTCCCTCGCCGGGCCACACTGATGCTCGTGTCAGGGCCACTGGAGGAAAGAGGACGTAGGGTTCCTGGAAAGGCTGTAGCCACTGCGGGTGCTCACTCCCCCACCCCCTGCTCGCTGCTGGGAGCCGACCCCCAGTCAGGCCCAGTGCCCCAGGCCCGTGGGGGTGCCGGCAGCTCTCCCACAGTCTGTGGCTTGGGGTCTCTGCTGTATGGATCTGCCATCTTCACTCTGTTGTTTTCCAAGGTCACCTTGACCACCAGCGTGGATCCAATGGTTGAAGGCGAGAGAACACGGAGCTTCCTTCTCGCCTGCACCCCACTGGTGAGAATTCCATCACTGAGCCCCGCCAGGTTGGAAGGGAGGCTGGGGAATGCAGTCTGGCTTTTTGCCCAGAAAAAGAGGAGAAGACAGGTTCGGTAAAGAACCAGCCAGCCTATGCAACCGTTGGGCGCTGGTAGACTGACAGAGCTAAGACATCCCTTCAAGTGCGGGGACTGACGGAGCGTCGGCAGCTGTCAAAGTTCGGAGTACAGGCTTTCATTCGCACATGTGGGTCTCGGCCACGACAGGAGAAGCCCAGCTCGATACCCTGCTGTAGTGTATGCCTAGAAATTAACTTTTTCCGACAGGAAGAGGCTTTAGCAGATGCCCAGAGCCTGAGGTAGCCATTGCAAACTCACGGGCGGATCACATGAGCCTCTTGCCTTTGGAATTTTGCTCAGATAGGATCTGAGAGAGTCAGCGGTTTCTACTGATTTAAAATGTGGTGCTTGAAGTGTGACCAGCAGGTTTCTGGGGGCACAATACAGTTTGGAATCCAGAAGACGCCCCAGCTACGTCCAGATGTTCTGGAACCCAGGGAAGGACTTCTGAAAGACACAGTGGGGCCCTTGTAAACCTCTTAGGACCAGCGGTCCGGGGCCAGCCAGCCAGGGCATCGTGTGCAATCTAGACTTTTCCGAGCAGAAGATTCTGACTAGGCAGCAGGCTAGCCAGTTGGGACACAGATTTTCACCCTTGACCGCGAACCAGCCACCAGTCGTAGAGGAACGTTGGTTGAAACCCCAGGGGCCAGGCCTTGCGTGGGCACGAAGCAGCGGCCTCCTCACCCTCCAGGGCTCTGGCCTGTGCACAATTTGCCAGCCCTGCGTCTGCACTGGGATTCGGGGCAAAATTTAGAATTAATTTTTATGTTCATCTGGTGAGAACAGCTAAGAAAACCCGAAGGGGAAGACTCTCTATTAGGAATGCAAAATATAAACCCGAAATCATTTTTAAAAGGGAAGTTCTGGGGGAAATAGATGGATCACGAGATATTGGGAAAGTCGGCGCCACAAAAGATAAGATTTTCAGATGTGCTGGAGGAAACACATGGACGAGGGGGAGAAAGAAGTCAGTAGGTGATCTCGGGTTTAAACATTGGGGAAGGCTTCCCTGGTGGCACAGTGGTTAAGAATCCGCCTACCGATGCAGGGGACACGGGTTCGAGCCCTGGTCCGGGAAGATCCCACATGCCGCGGAGCAACTAAGCCCGTGTGCCACAACTACTGAGCCCACGTGCCACAACTACAGAAGCCCACGCACCCCAGAGCCCGTGCTCCACAAGAGAAGCCACCGCAATGAGAAGCCCCTGCACCGCAACAGAGTAGCCCCCGCTCGCCGCAACTAGAGAAAGTCCGCACGCAGCAACGAAGACCCAACGAGCCAAAAATAAATAAATTAAATAAATTTATAAAGAAAAAAACTGGGGAAAAGTCAAGTTGGAGCCTCACCTCACACTACAAGCCAAACTAATTCCAGAAGTGCCTTTATTAATTCTAGAGGGAAACAAAGACCTTCGGTTTAAAGCAGTGAAGGGAAACCACAGAGAACAGATGGAGGTGTTTGCAGCACAGACTACTCTTGTCTCTTCTCAGGCCGGGGGATCTCAAAGTGGGCAGGACCCTTTCCGGCTCTGGAAGGTATTCCTGTTTTCGTAATACTACTAAAATATCCTGTGTCTTTTCCACTCTTGCCGTCTCCTGAGTGTACGGTGGAATTTTTCAGAGGCTACGTGATGTGTGATCTTGCTGAAGATGAAGTACAGGGGAAGGTCGGAGGCCCCCGGTGTCTTCTATTGATATCAAGCCAGACATTAAAGAAATGTGCAAAATGATGAAAGAATGCCACTCTTCTCACTGAGTTTTTTTAGAAAATAGTTTTCTTTAAAATATGCTATTCGTGTTGTCAGGTAATGAGTTTATTTTCAAAATAGCATTTTGAAACGTTCTCCATTTTAATTCGTAACACGGTAAATATCGATAAGCAAAATCTACATTAGCAGCTCCTCTTTGGGGTCCCAGAGGATTTTTAATGGTGCAAAGGGATTCTGGGACCAAAAGGTCTGTGAACCGTTCTTGGTCCACAAGCACTTCGGGGGCGGGGTGGTCTGCGTGACGCACCACGGATGCCCAGCACATCCACCCACGCCAGTCTCACAAACGTTTGTGGGGTACCTACTACGCATCAGCCGTTGCTACCAGTGCAGTGGTACAGCCGCGAACAAAGGGGACAAATATATGTGCCTGCCTCGTGTTAAGCGTCTGGCGGGCACAGGGCCAAGTGAGGGAATGGATCAGCTACGCATCAAGTTACAAGTTCAGTAAAACACACCAAAAAGTAAAAAGGTAGAAACATGCGCAACGAGTATGACACACAGCAGGTTAACATCTTTAATATACAACGAGCTCGCACAAATTTATCTGACCCCCAGGAGATAAGAGCCGAGGACACCCACAATCCACAGAAGAAATACAACTGCCTGACAGGAAAAGATGTGCTACTTTGCTAGAAATCCAACAAATGCAAACTAAAATACAATGCTATTTTTGTCATCATCAGATTAGCAAGTATTTGGCCAGATGAGAATACTCAGCACTGGCAAGATGGTAAAAGGAGCACATGTATCTTTGCCGGTGGCAGTGCAAATGGATACAAACATTGCTGGAGACCATTTGTCAGTATGCAATCATGGCCTCACAAGTTCTCATATTCTTTAGTTCAATAAATCCCACCTCGGGGAATCTACCCTAAGGAAATAACCTGACATTGGGGAAAACTTTATGCACAAAGATATTCATCCATTCCTAATGGTGAAAAGTTAGTAAGAGCGTTGGTGATCCACCATTGGCACCGCTTGTCGGAGGAGGACACGGCCTTTCAACATAAAATCAGAAATAACACGGGGAAATGCCCGTGGCGTAAACGAAAACACACGACATCGTCTCATGACAGTAGGTAGTATCACAACTATGTTAAAACGAAAAGCAGAGAAACCATGGGGGGCGGGGGGCGGGGAGAGACTAGGAGAAACACCCAAATGTCAAGATTGTGCTTCTTTCTACTACTTTATTTTCCAAAATGTCTATGATGTGTGGGTTGGCTTTGATAATGAAAGCCGCCAGGACATTGTTACTGGGTTATGCAAAGGAGTTACTGATGTTGCAGCAGGAGCTGGTGTTACCCCACCCCCTCTACTGCATCCGAGCCCTGCCAATGGCCACACCCCACGTTGGGAGCCCCAGGCCACCCCAGTCATCAGCTCTGTCCGCACGCGGTGGGTGATGGAATTATCCTAAACCCCAGCCCTCTCCCCACTCAGGCAAGCTTTTGCCGCCGGCCCAACAATCGGTGCCGTGTTGCCTCCTCCAGAGGCCCATCTGTGCCTTCATCTCTAAGCCCCTAAGCTAAGGCTTTCCGAGCAGAGGGGATCTCAGGCTTACGGCTCTGGTTGCAGGATGGTAGGGATGGCTGCTAAGATCTCTCCCCTCTTCCCGCCCGAACTCCACCCCTGGTAGCTGGCCCCGGTGTGTGTGCTCGTTCCGTCACGGGGCTGCTCCCTTAAGGAAACCTAAGTACCTGCCCAGCTCTCGCCACATTTGTTCCTCCTCCTAAAGGCCGAACTGCCAGGATCACGGTCCAGCAGGTAGTTCTGTCCCTCTCGACAACAGCAGCTTGGGCATCTTACCTGCATCTTCATGGGGTACTTTTGGGCTCCGTGTCATGGCTTCCTCATTATATACTCACCTGGGACCAGTGAGATGGGTCTTGGCTTTTTCCTAGAAGTCACCGAAATGCTTCAGGACATCAAGTCAATCCCAAGGTCACACGATACAGTAGGCCGGAGGTCACCCCTTCTTCTAAATCTGATCTCGAACGATGCCCTGTTGCGCCATGAAGCCTCCTTACCAGATGGGTTACCGCGGAGACCAGCAGACAGACGCAATATAGTCCAAATAACGTCAACACCACGAAAAACATAAAACTTTCCCTCACATGCACTGCTTAACACTACTAACCGCCTGTCCCTTTAATAAATCAACACCTGTTCTCTTAAATTTAGAGACATTATAAACCCCAAATATGTACAAAGCAGCTCCCCTCCCCCGCTGCCTTCTCCAGCTTGACCCTCCCAGTCACTTGCTCTCGCTCTGGACCACATGGAGCTCGGGTCTCATCCTCTCTAGCTGGGGACTAGCGTGTCCTCCACTAGAGCCACCGGGGCGTCCCAACGTGGGGCTGCTTCCAAGTCCAACCCCAGGCCTCGCATCTACTCCGGTTTCCAAGGTGGAGGAAGCGATCGAGAAGGTTGCAGACGTCCAACAGCACCAGTCCCCAGCCCGTAACCGCGAGCGCCAACCCAGACGAAGCTGCAGCAGCAGCCGGGGCTGGGCACGCCGGCCCACGTGCAGAGGGCCGCTCACGGGCGCAGGCGGGCAGCACGGCCAGCCTTGCCTAGCGGCTCAGGCCGGGTTACGCGCAGCAGCTGAAATGCAGCACGAACGCAAACACAGCAGGACTTCTAACGCCACTTGGGCACAGCCAGGGGTCGGCGAGCAGTTCCTGCCCTGCTCCCGTCCTGGGTCTCCTGCGCTGGCTGGGCTGGGCCACGTGGAAACCTTCAAGGTGTCAGTTACCCCGGCAGGCCTCCTTTTCCCCGGGTGTCATTGTACCCCTTCAGCTGTGGGCACCTCCACCTGGCAGGTAGGCAGAAGAGAACAGAGCAGGAAGTGCAAGTGGTCTGCACGACCCCCCACCGGAGGGCCCGCCCCCCCGAAGAGTGGCCCGCTGTGTGCCCTCGCCCGCGTCACGCTTAACAAGCACCGCGGCCCCGCCTGAACAGCCTTGGCGGGAATCCAGGGGGGCCTGAAGCCTGTGTTTAGGCGGCGGTTCAGCAGGGCAACTGGGCTAACAGACTTGATGATGAGTGGGCGGCAGGGGTCCACGAACCCCGGCAACCACTGATCACCCTTGACCTTGTAGGCGGTGGTTGCTTCAGGAACGCAGTCACTTTCCCCTGCATCATCGGAACTCTTAGGAAGAGGGGATGGGCCCTCGGAGCCAACCTCTGGGGGTCCCAAGACGTAGGCCTGCAGGGGTGCAGAGAGGCTGCCCTCCTGCAGTCAGGCCAGGACCAGCAGAACAGGGGCAGATGAACCCAAGGTAAGACGGCCCATCTCCCACCGCCCGGGTGGTCATGGGAATGCGGTTCATTTGGCATTGAAATATGGCGGGAGCATCACAGTCCAAAGGGCTTGGCCAAGACTCATTTAGAAAGTGACTCTGGGCGCCCCCCGTGAGGAAGCACGAGGCCGCCCACCCCTAAGAGGCACAGGTTTGCCCCTCAGAATCAGAACACGGGCACCGGCTCTGCACTGTCACCGCACTAGGACCGAGGCAGTCCGCAGCTCTTTTCCTTGGCAAAGGCCAGCAAGGCCTTGGCCGGGGCTGCAGAGGCAGACACCCTCTCTCCTTAAGGGTTCAGTGATGCATCCCAGAGGAGTTGGGTCTCCAGCCCCTTTGTTTTCTGGGACAAAGGCTGGACAACGGATGGACAGCCCAGGCCCGGGGAGGACACGCTACACAGAGGCTTTGGAGACCTAGAGACCGTGTGTGTGGCTCAGGGGGCTGAGGTGAAGGCCACATGTCCCCTGCAGGGAGAAGGGAACAGGTCTCAAGCTAGACAAGCGCACCACTGAGTGCCAGGGGGCAAAGAGGAGGGGGCACCGCTGATTCCCACTGGGGGGACACCACCGCTGATTCCCACAGGGGGTCCAGGGCAGCAAAGTGAGCCTCTAGATCCCACCCCCAGCCTGCTGGGGGTCTCAGGCAGGGATGGACATGTATGTGCTGCCTGTGGAGGCTTGAAGGAAACGCCCAGTGATCCCATGTCACAACGACCTTCCTAGCAGGTGAGTTCCCGATTCCCCCCAATCCTGGCGCTATCAGAACACTGGCAGCTAAAGCCTGGCATTGATGGGGGTGCAGCCTCCGGGGGCTCCCCGCTAAGGCCGCATTATCAGTCTTTCCCAGTGGCACCAATGGGGCCCAGTGACTGCATACTCGTGTGCAGGGTGAAGCTGGCCCCCCGGAAACGCTGGAACCACACTCCCAGCTGTGATCCTTGGCCGCTGACGGCAGAGACGAGGCCCCTGCCTGCTACACTGGGCCCTGGCAGGGCTGGCAACCTCCTACGGGCAGGATGCCAGGCTCTCCTCTCCAGGTACCCCCATGAAGCCACCCGCCTGGCCAAAAGGGCTTCTTTCTGTCAGCAGCAAGCTCACTACTGAGAACAGGGCAACCAGGTGGGGAGCTGCCGTGGGGCCTGCAGAGAGTGGAAGAGGAGCGTCTGTGAACCTGGTCAGGCTGGGAAAGGTCAGCCCAAATGGTCCAAAGTGTGTTGCGGGGTCAGCGTGACCCAGCAGCAGAGCTGTGGCCACTAGAAGAGCTGGAACTGCAAGCGAGGGAAGGGAAACATGCAGTGGAGGTCCCAAGCTAGCACGTAACACCAGGAAGCAAGGTGGGTCACAGGGCGCCCAGGAGCAATGACAGACGTCCTTATGGAACAAGAGAGGCAGGAAGGGATGTCTCCAAACAAGGGCGATGCTGTGGTACGGACATTTCTTCTACGCAGCAAAGGGGGTATGCTACCTGGGTGGCGGCAGACAGACCAGGGTGGTGGCCGATTCCTAAAGGTTCCGAGCTCTGGTGGGCAGGGCCGGGGCTGGACTGGTCCCGTTGGAGGCTGGGTGCACGGGGCAGGGCACCGTGCCCGTGGCGGCCAGCTGGCGGCAGAGCGACTGCCGTTCCCGCACGGCTCGATTCGAGGCCGAAGTCTTTCTGATCTGGGCGCGCCGCGCGTGCCGCAGCGGAGACTTGTAGGTTCTCCGCAACTCGGCCAGGAATCCCTGATAGTTGTTTCGCAAGGGGCTGTCGGGTTGCATGTGGGGGATCGCCCACTTCTCCGCCTCCCCGGTCAGCCGGGACACGAGGAACGCCACTCGCTCGGCCTCTCCGGGAAAGCGCGAGGCCTGGAAGATCATGAATCTGTCCATCTGCATCAAGAACCCCGCCAGCTGGCCAGGGTCTCCGGAAAAGGGCTCGGGCAGAGAGGTTGGAGGCGTTGTCAGGGGCCGGGTCCCGTTGGAGGTAATGGCCGAGATGGGTGGGGTGATCTGCAGCGCCCCGGGAATGCGAGCCCGGGTGCGTAACAAGGTCAACTCCGCCATCACGCTCTCCAGCATGTTGGTGAGGTTGGCCTTTTCTGCCCGCAGGGTCGAGGCCTCCCGCCTCAGCGCGGAGTTGGTGAGGCGCAGGGAGGTCAGGGTGTCGATGACGTCATCCATTTGGGCATTGGTAGAAGCTGCAGAGGCTGGGGTTTCAGCTTTTGCGGTCTGGGGTTGAACCATGGCGGCCAGAGGTCGGCCAAAGGCTGAGACTGATGAAGCGGGAGAAGGGGGTTTGGGTATCCCAGAACCTGAGCACCTGTGATGCTAAAATTGGGTAGACCCAGAGAGAAATCAAGGAAAGGGCAGGGTTCAAGACCCAGCGTGGCTGAGAAGCCCAAACAAGAAGGCAGGGCAGACGGACCGAGAGATGAGCACAGCCAGAGCAGGCAGGGGGTGCAGAGCCTTGCGGATCCCCAGCTCCGGATGTGGCTCCTTGATCGCCGCCCTCACAAGGCCATGGCGGGCTGCACAGGAGGGTGGACTTGTTCTGGGCCCTGAAGGATGAAAACATGGTTTAAAAAAGGTTTCGACTGCGGAAACGGGGGTTAGAAGTAAGGGACGCGGCGTGGGAGGAGCAAAGAGCGGGCGGCGAGGCGGGCGCCCCCGCCGAGGCCCCCTCCCTACGCTGTGCCCGGCGCCCACCTGGGGCAGAACAAAGGGCCGATGCACCCGCGGCGGCGCCGGGGCCTGGGGCGGGCGGCGGGCGCGTACCTGGGTCTCCGCGGCTTCCTCCGCGGCTCCGTGTGCCGCGCCGGCCGCCACCAAGATGGCCCGATCGGGGAATGCGGGCAGGCAGATGAGTCACGGCGGCGGCGGCGGCGGCCCGCCGGAACTGCTTCCCGGTCAGGTCAGGCCGGGGCGGCGGCGGCAGGAGGCAGGCGCGGGCAGCCTCTGGCGGGAGCACAAGCCGAGCTGGGACCGGGGCCGGGGTCGCGGCGGAGGGCTGGTGGTTGAGCGGCCGGGGTGCGGGCGGGGCCTGCGCGGCGGCGGTGGCTGCTCCAAGCTCGCCTAGCTCGGGCCCCGCTGGTTGCCATGGAGACCACCAGCTCGCGCGCGGCCGAGGCCCCGCCCCGGAAATGGCGCGCCCAGCCCCGCCTCCCGGGCAACCGCTCTGTGCCGGTCCTCAGCAGCCAATCAGTGATGACTGATTTTATTATTACAATAGGTGTTTTCCTTAATTTTAAATTCTTTCTAAGACAGCTAGTAACGCTCTTTTTGTATAGGTTGTAATTTTTTTTAAACGAAGTTTGCTTTACATACTGTGACTTCAGTACAAGTTCAATGTAGTGTATATTCACTGTAGAAAATTTTGATATCCGAGAAGTCTTTTTTGAAAAAGTTTATATTCAGAGTCCCTCCACCTGAGAGAACGAATAGTGATATTTCTCTACTTCCATCCAGTCACTTTTCTATGATATATTCTATTACAAAATATTAATTATTGGGAATTCCCTGGCGGTCCAGTGGTTAGGACTCCATGCTTTCACTGCAGGAGGCACGGGTTGGATCCCTGGTGGGGGAATTAAGATTCCACAAAGCTGCGTGGCGCGGCCATAAATAATTAAATAAATAAATATTAATTGTTGTACCTTATGACATGTTTTGCGACCTTAATAGCACACTGAATTTGAGCATTTTCCATTCAAGCTATTTCAAAAGCATAGTTTTCAATTACTGCCTATGTTCCAATGAAATCGTGTACCCAGTTTATTTAATATGCCCCTTTTGATAGAGTTCCATCTTATTTTACATGTGGAAGTTTTATAAACCTCACTTGTGTCTGAATCCCAGCCCCTTCCTCTGCCAGCTTTGCCAGGGTAATTGCCCCGGAGTGAAATTACTGGGCCAAAGTGTATGAGCTATTTGACTCAGGATCTGGATGCCTTTCCCACTTGACCTTGCTGAGCTATTTCTAAATGGTCAATTCCAGGATGGAGCATGGATGGAGAGAAAAGATGCCCACCGTTGCCAGTCTTTCAAGGACACCGTCTTCAAGGAGGCTGAACTACTGACAGCCACTTGCACCCCTCTGGCAGGCCTGGGCAGAGTCAGCTTCATGCATGACTTTACAGTTTTTGCTTCTATAAAATGGGAATTGGAACATGAGGGTGTCAGTACTTGGAAAAGATAGTCTGGCTGTGCCCACAACTGTGTGTACCCCAGTGTGACAAAAAGTGCACCTTCTGTGACCAGCTGAAAATGTCTAGTACATAAAGCAAGAGGGAAAAGGAAGGAGACGATGTCTCCTTAAACTGCTTCTGTGAGTTCTCCCACCTCACGAGGGGGCAGGAGCTGCATTCATCTTGACTGAGGTCGGTGACTTCAAATGCAGAAATTGTCCTGTACCCCTCTACCCCTCCCACTTTTTCCAAACACACTGAGGAATCCACTCCTGTGAGTCACCCCACCGGTTTTTCTGCTCTCAGTGCCTGGATTGCACCTCCGCAGGTTACTGGATGCTGTGCCTATGAGTGAAGTGTCTGCTGCATTTCCAGGTGTGGTTGACACCATACATCTTAAATTCTCAGATGCATTTAATATAAGGTGCGCCTTGATTTGAGAAATGATGAAACATAAACTTGAAGAAATATATAATTTATTTGTATTTCACCTATCTCAAACAGGATACAAAGTGGCATTGCATAAAATAGAGCTAAATAAAGATGAAAATAAATATTAAAATAAGAAAAACAGAGTATTTGGCTTCAGATCCAGATAATGCTATGATTCAGGCTGTGAGGTGCTGCTCTCTGCCGCAAACACACAACAATAAACTATACAATAAAGTGTTGAGAGGATCTGGCTGGGCTCAGAAACAATATAAACTCCACTGTGGTCCAGAAACACAAACTGCTAAGTATGGACAAAGCCATGGGCTTGCTGGACTCTGGATCCCAAGGCATAATGAGGACACAAGGCTGGAAACAGAGCCAGGATTCCTATTTGAAATGAGGGGAGAGAGTGCTCACCCCTAGGTCAAAGAGGAGTCTGAAAAATCTCTTCAACCATTTCATAGGGCAACACCTTCTGTGAAGGTGTGGCCCTAGGACAAGAGAGAACATCCAATATCATTAATCTCATAACCCCCGGGTTGACAAGTAGACCCCAGAGGGCCAGGAATCGTGAACCACCAATATAAAACACATTTCTGTACTGCAGACCAGGCATCACTGGAGTGACCCCAAACAGGGGGAGAAGGGGCCCCAAGATGGAGGGGGGTTGAGTACACAAAGAGGGAGAGAAAGTGAAAGATACCCTTTTACCCAAATTGAGCCTAAAAATCAAAACTCCGAAGCCCATGAAGACATCTAATGCTAAGAATAATGGCCACCAAAATCAATAATCATAATATGAATTAACTCCAGATGAAATTAAAATAATAGAACAGTCTGGAAAAAAAAAAGACTAAGTAGGCATATTCAGGACGCTCAATGAGACTAATGAAGGAATAACATTTGTGAAAAGAACAGATAATGGGGGTGGGGGAAGCAGAAATGTAACAAGATAAAGTGACTATGAAAAAGTACCTTCTAAAAAGAAATATAGTAAATTTCCATTTCTGGGGAGATGGAGTAGTTTCATGCTTCCCTATTCTTTCACCAAAGCACAACTGAAAACAACTTTAAAAAAGACCCAAAAAGGTGGAAGAAAAAAGGCAGACTGGCTAGGTTGCTCAGGATCCAAGGAATGACACAGTGGTGGGTTCCTTGGGTCTTCTTTTGTATCATATAGCTCAGATTTGCTGCCAAAGAAGCTGGCAACCTGGAAGAGGCATACAAAAAAAAAAAAAAAAAAAAAGCTCCTCCAAAAACCCTGCCCTCTCAAGCCAGAGAATGAAGAAAGAGATAGCCTATGAAGATGGAATACTTAGACAATAACCATTCTACTCCAGCCAAATGCTGTAGAAAAATCAGTGGCCCCATCACCATTCATGCCAGCAAAGGCTAAGTAGGGAGCCTAGACTTCCACCCTTGCCAAGCTAAAATGAGGTTCCCCACCTCACCCCCTGCCAGGGGTGGTATCAGAGAAATCAAAATATTTTCCCAAATTGGATGACATACATTAATCCGCACATCCAAGAAGTTCAACAAACTCTGAGTAGGATACACTCAAACACCTACACACATCATCATCACACTCTTGAAAGTCAAAGACAAAGAGAAAATTTCAAAAGCAGCAAGAGAGAAGAAAGTGATTTATATAAGATGTCATCAATAAAATTAATAGCTTGTTTCTCGTCAGAAACCAGGGGAGCCAGAAGGCAATGGGAAGATAGATTTAAAGTGCTGAAAGAAAAAGACTATCAATGAAGAATTCTTTACCCAACAAAACTCTCTTTCAAAAATGTAGGGAAAATTAAGACATTTCCAGGTAAATAAAACTGGAGAGAAGTGACAAAAGTGACAAAAGACAAGTGACAAAAGAAAAAAATAGGTAAATTGAATTTCACCAAAATTTAAAACTTTTTGTTTCAAAGGACACTGGCAAAAAAGTGAAAAGATAACCCACAGGATGGGAGAAAATATTTGCAAATCATATATCTGATAAGGGTCTAATACCCAAAATATATAAAGAATTCTTACAGCTCAATAATAAGAAAGACAAATAACCCAAGTTTTTTAAATGAGCAAAGTATTTGAATAGACGTTTCTCTCAAGAAGATACACAAAGGGCCCATAAGCACATGAAAATATACTAAACATCATTAGCCTTTAGGAGAATGCTAATCACAACCATAATGAGATATCACTTCACCTTCCCCAGTATTGCTATAATCTAAAAGACAGACAATAGCAAATGTTGGTGAAGATGCAGAAAAACTGGGACTCTTATACATAGCTGTTGGGAATGTAAAAGGGTGCAGCTACTGTAAAACCGTTTAACCGTTTCTCAAAGAGCTAAACATAGAGTTTCTATATAACCCAGCAATTCCACTCCTAGGCATATGCCCAAGATAATTGAAAACACGTGTCTCCATGAACATTTGTACATGAATGTTCACAGAAGCATCACTCATAGCAGAAAAAAAATTTCAATATGGTCTTATTATTCTTTGTTTTGTCATAAAATCGCTTGCAGTCTTACTCAAAGTTGCATTCTGTGATGATAAATTTAAATCTGTTGATATTTTCCACCAACTATTCTTTGTACACTAGATTTTAATTGAGAAAGTCCTCTTCCTATGAGTACTAAGGTACCAGGTAAACTCAGAAAAACTTTAGTAAATGGAAGATGTTCTCAATTCTATTTTTAAAAATAAATTTATTTATTTGTTCGTTTGTTTACTTGTTTATTTATTTATTTTGGGCTATGTTGGGTCTTCGTTGCTGCTTGCGGGCTTTCTCTAATTGTGGTGAGAGGGGGGCTACTCTTCGTAGGGGTGCGCAGACCTCTCACTGCGGTGGCTTCTCTTGTTGCGGAGCACGGGCTCTAGGTGCACGGGCTTCAGTAGTTGTGGCTCACGGGCTCTAGAGCTCAGGCTCAGTAGCCGTGGCGCACGGGCTTAGTTGCTCCGCGGCACGTGGGATCGTCCCAGACCAGGGCTCGAACCCGTGTTCCCTGCATTGGCAGGCGGATTCTTAACCACTGTGCCACCAGGGAAGTCCCTCAATCCTATTTTATAATTGAATGTATAAATATTCCAGCTCAAATAGCTCCATAGGTTGTCATTTTAACTCAATTTTGACAGAATAGGCTACCGTTCTACGACAAATATTTTCATAAGCCAAAACATGTTCCCTCAAATTTTGTTTACTATTCTTTTTTCATCAAATTTAAAGACTGCAAAATTGTAGGCTTTCTTGATTTCCTCCCATTCCAGTACATAATATAAATTTATCCAATTAAAACTAGGAAGCTCAGCAAAAGATTCTTCCCACATGTTGAGATATTCCAAAAACAATTATGGAATGTGAAAATCAGAACTTAACACATTGGAATGCTCAGCATTTAATTTCTTCAGCTCCTCCCTTGCTTTTGTAGAGATGAATTTCAATGTTTCCCCGTTGGCAAGGATTGTTTCTAATAATTACAATTCGCTAAAGTTTCAAAGCTCAAAATTCTTGACACCCATTTAATGAATACTTTGATTAAAGATCTCCAACAGATACTGAACACAATGTAACAAAAAAATTAGAAGACTCATTTACAGAAAGTTCAATCCCATTCTGAGGCAGTAGGTTCATCTACAAAGTAGGTCTTCTAAGGTGCCAACATTTCAAGGGTCTGATTAATGGCCGCAGAAAACCCAGAAAGGAAACACCAGGAGCCTGAAGTCTGTTTTTGTATCCAATACTAACTTTGTCACAAAAATTTTTGTAGCCTAATTTCTCTAACGGTATGCATGAAAATACTTCTCATTGTTGATGGATAAAATATCACAGATGATTTGGGTGCAACTAAGAATAGCATGTTCACTGCAACCAATCCCAAGTACATCCGTGCTCCACTGGTTTTTTAGTTTAGTGAAAACACGGCTTTTTCTCAGGACACTGTTATAAATCATCTCTGTTATCAAACTCTCCTCATTTACCTGGATTGAGTGTGTCTTTTGTTTTCTGCTTAGACCCAGGCTGATACTAATCCCTTCAGAAAACATCTTGGCGTGTCTCAGGAAAGGCGAAAATGGATGGAGCAAAAGTCCTGCCCCCAAATCTCATGCACAAGTGCTGTGGGAACCCTGTGTAAGACTGTTCATAGCGGTGATGTTTATAACAGCAAAAGAACTGGAAATAACGCAAAAGCTCGTGAACCGTAGGCTGGAAAAATAAACTGGAATAATGTTTAATAGTGAGTCTCAGATTTTAGCGTACATCGGAATCTCCTGGGAGGGTTGACCCCACCCCCAGAGTTTCTGATTCATTCAATAGGTCTGGGATGGACCCAAGAATTTACATTTCTAACAAGGCTTCCGGTGACACTGACGCGGCGGCTCTGGGGACCCACTTTGAGAAATGCTCCTGCAGAGCGATGAAAATCAATGAGCTACTCCTACAAGGATGAGTCTTCCAAACATCGTAATGAGTGAAAGAAGACACAAAGAATGTGTATCATATAATCTTCAAAACCAGGAAAGACCAAACTTTATTTCTTATGAGTACATACTAGGTGATAAGTGTGCTAGGAAAAATGAGACAATTACTACTACAAACTTCAGGATAATAATATCCCAAGGCAGGGAGAGGGTCCATCACAAG
Organism: Kogia breviceps; assembly: GCF_026419965.1. Lineage (NCBI taxonomy): Eukaryota > Metazoa > Chordata > Mammalia > Artiodactyla > Physeteridae > Kogia > Kogia breviceps. The sequence continues at coordinate 98,298,648 of NC_081321.1, forward strand.
GAAGAAATAACATGCCTAGTCTTCTAGATTACAGGCAACAGAGGGGTTCTCAACCCGAGTAGTAATCACACAGATGTTTCCTTTCATAGTTATTTAATAAAGCACACACTTGTGTTTTGTGTGTTTTGTGTGTGCATTATATTTTTCAACACAAAGTTTTAAAAAAGAGAAGGGAACCTGGGCAGAGAGAAAATTGGAGGAGGGAGATCGGCTAAGAGACAGTGAGTATGGACACGCCTCTTGCCATGAGTTTTATTGTGCAAGGGAAGCTGGGGAGGGAGAGACAGCGGGCTCAAGAACCACTTTATAAGATGGGAAAATAACATGATGTTTGTATGCTGATGTGACTAAGGAAAAATTGATGAAGCAAGAGAAAGATGGTAGAATAGCCAGAATGAGGGTGTGGAGTGGGGGAGGGACCTCAGTCGGAGAAGGATCTAGAGACAGTGGGGGAGGAGCTGGTCCACCAGGAGCACGGGAAGTCTTCCACAGTCACAGGAGAGAAGCAGAGGTGTGGGATGTGGGCAGGTGAGGTGGCAGGAGCTTATGGCATATCTCCTCTTGTGGCTTCTATTTTCCTGGTGAGAGAAGGAGTGTGTGAGCTTGTTCAGGTGACCAGAATAAGGTACCACATGATCTGATGGCTCAAACAACAGAAATTCATTGTGCTGGAGACTGCAAGTGTGAGATCCAGGTGTCGGCAGGGTTGGTTCCTTCCAAGGCCTCTCTCCTCAGCTCCTATAGATGGTTTCACTCAGCGTGTCTGTGTCCCAATCTCCTCTTCTCATAAGGACTCCATTCACATTGGAGGAGGGCCCATCCATATGACCTCATTTAACCTTAACACCTCTTTGAAGACACTGTCTCCAAATGCAGTCGCATTCTGAGGTCCCAGGGGTTAGTATTTCAACACACACATTTGGTGGGGGGGGGGGCACACAATTCAGCCCCTAACAAGAAGGAAGGTCATTAGCTGAGAGGGATGAAGAGGTGAAGAGGAGGAGATGAAGATTTGAGGAAGAGAAGCAAGCGCTGAACCGTTTTCTAGGACAGTCAGAGAACCACGGTCTGGGTGAGCAGAGGGCGGTTGCTGCGTAGCGTTAAGCGCCCTTTGGACGCCGGTGATCCTGATCAATTTCCCTCTCCTTTACATTCTCTCACTTAATTTGTTCTCATCAGTTTTCATCTTTCTCCTTGTGGAGTTATGGCGAAGAGGGAGACGGCAAATACCACAATTCCATCTGTGTGCGATGAAGAATGGGATTTTTTGAGGCATGTCTCAAGTCCAAGGCCGGTAAGAAAAGACTCCCAGTGCCGGGTACTCTAGTAACCTCACAGGGGCTCTATCAGCCCTGAGCTGGGCTGCTGGACACGCCTTGGATTACATGTTATGGGAGGCATGACCCCTGCCCGCTTCTCCTCATCACAGAGGCTCTTGTGGTGTGCCAGGCGGCCAGGCACTCTGATGACCTCGTTTGATCCTCGGAAGCAGTTGCCGCCATGTCCCCATTCTATTGGCGTCAAGATGGAGGTGCAGAAACGGAGGCCACCCACGCAGCCCCGTGAGCCATGATGTGAGGGCCCCCCCGGGGGCCCGGCTTTGTCACAGCCTCACTAAGCTCTGCCAGGAACACAGATGTCATCTCCAGGGACGGAGACCTCTTGGCTCTTGTTTCCAAAGAGCAGAGCTTTTCATGGCAGGAACTTAGCAGAGTCAATTGCTGGGGGGCTCTTTCTACATCTTTCCAGCAAAACCAAGCTGTTTGCATATCAAAGATTCTCCTTTCTGAGTCTGCCAGCACGCAGGGAAGGTGAGGATGAAACAGAAAGGCAAAGCGGGCTCACAGAGCCTGGAACACAGTCGGTGTTCAAAAACGGGAGGCTTAGGGCTTCCCTGGTGGCGCAGTGGTTGGGAGTCCGCCTGCCGATGCAGGGGACGCGGGTTCGCGCCCCGGTCCAGGAGGATCCCACGTGCCGCGGAGCGGCTGGGCCCGTGAGCCGTGGCCTCTGAGCCTGCGCATCTGGAGCCTGTGCTCCGCAACGGGAGAGGCCACAGCAGTGAGAGGCCCACATACCCCCACCCCCCCCAAAAAAAACCAGAACAAACAAAAAATGGGAGGCTCAGAGTGATAAGTACCATCATAAATGCTTTCATCTCAATATTTTTTAACTTCTTTATTCACCTGACACACACATCCATAATTTTACAAATTGCACCAACATGATCCTATGATGGATTGCAATCATCTAGATACTAGTGAAAACTGGAAACTACCCAAGGTCCCAAGCAAAACGCTAGAGCAGGAAATGATGAACTATTAGAAATTAGTAGAAGAGCACAGAATTCTGTGACATTCATTCATTCATTTGTGTATTTGTTCATTCAATGTACACTGGTTGATACAAGAGTATATTAAGGCCCCTTCTGTCTTGCAACCTATATTCTAACAGGGAGGGCAAATAATAGCCTCCTAAAACAGGACGAGTTGATAAAACAAGTGTACTGGTGGCAGTAAAAAGGGGGTGCATTGGAAAGTGCTGGAGACAGGGAGGGGGTGCACTTTAGCTGGAATGGCCAGCATGTCCCCGAGCTGGATTTGAGACATGAACAAGGAGAAGGTTCCACCCCGTACATACTTGGGGGTAGCGGGTACTTCTGGGTAGCCAGAGCAGCAAGTACAAAGGCCCCAATAACCAGGGTTCAAGTCCCACCCACCTGTCACACCTGACAGCCGCCTGCTGCCCACGTGACCACAGGCAGAGAGCTTCCCCGCCCCCCACCACCTGAGCTGTGATGAGCCCGTGTCTGTGAAACGAGGGACTGATAATCACACCGTCAGCCCTACCGTCAGGGCTGCAAAGGTGAGTTCGGCAAAGAGCTTAGCACAGGCCCTGGTGTAAACGTGTAATTCTGGTTATTACTCACGTGAGAGAGCAGGCAGGGGCAGCTGGCTCTCCGGGCGTGCCAGACTGGGGCAAAACTTTGTTTTATTAAGAGTTATTTTAGTACAGCTAGCATGTTTGAGTGACATGAACACAGATCGAAGTGAATCGTTCTCGCCTCCGACAAATATCACCCCAATGGAATCAGTGCCCCTCCCTCCCCACCCCGCACACGCGCACGCGCGCACCAACCCTAAATTTGAGTGGCAGGTCTTCCACTGACAAACTGCATAATTGCAGACGAGGCACCTCTCCTTCTGATCTGTTTCCTTATCTGTAAAATGGGAGGTCCCAACTGGATTACCTCTAAATCACATTGCTTAATCTGTGGCCCAAAGAGACCATCCACCGATCACGCCATCCTCCTGCAGCCTCCGTGCCTTTGCCATGATCTTCACGGGCCAGAAACCCTTACTTCACCTGGCAAACTTTTCACACTTGTTTTGGCTTATTATTGACGTGTAATTTACATGTCGTAAAAGGCACAAATCTTAAGTGCCATTGACTTGAACGAATAAATACACCCGATGAAGCCAAAGCCCTGCTACGATATGGAACGTTTCTATCACTTCACAGTGTTCCCGCGGCCCCTGGTCAGTCACTCTCTGGCCTGCCCCAGGGGTGACCGCCACCTGGATTAGCTTTGCCTGCCCTGGAACTCCCTGTAATGGCATCGTTTATGTGTGTGGCCTTTTGCGTCCAGGCTCTCTTGCTTAGGCAAGATCCGCATTGCACGTGTCATCGGCTCCTCGTTATGGTTCCTCGATACGCTGCCTTATGAACAGACCACAACTTGCTCGGCCCTTCACCTGTCTGGGTGAGTTTTGATTCTGTTTTGGGCATCACGGTGGCTCTGCTATCGACACTCGGGATTCTTTTATTGCCCTTTAAAAGCTGTGATGTTTTGTTCTGGAAGACGTTTAATCTACTGGGGTTTCCCCTTGATTCTCTCAAGTCTTGAGGCTTCGTCAGGAAGCGTCTGGAATAGTCCTAAGGTGCTGTCTTTCTGGAGCCTTGGCTGAATGAGTGCCCAGGTTCTTGGGCGAAGCCGTTCCGCTTTGGCTGGTCGGAATGCCCACGGGTGCCAGCCCCCAGCCCCCGGCAGTGATTCTGTGCTGGGCCCTGTGGAATGTCACCCTGCACTGTCCCCTGGGTATTTACCTGGAGAACCAAGGGACCCTGTGCAGTTTTCTGGGGACCCTTTTCTACACTCTGCCTCTCTTTAATAACATGCCCTGCACGTCCCGGCCACCTCGACAGCCCCAGATTGTACATTCTATCTCTTTTATACAACAAGACCTGATCTGTGTTTGAGTTCTACTTTGGCAAGTGCCCCAGGCTGAAAGCTGGGGGGCAGCTGGAGCTCCCTTTGCGTGTTTCGCTGCTAAGCACCGCGGTCCTGCCCCGCCGCTACCCAAGGCCCAGAAGCCGCAGCTCGGGTACCTTTTCCGTCTTCTGCTGGTGCACGTGGGGGCATAAGGCTGATACTCACCACCCGGCCACATGTCCTGAGTGCCCGTTTTTATGGCCCAGCTGGAATGTCCATTTCTGGGGGAAACGTTCTCAAGCAGCCTGAAGCAGTTTGCTCTCTGCTTTGGGAGACCCAGGCATCTCGAGAATGCCTGTCAGTTACCTGCTGTACCCAAACTCATTTTTGCAAACCTGTCCTTCCACTGGGCTGGAAGAGCCCCAAGACAAGAACTGCGTCTAGCACTTGGCTCAGATCCTGGCACGTAAGGGGTGAGCCGTGGACATTCCTAGACACCCCACGGCCCCCGGACTTGACTTTAGTTTCTTTAAGTGCAGACTCAGACCCAAACTCTAGAATCCAAATCGTCGCTGACCCCTCAGGAGCAAGCCAGGTGTGGAGCGTGGCCTGGCCCCATTTACAGAGCCCGGTCGGCTGACCAGGTATATGTCTCCAGCTTGCTCTGACTCTGCAAGCGAAGGAGGCCTCGGCCTCTGAGAGGAAGGTGGGCATTTCCATTATTGTCCATGGAGAGTGACGCGAGGTCTGTCCGCCTCCGGGGCTGGGCGTCTGCTCTGCACTTAAGGGCCCAGGACTGAGTCTGGCATTTCACTCTGGGCCATTCTCCAGCGGAGGGCAAGTCTGATGAATGGTATCTGCTGTGGGCTTTCCATGAATGTTTGTTGAATGAATAAATGACTTGCATGGCTACATGGCCCAGCCCGGGGCAGCCCACCCCGCCCCGTCGCAACTACCTCGCCATCACCGGGGGAGGGAAGGGCTCAGAGCTGCTGGCAGGGTCTCTGAGGTCCTCTTACGTTCAGCCACTCGTCTCCACTCCTGCCCTGACCCTAGCTCAGACCTCAGTGCATGCAAGCGCTAAGGAGGTGGGCTGGGAGGTCTCCCCTCATCCTATACCCGTTCCCCACAGAGCCACCAGAATCATCTTTCAAAAGCACAGCTTGACCACATCACACCTCCGCTTTCAGCTCTTCAGTGACTCTGCACAGCGTTGAGCTTGACTTGCTCACAAGACTCCCCAGATGGAGAGGGCCCAGCTGACCTCTTCTCTTCTCTGGCTGTTACCTCCGCGCCCCTTGGACCTCACCGTGTCTCATCGGGGAGGGTCTCACACACGCTGGCCTGCAGGCTTCCCTCCCATACCCCATGCTCTCTCTGGAGGGGCTCACGAGGGCCCAGGAAACTGAGACGCGGGTGTCCTGTGGGCAGATGGGCTCGGGTCCGGGCCCCCAGTGCTGGCCGAGGCGAGACCCGACCCGTTGGAGATGCTGAATCTACATCCCCGTGACCCCATACCCGCTCTCAGCCTACCCCCTCCAGGGCCACACCACACCAGTCTCCCCCAGTGCCTCCAGGCATAGGAGACTCCTCTGGTCCTGCTCAGGGTGTGTGTGTGTGTGGGGGGTCTCCCCTTTCCCTTGCGTCTCTTTTCTGCCCATTGCTAGAAACCGCTGCCCCTCCTGAGCCTCAGGGCAGAGCCTTCTGTCTTAAGGACCCAGCAGAAATGAGGAGGAAGTCCAACAGCCTGACCACAGAGCAAAATACCTCCAACTACCCTCTCACTGCGTTTCCCTGAGGTGCTCTGGACCCACAGCCGCTCCAGCTCTGCACGTGCGCTCTCTTGGCCAGCTGGTGAACTCCTATTCAACGTTCAAAACCCAGCTCCCGTGTCCCTCCCGACGGCAGCCCCCCCCCACCCCGCCCCTGCCCCATGCCCGTCCCTGCATCCTGGCACGCCCAGCGCAGCCCTATGATGGTTGGTGGATGTGGACGGCTCTCCACTGGGCCGTGGCCTCCTTGAGGTCAAGAACCACACCAATCACCTGCACGGCCCCAGGCCCAGAGCTGAAGCACCTCCCTGACCCGCATACAACTTCACACTCCACAGACCCACTGCCTCATTTCATCCTCCCAGCATCCTCCCCGGGAGGAGGGGTGTCATCCTACCCCACCCCTGGGGAACTGAGACGCGGGTGGGAGGGGGACAGAGCTGGAACTCCAACTAGCTTTGCTCAATTCCAAAGACGAGGCGCATTCTACAAACCCAGTGGCCCAAGGAAACATCTGCCAAACTGTCTGCTGAATCATTTTCTAAATTGCTTCCCTCTCAGAAGAGTAAAAGCTTCCGCTACAAAAGAAGATGCTGATCTGAAACACAATAGTCGCACCTCATCAGCCCGGTGAGGGCCCTTCTAGAATATTCTATGTGGTTATCACCCACTGGTGTGATGATGCCGTTGGACACCCTGCCGCCCCCCCCCCCGGGAGAGGTGTGACCCTAACTCACAGCCAGTTATGCCCCCTTGACTCAGTCTTAGCAGCTGAGACCACTGGTGCTGGAGTCAGGCAGACCCCGGCCCCCAGCCCTGCCTGGCCTCCTTCCAGCTGCCTGACCTTGGGATCCCCCGAGAGATGTTGACACTAACCCCCCAGAGCCCTTGTGACCATGGCTGGTAACATATGTCCAGCACCAGTTATGAAAGCTTCATCTATGCAGGGGGCACATGGTTCCCCACCCAGACCCTCCCTCCGGGGACACGGCATTCGCTGCTGCAGCCACTGACGGCTCCCAGCTGCGTATCTCCAGGCACTGACTTGGCTAAAGGGAGCCTCCATGACAACAAGTTCATTCCCTCCCAAAGGGAAGCCTGCATCCCATGACTGGTCAGTGCACGGATGTACAGGGCTGGCCCGCAGGCCTCAGTTCAGGCTGTGTCTTCAGGACCCTCCTGGGTCAGGACTCCCCATATCAGCTGAGGTCCCCGCTATGGCTCCATTGCAGACCGAACTCACCCTCTATCCGATCCGGCATCCTTCACTCTGGCTGGAGCTGCCCCCAGTCAACCCCCTGCACACAGGAGCCCAGCCTAAGGAAGTAAGTTATTTATTATCATCTAGGTCCTTCCACTTGTAAACCCAGAGGCTTCACATCCCTGGCGAGGGGGAGATGTGATTCAAATCACGCACTGTATTGGGCAGGTTTTGCTGCAATTAAACAATGCTGATTCTTTGCAGCAAGAAATATTATTTCAATAAAATACCTAGGAATAAACCTACCTAAGCAGACAAAAGACCTGTACTCAGAAAACTATAGGATACTGATGAAAGAAATCAAAGACAGGGCTTCCCTGGTGGCGCAGTGGTTGAGAGTCCGCCTGCAGATGCAGGGGACGCGGGTTCGTGCCCCGGTCCGGGAAGATCCCACGTGCCGCGGAGCGGCTGGGCCCGTGAGCCATGGCCGCTGGGCCTGCCCGTCCGGAGCCTGGGCTCTGCAGGGGGAGAGGACACAGCAGTGAGAGGCCCGCGTACCGAGAAAAAAAAAGAAAGAAAAAAGAAAAAAGAAATCAAAGACACACAAACAGATGTTCTTGGATCAGAAGCATCAATATTGTGAAAATGACTCTACTATCTAAAGCAATCTACAGATTCAATGCAATCCCTATCAAATTACCAATGGCATTTCTCACAGAATTAGAACAAAAAACTTTACAGTTTGTATGGAAACACAGAAGACCCCAAGTAGCCAAAGCAATCTTGAGAAGGAAAAACGGAGCTGGAGGGTTTAAGCTCCCTGACTTCAGACTACACTACAATATACTACTACTGTAGATTACTACTACAGTAATCAAGGCAGTATGGTACTGGCACAGAAACAGATATATAGATCAATGGAACGGGATAGAAAGCCCAGAGGTAAACCCACGCACCTATGGTCACCTAATCTATGACAAACGAGGCAAGAATATACAGTGGAGAAAAGACAGCCTCTTCAATAAGTGGTGCTGGGAAAACTGGACAGCTACATGTAAAAGTATGAAATTAGAACACTCCCTAACACCACACACAAAAATAAACTCAAAATGGATTAAAGGCCTAAATGTAAGGCCAGACACTATAAAACTCTTAGAGGAAAATGTAGGCAGAACACTCTATGACATAAATCACAGCAAGATCTTTTTGACCCACCTCCTGGAGAAATGAAAATAAACACAAAAATAAACAAAAGGGACCTAATTAAACTTAAAAGTTTTGCACAGCAAAGGAAACCATAAACAAAATAAAAAGACAACCCTCAGAATGGGAGAAAGTATTTGCAAACAAAGCAACTGACAAGGGATTAATCTCCAAAATATACAAACAGCTCATGCAGCTCAATATCAACAAAACAAACAACCCAATGAAAAAATGGGTGGAAGACTGAAATAGACATTTCTCCAAAGAAGACATACAGATGGCCAAGAGGCACGTGAAAAGCTGCTCAACATCACTAATCATTAGAGAAATGCAAGTCAAAACTACAGTGAGGTATCACGTCACAGCAGTCAGAATGGCCATCATCAAAAAATCTATAAACAATAAATGCTGGAGAGGGTGTGGAGAAAGGGGAAGCCTCCTACACTGTTGGTGAGAATGTAAATTGATACAGCCACTATGGAGAACAGTATGGAGGTTCCTCAAAAAAATAGAAATAGAGCTACTATACAACCCAGCAATCCCACTAGTGGGCATATACCCTGAGAAAACCATAATTTGAATTGGACACATGCACCCCAATGTTCATTGCAGCACTCTTTACAATAGCCAGGACATGGAAGCAACCTGACGCCCATCACAGAGGAATGGATAAAGAAGCTGTGGTACATATAGACAATGGAATATCACTCAGCCATAAGAAGGAATGAAATAGTGCCTCTTGCAGAGACGGGAATAGACCTAGAGACTGTCATGCAGAGTGAAGTAAGTCAGAAAGAGAAAAACAAATACTGTGTAATATCGCTTATATGTGAAATCTAGAAAAATGGTACGGATGAACTTAGTTGCAAAGCAGAAACAGAAACACAGACGTAGAGAACAAACAATGGACCCCAAGGGGGGAGAGGGGATAGTGGGATGAACTGGGAGATTGGGATGCACATATATTACTATGTATAAAATAGATCACTAACGAGAACCTACTGTACAGCACAGGGAACTCTACTCAGTGCTCTGTGGTGACCTAAACGGGAAGGAAATCCAAAAAAGAGGGGACATATGTACACGTATAACTGACTCACTTTGCTGCACAGCAGAAACTAACACAACACTGTAAAGCAACTATACTCCAAAACAATTAATTTAAAACAATAAAGCAACAATTGAACTAATTTGCCAGATAAGATACATGACTCTCAGTTTAAAAAAAAAAAAAATATATATATATATATATATATATATATAGTTTCTTGTTCTCGTTCGCAAAAGCTGTGGCTCATCTGAAATGGGCTCCGTGTGTCTTCTCATTCTGGAACCCAGGAGGAGGAGGAGCCGCTGTCCAGGACAGGACGTGCTGTTCTCCGGGTGGAGGGGAGGGTCAGGACAGAGGAAGGAGGGGGCAAAGCAGCGGAGCACGTTTAAGCCAAGGCCGGGCAGGGCACCTCCAGCAGCCTGGCCCCCAGGTCAGGGGAAGGCTCTTCTCCAACAGCGACAAGCGCCGCGGGAAAGTGAGGAGGGAGCCGGGGATGGTGACCACACCACGCGAGGTCCTTCTGGCATCACGCGCCGCAGACCTCACCGTCAGCGGCCAAGCCGGCAATAGCATAGGGTGCTGTCAACGTCACTGTCTTCGATGATGACATTGTCATCTTTACCTGTCAACTCAGCAGAGACGGAAAATGATCATTTACAGTGTTGGCTGGGGGCTACGGGTCCGGCTTGTACACTTACAATGAGAACATAACTTGCTCAATCTCTCTGGAGGGCAGTTCAGCAACGTGTTCTGAAGCCGCAGGAAAAGGCCCATATCACTCACCAGGCATCACTCTTCCAGGAATTTAATCAGGTGGGGGACAAATGTTCCCATAGGAGGGACCTTATAACCAGGTTATCTGGAGTAAGTAGGAAATCGTAGGATTTCGTCACAGCCTCCCCTCCCTCCACATCCCCGCCTCCGCCATGGTTCCCTGCGGGTGGAGCCAGCTTCTCTGCTTCACTGACCCCAGGCTCGGTCACGGGGCTGGCTTCGCAGCCTGGAACGTGGACAGAAGCGACAGTACTCAGGGTGCAGGCGACGGCCCTAGGAGGCATCAGAGCCCCCCTTCTGCCCTCCACCCTCGGGGGAGATGCCACGGGAGGTCCTGCTCCTTCCTCCTGGGCTCTGAAATGAGAGGAGAAACATTTGGGGCAGGTCCAAGCCCAGCCACAGCCCAGAGACAAGTATCACCCTCGTTGAAAGCCACTGAGAGGTTTGGGTTGCTTATTACACAGCATTATTGCAGCAAAAGCTGAGTAATAAAATGGGGGAAAATTTTAAACAACCTAGAAAGGGTGGAAAAACTTGTTTCAAATGTTTACTGTACTCTGGGCACTTGGCCAAGTGCTTTACAAATAACAACTCAGTTAATTCTCAGAGCAACCTCGTGTGGTCTGTGCAGTGTGTGAACTTAGTTTACAGATAGGAAAACTGAGGCCCCAAGAGGTTAAATAACTCGTCCATGATTTATGACTAGTAGCTGGTGAGGCCCAGCTCTGAACCCACGTTGCCTGGCCCTGGTGCCCCGCTGTTTAACCACACCAATAACAGAGACTTGGTTACATAAGCCACGGACTATCCAGACAGCCACCTGTTTGCAGCCATGAGAAAGATAGAGGCACGTCATTTAAATGACCAGACCTCACCCTTTCCTTCTGCTGGAACTCCCACTTGGCTGGCATCCACAGGCCTGCCCGTTCCACCCCTGAGCACACCCACCAGGTGGGGTGTGGCCTGCACTTCCCGTCACGTGATTGCTACCCCCTCCCCTGTGTCTACCCAAACGAGCCCTGCAGCCCGCCTGTGTCTGACAGCGACCTGGAACCCACTCTGATTTATGAAAAGAGTAACAGAGCTTCCAAAGTATTTATGCTCAAACTAACCATAGGTGCAAACCACTCCCAAGCCTTTGTGTAATAGCGGGTCACATCATCTTGAAGGATAGTATTTCCCGACGCAGAGAAAAAGCTGGGGGGGGGGGAGGATGGGAGGTAGGGGGAGGAATCCTAAAACTCTGGAAGAAAGCAAGGAAAGAGGAAAGGAGGGAGGGAGGGAAGGAGGGAAGAAAAAGAAAGAATGCAGGGGCTTCCCTGGTGGCGCAGTGGTTAAGAGTCCGCCTGCCAATGCAGGGGACACGTGTTCGTGCCCCGGTCCGGGAGGATCCCACATGCCGTGGAACGGCTGGGCCTGTGAGCCATGGCCGCTGAGCCTGTGCATCCGGAGCCTGTGCTCCGCAACGGGAGAGGCCACAACAGTGAGAGGCCCGCGTACCACAAAAAAAAAAAAAAAAAAAAAAAAAGAAAGAATGCAAACAGAAGCAAAGCAAAAATCTGGCACGGTGGGGTCCCTTTGCCTGTGTTTGCCTCGCGTGTAAATGTCATCCTAGGGTATTGTTCCTTCTGTCTGGCGTCCTCTGCTCGACAGTATCTGGGAGAGTCATCGTGGCCGCCGCGTGTCTGTTCTGCTTTCATGCTCAGTGCTGTGAAAATCCATCGTGTGACATCCCAGTTCTCCAACCACTGCGATGGACGCATGGGAGGTTTCTAGTTTGAGACGATCATGAACCTTCCAGAACGTATCTCTGCATCCTCGGTGAGCATCTGCGCACGTTTCCGCCGTGTCTACACCCAGCAGGATTTGCTGGGTCCTATGGGGGCTGAGGTTCAGCTTGGTAAATGCGGCCGAGCAGTTTCCAAAGTGGCTGAGCAGCTGTGATCCTAGCTGCATTGTATCTGTAGCAGGGAGGCGGGTACCAGGGAGGGAAGGGTACAGACTCAAGGAGCATGAGGGAGGCTCTGAGACACTAATGTTTCATTTCTGGATCTGGAGGCTGGGTACACGGGTGTGTGTAAGTGGTGAAAATTCATACACTTAGGATTTCTGCATTTTTCCATATGTGTATTATATTTCTATAAATAGACATATTCACATGCACATAAGCACATGTGAATCAAATGTCTCCATGTCCTCTGGCTATTGTGGTCACCTTTCCCTTTAATATTTAGATATCTGCGGGTCCCCCGCTCATGCCAAGCTCTGCGGATACAGCGGGACCCCCGTCAAGCATGGTCCTGCCCCCCCCCAGGGTGAACTTGCTAGTGGCAGAGAAAATTCATGAGCAAGTGACCAGAGAGGCACATCTACAAGGACTGATGTGACATATGCACGAAAGGACAGGGTGCTGCCCGGAGTGGGGAGTCTGGGATGAGGACGGAGTGGAGGGTGATTGGGGCACTCAAGGACCAGCAAGGGGGCCAGAGGCCAAGGGCAGAGAACAAGGGGCTGGGTGGAACAAGATTAGGTGAGGGGGAGGGAGGGGCCCGCCAGGCAGCTGGGCTGAGGCAGCCGGAGCACAGAGGAGTACGGAGAGGCAGGGAGGATCGGGGGCGGGGGCATGCACCCATTGTACAGACATGGAAACTGAGGCTCAGAGAGGTGAAATGACTTGCCCGAGGACACACAGCAAGAAAGGGACAGAGCCGGATTCATACACAGTCCTTTCTGACCAAAAATCACGCGTGTGTACACGTGTGGGGGGCGTTTTCTTTTTCCATATCATGATGAACGTGTTCTTATGGCTGCTTCAAACCCTCTCGGGAACTTGGGGAAGAGTACCAACGTATTCGATAAATAAATAAAAGCTTGAGACTGTCTGGAGACATAACGGCCAGCTGTCTGGGGCCCTGCGTTTAGGCAGAACCGGACGCTTCAATTCTCCCCTGACGGCAGAGTGCGATCTCCCGTCTTCAGCTTAAAGCCCCAAATGTCAAACCCGGATTTTAATTAGCGGAACTCTGGGCCCACGCGGCGCAGGGATCCATCTGGATCACAGGAGGCAACAGCTGTTTATTAGCTCAGCAGCCAGAGGCAAGCGTGGCCAGGGTCCCTCCAGCCTCCGCTCCTCTGGGGTAGGTGACTTCCCGGGAGGGGAGGTAGCCAAGCTTCCTGCGCCCCTGCCCCGGGGCTGTGCCCGGCGGTAGCGTCACCTGGCCGTGGAGCATGCAGAGGACCCAGGTGCTGGAGACTTTGGGCGCTGACCAAGAGTGTTTCTGTGGGGGACAGCAGCCCATACCCAGGCTCGCAACACCGGCTCAAAGTTGGGCAAGATCTCATCAGTGCCCCTCTTAGTGACCCTTTCGAAGGACCCAATCGTCCCAGACCTGGTCCAGGCGGTTCCTTGGCCTTCTGAACCCCCAGGCTTGTTACAAGCGTCTGACAGCGGCTTGTCACCCATCAGCTGCCAGAGTCTGAGCAGGCAATCAGAAATGCTCCTTTTTGATGCCAATTAAAGGGCGTCACCAGCAGGATTTGAAATCTGTTTGCCCAACAAGAAGGCTAAGAGCCTTCATGCTCTTAGTTCCTCAAGCTGGTCTCCACCGGGGGGTGGGGGTGGGGTTCCACCTTGCTGTCCCCTCTGCCCAGCCCCGCCCAGCCCCATCCAGCCTGGTACATCTCTGCATATCCAGGGCAGAACGTCAGAATGATTGTGGAGGGAAGGAAGCTACAGGGAAGGAAGGAAAGAGGCGTCCTACTCCCAGGGGCAATGCTCTTAGAGCTGAGCAGCCATCGGCCACCAGCTGGTTCCACCCCAGCCCCAATCTACCCTGACCAGGCAGGACTGTCCCCTTGTCACAACGGTGACAAGAGTTAACCTCAGTGGACTGCTCACTACGTGCAGACACCATTCCAGTTTGTCTGGTGTATCAAGTCACCCCATGACATGGGCAGAACCACTGTCCCTACGTTACAGAAGCAGCAATGGAGACACAGAGAGGTTAAGTCACTTGCTCAGGGTCACACAGCCAGGATTCAAGTCTCAGGGGGCCTGATTTGCGGGCCCGGGCACTTAACTACTGTCCTGGAGGGTGGCGGCAAAGCCGGGAGCCCCCCACCTGCTGTGTGACAGCAACGTCCTTCTTCACCCTCTGTCCCCACCCCCGTTTCAGGCGATCCTCCTGGAGGCTTTTTGTTTCACACCTGCCTCGTGTGTCTTCCTCCATCTCTGTAAGGGAAGCCCTTGAACCTGGGGGCCTCAGCTGGGGTGAGCCAGCTGCCTTGTGAGTGGGGGCTCCCTAGGCTCAGAGGGGGAAGGGTAGTGGGGACCCTCACAGTGGGCAGCACAGAGCCGGGCGGGGCAGCGGGGCACTTCATGGACCGGAGACGAGACGACGGCCCACGGAGTCAGGCCTCGGCCCACGTGGCGCTCTCAGGGAGAAGGAAATGGGTGTTCAGCCTCCTCTCTCAATACGCTCACCTCTCAGCTGAACTCACCCCACCTGGGAGGCCTGGGAAAAGGGTCAGCGCCAAACCCCAGCCAGACCCCGGCCCTGCCAGGCCGAGTGGTCAGAGAGGCCTCCAACCCTGCAGCCTGGCCCCCAGGCCTGCTCAGGTCCAGCTCTCGCTGACCCCGCCCAACTGCGCTGGACTCCCTACAGTGCCCTCCAGCCCACCCTGGCCCGGCCTCCCTGCCCTGGCTTGGGCCGGCGTCTCCCTCTGTCTCCCATCCATCCTCGTGCCCCTTCATTTCAGCTCTGCCCGCAGTGGTACCCCTCCAGCTCTGGAAGCTTCTCAGGCTCAGCCTTTCCCCAGACAGATGCAGTGGAGCCCCTGAGCCTTGGTCTCTGCTCTGAGCCTGAGCAGGCTGGGGCAGAATTCACGTGCCCACAAACGGGCAGTGTGGGCTGGGGGGCGAGCTTGGCCGCTTGGAGCGGTCCCCTTCCCCGCACATAACCCCTGGGTTCCTGGGTCCCTGGCCAGCAGCGCAGGCTATGGCTTAAGACTGATCTGGGTTCAAACCACCACCCTGCCACTTAGCGGCCATGCGACCTTGGGCAAGTAATTTCACCTCTCGGAGCCTCGGTTTGCTCATCTGTAAAATGGGTGCACACCGTGCCTCCTTGAACGGGAGGCTGTCGGGTCCCTGACACCCAGGAAGCTCCCAGCCAGTACTGCCATCTTCCCGGCAGCATCGCCAGCTCAGCTTAAACCTCGCTGCCTCGGCGAGGCTGTCGCCGTGTGAGGAGCCCTTCTAATGAATGTTACTGTTACTCTTTTGGGGGCCGCACCGCGCGGCTTGCAGGACCTTAGCTCCCCGGCCAGGGATGGAACCCGCGCCCCCTGCAGGGGAAGCACGGAGTCGTCACCACAGGACCGCTAGGGAAGTTCTCTTATGTGACTCTTTGAAAATAAGTAATAAATAAGCATAACCCCATTCAAAACACAAATTCACAGGTTGTAACCCAAGAAGCCTCCCTCACATCTGTGTCCCTGCCCCAAATGTTGTCATTTCTATTCATTTCTCTTTGCATGTTTTCAATGTGTTTCTTTATGCAAATACAAGCAAATCTATGTTCTTACACAGAACTAGCATCGTATATCCCGTCTGCACTTGCTTCTCTCACTTCATAGCGTGTTCTGGAGATCTCTCCTTGTCGACGCTGCGTGAACGTCCCGGAACTGACTGTTCGTAAGTGGGCAGGGCTTTCTAGAGGACGGCTTCCTAGAAGCAGGAGTGCTGGCTCAGCATATGTGCCCCGTGATTTGGGTGGATGTTGCCAGATTCCCGTCCCAAGGGGCCGCCGTCTCCCGCTGCAGCCACCACACAGAAGGGCACCTCCTCCCCCAGCCTCACCCACAGATGCTGAGGCCAGACTTCTCTGCAGCATGTTAATTACTGAACCACCAAGAGTGTCCCGGGACTGGGCTGGGCCAGCAGATGCCCTTTGGGGACAGTGTGACTTAAGTTCGAGAGGGGCTCAGAGGATCACAGAGCCTGGGCTCTGCTGCTGACTCAGCCTTGCCTGAGCCCAGGGATGACCCCTCCATCCCCCAGATGAAGCGACTGCCGTCCCTCACCCCCCGGAAGCGTCACATCCTCGGTCTTCACTGCTTACCACCCGCCCCTCTCCGTCCTCCGCACCCCACACAGTCTGTCTGCTCCCAAGCCTCCTGGGCCTGACCCCTTGACACATCCTTCGTTTGCACAGGGAGATTAAGTAACTTGCCCAAGGTCACACAGCTAGGCAACAGCAGAGCCTGGCTGGAAACAGAGCTAGCCTGACTCTAGCGTCCCTGCTCCAAGCCAGGACCCTCCATGCCCCTCTCATCATGAGCTCTGCTCTGGAGCTGTTGAGTTTGAGGGGCCTGGGAACCATCGTGTCGGCGATGTGGGCGGGCAGACAGGGAAGATTTCAGGGTGCAGGTGGTAACGGGGGTGGCTGTCTTCAGCATCCTGAAGGGGCTCAAAGCCTTGGAGGGACCCCATGACCCAGGAAGAAGCAGAGACACGGTGGAGGACAGGATGCTGGGGAAGGCCAGGCCTGCCTGCGCGGATGTCTCCCACCAAGCTCTGCTGGGGCCCTCAGCGTGTGCTGCCCCCTGCTCCCGCCCCAGTGACAGTGCAGAGTGGCATTCCCTCCTCTAACCTCTGCATGCAGGGCCAGCGCCTCCTCTGGGCTTCCCCAGCCCAGGCATCCTGCTCTCTCTGGACCCCTCCCTCTCCTCCGGGCTCCTTGAGTGCAGGACCTGGTGCAACCCCTCCCTCTGTCCCCAGCATGTCCAGCCCAGGCTGGGGCCAGAGGGACATTCGCTCAACCAGGTTCCCGCACTGCTGCTGGAGGCTGGCGGGGGCCGAGCCGGGGAGGCCATGGGGACACGGGGAGGACACGTGTCTCCGGCACTGCGGCTCAAGGAGTCCGGACACAACGCTGGAAAAAGCAGGTGCCCGTGACCCGCACAGCCACTCAGACCGGCTTGTCCCAGCTCGAGCCCACGCTGCCTGGATCAGGATGTCCCCACCCCCATCAACAGAGCTGAGCCTGGTCATCGAGGGGTGGACTAGGGCCTTGGACTGCCATCAGCGCTGAGAGCCAGCACGTGAGCTGGGAGCCTCCTAGGGCTGTACCCGTGCCCAGAGCGGCTGTGACTCATTCTACAGTCTGTGCCGCGTGCCTGCTCCGCGTGGGTGCTGTTCCAGACTTTGGAGATCCAGCCGTGTGCGAGGCGGGCGGGCAGGACCCCTTCCCTCCTGGAGCTGCCGTTGGGGAGGAGGAAGGGGGTGCAGGCTGAGGGTGGGGCACCATTTAGGGTTCTCTGCCAGGGGCCAGGATGGGAGCCAGACAAGGTAAGGGGGTCTCAGTTACAGATACAGTGTCCAGGGCAGGTAGGGAGATGGAAGTCCACCCACACAGGCAGCTTACATGTTACAGGCGGGTCCCTAACTAGTGAGTACATCCACCCTCCCCCAGCCCCAGGCTCCTGTCACCAGTGGGTAAGTGGGGATCCATGGGGGCAACTGGCAGACTTGTGGAGGAGGAACCAAGGTAAAGGCATGAAACTATAGAGGGCTGAGTCATGGAGAAAAAGCCAGGACTTGACACCCTGCAGACCTGGCCCCACCACTAAAGAGCTATGTGCTTCAGCTACCAACCGCTGCGTAACAAATTACCCCAACATTTGCCACGTAAGACAGTAGACGTATTCTCTCCCACGGTGTTTGGAGGGCAGGAATCTGGCCATAGCTGCGCAGGGTGGTGCTGGCTCAGGGTCTCTGGTAAGGCTGCTGTCACGCTGTGGGGCGGAACTGCTGTCGGCTGAAGGCTTGACTCGGCTGGGGACCCTCTTTCAAGTTCACCCAAGTGGCTGTTGGCAAGGACCTCAGTTCCTCATCACATGGTCCGTCCTCACACAACGGCAGCAGGTTTCCCAGAACAAGTGATCATAGAGAGAACAAGGCAGAAAATGCAGAGTCTCTTATACCCTAATTTTGGAGGTCACGTACCACCACCAGTTCTGAATTCTGCTGGTCACACAGACGAACCCTGGTGTGCACGGAGACAACACAGGGATGGAAACCAGTTGACGGGGGTGACCAGGGCCATCGTCCTGGCTGCCGTAGGCACTGTGTGGTCTTGAGCCAATCTCTCACCTCTCTGAGCCTCGAGTTCCTCATCTGTAAAGGGGGTAATATTACTCAACTTCCAGGCTATGCAGGCCACTCCATCCTCCCCCACTAGACTGGGAGCTCCCTGAGGGCAGGCCTGTGTCTTTTCCAGCTATGAAGTCCAGCCCACAGTTACTCTTGTGCATGCTGAGTGACCCATTCTGTAAATTACAGATCTGTATCACTCCCCTGCTGAAGTCCTTTCAACAGCTCCACACGGCTCTAGGGCAGCATCCAAACTCATCCCGACATGCAAAGCTCAGGACCGGGCCCCTGTTTACAACCCCAGCTGCATATCCTACACCACCCACACCAGGCTCTATGCTCTCACAGCCTTCCAGAGGCAAGGATGAGTTTCACCCACCTCACCCACTTGGTGAACTCCTACTCATCCTTCAAAACCCAGCTTGGACATCACCTCTCCTGTCACTCCAGGCAGCCATTCCGGACCTGGGTTCCCACAGTCCCCTTATTCCTGAGAATCACCGTACCCCCCAATCATCTGGGCGTCAGTCTCCCCACCGGACAAAGATTGCAACTGGCTCATCTCTGTGTCCCCAGAAGCCAGCCCGGGGCCTGGGCCGCCCACAGTTAGCATTCATCAAGGTCCGTGGACATGAAGACATCTGATCAGATCGGAAACCCAATTCTATCTTTTTTTTTTTTTTTTTTTTTTTGCGGTACGCGGGCCTCTCACCGCTGTGGCCTCTCCCATTGCGGAGCACAGGCTCTGGATGCGCAGGCGCAGCGGCCACGGCTCACGGGCCCAGCCGCTCCGCGGCACGTGGGATCTTCCCAGACCGGGGCACGAACCCGCGTCCCCTGCATCGGCAGGCGGATTCTCAACCACTGTGCCACCAGGGAAACCCCCAATTCTATCTTGATGTGTGTGTTTCTGGAACCACTTCAGGTGTCCAAATTGTGTCTGACAGCAGTTGGGCAGGAAGCCGAGCTACTGTGGGTGCCAGGCGGATCTATTATAGAAACGGGAGCTTGCACCATTGTAGGAGGAGCTGGGAAGTGAAGTCTAGAGGGGGAGTGGGGAGGATCCGAAGAGGAGCCGGTGACCGATCTCCTGAAGCAGGTCACAGTGGACAAGTCAGGGCTCACAGGGGCTCCCTGGAGCCAGGTGTGTCTCACACCAAAGTGAGAGCAAATCCGAGGGCCTGGAGGGGTGGTCTGTGAGGTCTGTGGGAAGCTGTGGCCTTCGGGGGTGGGCTTGGCCCCTGCTGGTGGTCAGCTGAGCCGGCGGGAGAAGAGTGTGCCCGAATTGGAAGACACTGAGAACACGCTAGAAACTTCAGCGCGTCTGCGAATCTCTGCCGGAGCGTCCAACCGCAAAGACTCTAGGAAAAGAACGCCGCTGCCGCATCTGCCGCCCAGGTCCTGCAAACCAGCCTCCTTGGGCCAATTCTAATTCCAGCTCCCCGGCAGAGGGGGTTCCGTTAACCGAAGTCACAGCAGAACAATTTTCAGCACCATGGGCAGAGGACCTGGCAAGATCGCTGTGGTCGCCTGGGACCCAGAGTCACGCTTGAGAAGCTGAGACAGGCTCCATCCTGACCCTGGGCGTGTAACTTTCTCCCTGCTCCCTGGGGTTTATGTCTTTGTCCCAAACATCCTGAAAGGTCAAGGGAATATATTTTGGTACTGGCCTATTTTCATCAGTTTTCTGGGCTTGCGGTGGTCTCGGCAACTGGAAATCTGTTAATTGTTTCATTGATCATTTCTTCCTTCGGCCTTCTTTGTTCTCTCCTTGCAGAACTTCAGTATTTGGATGTTTACTTCCTGGACTTCCCTCTAGTGTTATTATCTTTTCTATTTTCTATTTCTGTGTCTTGGTTTGCTCTGCTTTCTTATATTTTTAATCGGAGTGCGGGGACTCAGGGAAAATTCATGCTTTTCCTTATAGTTTTAAAAACTGTTCTGTAATAAGAGAAACAGCAAAAAAAATAAAGAGGCCTTACACTTTCGGAAGAAACTAAAACCAAGATAAAAGTGCAGGAATTAGTAGCATCCACCTAGAGCAGAGAGAAAATACAATGAGAAAGAAGATCCTGTTGACAATTGCAAGAAAAAGGATGAAATACTTAATCATGAGCTTAGCAGAGTGTGGACGTGGACTGTAAAAAAAACAAACAAACTGGAATCCTTTTTCGGGAGACGAAAAGGAAGACGTGAATAAGGGATACTGCTCTGCTTTCTATAAGATTAGATCATGTTCGGTTTCTAACTCATCTATTTTTTCATTTCTGCTGTAATATTTTTATTTTCTATGAACTCTTTAGTTCTCTGGATGTCCCTGTTTTGTGGCATCTGGTCCTGTTGCAAGGACCCCGTTTTCCCCAAGTGTATCAGTGACAGTCGTTATGTCCATTTCTCGCGGCCACACCTGGCCTGTGACCACACACTTCCACTCCTGTCATTTGTCCAATTAAAAACGGGAAGTACGTGTCCACATAAAGACTTGCATAAGAATGTTCATAGAGCTTTGTTTGTAAACAGCCAGAAACTGTCAGCAACTGGAAAGTCCACCAGCTGGAGAATGGGCCGGTCGAGCGTGTTACAACCAAACGGTGGGAAACTATTCAGTCATAAAAGGAGCAAAGTGCTGGCCTGTATGACTAGGAAGCTGATGCTCAAAAGCCTTGTGCTGGGCAAGGAAGGAGGCTGCAAGAGAGTGTGTGCTGTGTGGTCCATTTATGTGATCTTCTAGAGCAGACAGAGCTCATCAGCGGTGACAGGGATCAGAGCGGTGGTTGCCTGGGCGGGACGGGGCGGTGGGTGCTGGAATCAGGGACTGACAGTGAAGGGGAACTGGTGAAAGGTTCATGGGATGGTTTAACACCTTGAGACATGTGGGTGTCATGTGGGTGCATATACATTTCTCAAAATTCATCAAAACTGCGTTCTGAAGACCTGTGCACTTCGCAAACCTCAGAGAAGGGAGGAAGGAAGGAAGGAAGGAAGGAAAGGAGGGAGGAAGGAAGGAAGGGAGGGAGGGAAGGAGGGAGGGAGGGAGGAAGGATCTGATTGGAAGTGCCAAGCCCTTGAGTAGCCGTTGCTGACTGTGGTCTTCACAGCAGAGGTATCCTCCCAGGCCGTTTCCTTGGGGACCATCCCGGGTCACAGTACCAGATCTTTCCACTTGGAAAGGTTGGGTTCGCTGAAATGATCTCTGACCTCCTACCTGCTGGGATAAGGCCCAGCTACCAGTTTTCCAGCAGCTGCAGGAAGGAATAGGGCAAGAGGTCTTAACATGCACCATGTCCCTGTGCTGCTATGTGGTCCCCCATCCTCAAATGTACCTGGTACCCCCAATCCAGAGGCCCCTGTTTTACCCTCACTGTGGTCTGAATGTTTGTGTCCCCCCCAAATTCATATGGTGAAATCCTAATGTCTGATGTGATGGTATGAGGAGGTGGGGGCTTTGGGGGGTGATAAGGTCATGAGGGTGGGGCCCCCACGAATGGGATTAGTGCCCTTATAAAAAAGACCCCAGGGCTTCCCTGGTGGCACAGTGGTTGAGAGTCCGCCTGCCGATGCAGGGGACATGGGTTTGTGCCCCGGTCCGGGAAGATCCCACATGCTGTGGAGCGGCTGGGCCCGTGAGCCATGGATGCTGAGCCTGCACGTCCGGAGCCTGTGCTCTGCAACGGGAAAGACCACAACAGTGAGGGGCCCACATACCCCCCCAAAAAAAAATAAGACCCCAGAGAGCTCCCTCACCACCCCTGTCATGTGAGGACACAGCGAGAAGTGAAGCCATCACCAGAACATGACCAAGCTGGAGTCTTGATCTCGGACTTCCAGCCTCCAGAACTGTGAGAAATAAATATCTGTTGTTTATAAGCCACCAGTCTGTGGTTCTGTTATAGCAGCTTGAGCTAGGACAGTCCTCTCTCAAAAATAAATCTCAGGTTTTCTACTGACGACGGGCAATTGCCCAGCCCTGCGAGCGGAGGAGGGAGACTAAGTGCTTTTGTTTCAAATAATCCTCCTTCACTCACTTCCAGAGGTATTTGATGGCATCAATTTCTGAGCCCTTTGCTGCCTCTCAGCTTTCTACACTGCCCTCGGACCTGCCTAGTGGGTCACCGCTCACTCACCAGTTTTCCAGCTTCCAAAGTACTGCTTTGGTCTCCTCTCCTTTTCCCTTTGTATTTGAGAATGATGCCTTTAGAGTGATCTTTCCTATCATTTTAACGATGTTTGAAGAAGAGCCACATACAATACACGTATGTGTCTAGGCCACCGTCCCCTTCCCAGAAGGCCCAGCCTTTGCTCTGTTCTGCCATGGGTGATAACAGTTTTTCTTCTTTTATAACAATTCTTTTTAATGTGGACCATTTTTAAAGTCTTTATTGAATCTGTTACAGTATTGCTTCTGTTTTATGGTTTGGTTTCTTGGCCGTGAGGCATATGGGATCTTAGCTCACCAACCAGGGATTGAACCCCCACTGCCTGCATTGGAAGGCAAAGTCTTTTTTTTCTTTTTTTAAATAAGTTTATTTATGGCTGTGTTGGGTCTTTGTTGCTGCACATGAGCTTTTAGTTGAGGCAAGTGGGAGCCACCCTTCCTTGCGGTGCATGGGCTTCTCATTGCAGTGGCTTCTGTTGTTGCGGAGCACAGGCTCTAGGCACATGGGCTTCAGTAGGGGTGGCAAACAGGCTCAGTAGTTGTGGCTCACAGGCTCAGTAGTTGTGGTGCATGGGTTTAGTTGCTCCACGGCATGTGGGATCTTCCTGGACCAGGGCTCAAATCCACGTCCCCTGCATTGGCGGATGGATTCTTAATCACTGAACCACCAGGGGAGTCCCAGAAGGTGAAGTCTTAACCACTGGATTGCCAGGGAAGTCCTATGATACAGTTTTGGGGGTTTTTTGGTTGTTTTTTTTTTTTTTGCGGTACGCGGACCTCTCACTGTTGTGGCCTCTCCCGTTGCGGAGCACAGGCTCTGGAAGTGCAGGCTTAGTGGCCGTGGCTCACGGGCCCAGCCGCTCCGCGGCATGTGGGATCTTCCCGGACCGGGACACGAACCCGCATCCCCTGCATCGGCAGGCGGACGCTCAACCACTGCGCCACCAGGGAAGTCCTATGATACAGTTTTTAATCTCATGGTTGCAACATGGCTGCTCCTGCTCCAGGCACAAAATCCACATTCCAGGCAAGAAGAAGAAGGGTTTGTGTTGGCTGAGACCATCCCCTTTGGTAGGAAAGTACGTCAGCAGACTTCCTCTTACATCACATGGCCTCTCCTAACTGCAAGGGGACCTGATAACATCCATCTTTAAGTGGGCACATTGTCACTCGAGCAAAACAGGTTCTGTTTAAGGTGGAGCATATGGATATTTCCACATCCTGCTTGGGCCATGAGCCCATTCCTGAGTCAATCACTGGACCTGGAGGGATGGAGCTCCTGACAGGCGGCCCAGGTGATGTGCCCCCTCCCACAGCAGAGGGATGCACGGGTCAGCGTGGCATTACGCACGGGGAGAGCTGATTCCAGAGGAAACCTCATGAGGCCCTGGAGCAGGGGAAGGGCTGCTGATGGGCAGAGTCGTGTGTAAATCAGCGTCCAGCATGTAGAAAAGATGCTCATGGAAGATGCTCACTGCTCATCCGTTCCCAGGCTGCTCCCGACTCCCAATCTGTCCTGGCTCTCAGTTCTGTCCCTGCCCTCGGCCCAGGGTGGGGGCTGGGAGGGAGGTCCCACGCTTTGCTGAGCCTCGTGGAAAGGTGACCGTGGACCTCTGGGCTGCTGAGCTCACCCCTTTCTGAAGGCGAGTGTCGCAATGAGATGCTAAAAATAGCCAGTCGTGATGCTGGCCTGATTGGAGACGCTAAAAATAGCAGCTCATTCCAAAGCTTCATCAGGGGAGAAAGGGCAAAGAAATCAGGTTTGCAAGGGGCTGGGATAGGGGAATAGGGGAGGGATGCCCAGAGGGTCTGGACTGTGAGGCCTGAGCCTTGGGGACAGCTGTGGCCATCCAGGAACAGTAGGTCTGCCGTGAGCCTCCCTCCTAAGGATGCCACAGGCCCTGATGGCCCCGTCAGCTCCCTCACCTCCTCACATGGGGAGATTTCGGCTCCTTGGAGATCAGCCTGCCCAGAGGAGGAAGAGAAAGTGGCCATGTCCTCCGACACCCCACCCAGACACCTGGGCCCGACACTCCCCAAGCCTCACTCCTCAGAACTTTTGCCACCACCCTGCACCTTGACAGATGAGGGAGCTGTGTCCCTGTCGTCTAGAGGTGGCCCTCCGAGCTGGGCAGGGCAGCCCAGAGGTTTGGCCCAGGGCTCTGGCGTCAGCGTGCCTGGGTTCAAAGTCCGCTTCTGCCCTGTACTGGCTGCTGACCTTCAGCAGGTACCCCATCTGGGCCTCAGTGTTCTCACCTGTAAAATGGGGATAAAAATGGTACCTGCCTCATTATCTTCATTATTGTGAAAATAGAGTGAAGTAATTCCCCTCGGGAGCTTGGACCAGTGCCTGGCAGGTGGGGAGTACGGGCACCTTTCACATCGCAGGCCCGTGGCCTCACAGTGGTAAGTATGGCGTCAGGATTTGGACACTTTCCTGTGGCCCAAGGGCAGGGTCTGGAGTTGGAGGTGATCCTGACAGCAGGACAGGAGGGGCACTGGGTGGGGGTCTGCAGGCAAGAATTTGAGCCCTGAAGCCCCGGGTCCAGGGACCAAGGCCTTGAGCCCTCCCAGCCTCGGGACCCCACTCCCCTCCCCAGGTCAGAGGTCTGCACATCGGCAAATAGCAAAGGCTGTCGCAGGATGCGGTCATCCAGGAATACGTGGCCTCGCTGGGAAGCTCGCTGGAGGCACCAGGTCAGGGCTGGCACATCTGAGGACCCCTCCATGGGGGCAGCATCAGGACGATGTGCCCAGCTGGGGACCACAGCACCCAGGCTCCCCTGGGGGCGTGGCCAGAGGTGGGTACACAGGGAGCTTGGTGAGTTTCTTCTCTCCTGACCTCACGTCTACATCCCCCACGCCTGATACCCGGGCCTGGCACACAGCTGGCTCTCCGTGGGTGCCTGAACAATCCAATGCCAACCACGAACAGGACAGGGACCCGGGCTTCCCCTCACCCTCAGGTCCTGCCCTCACCGCGGCCCTCCAAGGTGACATAGGCATATTGCCCCCTCCTTGGAGACAGGGCAGGAGCTCTGGAAAGGCCACCCAGCTCTGGCCAGTGAGCGGGGGAGCCAGGTGCCGAACCAGATCTGTCTCCACGCCCTGTGCCCACTGCGCCCCCACCCCGAACCCAGCGCCTGGGGCTTCCCGTGGGAAAGCCCTTCACGGCTGATGAGGCCTGTGTCAGTTTCCACCATCCATTCGGCATGACACAAAAACCCACATTTCTGGGGGTGACAGTGGGTGCTCAGAGGGCCCAAGCAGCCCGTTGGGGGTCACACGGAAGTAGGTGCCAGGCCAGGCTGGCCCCCAGGTGCAACTGCCACCCAGCTTGTACCCCTGACTGCTGCCCACAGCGCAGGCACGCGAGCTCTCCGATCCTGTCCACCAGGGACTGACCTCAAAATGATGGCAGAAGTACCCCGCCCGAGGTGAACGGCCCAGAGCGCCCGGCGTACCACGCGCACGTGTCACTGTGGGCACGGTGTCACAGTGCAGCTGTGCCCGGCCTGTGCCCGGCTAGGCAGGGAAGTGTGGGGAGGGGCCGTGGCAGCGCCCGCCCTGGAGATGCTCGCTCGCAGGGAGCAGGACAGGGCCTTCCTGTGGCAAAGGCCGCGGGGCGTGGTGAGGAGATGCCCGGGAAGGAAGGTTTCCCGTAGGCGCTGGCATTCCGGCTTGGCCTGCAAGAAATTCCCTTCAGGAGTCAGGCACTCTGAAAGGAGGGCAGAGAGCCTTTGGGGGGCACGTGCAGGGTGGCACCAGGGTGACACAGCCGGCGGGCGGACGACTGACCATGGCAAGGCCACAGTCAAGCGGCCCCTGCTCTCCAGCAGACACATTAAGGAAAACAGAGGGATGAAGGTGCCTATACGTCGAAAGACACAAGAAGTTTTAAAGGATGAATGACTTCTATTTGGATGATAAACACGCAAAGAAAGGCATGAAAGTGATGGCGGCAGAAGTCAGGACAGAGGTTACTTTGGGGAAGGAAGGAGCTGGGACGGGCCCGGGGCCCACGGAGGGGGCCAGGGCAGTGGACGGACGAGGCTCTCATTCTTGACCCGGGACGTGGTCACAGTAGCATTTGTTGTATGTGGTTTTCTATACGGGTGTTTCATTTTACATTCAAAAGGCTTTTTAAAGAAACTTCAACAGAAGGCGCAAGGTAAACTCCAGGAGGCCTGGCCTGGAGCTGCGTGGGGCTGGGAAGTGCCTAGAGGAGCCCAGGGGCTCCAGGGAACCCCAGGTTCCAAACGAGGCGGCAGGGCTGAGGCCGAGGGGGCTGTGGCACTCCCCACATAAAAGCCATCAGGGACCCAGCCGGGCCCACAGGACGCTAGCAGAACCGGGACACGCACAGTGTCCGTGGACTGACCCTCGCTCCCCAGCCCTCAGGGCTTGGAAAGCACCTAATCTCCCGCATGAAACCTCTCTCCTCCCAAAGTAAGTGGCTTCTGTTCTCCGAACTGAACCTTTGCAGACACACCACGGGAAGAATTTTGTATAATGATAATTAATGTGATGTCAGGATAACCTTGGTTATAGCAATAGCCATTATTGAATGAGCACCAACTGTGAGCCATAGCACCCTCACAAGGACCATAGGGGGCCACCTTACTAGGCCACGCTGTGGCCACAGTTCCGAAAAGGAGCCTGAGGTTCCGAGTGGGGAAGCAAATAGCCGGTTCAGAATCAGCGCCCACCCAGACTCTCAGGGCTCCGGCGACCCTGTGCCAGGCGGCCTCTCCAGCATGTCTGCGGCCACCCCATGCCCTCTCTTACCCCCGTAACCCCAAACACACCGTGCGTTTCCCTTTGTCCAGAAGTGCCCTTGGACGTCCCCTTCTGCCTGCCTGTCCCCTCCTCTGGGAAGCCCTACCTGATGACTCCTGCCCTAGTGAAGTAGCCCTCCTCCCGCTTTGCATGACCACCACCTACGCGGCCCCCCCCCCCACCGCTGCCCGTGAGGCGCTGGCGGCCAGCCTCGTCCACGGCCCCGTCGCCAGCGCCCAGAAGCAGGACTCAAACCCAGAGGCGTGGCTTCTGGTTCCTTCCTTACACGGTAGCGCTCCCGGAGGCGGCAACGCGAGTGAGACAGGGCAGGCCGGCTGGAGGAGGCGCTCCAACTCTGCCTGCGGGCACCGGGGCTGCTCCCGGGAGAGAAATAGTGAGGCCGAGTCGAGTCGATCGGCTCAGATAAGAAGAGCCTCGTCACCTCCCGATGCAGATGGCAGCGCAAGGACAATCCGTGCGCAGCCCGCCTCCCGGGGCGGGGGGGAGCCAGCTCTGTGCTGAGACGTGAGCCTCGGAAGGAAGTTAAGACTTCCGCTGCTGTGACTTGAAGATAATGATGCTGTACTCCTCAGCCCGCTTGGCTCGGAGCTGGGACCCCGGGCTGGGGATTAGTGAACGACATCATAGCCGAGCAGCCCCCGGTGGGCGCTAAGGGGGCATAGAGAGCAGTGCAGAGCACACAGGCCTTGGAGGCCAGACTGGGAGTTCCCAGCGCCAACTTTAAAACGGGATAGAAAAGTTTATTTATTGTGGGAGGAAAAGGGAAACCTCCTACACTGTTGGTGGGAAGGTAAATTTGTGCAGCCACTATGGAGAACAATACGGAGGTTCCTCAAAAAACTAAAAATGGAATTATCATATGATCCAGCAATCCCACTCCTGGGCATATATCCAGAAAAGATGAAAACTCTTAATTAGAAAAGATGCATGCACCCCGGTGTTCACAGCAGCACTATTCGCGACAGCCAGGACATGGAAGCAACCTAAGCGACCACCAACAGATGAACGGATAAAGAAGATGTGGTGTGTGTAAACAATGGAGTATTACTCAGCCATGAAAAAGAAATAACGCCACTTGCAGCAACGTGGATGGACCTAGAGATGATCATACTAAGTGAAGTAAGTCAGAAAGGGAAATACAAATACCATATGATATCACGTATATGTGGAACCTAAAATATGACACAAATGAACGTATCTCTGAAACAGAAACAGAATCACAGACATAGAAAATAGACTGATGGTTGCCAGTAGGAGGGGGGTGGGGGAGGGATGGATCGGGAGTTTGGGATTAGCAGATGCAAACTGGTATATATAGCATGGATAAACAACAAGGTCCTACTGTCTAGCACAGGGAACTGTATTCAATCTCCTGTGATAAACCATAATGGAAAAGAATATATATATATATATATATATATATATATATATATATATATATATAAACTGGGTCACTTTGCTGTACAGTGGAAATTAACACAACACTGTAAATCAACTATACTTTAATTTTTTTAATTAAAAATAAATTTTAAAAAATTTAAAAACAATTATAAAATTGCAATTGAGACAAATGAGAATCACTTAGGTTGTGAGAGCCTATCTGTCAGAGACTGCTAGGGGCCTGCCCAATATCCCTTCTTCCCTCTTCTTTAGTTACTGACTCTACCTTCACAGGTGGGGGGGGGGGTCATAATGAAACCAGCTAAAAGACTATCTGTTCCAGCCTTCCCTGTAGCCACTAGCCAGGGAAGTTGTTGGATGTGACTTCTAGAAGATGTTGTTAAAAGGGGCTGACTCACCTAGGAAAACTTCCACTTTTGTTCCTTTCCCTTCCCTTTCTTCCTATCTGGCACACAGATGAGATGACTGGAGCTCCAGCAGCCATCTTGTGATCATGAGGCAACACTGAGACTAGAAGCCACAGAGGAGAAAGACAGAAGGAGCCTGTGTCTGTGTTGACTTTGTGGACTCACTATCCCATCTCTACACTCCTGACCCCCAGACTTCTTTTGTAGGAGATTATAAACCCCTAACTTGCTTGAACCCCTGTGGCTGAGTCTCTTGCTTCTAGCCAGTTAACTCAGTTCCTACCAATGCAGCCTACAGAAGGAAGATTTGAGCTGATGGGAGAGATCAGAGAAGGGCTTCCAGAGAAAGTGAGTTGTGAGCTGAGAAGTAAGTATTAAGTAAGAGTTCACAGACACAGGAAGGAGGGAAAGGCAACCCAGGAAGAAGGAACAGCACCTCCAGAGGTCATGTGGAAGGCGGGAGCCCAACCCAGGTGTGGAAGTGAAACGCAGACAGTGTGGCTGGAACACGGCAAGCAAGGAGGAGAGAAAAAAGAGAAACCACCAGAGAGGTGGGTGGGCCCGAGAAGGAGGAGCCTGAGGACCAAGCGTGGGGCGTTCCAGACCCCAGCCCTGACTCTGTCTCTTTGCGGTGCTCTGCTTCTCCACCTCTCTGGAGGCTTGACTGCAGCCACAACAGCCCAGCCCAATGGGGAGACCTCTTCTGCCAAGAGCAAGGGGCCCCCTTCACTAGTCAGGGCTGCTGGCCATGCCTGTGCTGTGTAAACAAAGCCGGAAGAGCTGCTGGGCTCACGGCAAGTGGCTCTGGCCTGGCCTGTCTTCTCCCTCGTGCACTGGGCAGGGCTGCTTCTCCTGTGCGATCCTTCCAGCGCCACAGCATCTCCCCTCCGCAAAGTCCTGGATGGAGGAGACGCCCATGGATGTCCCATTTTTTTCTTCACTCCCTGAGGGAGGCAGGGCCAGCTGAGAACGCTGAGGCTCAGAGAGGCATAGTGATCTGCCCCTGGCCACACAGCTGTAAATAAACTGTAGGACTCAAACCCAGCCTGCTCGCCTCCTCCTGCTGTCCAGGAGAGTGTGCATGCCCAGGGGGGCTCTGAGTCAGGCCAGGGTCAAAGCCACAGCCACCTGCTGGAGGTCCAATAAGGGGGCTGCTCCAGAGGCGTTGGGCTGAGAACGGCAGGAGCCCTTCTCCGAGGCCGATGAAGTCTTGGTGACTTGTTACGACCACCTGCATCTTTCTTTACTTGTTCCTCTAAACAGTGCCCCATGTCCCTTTGGGGGTCTTTAGGGGTGGTGCAGTCGCTCCTGTGACATCCCACGGTCCCTCGTGTCTCTGCACTTGGCCATCTTGGTTGGTGCCCGGAGCAGAGTTTGACAGGATTTGGGATGTTATGGTGATGTGACCGGGTGTCCTGATGCCGGACTCTAGGAAGGCCGTTTTGTTGCCGAGATCCTGGTAGCAGCTTTGTGCATTACCAGCTTGGCCAGTGATGTGGGGAGACTGGGGGGAAGGAGAATGGCAGGGAAAATCATGCCACCCGGGGTGGGCGCCCAGGACAATGACTCCAGGTGGAGGGCAAGGGTCATATCGCTAGGCTCTCCCGTCTCCCCCAGGGGAGCTCATCATTGGATAGGTCGTCATGGTGATGGGACGGGTGAAGACTGGGGTTTGCCATGGGCATCGCAAGTGGAAGAAGGCAGAGTTCCCGTTGGGAGCTGGGGTGGAGACACTCCTCTGCTCTCCCTGTTCCACAGGGCCCCCACCCCCAAGCCCAGGAGACCTGTGCTGGGTCCTGCAGCTGCGGCCGAGCAGCCCTCTCCCCAGGCATCCCCGGTCCCGGCGCGGGGCCCAGGGATCTCGGAACACCGCCTCCGCAGTTTGCGGGAGCAGGTATACAACTAATAAGCAGGTGAGTGGATCCATTGTTGAAAAGTTATCTTTAGACAAGAGCATTTATCAAGTTTAATTAACGTGTCAAGGACTCCAAATGCATTCCTGATAATACTAATTTTTCTACATTAATGTCAACTCGGCACCCAGCCAGCACTGAGCAGGAAATAGACCATCAGTGCTACCACCACCCAAAAGATAGAGCTGATTTCCCTCCCTTAAGCAGATTAAACGTGCTGTGGATGCCCGAGCGGTGGGCGGGAGGCTGAAAGCCCAGCAGAGAGTGAGCTGCTGCCCTGCGGGCTGAGAAGTCAGGATGCCATCTGTGCGGTCCTCCTACTCTGTGCCGGGCGGGGCCCTGCCCTCCTAGAACAGAGTCCTCACATGGGCTTGGTTTGCTTCCTAGATTTTGCAGAAGTGGCATCTGAGGTTCAGGGAGGAGCCGCCACTCGTCCGGGCCACACAATTTAGTCCAGTCTTGGTGCCAAGACGCTCCAGCTCACCCGACCTCCAGGCACGTACAGCCAGTCAGCCAGCAAACAGTGGCCGAGCGCTTACTGCATACGAGCTCCGTGCTAGGTGGTGAGTCTCCAGCTGCGAACAAAGCAGACAGGGCCACATTCTGCTGGGGAAGTCAGACGATGCGGGGAGGGGGAGGAGGAGGAGAAAAGAAGAAGGAGAGGAGAGGGAGGGGGAGGAGAGGGAGAAGGAGAAGAAAGGAGGAGGAGATGAAGGCTTCATATACTGATACGTGCTAAGGCAGGAAGAGAAGAGAGTGACGGTGAACAGAGATAGGAGGGGTTGAGAGTCCGCTGGAGAGGGGCTGAGCAGGGAAGGCCTTACGAGGCGAGGACACTGGTCAGGTGCTCAGGTGAGAAGCAGCCAGCACGAGAGATCTGGGGCAATGAGTGGCATTCTAGGCAGAAGAAGAGCCAGTGCAAAGGCCCCCAGATCTTGCCTCAGGCTCTGCTTCTGGAGAAGACCAGGGCCTGCGTCCTCCCAGGGTCTGCGGTTCACCTACCTGGCGCGGACATCCCTTCGGCAACCCAGCAGCCCCTGACTGCACTTAACCACAAAGCCCCTTTTTCTGTGTAAACCCAAGTAATGAATCACAGAGCCCATCTGAGAGTAGCTGTTGTAACATGGAAAACTGGCAGGGATTTCTAAAGAGAGGATGGGGCGGGCCGCCGTGCACGGCTCCACAGGTCATGCACTGCACAGCCTCCGGGGATATCATTTACATAGACCCGGTTTTCCCATGAGGAAGTAAGGCTCAGGCAAGTAAAGTGACTTTCTCAGAGTCACACAGTTAGGAAGTCGCCAACCAGGGTTGGAAACCTAATCTAACACAGTGCCAAGTACCCCGGTCCCAGCCCCTCCCCACCCAAGCACCCTGTTCACAGGAGCCCCCTGGCAGGCTCTGCGTCAGTGACTGGATGTGATTACAAACTGTAGAGCGCCAGCCAAATGCGGGGAGGGGGTGTCAATATTATATTTAACTCCTCTGCTGAGAGCTAGAATTCATGCCAGGACCTCTTTCGGGCAGGGGCCACGGGTGCCCACCCAGCTCCTCCTGTCTGTGTCCCCCCCCCCCAGCTGGAACCATCTGCATATGTCATTTGGGGGGCGGGCACACACAGGACACTTCAGTCCTGCAGCAGACCCAGCCGCCGCCCTCCTGGGCCTTGATCTCCCTCCCCGTCCCCAGCAGGAGCCAGAGCAGAGGAGAAAGGCCCTCCCACCTCGGGGTCAGAAGCAAAAACAGGGGAGATGGCTCCAGGCCTGCGCTGGGAAGACATCTCAGAAGTGATGGAGAGACTCTCTCGAGCAGCGTTCCCATGACGCAGATGGGGAAACTGAGACCCAGAAGACCAGTCACGTCCAGGGTCACCCGGGGGGCGGGGGTTGGTGACGGAGAGGAAATCAAGATCCTGGATTCCGCCTCCTTGGCCAGTTTCCAAAGGGTCCCTAGAGGATATGGGGATCCCCTCACCCCCACACCCACGAACACTTGGCCGTGAGCACCTTTGCCCTGCTCTATGGCCGGGAGCCGGGACGGTCACAGGCCTCCGGATTTCACCAGTGCTTCTGCCTGGAACACACCGGCGGGGCCCATATCCAGGGGTTCGGAAGATACCAAGCCAGCAACGGGGCTCTGGGAGAGGCTCGTGGGAAGCGGGGAAGCACAGTTGAGAAGCTGAACGTGTCTGGGGGCTCTGAACGGGAGAGGGGAGCCCACGTGAAATAGCGTTTCCCAAACTTTAGCACGTGCAGAATCCCCTGGAGGTCCCTCCGGCCCCAGTCCAGTCTCTGATTCAGTAGGTCTGGGGTAGGCTCTGAAATGTGCCTTTCTAGCAAGTTCCCAGCCGATGCCGGCTGGGCCCAGGAACCCCACTTTGAGAACCGCTGGGGTGACCAGAGGATCAATGCTGGTCTAGCAGACGGGCTGTGGCGACTGGGGTTTTTTCCTGTTACTATGTATAAAGCGCAGACGGACAGCACTTTACAGTTCGCAAGATATTTGCACATCTCACCTCTTAACAGCCCTGCTACTCGGACCCCATTTCGCACTCACCCAGGGATATTCGACGGCCTGCTCGATGAATGGCTAGAAAGGATCAAACCCAGACCTTACACCTTTTCCCATTCATCCTGTAGCCGCCCTTCCTTCAGTCGTCACGTCCACTTCCCCGGGAGGATGAGCCACGTTCCCTGAGCACGTGCTGTGTGCCAGGCACACGCTCACATTTCACACACATCGTCCACGTGACCCTCGCCTGCTGCCCGGGCGGCTCGCTTTACGCCCTTTTGGAGGAAGAGGGAACTGAGGCCGGCCACGCCTCCCGCTCCCCGCGGGCTGGAGTCAGCATTCACGTCCCCAGCCCAGCCTGGGCGCTCCCTGCCACGGAGCGCCTCCACGCAGGCTGCACTGCAGGGCAGCACGTTGTGGAAGCGGCCAGGCCATCGGGGGGGTGGGGGGTGGCATGGGGAACCACGAGGGTAATTGGGTTCCCACAGCCCCGCGCCCCGACGTAGCCAAGGGCTTGGGCCAGGCGCGCCTTCCGCATCAGGAGGGTTTGTTCTCGGTCCTTTTCAAAGAGTCTCTTCAACCACCTAGCTCCCCCATTTGTAGCTTGCTTTTCTGAGGTCCTCAAGTCAATTATTCCCAGACAGAAAATTACTTCTAACCCCAGAAACAGGTAATTTCTGATGGTAGAGCTCATCATCAGCCCTGTGCACACGTCTCTGGAAGAGCAGGGGAATAATTACGCTCCGGCCTGGAGGCGTAATTATGGGAAACCCTGGAGCAGAGCTGCGGTAGGCACCCACGTCAGCGCCCAGCTGGCTCCTGGCAACAGCCAAGCCCGGAGAGGCAGCCGCCCAGAGAGCATGCGCCCAGCTCCTATGACCTTCACCTGGAGGGGGTGGGGGAGCAGCCTCTGGGGCCCACACTTGACCAAGGTCCCTGAGGGGTTGAAAAGCGTCCCCCCGCCAAATTCATGTCCATCCAGAACCTCAGAATATGACCTTGTTTAGAAATAAGGTCTTTGAAGATATAATTAGTTAAAGATCTGGAGATGAAATCCTGGATTTAGGACGGGCTCTAAACCTCAGGACCAGTGTCCTCATAAGAAGAGACACAGACACACAGAGGAGGGGCCAGGTGAAGACAGAGGTGGAGTCTGAGGGATGCAGCCACGAGCCACGGAGTGCCTGGGCCACCAGGAGCTGGCAGGGTCAGCAAGGATCGTCCCCTGGAGCCTACAGAGGGAGCATAGCCCTGCCGACTCCTTGATTTCAGGCTTCCGGCCTCCAGAACTCTGAGAAAATTAATTTCTTTCGCTTTAAGTCACGCCGTTTGTGGCAATTTGTGTCAGTAGCCACAGGAAACTAATATGGTCACAGACAGCGAAGGCCTTTCTCAAGGGATGCTCCTGGGTCTCCTCCTGCCCGCATCCCATCCCAGCCTCCTGGGCCGCCACCTGAGCCCTACACCTGGGCCGCCCTCAGCGGGCTTCCCTTCTCTCCTCCATCTTCTGCAGTCTACTCTGCTCGTGAACCGCAACGTCCATCTCCAGCCCAGACTCCAGAGTTCAACCCGGTCAAACAGAACCAGAAGTCTCCCCGCTCCTCAAACAGCTGCCCCCACACCACACTCCTCCTCTTCCTGCTTTAGCTCCCACACTCGTCGTATTGATGCTACCACCATTCAGGCCAGTCACCGAGGATGTCCAGTGATCCACATCCAGGTCCCAGGAGAAGGACGTGGTAGATACTGGGGGGAGGTTTGGAGTCTGGCTGAACCCTAAACAACCTTCAGACACCACCGGCTGCCAAATTTTTCCTGGGTCTGGGCTTCTCACAACCCTGATGCTCGGGAGCCAACAGCCCAGGGCTCATGGGGTACTCAGGAAAGTCACTGAGGCCAGGTTCCCTCTGGCTTCCTACTCTGATACTTTCAACATGTGTCTCCTCTTGATCACAGAACAGCTGCTGTGCATCCAGACATCACATCCACATTCTAGGCAAAAAGAGGAATGGAGCCAAAGGCTGAGAGTCACAAGCTGTCTGCTTGGTAGGCTTTGCCTTTTTATTAGAAGATGGAAGCTCTCTCTGGGGAGTCCTGTCCACTTCCCATTGGCCAGCACTTGGTGACACGGCCATGTCTAGTGGCAAGAGAGGCTGAGAACTTGATTTGCCTTCCAGTCTACATTAGAGGAAGGTAAGGGGTTAGACTAGGCTGTTCAAGTCCATCGCCTCTTGTTCAGCAGCCCCTTCTTCCCGTGCACTCTCAAACCCAACCTCCCAGCGCCTGCTCTTTGATGCCCACCTCCTTTTGCTCCTGTAGCTTGTTCTGCCTGGACTCTCTTTTCCCTGCCACTCCTAGCTGTCCAAACCTAAAACAACAGTCAAGACCCAGCTAGAAGGCCACATCGTCCATGAAGCAGTCCCTGACCTCCACGTCTAGCCCCCCAGAGGAACCCTCCCCGCCAACACACACATATCTCTTCTCACCCACCACGACGTTGGAGTTGCCTTGTCCACCTCCTGTGTTTCCCACTAGATAAGCCCCACGCCCAGAGCAGGACTGGCTCAGCTCTGTCCACAGCACCTGGCCCAGGGTGGGCCTCAGCGAACACACAGAGCCCCGCTGCTGATGCTGCTGAGTCAGATCTGAAACGGTGGTTCCATCCCCTCCCCATCGCCGGTGCTCAGTGAAGCAGGAGGCAGAGGACAGCTGCAGGAGGAAGTTTGCTTGTGTTTTGGTCCTGGAAATAAACAAGGATGGGACTCTTCTGTATCAGCAGAGTCCGGGACCGATGTTGCCGTGTTTTTCCAGTAATAACATACCCAGTAAAAACAGGAAATTGGTGCTAATGACTTCTCTCCTCCCTCCGCAGGTCCCAAGCAAGCTGGAAGGAAGTCAGTCATCCCTCATCAAGCAAATGGGGAGACTGAGCCTCCAAGAAGGCAAGCGACACACCAAAAATCACTCAGCAAATCAGTGCACAGCCACGGACTTGCACTTCTGAGCCCAGGACCAAGGCGCTTTTGTCACGTGTGGAACAGGAAGGATGATGGAGCAAGAGGCTATGGAACTTCATGCCTCCCAGAGAACCTTGAAAGGTTAATCCCCCGAGTAACTCTGCAGGGTCCTCGTTTAAGTGAGCTATTCAGAGAGGGCAAAACAAGGACATGGGGGATTTCACAGGCTCTGAACATCATTGGTCTTCTCTCTTATATCGTACTGTGATGGCCTTGGTCAAAGCCACCAGCAACACTCTCTTCTCTTCTCTCCACCTAGAATGTGGATGTGATGTCCGGGTGCACAGCAGCCATCTTGTGCCTATGAGGAGACACAGGCTGAGAGTGGCAGAGTAGGAATCCAGAAGGAACCTGGCCTCAGTGACTTTCCTGAGTACCCTACACACCCCGGAGTTGTCTACTCCTGAGCAAAGCTCCAAGCCTTAACTGTTCTCTTCTTCTGACTCCCTGCCACCTACAACCCAGCCTGAGCACAAGGTCTCTTCCTAATGCAGCAGCTGGAGTGACCCTAGAATGTGGGTCCTATCACATCCCCATCCGGTCCTCTGCTCCTGACCCTCAAATGCCCCCCAGCCCCTCCAGTTCCTATGTGACCCTTACCCCGACCTCAGCTCCTACATCTTCCTCACTTCACTCCAGGCAGTCTCCTGCCTCCGGACCCTCGCTCTAGCAGCTCCAGGGGGCTGGACACTCATCCCCTGGGTATCGACAGGGACTCTCCCTCACCTCCTGTAAGCCTCTGCTCAAATGTCACCTTGTCAACCATCCCGTTTAAAATTGCCAGCTCGGGAATTCCCTGGCGGTCCAGTAGTTAGGACTCAGCACTTTCAATGCCATGGGCCTGGGTTCAATCCCTGGTCCGGGAACTAAGATCCCACAAGCTGCGTGGCACAACCAATAAATAAATAAATTGCCAGCTCTACCAGCACGCTGGCACCCTAGAGTGACATAGTTTTCCACAGAACTGAGTGCCATCCACCCTGCTATGTGCTTTACCTAAAAATGTTGTTGGTACATGGTATCATCTGAAGCCCTCACTAGACTGTCAACTCCATGCAGTGGGGGTCTCCATCTGTCCTCCCCTGAGACCTCCCCCGACCCCCAGAACAGCACCTGGCACCCAGTGGGTGCCCGCTAAATCCTTGCCGACCCAAAGAAGATGGAGATGCAGGTGGGGTGAACTTGGAGATCAGGGGGTTGTAGCATGGTGTGGGCAGGGACTGTGGCTTCCAGAATATCTAAGAGCCTGGCTAGCAAACCGGGAGGCTGCCTGGAGGAGAGGCTTTTGGATTTAGACACATGTTGAGCAAATGACAGCTCTTGAACACCAATTGCCAGGTCCTCTGCTGTCTGGCTGGGGTGTGACATCCCCGTGTCCTGGTGTGAGAGGGCAGGTACCGCTGTGTCTCCAGAGAAGCCAGACTCAGTTCCAATGGCAGCCCCCCTCTCCCAGATGTGGGCATCGGGAGACCCACTTCCTCTTCTGCCAGGTGGGGGTCGAGGACCTACCTCAGGGCCCCCGTAAGGGCCATGAGACCAGGGAGGGGGAAGCCTGGCGCCTGGTCAGGGGGCAGTCAGCCTTTGCAGAGCATGAGCTTGGGTCCCCTCCCAGCACAGAGGGCTTCACGGCTCACCCCTGTGACAGCTGAATGACGTGTGCCTGTCACCACCGCCCTCCTACAGGTGGGGAAACTGAGGCTCAGAGATGCCAAGCGATTGGCTGGAGGTCACACAGATCATGAGTCGACCTTCCTTCAAAACCATGTGAGGCCCAAACTCTTAACAGGCGAGTATTCTTTCTCGGGATCAGTAAATAGTACATTCAGGAAGTTTTAGGCCTAAAAGTCACGGTTTCACTAGTAAAGAACATCCATGAATGTTGGCTGATGGGATAAAGATGCAGTGATAGAAAACAGGAAACTGGGAAAGAGGGAACAAAGGGGGAAGTGGAGAGGGCCGACCGGGAACACCTCTCACCTGAAGACAAAATGGGTTAAGAACGTCTGCAGGCCGTAAACGAGCTCTTTCCGCCCTTTGAATCAGTCCCCGTAACCCCTCATCCCCGTGAGGCTCTGTACATACCCTTCCCCGGCTGCCTCTCCCCTTCCTTCCTTCCACTGCACCCCTGGGACTTAAGCCAACCTTCAGCAAGGTCCCCCGGACCCTCAAGCTCCAAGTGAACGTCACCTTCACCTCCAAACTGCAACAAGACCCTCTCTGTCCCCCAAGGACGCCGCTAGCCCAGTGGGTCCCCTATCCCCCACCTCACACCACCACGGCCTCCTCGTTCCCCACCGCCACTTCCAGACCATTCTCCCCCTCCTACCCCTCCTTGTCCCAGGTGCCCCCCGCTTCAGGTCACACTCTGCTGCTGGCTGGAGATTTTAGCCCCTGGATCACTGTCGCCCCCTCCAGTGTCGCTGCTAATAGAATTCCTGGTGATCGCAATGGCCGTGGACTTGATCCTTCCGGCAGCCTGGCCTCTGGGCTCTTGGGCCCCCCCTCCTTCCATGATCTTTCCTCCACCTGACCTCAGCCACCCACTCCCAGGGTCAGGAGTGACTTCAGGTCCCTAACCACCAGCGTGGCACAGGTGGTGACCCATCAGACAGGCATGGTGCCCAGCCTGCACCGTGTCATCCCCCATCGCCCAAGCCCACCACGCCTCCCAGTGTGACGCATCCTGCTACCACACACCTTTCCGGCTCGCCCCTCTGGTGCCCTGACTCCCACCATCCCTTCACTCTGAAGATCAGGAGCAAAGCAAATCTTGAAAACAGCAAAAGGTGGATGGTGCTCTGAGCTCCAACCTTTTGGGACCACAGAGGAGTGGACACGGCTGTAAGAGGGTCACGAAGACCGGAAGTCTCATCAATTGGCATGAAGGCTCTGGAGGTGCAAACTGCACCGTGGGGTTGCCCCCTACAGAAGGGTCCTATGTAGGTGGGGGAGCCCCGGTGTAGACATTCAACACCATCTGAGGGGAGAAAACGGTCAGGTTTTCTCACCAGGATGGCATCGCCTCGGCTGTGTCCCAGAGCAGGGGCTGCAGGCAGATGCCCACGGGGCACCAAAGCCAGAAGAGATAGAGACTGGCCTCAAGAGAGGGGTCCAGTCACAGGGGCACCCCAAAGTCACCCACGGGAAGTGTGTATCATTGCAAACACTGTGACGCGATTTGCAGAGAAAAACAAGTGAGAAAAATAAAAAGAGAGACTGGAAGCAAGTATGCCAATTTCCAGAACAAATAAAAGTTCAGGACCAAGTCACCCAAGCATAAGCAAGATGAAAAGACACGCTGGCAACCACGCAAACACATGGCACCCAATAGAGAAAGGGAAAGGGAGGGGGAACACTAGCATATACAGGAGACAGACCAACAGCCCAAGCCAAATGGAATCAGCCTAGAAACAGACTGCTTCGCACTGTAGGACAACTGACCGTGAACGCGAATTCCACAAAACTAAAACCCACAGAGAGGACCATTAGACAACAGAAGGAGATGGAAGGGAGATGTCAGACCTGAGGAAAGAAATTAAGGACAAAACATGCCTGTGGATGTAATAGATGAGAAGCAGCAAGAACCTCGCCTCCTTCCTGACTTGGTTCAAATGTCCCCTTCTCACCAAGACTGACCTGACCACCCTCCCCCATCCCTGCTTTTATTTTCCTCACAGCCCTTAGCAACTTCTCACATACTCTATGATCTATTTGCTGGGCCACTCATCTCTCTCCCCCCACAGCTTCCAAGAGGGACTCTTTTACCTGTCTTGCTGTGTCCGCAATACCAAGAAATATGCCTGGCAAATGGTAAGCCATCAATGAATATGAGGTAAATGAATGAACGGACAGAACAGACACTGATGAGAATGTAATTAATGATACAGAGGAAAACCTGGAGATAACCACAATGATTGCAGTTGGAGAAAATAAAGAGATAAAAGAGAGTTGGAGAAAAGTGTATGGATGTAGAAAACGGTACACCACAAGGATAATTGGTGGTCCTGATTCAGAGCCCTAATAATAGCTACAGATCATGTAGTAAACATGCTATCAGAGTCCTTGAAATAAAGAGATTATTGAATCCAAAATTCAAAACAGCATGCCATGCTTCAGAAATGCTGCTACAGAATGCTCCACACATATTTCTTAGCAAAGTTATGAATTTCAAGCATTTAGGTTGAAAAAGAAAACTGTTTGCAAGAAGGAAAAGAGCTGCCTGCTTAAGGCTTCTGCAGCAACCATCCACTTCATAA
The DNA here is from genome assembly GCF_026419965.1 of Kogia breviceps. Classification (NCBI taxonomy): domain Eukaryota; kingdom Metazoa; phylum Chordata; class Mammalia; order Artiodactyla; family Physeteridae; genus Kogia; species Kogia breviceps. The sequence continues at coordinate 98,339,475 of NC_081321.1, forward strand.
GACCATGAAGCACCAGGTTTTGAAGGAAAGAAAGTGTGACTCAAGAAAATTATTCACACCCAGGATGTTGTTTATAAATACATTCAAGGACAGGAAGGACTTAGGGAACACACAACCTTGAGCCCTTCTGGGGGAAAAATTATATAAACAAGTTACCAAAAAATCCAGGTAATTAAAGAATGGGTGAACATCCTATCAATCTAAATATGCACTTGAGAGTAAGCTATTATAGGAATTATGGTTACAGAAAAAAAGGTGAACGTCATAAACTGTCAAAAATAATAATACTATAACTACAAAAACCATGAGCTGAAAGGAAGGAGACGGGAGGGGATGTGGCATGCTAATTTCATATTCCATAGCAAGGAACTCATGGAAACTGTCTGAAATTGGCACAAGTAGGTGAATAAATACCTATAATCATTTTAATTTTTTAGTGTTTTTCAGAATCTCTTTTTTAAGGAATCTTTTAGAAAATAGTTTACTCACAGTTTAATTCCTTCCACTCTTCTTAATTTTACCTGAATGTAAAAATTAAAGATAATATTTTCATTAAAAATCTTGTGTAGTGAAATGATATTTTCTTAAAGTCAATTTCTCTCTTCCTTTATCTGTCTAGAATGAATTTCACTTAATCTGCAGGGTGATTACTTTTGGACAGTAGGATGTGGATGCTTTGTATACTTTCAATGGTGTATTTTTTGTGCTTTATTTGTCCTCTTTGTTGAGGGTGGCGGTAATGCAGGCTGCTCGTCCCAGATCACTCCCTCGGGCATGTGATAGAATTTCACTTCCCTGTCTCCTTGACCTTCGCCATGCTCACGTGCTTGCTCTGGCCTATGGGATGTGAGCAAGCGAGGGCTGTCACTTCAAAGACAGGCTCTAAAGTCACTGTTATTTAGGGGCTGTTTGTTACTGCAGCATAACCTAGGTTATTCTGACTGATACAATACATATGTATCATTTTATAAAAACAACAGAATGGTTTTTTCAATGGAAAGGGAGAGAAGGAGGGAAGAAAGAAAGAAGAATGGAAGGAAGGAAGAAAGGAAGGAGGGAAGCAAGGGCGGAAGGAAGGAAGGAAGGGAAGAAGAGAGGGAAGAAGAAAAGAAGGAAGGGAGGGAGAGAGGGAGGAAGGAGAGACAGAAGGGAGAAGAAGAAATTCAAAGAAAGTATACCAAAGTGTTAGCGTGATTAATTCTGTAAGGTGGAAACCTGTATATTTGTTAGTCCTTTGAAATTTTCACCAGAGACAGTGAAGGAGGAAAATACCATCTCAGACCATCAACTGTGGGGACTGTGTGTTTGGGGGAAGGCGCAGGGGGATCAAGACTACACGAGACCCCAGGCTGACCCTTGGAGCAGACAAACGCCTGGTGGTGGAATTCCTGGGCCGGCGTTAAGACCAGGGATGCCCGCTGGGCTGGTGGAGGCAACTCCCACCTCCCTTTGTCTAGAACTTTCCACAGAGTCTGAGGCTTTGGGAAGATCAAGGGCTGGAAGCACATGGGAACCTCATCTGGGTCAATACAGGTGGAGAGACAGAAAGAGACCTCAGGGAGGGTCCAGGAGAGGTTCCTCAGAAGCTGGAAGCTGAGTGAGAGGAGACCAGGTAAAGTGCCAGAAAATCGCCAGGAAGTGGAGATGCACCAAAGGCAAACCAGGAGAAGGAGCAGGGGACGGCCGGCACCGGGGCCCAGCCCATCTCACCTCATTTCTTTTCAACACGGGGAGGCAAAGAAGATAGTATGCCCAGCCTAGAGATGAGGAAACTGAGGCTCAGAGAGACGCGTGATTCCCTCCAAGGTCACACAGCTGCAAGGGGCAAAGCAGGCACCCAGAACCAGGCAGGGGGCTCTTGTCCCCAAGGAAGGTGGGAAGGGCCCAAGGCTCAGGGGCGGGGCCGCTAACAAAGAGCCCTCCGCTTTGATGACAGCTAGGCAGGAGCCCCATGCTATGAGCGGAATTCTCTCACCAGTCGGGGCCCTGTTATGCTGCTGTCACCCCTTGGTGCCCCCCCACCCCAGGGAGGCCTCCTAGCCTTGCAGCTCGAGGAGGACGTCAGCAGGCAGCAGGACTCGGTCCTCGGCCAATGGACCAGTGGCTGAGCCTAAGGCAGGTCATCCCCGCACACGCAGCAAGTCGTGTGGACTTGCCAGATGAGCTGACCACCCACAGATTGGAGTTGTTCGTCCCCCAAGCCAGGGCAGCGCCAGGCAGGGCCCTCCCGGGCCCCGTCCTCCACCCCTTCCCGCCCCAGGGACACTGAGTCCCCAGGCCTCCCAGGCGACAGCCACCCAAGCCGCTATTACAACCCTTTGGAGCCACCTTTTTTTTTTGCCAACCACTCCAGAGCTAACAATACGGAGGCAGGTACAGAGGGAGCCAGGTGTGGGAGGAAGCGTTTCCTTTTGCACCGTGTGCTGCGAGCCCCACCTGGCAGCCGGCAGCCTTTCCTGCTGCATCTGGATGTGCAGATGGGGGCAGAGACGAAGAAGCAGGAGGCACCTGGGAGCCAGCACTGCACGAAGTGGGGGTGAGGGCGGTGCAGGTGAGAGCTAGGGCGGGGGCAGGGAGGGGGGCCCTCTCTCTCCGGCAGTGGCCGCAGTACTCCAGCTGCACAAAGCCTCCACCCTCTTCGGGTGGAGGCTAGCAGCTAATCCAGCCCCTTGTTTCTCAGATGGGGGAGAGGAGAAGCCTGGCATTTCTCGGGGTCTGTTACACGTCCGCACTGAGCTCAGGGTAACCCCAACTACCATTGCAAGGATACTGCTGTACCCCATTTGCAAAAGGAAACTGAGGCTCTGAGAGCAGAGGTGTCCTGACCCAGACTAGACAGCCAGGTAAGTGACAGAGAGGATTTGAGCCTGAGCCGGGGATTGGGGCTGGGGGACGGATTCTGGGGGTGGGTTTGGGGAGAGAGTCTCTGCCCCCCCACCCTGCCCCACGGGGGTCCCCCTGGGTGAGCGTCCTGTGGCCGCGGTAACAAAGGACCACACACGCGGTGCCTTAAAACCATCCAGATGCCTTCTCTTACAGTTCTGGAGGTCAGAAGTTAGACATCACTTTCCTGGCACTAAAGTCAAGGTATGGGCAGGACCGGCTCCTTCTGGAGGCTCCAGGGGAGAATCCGTTTCCTGCCCTTTTCCAGCTTCTGGAGGCGCCCATGTGCTTTGGCCGCGGGCTTCACATCCCTGCAGCCTCTGCTTCCGTCCTCACATCTCCTCTCTGACCCTGGCCTTCCTGCCTGCGTCTCATAAGGTCCCTTGTGGTGACACTGGGCCCCCTGGAGGATCCAGGACGGTCTCCCCGTCTCAGATCCTTAGCTGCAGCACACCTGCAGGGGCCCTCTGACTATGGAAGATGGCATACACGTTCCAAGGATTAGGACGGGGACCTCTTTGGGGGCCAATCACACTTCTCACAGGAGGGGACATGGCAAGAGCTGGCGCAGGCATGAAGAGGAAGGCGTGCGAGGCACTTACACACGTTCGCTCATTCAGTGTCACGGTGACTCTTGGGGCGGGCGTGCCACTGGCTCCATTTCGCTGCTGAGGAAACTAAGGCAGAGGGTGGTGAAGTAACCTGCGCCAGCCCCGCGCGGGAAGTGACGGAGCCAGAACCCCAGGCAGACCATCACCCAGTCTGTGCCCTTAACCACCAGCATTAGTAGGAGGTCCTGGGGTAGCAGCCGAGGTGACTTCTGACTCAGTGCATCCTTCTAGAAGAACTGGTTTACGCAGAACGTATCTGTGGGGGTCGTCTTTTCATGATGAGGTTCTGGGATTTGCGGGGTCTTGCTTAGGAACACTGTGCAAGGGATCACCGTGGCCACCTGGCCTCCCCCCACCCTGAGGCTCAAGCACCCACCCGCCCAGCCCTCACCAGGGCAACAGGGAGCCTGCGCCCCAGAGCTAGCCTGGCCCCCGTTGGGAAGGCTCCCTCGTGCCGGACAGAACCTGCCTCCCGAGGTCTCCCCACTGGGGCCGGCTCCACCCTGCAGGCCTCAGAGCCAGGGGCCCTGCCCAGGAGAGCCGGGCAGAGGATGGAGCCGCCCAGCCCCCGGCACCCAGCCTCCACTCTCCCTCTGGGGACACCTGGCCGGCTCCCAAGCCCCTGCCTGCAACAGGGTTCTCAACCTCTCGGGTTTGAAGGAGAAAAATGACTTTCCCGATAAAATATTCATGCTAGGCTGAGCCTAAAATAGGCTGAAAAGGAAGGAGAGTGACTTTTGCCCAGCACGAATGAGGTGACGTGGAACCACGAGGCTGGCTTCTCCACCCCATCGAGGCCCTGAGATGCCCACCCCCCCACCCCAGCCAGCAGAGCCGACCTCATGGACGTGAGACCTGTGCAGTCACCCACGGCCACCCACTCAGAAGGGACACGACCAGTGGTTTAATGCTCTGGGGTCACCATCTCGAAATTCTTAATTCTGGAGGCAGGGCCCACATTTTCGTCTTGCACCACACGCTGCGAATCATGTAGCCGTCCTGGCTGTTGCAAACATGCTCACGGTCTGACTCTGCGGACACAAATGCCTTCCTCTCAGGCCAGGCCAAGGGGAGGGGACGACCACAGCCCCCCGGGAGCGGCTCCATCACACACGCCACTTCACTTCCTCCATCAGCCAGACCCATGGGTGAAATCGACACAAGAACAGAGCAGTGACCATCAGGTACGCAGGCTCTGTGCCTGGCACATAGATGCCCACCCAGGGCACCTCCCCTGACTTTCCAACGGCCTCTGAAGGGATGCCTTCTCGCCCCCTTCACAATGAGGAGCTCATCGTGCAGCTCGCCCAAAGACCGAGTCCCTTGTCCAGTGCTTCGGAGACCGTGAGTGGTGGACATGGAATGTTCTGGAACTGCGGGAAGGCCAGGGGGGCTGGGACAGGAGAGGAGGGGTGTGAGCAGAAGCTGGCAGGGTTGGAGGGGGACCACAAAGATCTCAGAGCCCAAGTTAAGGGTCTGGGTCTTGAACGAAAGGCACTTGGAAACAGCCACCAGCGTGCTGTCCTTGGAGCGGTGATGAAATGGGATTTGCAATGCAAAGAACGGACTCTGGGGGCGGAGAATGGGGGGTCCTTACAGGCCCGCCCACTTTTTGCACAGAAGCCCAGGAAGCGCTTGTCCCCACAAAGCGGTCCCCCTCCCCTGGCTGTCCTCAGGAGCCCCTCCAGAATCTCTCTCCCCCTTACCGCTCCCAGGAGCCTCTCCACAGCCTCTCAGGTCCTGAGGCTCCTGCAAGAGCTACGTCCTTCTCGACCCTTCTCCCTGTACCCCCAGCAACAAGGTCGCTGCAACGCTCGAACCTTCAAGGGCTCCCCACAGGGGCCGGCGGGGCCAGAACTCTGTCCTCTGAGCCACAAGGATGGCAAGGCCACAGCAGCAGCCAGGCACCCGCCGTGCACCAGGCGCTCAGCTGGGGCGGCAACCGGAATCGGGCATCCTGGGTACCAGGGTGCCGGGCCTCACCCTCAGGAGGCCTTCAACCATCCCCATCCCTCATATGGATTTGCAGCCGTGAATTTTCACAGGAGGCAGAGGGTCTCTGCCCTGGGCCTCCCACCGAGATTCTGTCTGGTGCCCCGGCTCTCAGGGGGCCCCGGGCAGTGACCCCAGCTGGGAGAGGCCAGCCAGCTCACCCCCCCTTTCCCGACACCAGAGTCATGGGTCCTAGACAGGTAGGGCCCAGGCCATGCAGGGGCCGCATCAACCCCTCAGGTGGGAGGGGGTGCTCCTGGGACCACGCGCGCAGCAACAAAGACCCAACACAGCCGAAATTAAAAATAAATAAATAAATTTATTTTAATAAAAAGAAAAGAAGAAGTCAGGGAGCCAAGGCAGAGGCAGCAACAGTGACCGGCGCGGGTGGTGAGATGTACAGGCTGGTATTTTAGGACTCAAAGCCGGAGGTTTAGGGAGGAGAGAAGGAAAATGATCCAAACGGTCGGCTGAATTCGTGAATGAATGAATGAGTGACAAAAAAATTGCAAAATTTGGGGAATGACCGTAAGAGCCACCCCAGGCCCACCCTTCCCTGAGGCCCGTCAGGGGGGCCCCAGGCAGCGTGGCCCAGCTGTGCTGTTACTGAGACTTTTTCCCCAGTTGCCAGCACCCATGCTGAGGCTGGCAGCTTCTCCCAGGAGACCACCAAATTATGATGCAAATATCACACCGTTTGGTCGGAGGAAGCACTCACAGCGGCTGTGTGTGTTTATCTGCAGCAGTTAAGTCTGCCCTGAGCCTAGTGGACCAGCTAGCTCCCTTCCCGGTCATTTAACAGCCGACCTGACAGTTACAAGGCAGGCGGTTGGCGCTTGTCCTGACAGCGTCAGGTGGATACGGCCAGCGCCGTCCCGCCTGAGCACACGGGTCATCTCTCCTCCCCAGGAGCAGGAGGGACAGGGGGTAGGGAAGCTTGTGGCGGTGGGGTGGGGGGGCTGGGGCCCCGTGTCTGGGAGAACCGTGGCGGAAGCTTCTGGCTTGTGATTGCAATTCCGTTTCACCCACTGAAGCAGCGTTTTGTGGTTTTAAAATACACCGTTGGGGCTTCCCTGGTGGCGCAGTGGTTGAGAGCCCACCTGCTGATGCAGGGGACACGGGTTCGTGCCCCGGTCCGGGAAGATCCCACGTGCCGCAGAGCCATGGCCACTGAGCCTGTGCTTCTGGAGCCTGCGCTCTGCAACGGGAGGGGCCACAGCAGTGTGAGGCCCGCATACCAGAAAAAAATAAAAATAAAAATAAATAAAATAAAATAAAATACACCGTTGAACTTAAAGTCTAACATGATCACAGAAAGCAGGGTGTGTAGCAGGGAGGCTGCTGACCCTGGACCCATTAGGAGGACTGATGTGGAGTCTGCCAGGGGCTTAACAGGGATAAGAGACCAGAGACCCCTGGAAAGAATTCACCCAAATGATGCAGGGAGGAGCGTGTGGTCAGTCCGGCCTGACCTGCACGGCCCGGCTTACCAGCGGCCCGGGTCGCTGGCCCCCAGCACAGATGGGCCCCTTCACTCCAAACCCGGCCAGCCCCTGCCGGACAAGTCTGCGGAAATATTAACACCAACGGCCCAAGCCAGCTGGCGCCAGCACCACGATCACCATCCCGGGTGAGGACACGGACCCTGAGGCCCTGGAGGCAGGGCCCGGTCAGACTTGCTCCCTGGAGACAGCGGAGTCACTTCGCAGCAGGAACTACACCGCTTAATCGATCAGGTCCCCGGCCCCATTTGACCTGCGGCCGCATGAGCCTTCCCCACCGTCAGAGCCCAGGGGAGGGGCGCGCCGCCCAGGGCCACCCCCGAGGAAGGCGAGACTGTGGTCGGTCCAGTGACGACCACGCCTCGGCCCAGAGACCCTGGCTGAGTCCCCGCCCCTCTTGCAGCCTCGGGTCCCCCACCTGCAGGAGGGGACAATGACAGAATCAACTCCTGGGACGTCGAGAGGATGGGATGAGTCAACGCCTGAGACAGCACAGTGAGAGATGCCAGGTGCCGGGCAGATGCGGGGGGTCGGTCCCTGTGACTGGGCAGTTGCCATGGTGACGGATGCTCGGTGTTTAGCGGGTAAATAGCCACCGCGCACTGGAGCAGTTGTTCCTGTCTCATCTCCAAGACAAGCACGGCCCTGTGTCGTGCTTGCCCCCGGCCCTTGCTGCCCTGTGTCAGGGGGAGGCTCTGTAGCCCCCCCTCCCCCAGAGCACCCCACTTCCACCCAGAGCCTTCCCCCGGGGACCATACCCGGCCCTGTTTCCTGAGCACAGTTTAAACAAACTCAGACACAACCCACCTCCACACCTCTGTCTCCACAACAGATGTTTCCCGAAAGAGTTCTGGGGGCAAGGAGCGGCCCGGACCCCTCCCTGCCCTTAAGAAGCCACGTGGAGGATGGGCAGGAAGAGAACGTGGCCCCAAAGTGGGGTCCGGGCTGCAGTGGACCGGATAGGGGTGGGCAGACATCAGGCCCTCTGGGGCTCCTTCCAGATCCTGAGTCTATGGGTAATAACCATCCGCCAAGAGGGAGAAATAGGGAGACATTTCTATCCTGCAAGGTGCACTCACCCCCAACCACACCGGGTCCTCCCCAGCTTCCTCAGCTGTGAAATGGGGACAATACTTCAGAGCCCCCAGGGCCACGGGGATGCCATGAGGCCGTGCACACAGGAGGCTGGCACGTGCCTGGCCCTCGACCACACTCAACAAATAGTAGCAAATAAATGTGGTTTTGTGAATCCTGCCAGGCTGATGGGGAGGTGGTAAAGGATAGGGTAGGGGGTCCCCAGAGAAGGAGAACCAGTCATGGCTTTCTTGACATAAGAGAAGCCATCTTAGGCCTAAGCCATTTTGTGATCTAAGTCTGGCCACAGCGCCTGCCCTTGCAGAAGAATAAGCCTCAGGAGTTAATGATGTTAAAGGAACAAAGAATATAAGAAGAGAAAGCTATTACCAGGTCAGGGAGATAACCTAACCATATCGGAGACAATAAATCAGAAGTAAAGACTCCCAGTTCTGTTTTAAAGGTAAAGATTAGCCTGAAGCACATTCTTGAGCTGTTTTGCAGGATCCAACACCAGTCTAGCGCTCAACCACCAGCAGACCAACTGGGACCCAAGAAATGATGCTGCTGACCTTTTCTGACCCTCGTGACTTCAGTCAACCAGAGCCCGGATTCTGTCAAACTTTGCCCCAGTTCTAGGCTAAATTCTCCTTTGCTCAGACCCCTTCATGAATATGCAAGAACCACCCAAGCCCCTTCATGAATACGCATGTACCCTTGGCTTAAAACTTCCCCAATTTTGCTGTTTGGGGAGACACTGCTTTGGGAAAGCTCCGAGGTGCTCTCCTTACTTGCTGCAAGTAATAAATCCTTCCTTCTCCCAATCCTTGGCTTGGTTGTGTCTTCTGCCTCGGCACCCACCGAGAGATGAACCCAGTTTTCAGGGAAGAGAGTGAGGCATCACTACGCCCATTTCATGGACTCAGTCAAGCATGTATTCCAGAAATGCTCACTGAACGATGATGGAATTCCCTGACACAGCCAGTGCAAAGGCCCTGGGGTAGCAATGTGCCTGCCTTAGAGGACAGCAAGGGCTGGGTTGGAGCCAGCAAGGGAAGCGGGGAGGGAGGGAGGGAGGCCAGGCGCCGGGGCTCAGGCCACGAAGGCCCCTGCAGGCCATGGTGAGGACTTGGGAAACACCTGGAGGGTGTTGAGGGTGACATGACAGGGCCTGTCTTGTGTTTCAGCAGACTGGCTCTGGCCACAGAGAAGCTGAGCATTCGCTACATTGGGATATATTTAGAAGACAGGACCCATGGGGTTGGCCGTGCCTGAGGACTTTGAGGTGCCGACGATTGAGGGCGGTGGGGAAACGTGGCCTCCTGAGCAGCCGGAAGCAGACCCTCTGGCCCTAGATGCTTATTTCTGGATGAGTGGGACCCAGGCCGCAAATCCTGGCAGAGGCAAGGCTGCTTCTGGAGCCCTGCTTTGCAAATGATGTTTTAATTACTTGCAAACGCTCAGTTCTGCAGCTTTGAAGCACAAGAGACTCCAATTCCCGCCTTTGGGAAAAAGCCACTAAGCGGCTGTGACACAGAGCAGGAAGGGAGAGGATCTGCAGCTCACGGTGTCCGGCCTGGATAGCTCCTCGGGGCTCAGGCATCCTCCAGGGCTGGGCCTCCCCTTGCGCAGAAGGCTCCAGCGTTCCCCGGTCCCTGCCTTCGGGCTGGTCAGCATTTGGTAGAACTTTCGTCCTTTCAAATACAGTGCAAGCTGAAATAGGGGGTCTTGCCCACCCCGGAAGGCACATTTGTTCCCACAGACATTGACTGAGGTTCTACTTCGTGCCAGGGACTGTCCCAGTCAGACTGGTGAGCAGCCCAGCCCGGCCCCCAGCCTCACGGACCTTGTGATCTAGCAGAGAAGACAGGTGGCAGGTAATTCCAATCGAGGTGAGGGCCACAAAGATAGGTGGGCCCTCGGGGAGGGCTCTGTGAGGAGCCTGGCAGAACAGGAGTGCAGACACCCAGCGGGGACGTTGGGGGGGAGGGTCCGGAGCGGCCAGCAGAGCCGGACCACATGGGTCAACACTTAGGTCTGCAAAGCGCTTTCCCGCCATTGCCGGGGAGGGACCCATTTATCCCCATTTAACAGATAAGGCAAGTTGAGGCTCTGAGAGATCAAGTGACCCCTCACAAATCTCAGAGCTGGGACTCACTCCCAGGGTCACTGTATGTCCAGCCATCCCACTGCCTCTAGGGACCCAGGGGGCACTTTCTCTTTGTCCCCCTGAGCCGCTTCTCCTGGCCAGGGCCAGGAGAAGGCTGGCGTGGTCATCCATCACCTTCTCTCTCCTGGACGGCCACAGCAGGCTCCTCCTTGGCCCCGTGCCTGGGAGGAACCTTGCCATTGGTCCATTCCTGGTTAGCAGCCTCAGAATGACCGCACGGATCTTTCCCCTGCGTAAATCAGATCTTTCTCTAAACCTTCCACGTGCCCCGCTGCCCTCAGGAGGGCCTGACTGGGAGGTCCTTCCAGCCCTGCCCTCTGCAGACCTCTCCCTCCATATCTCCCGGACCCCTCCTCCCTTAACCCTCTCTGAATCTCAGCCACGTCCCCTCGCCTGCATTGGTTTCCTCTGCTGTAACAAGTTACCACAAACTTAGCTCAAAACAACACTTACAAGCTCACAGCTGTGTAGGTCAGACGTCAGGGTGGCGCAGCTGGGTTCACAGATCGGGGTGTAACAAAGCGAACATCAAGGTGTCGGCCAGCTGCATCCTCATCTGGAGCTCAGGGGCCCCTTCCTGGCCCAACCAGCTGGGACAGAATTCAGATCCTCGCATCTGTATAAAGGAGCGCTGTTTCCTTGCTGGTGGTCAGCCAGGACGCTCTCTCTCCCGTATTCCTTGACATATGGCCCCCTCCATCATCAAAGCCAGCCATGGAGAATCTCCTTCATGTCAAGCTCCTGTCTCACTCTGACTCTTTCTCACCAGGAGAGCCCAGTCTCTGTGAGGGACTCACCTGAAGGAGTGCTGTTTCCTTGCTGGTGGTCAGCCAGGACGCTCTCTCTCCCGTATTCCTTGACATATGGCCCCCTCCATCATCAAAGCCAGCCATGGAGAATCTCCTTCATGTCAAGCCCCTGTCTCACTCTGACTCTTTCTCACCAGGAGAGCCCAGTCTCTGTGAGGGACTCACCTGATTAGGTCTGGCCCACCGAGGATCCTTTTCTTAAGGTCAAATGATTCAGGGGCCTTAATCACATCTGCAAACCCCCTTCACAGCAGCACCTAGATTAGTCCTTGGTTAAGTAACGAACAGGAGGTGTGCATCCCCCAGGGCCAGGAACTTGGAGGCCGTGTCAGAATCCTGCCTCCCACACAGCCCCATGAGGGGATGTAGCCCCAAGCCACCCCACTTCCTAACTAACATTTAAGATATGAAGGGAAGAGCCAGCTTCCCCTCAGCTTGTGACCTTTCCCTCATGTCCCTTGTATATGCCTACGGAATAAGTCACAACACTTAGAAACTTTCTGATTTCTTAGCTGCTGTGAAGCTCCAAACCAGCCAAAAATGATTTCACCCCACTCAAACAGTCGTTATACAAACCGAGTAGAACCTCCCCCAAGCTATGAAAAATCCGTTCTAATAGTTTCTTAATCGTGATGTATTCATTTGCTAAGGCGGCCATCACTAAGTACTGCAGACGGTGCAGCTTGAACAACAGAAACTTACGTTCTCACAGTTCTGGAGGCTAGAAGTCCAAGGTCAAGCCATCTGCAGGGTTAGTTTCCCCAGAGGCTTCTCTCCTTGGCTTGCAGGAGGCCGTCTTCTCCCTGTGTCCTCACGTGGTTTTTCCCTCTGTCTGTGTCTTAATCTCCTCTTCTTATAAGGATGCCAGTCATATTGAATTAGGGCCCACCCATATGACCCCCATTTTCCCCTAATTACCTCTTTAAAGGTCTGATCTCCAAGTACAGTCACATTTTGAGGGTCTGGGGGTTGGGATTTCAACACAGAATTTGTGGGAAGACACAATTCAGCCCCTAGCACATGACATAACATCTCTTCGTTGTTATAGAAGTCTGTCTGTGCTAAAGATACCTAAAGGGCATATAAATGGTCAATATTTATTGCCAACTGATCTCCAATAGTTGTGAGAGAGGGAGCTATCACACAGGCCAAGATAAAGAAAGGGGTTTCTGTTACAAACAGACCATGGCAGAAGGCTAAGGACCTTCCCCTTGGGAGGAGGAAAAAATGATTTTTTTTACATTTACACACACAAGAGAACTCGCAGGCTTGGTTTTTCAACTTTAACCGGGAGTCATAAGTGATGCAGGACAAAAACTCTCTGGTCAGTTACAAGAGCTCCATAAACAAGGAGGTGAGAGGCCCACAGCCCTGAAAGGCTGCCGTCTGTTCCCATACCCACCAGTTTATTTCTGGAGTGACTTTATCTCATAGGGATATGCAAACAACATAAACAATATCGGAGGTTCCATCCATGATCACAAAGACTGACCAAGTATCAACACGTGGTATAAGACTGTAACCCAGCAGGACCCTACGGGGCCTTCTCGGAAGAGACCACCCCCCACCCACCCACCATGTCCTCCACCTGCCTCTTGTCTGTGGAGAAACCTTAGCTTCCTAGGCCTTCCCCGAGTTCCAAAGAATAAATTTAATCAGAGAAGTGAGAAAATGCAGCAACAAAGGAAGACATTCAAGCAAGACAAAATAATAATCATTAAGCCATTAAACAAAGTCAAAGACCTTTAGTTCCTCCTCAAGGGCTGAGTCGCATCCTCTGAGGTGTTTGGCAGATGCTGAAACCCCCACCAGGTGGGAGAAGTTAACTGTCTGCTGCCCGAAAGCATGTAGACCCCAGACTGGTTGGACCAGAGGGTTGAAGATGCTGACTTGATTACCTCACCGCCAGCCAATCAGAAGAGCGTCCACGAGCTGATCATCACCCCCCACAACACCCCTCTCTCACCCTGTCCTTAAAAACCTTCTCCTGAAAGCCAACGGGGGGGTTCAGGTCTTTTAAGCCCTAGCTGCCTGGACTCCTTGCTTGGCACCCGCAATAAATGCTACACTTTCTTTCACCACGACTCCATGTCAGTAGATTGACCCTACTGTGCACAGGCTAGTGGACCCAAGTTTGGTTTGGTAACAGGACAATACACAGGTGTCCTCCCAAGCCCACCATTATGACTGGCCGTCAGCCAATCAGCCAGCTGTCACGGGACCTAGCGACAGAGTGACAGGTGTCACCAATGTCAGAACATGGCAGAATCCTCCAAACAGACAGACAAACAAATGTAACAAACGTAAAGAGATAACCAGACTTCCTGCCACCCAACAGAGAGCCAGTCAGGCCACTGAGACCAGCTTCCCACCATCAAAATTCAGCAGCCACGCGCCAGTCATAACCGTCAAAAATACATACACGCAGGCGCGCACACACACACACACACACACAGAACCCATGAGATGCACTTCTGAAGCCATGCATCATCAGCGCCCGGAGAGGAATTCTAGTGGCTTCTCCATGGAGCCTCTAACAATTTAAGATACCCAAGAAACTGTTTACGTCCAGAGAAGTCTGCAGACTCAAGGGAGTCCAGACTTATGAAAGATGGCTCGCCAAATAAAAACCACACCAAATATTTAAAGGAAAAACCAAGACCCAGAATTCCAAAGCATGCTGGGTTCACTGCTGGTGACAGAAACACAGCAATGTCCTTCCGTGATTATCATGTCTGCAAAGGTTGTCACATTCATCCCGAAAGTCAGGAACAGCAGCAATTGATGTGAAAGGCTCCGTTTCATTTACTTGGGAGATTAGGAGGAGATGGGGTGGCCCCTTCTGTCTTCGCGGTTGTTTGGTTTACTTGATCTCCGCCGCAAGCCGCCACAGCTCTCCATCCTGACCGTGGGCTGAGATGAGCGCGCTTTATTCCAGCAGGAGGTGGGCAGGTTGTCAGTTTTTATTTCCAGGGGTCGAGGAAGATAACCTGCCCTGGAAGCTGCCAGATGCTGTAAACAGACAGAGGAGGGATGTTGTGGCTTATTTAACAAATGCCGGTTGTCTCCTAAATGCCAGGCACAGTTCTTGGGCCTGGGGATATAACGGAGAGCAAAACGGTTCCATCGCCGCCCCCAGGAGGCGCTCGGCCCAGGGTAGGAGGCAGACCATACACCAGGGGATGAGATGTGGTATCGGGAAGGGCTGAGCGCCCTGAAGGTGGGGTCCGGAGGGGGCTGTTTTAGATGGAGAGGATTTCCCACCCATGGATTTCTCAGGCAGCTTTGCCGGTAATCAGGGATTCTAGATGCAGGGCTTGACCGTATTATATAACAAACTCAGAAACTTCTGGTCACCCCCTGGATGCCGCAGTTGGCAGTCTGTCACTGTCTAGTTTGGAGAGACCGCGTCCCAGAAGAGAGAAGGATTGAGCCCCTCGCCATTGGGTGAGATAACCACAGAGGCCGAGTGGGTGGGGTCGTCCAGCCCAGGGCCCCTAGAGCCCCGGGCTTCTCAGGTCCTCTGAGCCCCTCCCGGGCTGGGAGAATCCCTTCCCCTCACCCTCCCCGACTGGGAAAAGCGGAAAGAGCTCAATTCTCACTTCACAGCAGGATGCTTGTGGACCTCATTACCATGATGCAAATTAATATTTATTATGCAATTATTCACCTTTATAATTGCTGGTATTTCCGAGGGAGCACAGAGGCTTTAATTAGACTACTTTGAATATTATTAAAATGGAATGTCGGAAGGTGTGCCCCCCTCCCTGCCGCTGACAGCCTGGTGTCACACTGGCTCCCGAAGGTTCTCAGAACCTGGGTCCACACGGGCTCTGCTTCCCCACCCGGATGCCGCCTGGGTGTTTTGGACCAGTTTTGTTGTCTTGACTTTTGGAGGCCTTCTGGGGGCATCTGAAGCCCCCAACAAAACTCAAGGGGCCTGTGTTCATGCGGGGCCCCTTTAAGACGGGCAGCCCAGCGCCCTGGGGCAGAGGGGCTGGCCCTCAGGCCCTGTGAAGGGACCAAGTGTCATAGGACCCCCACTGGCCACTCCCACAACGGCTGTGCCTCTGGGCCCACCCTGCCCGGCCTCCCTGCCGGCTCTCCCGAAACACTCGACACTGGGCCACCCGGCTCTCCCTCACCTGTGCCGGGCCCCCTGGGTTTCCTTCCCTCCCTCCCTCCCTCCTCCTTCTATTCAACAGACATTTGTGGAGCCCTATTAAAGTGTCTCCCGGGCTTCCCCGGTGGCGCAGTGGTTGAGGGTCCGCCTGCCGATGCGGGGGACGCGGGTTCGTGCCCCGGTCCGGGAGGATCCCATGTGCCGCGGAGCGGCTGGGCCCGTGAGCCGTGGCCGCTGCGCCTGCGCGTCCGGAGCCTGTGCTCCGCAATGGGAGAGGCCGCAACGGTGAGAGGCCCGCGTACCGCAAAAAATAAATAGATAAATAAATAAATAAATAAAAATAAAGTGTCTCTTGCCCTTTTAGGTCCACAGAACGTTTTCAGATATTGGACTTTTTGGTGGCAAGATCTGGAAACGCGAGGCCACCCACGCAACAGCCGCAGGGCCTCCACCCGCAGCCCTGCCAGTGTCACCGTCTGAGCAGACCGTCCAGGCCCTGGCCGTGCTTCTTAAATAGGCGAGAGAGTAGAAGCTGCAGACCGTCAGGAAGCAGAGGCAGGGGTCAGGGAGGGCGGTGAGGCCTGAGCAGGGATGGAACAAAGGCGCTGTGGGGTAGGAGGACCCGGAGAGGAGCGGGTGGGAAAGGTTGAACACAAGGCCCCGGTGAGCAGCTCGGGTGGCTGAAATGGCAACACGGGGAAGGGGGCAAGCTCAGATCGGGGTGTGCTGAGGGGCCGAGGGCCTCCGTCCGGGGATGCTGAGGCTGGGTGATGGAAGTGGGTCACGGGAGGGTCCAGGTCGCGTGCCCCATTACAGAGTCACCGTGACAGAGATGCCGGGAGGCCTGGGAGAGCCCGAGATGACCCAGGGAGAGGCACGGAGAGAGCGAGCGCCAGGGCACGTCCCTGGAACACGCTCGGTGGAGAGGAGGCCACAAAGGGCTGTCAGAGAGGAAGGGGAGGCTGGGCAAGACGGGGCCTCGCAAACGGACTGGGAGGAAGCTTCCAGCCAGCAGAGGTGCTTCGAGTCCGATGCAGAAAGGAGGGGGTTACGCGTGAACCCGGTCCCCCCAGAGATGTCGCCGTCCTGACCCCCAGTACCTGTGAACGGACTCTGGAAGTAGGGTCTTCGCAGATGATCAACTTAAGATGAGGTCATTAGGGTGGACCCCAATCCAATAGGACCGTATCCTTATCAAAGGGGGATTTGGACACAGAGGGAAATCAACGTGAAGACACGGGGAGGAGCCGGCCACTGACAAGTCCAGGAACCCCTGAGGCCACGGAAGCTGGGAAGAGGCCAGAATAGACCCCCCTGCTCAGGCCTCAGAAGGAACCAGCCCTGCTAACACCTGATCTGGGACTCTGCCCTTCAGACTGTGAGACAATAAAGCCTGTTGTTAAGCGGCCCCAGCACATTAGCAAAGGGGTCAGGCTGGGACTTCCCTGGCGGTCCAGTGGTTAGGACTCCGCGCTTCCACCGTAGGGGGTACGGATTCGATCCCTGGTCGGGGAACTAAGATCCCGCGTGCCACACGGTGCCGCCCCCCCCACCCCCCCAAAAAAACCCCAGAGGGTTCAGGGGGTAATGCTGAGCCACTGGACGGTAGAGGGGGAGGGCTGTGTGCCCTGCCTGCCACCAGCGGGGAGGAGACGCCTCCCATCACCCCTCCTCTGCAGGGAGAGCCGACAGCCTTGGGGGTCACAGGAACTGGGTCAGCAGAGGGACAGAGGCCCCTCAGCCCAGGACGACACCTTCAGCACACCCACATCGCGGCTTCCCGCCTCGCTGGCCCACGTGGCAAAATAGTTCACATCCGAGGACCCCAGCGCAGGAAGCTGGCTGAGCAGGATGCTTATTCATTTATCCCACGGCCCCCAAGCCGAGGTAGCCCCTCCCACAAGAGCCTCCCCAGGGAGAAACTGTGGGGACTGGGATCCCCGGAGAGGGAAAGGGTCCTGTCCCAAGCCAGCCAGGATCCCGGCTTCAGTGGAGCCAAGAGGCCGCCCTGGCTTGAAACCCACCTTCTCACACCCACCTGCCCTGTGACCCAGGCCAGCTGCCATCCCTCTCCTGGCCTCAGGTGCCCCATCTGCAAAGTGAGCATCGAAACCCCTCACCCCCCTGAATCCAGCTCACACGGCCTCTTGGGGCGCCCCAGGTCTGTGATGTCTGGACCCCCAGCTGGCAGCTGCTTCTCCCCATCGTGGAGGGGCTGGCTATGGGATCCAGCTAATCACGCCTCGTTTCTCCGGTCCGCGGCCCCCACTCACCTGGGCCAATGACAAATAGAGCAGGGTGTTGCTACGGCGACCTCATTAACCCTCTCAAGACGGGATGGGGCGCCCGCTCCCGTGCTCCCTGTGTGGGTTGGTTACCACACACAGGGCGCCCTGCCCTCTGCGCCTTTACGTCCCGTCTCAGAGCCTGCCAGGTGTGCCCGCCTGTGCCCCATCCTCCCAGGGCTCCCACGGGCATCCAGCACCTCACAGCTGGCAGGGCCCATAGAGACCAAGCTCTCCTCTGCCGTGTCACGTAGGCAGGGCCACACAGAGCGGGCGCCTTTTCCATCACTTTCCAGGCCTCCCAGACCAGCCCCAGGCAGCCTCCTGCTCTGAGGCCCAGACTACTTGCCCGTCCCTGCCCGGCACGATTAATATGCATGTATGGTAATCAGCAAAGCCCGGCAATTTGCATGCAGATCAGAGGGAATTAATCCCCCCTCCTGAATGGCTTTCAAAAGTGGCTCCATCCTGGTTCCCCACGGGCCAGTAGGGGAGGACGTGAGAGGGGGGCCGTTCTCTGGACCCACAGGTGCCAGACAGATGACCTGGCCCTCATCCTTGGTACTAAAGGGAGGGGAAGATGGTCCCCGAGACGCTCACCTGCCTGTCTTTGGAGCTGCTTCCCCTCCCCCAACCCCTGGCAGGAGTCGCCCTCAATCAGTGCTGCTCCCTTGAGGCCTCGGGAAAGCGGGGGAGGGGGGCAGAGCAGGAGAGAGAAATGGGGTTGCATCCTCCCCCCTGCGCCCTGCCGCTGAATCCAGGTGGGCGTTTCTTCCCTAATGATAAGAACAATATTCGGTCAATCCTTTAAAATTGCCATGTTTATAGGTCAAAAATGACCATATGTTGGTAATTTCATATAGTTCAATTTAATAATAATAATAATGAAAAGATTTTGAGCACTTACGATATACCGGACATTGTTTCAAGTTCTTGACCTGTATTTACTCATTTAGAACTCACTACAGCCCTAGCAGTTGGCTCACCACGAGGAAACTGGGCCCAGAGAAGTTAGGTAATTAACTCAAGACCACAAGGCTCACGTACACAAAATCAGAATAGCTAAAATTAAAAATAGTGACAACACCAAATGCTGGCGAGGATGTGAAGAAACATGAGTTCCTCAGACGCTGCCGGTGCAAATGTCATGGTACAGCTGCTCTAGAAAACAGTTGGCAGTTTCTTAAAAATTTAAAATGTAACTTCTGTATGACTCAGCATTTGCACTCCTGGGCATTTATCTCAGAGAAATGTAAAGTTATGTTCGTGCCGAAATTCATAGCAGTTTTATTTGTAGTGGCCAAAAAACGGAATCAGCCCAGATGTTCTTCTATAGATGAACAATCAAACAAACGCTTTCTTCCGTCCCAGGGAATTCTGCTCAGCAGTACAGAGGAAAGAACTAGTGGTACAGGAAATGGCGGGGAAGAATCTCCAGAAAATTCTGCTGACTGAAAAAAAAAAAAAAAAAGCAACCCCAAAATGTTACATACTGTATGATTCCATTGAAATAACATTTTTGAAGTGACATAATTTTGGAATTGGACAGCAAGTCAGTGCGTGCAGGGATGAGAGATATAGGAGGGGGTGGATGTGTCTATAAAAGGGTGATCTTGGGATGTCCTTGTGGTGCTAGGAATGTTTATTCAGTGTCTTGGCTGTGGCAGTGATACGGGCACCGACACAGGTGATGCAATTGTGCAGAACTTACACTCACACATAAATGAGTGCAAGTTAAAGTGGGACATCCAGATGAGATCATTGGAGGGGGTCAATGTCAACGTCCTCGTTTTGGTAAAATGTTACGATGGGAGGGAAACGGGCACAACATACAAAGGATCCCTCTGTATTGCTTCTCACAACTGCGTGTGAATCTACAATTATCTCAATTTTTTTAAGCAACATTAAAAAAAAAATGGCCAAAACAAAAGCTGTCCTAGCCCAGAGGAGCCTAAGGAGACATGACAGCTGCATGTGACATTATGTCCTGGATGGGGTCCTGGGACAGAAAGAGACATTAGGAAAAAACAAAGAAAATTGGAGTAAAATATGGACTTAGTTAATGAGACCCTTATCAATGCTGGTTCGTTAATCGGAACAAATGTACCATGCTGATGTAAGCTGCTATTTGTAGGTGAAATTGGGTGCCAGGTTTGTGGGAACTCTCTGTACTGTCTTCTTAATTTTACTGTAAATCGAAAACGGCTCTAAAAAATAGTCTATTTTTTAAAGATGCCAAATGACTACTTCACAAAAAGGTTTGGAAGTATCTTCTAAAGCTAAATATAATTCTACCCTATGGCCCAGCAATTCCACTCCTAAATATAGCCCCCAAAGTAATGAGATCACATGCCCAGCAAAAGGCATAGATAAGAATATTCATAGTCTCTTTTTTCAAAAGAGCCAAAAACTGAAAACAAGCCCAATGTCCGTCAGTGGGAGAGGGATAGATAATTATGGTATATTCATGCCATAGAATACTACAGCAAAAGGGAAGGAAAGAACTTCTAGGTTAAAGAAAAAGGGTGGCTCTTTTGAACACGGTGACGAAGAAAAGAATTGTGTGATTCCAGTTGTATGAAGCAGGAACAGGCAAAGCTTTCTACGGTGGTAGAAGCTGTAGGACATCTCCTGTGCAGGAAAGGTACTGAGGGGGAAGGAGAGATTTGGGCAGTTTGGGTTATAATGAAATAAGAAAGGAATAAATAGGTGAAAATAAATTTAAAAGAAAAAGGCCACGCATGTTATGGATTGAATGTACACGTCTCCCCAAAATTCATATGCTGAATCCCTTCCTCCCAGTGTGATGATTTTAGGAGGTGGGGGTCTCTGGGAGGTGATTAGGTTTAGATGAAGTCGTGAGGGTGGGGTCCCCATGATGGGATCGGTGCCCTTAAAAGAGGAGAAAGATCAGACCTCTCTCTCTCTTTCCCTCTCCCTCTCTCTCATGTGAGGACACTGTGAGAAGGTGGCTGTCTGCAACTCCAGGGGGGGATTGATTCCTCACCAGAACCCCACCATGCTGGCACCCTGATCTCAGACTTCCAGCCTCCAGAACTGTAAGAAAATAAAGGTCTGCTGTGTAATCCACCCAGCCTATGGTGTTTTGTCATAGCAGTTCACGTAGACTAAGACCTAAGAAAACTACATTACTCAGAGCTTTCCTGAGAAACAAAACCAACAGGAAAATATATGTACCGATACGTACCACATGATATACATTCATGACATATCACGAGGAATAGGCTGTGCCGTCCTGGAGACTGAGAAGGCCCACGGTCTGCAGGCTGGAGGCCCAAGCCCAGAGGCCTGAGAACCAAGGCACCCTGTCTGTCACAGCAGAAGATGGGTGCCCCGGCTCCAGCACAGAGAAGCTGCCTTTCCTTTGCCTTGTGTTCCATTCGGGCCACTCTGGTGAAACCGAATTCTCAGTCCACCGATTCAAATGTTAACCTCCTCGCAGACACGCCCAGAAACAAAGTCTACGGGCCACCGGGGCTTCCCCGGTCCCGAGCACTTTGACACATAGACTGAACCGTCGCAGCACGGCAGGAAGTGGCAAGGCTGACCCCGATGTCTGGTTTACAGGGCGACGTTTAAGTGTGACTCCCCCGTCCTCACTCTCCAGAGAGGGTTCTGGAGACCTGGGCCCTGCCCTCTCAGTGGCGCCAAGCTACCCTGGATGACGCCATAAGCCAGCACCCTATCAACACTGCTCCAGATCGCTTCTTGCTGGGGGCTGTCCTATGGGACATCCAGCAGCAGCATCCCTGGACTCTACGTGGTAATGCCCATAGCCCCCCATCCAGCTGCGACAGCCAAAAATGTCTCCAGCCACTGTCAGGGGTCTCCTGGGGGCAAAAGTACCCGGGCCGAGCTCTCCTCTCTTCGGGATGTTGGCACACAGCCGGGCCGTGAACACCAAAGAAGAAGAAGAATGAACGGAACACTGATAAGTGCAACGGTGACCGTAGAGACAGTAATTTCGAGAATCGGAACCACGACGAGAGCCGTCACAGTAGCAATAATAACCGCGCCGGTAGTCACGTGGCACGGTGGCGCCAATAACAGCATCGGCGGACGAGGGCCACATGGGGACGTCAACGCAGAGCCGGGAGTTTGCCGAGAGCAGAGGCTCTGGTGTCCGCTGCCCAAGGGAGCCTGTCACCGTCACTTTCCTCGGTAAAGCCCGCCTCTCTAACATCTCAGAGTAAAGACCCAACGAAGCATCTCAGCAGACGCCTGGAACTTCCCAGTGAAGAGGGAGATCGAGGATGTGGGAGAGGAGACGGTGCCCCAGGGGGTAACGTCACACAGCCTGGAGCCTGGAGCTCTGCAGGCACACCTCTGAGGGCGGGGCCTCTCGGAACCCGCACGCGGTCCCCGGGGCCAGGCTGGGTAGGGGACCCTGAGACCAGGTCCTGGGCTGCTGGCTATGGGACCTGGCCGGCTCTCCCACATCTGTTCCATCCAGGGCAAGGGGAGGGGTCTCTCCTTAAGACTTAAAGGACTTCGGACGTCCAGCCTCCGCCTCCCAGGCATGACCCCTTGTCCCCTGTGTGTCACCTCAGCCCTCCCTCGCAGGCTGGCCGATGGGTCCACTAAAGGGAGGATGGAGAAGACAGCCCGGGTGCAGAGAACAGCACGTTCAAGGCTGCAGGAATAGCAGGAGTTGGGCTGAACATGGACGGAGGGGGGTCCCCAAGACTGTCAAACACCATGCAGGGAGGCTGACCTGTCCCCAAGGGCGCCCGGGGTCCTGCTTCCCGAGCCCACCGGCCACAAGGGCACACCCCGGCCACCCCCAAGCCTTCGCCACACCCACCCTGTTGCACGGGCCAAGAAATGGGAGGAGGAAAGAGTGGGCAGGAAAGGCTCCGACCTCTGATTCTAGAATCCTCCACCGCCCCACACACTCGCCCCTCTACCTGGGAAACAAAAATCAGGACAGGAACCACCAAGGCTCGGCTGGGGTCAGGGGAAGGCAGTGTTCCCCAGGGGGCCCTGTCCTCACAGGCCCCGACCTGAGCATCTCCCTTCCACATGTGACCCTCCGCCACACTCCCCGCGCAGGCACACGCATATGCACACACGTGCACACATGCCAAATAGACACACGCACACCGCACAGGCACGTATGTGCTCACATGCACACACCATACTGAGACACTGACACCGTCACACGTTCACACCCACTCACACCCCAGATGCACGGAAAACACACACGCACTCACCCCAGGCTTTTGGGGGCAGCAGCGAGGAGGTGCCTGCAGCTCTACACGGCCGACAACTGAGATTACGCTGCTGGGATGCCGCTCTTTAAAAAAGCACTGGGCTTCCCTGGTGGCGCAACGGTCGAGAGTCCGCCTGCCAATGCAGGGCACGCGGGTTCGTGCCCCGGTCCGGGAGGATCCCACGTGCCGCGGAGCGGCTGGGCCCGTGAGCCATGGCCGCTGAGCCTGCGCGTCCGGAGCCTGCGCTCCGCAACGGGAGAGGCCACGGCGGTGAGAGGCCCGTGTACCGCAAAAAAAATAAAAATAAAAAATAAAAAAATAATAAAAATAAAAAAGCACTGAAGGAAGCTCTGTCCTTTCAGCCAGCCTGGGACCAGCGCCCCCAGGTCTCTGTGCTGTGTCCCTTTCCCCAACGTCCCCAGGCAGGCCCAGGCCTTAGGCCGACCCAGCATCTGGGGCTTCCCGGTGTCCCGCCCCCCAAGCCCTCCCTGGGTCGCCTGCTGCCTCGGGTCTGTGGGGAGGAGGGCAGGCCAGACGCGAGCCCACCGCGGGGTGCAGGGGCAGGAGAGGCCACAGCCAGCATGGGGTTCTGATTCCCTGGGGGCAGAGGGCCCGTTCAGGACCAGATGAGGGGCTCCCGTGTGGGAGAGAGGTGAGGACGTGGGAGAGGGGGGCCGAGGGAGGCCACTCTCCGGATGGTTTCAGAGGACTGGGGGACTCCAACGGGCTGACGCCCCTTCGAGGCAGCACGCCCACAGGTCCCCTTAAATGCTGGAATCCCAGGCTGGGGGAGGGGCGTGTAAGAGTGGCTGTCCATGTAAGTCTACAGTGTGTGTGTGTCTGTATGCTTCTGTGTGTCCGTGTGTCTCTGGGGCCCCTCGCCTCACAGGCCTGCACCCCGTCACACAGGGAAAATGTATTTCTATGTGTCTGCGTGAGGTTGCGTTTCTGCGGGCTGTGTGTGTGTGTGTGTGCGTTTCTGCGGGCTGTGTGTGTGTGTGTGTGTGCGTTTCTGCGGGCTGTGTGTGTGTGCGCGTTTCTGCGGGCTGTGTGTGTGTGTGTGTGTGTGCGTTTCTGCGGGCTGTGTGTGTGTGTGTGTGCGCGTTTCTGCGGGCTGTGTGTGTGTGTGTGTGCGTTTCTGCGGGCTGTGTGTGTGTGCGCATTTCTGCGGGCTGTGTGTGTGTGTGTGTGTGTGTGCGTTTCTGCGGGCTGTGTGTGTGTGTGCGTTTCTGCGGGCTGTGTGTGTGCGCGTTTCTGCGGGCTGTGTGTGTGTGTGTGTGTGTGTGTGTGCGCGTTTCTGTGGGCTCTGTGTGTGTGTGTGTGTGTGTGTGCGTGTACGTTTCTGCGGGCTGTGTGTGTGTGTGTGCGTTTCTGCGGGCTCTGTGTGTGTGTGTGGGCGTTTCTGTGGGCTCTGTGTGTGTGTGTGTGTGCGTTTCTGCGGGCTGTGTGTGTGTGTGCGTTTCTGCGGGCTGTGTGTGTGTGTGTGTGTGTGTGTGTGTGTAGAGGGGCCACCTCCTCATGACACCAAATGGAAAAGTTCATGGAGATGGAGCCGGGTTGCGGGTGAGGACGGGGTAGGGGGAGGAAGGGTGGGTCCTGGGAGGGAATCTGCTTCTCACGACCCATGTCCTCACCCACAAGCCTCACGACGTCCAATAAACACCAAATGGCAGGAAACAGGCTTGACCCTACCAGGCAGGGGTCGGGCAGGGGTCAAGCAGGACCCCGGGCCCATCCTGCAGAAATGGAGGTTCCCACGACCCTCAGAGCTGCTACATGTGAGAGGTCTCGCGCAGCACAGCAACAGGGCAATGCTGTTATTTAAAATGAAGTAAACGGAGGGCAGGCCAGATGGCCCCAGCAGTCCCTGTCCTCGGCCTGACCCTCAGCTGTCCAAGTGACCCTGGCTGGCCCTGGTGTCAGGCGTGCTGTGCTGCTGGAGGGACCCGTGCACGCGGCCTGTTTGAGTGGTTGCTGGGAGGTTTCCATGGCAACTGATAGGGGTTGAGGGAAGCCTGGCAGCTTCACACATCCCTCTCCACTGGTGGGAGCTGGGTCCCAGCAGCCCCTCCTGGAATCGGCCACCCAAGAGGGGCTGGGGGTGGCCGGACCCCTGCAGACCCATCATGCAGCCAACTCGCTGGGAACTCTGGGTGAGCTGGAACAGAACGGGTTGAGGCTGGAGAGCAAACAGAGTGGGACGGGGCCGCAGGAAGGGCGCGGGGGGCCAGGCAGCGGTCAGGGTGCTGAGGCCCCCAGGAGGGCACCTGCCCCACTGAGGGGTCACCCCATGCCAGCACTGCGTGTCAACTGGTCTAGCCACCCCTTGATCTTGTGACAAGGAGGCTGATATTCCCTCAGGCCACAGATAAGGAAACCGAGGCTGCGAGGGGTGAAGGGGCCTGACCCCACACAGAGCTCCTTGGCTTGTCACCAGTGTGCCCAGCGCTGGCTGAGCCAGGCACCCCTTATCCGGACCACTTGTCCTCCAGGAGTGTGTTCTGACCGCCCCCATCTGACGCCAGGAGACAGAAGCACAGAGAGGCCAAGGGCCTGGTCCCAGGTCACACAGCACGGTGTGCAGGGAGTTGGGGAAGCTGTCAGGGCGTGACCATGTGGTCCTGAGACACAGTTCAGGGGACACACTGACTTCGATGGGGATGATGGAAAGTCATGTAATTAAACACCTAGGAAGCGAAGCTGGGGAAGGGGGAGCCATGCCCAAGAGGCGGAGAGAGCTGAGCCTGTCCTCAGTCCCTGGGGTGTAGGCTGTGCCTCCCGTGCCCCCCACATGGTCACAGACCATCTCTTTGCTGTCTCAAAGCAGACCTGGAGGAGGCAAGCAAAGGAGGCCTGCACCCCGTCACACAGGGAAACTGAGGCCCAAAGAGGCCAAGGGACTGGCTGAGGTCACCCAGCTTAAGTGGCAGAACTGGCCCCCAGCCCAGCTCTCCTGCCTCACAGCCCCACGAGTTTCCACGACACCCTCGTAACGCGTCCCCGAATCCCTGATCGTGTGCCTAGCACCGTGCCAGGCAGGAGAGGGGCGGTCGGCCAAGTGCACGTCTGGACGGGGCAGACACTTGTGAATGGGGAAGGAAAGGCAGTGTCACCACTGCATCTGGCAGACGGGGAAAGCGAGGCTCAGGGCGGGGGCACGAGGAACCACCCTACGCCTAGGGCCTAGGCCTCACAGCCCCCGCCCAGAGGGAGGAAGAGCTCAGGAGAGCAAGAGACAAAGAAAAGCCCCAGGGGATGGCCGGCCAGGTGGTCAGGGAAGAGCCCCCGCCACTGCCTTCCCCTCCCCCTCTTCTGCAGGTGGGGAGGCTGAGCTTTCTGCTCCTTCCAAGGAGATAGTGTTGCTATGGTGACCACCATTACCTAGCAACCACGTTGCATTGTCCTGGGCACCTACTGTCTCTCCTCCAACTCTGGGGACAGATGTGTGTCCAGAAGCCCCCTTGTCTCAGAAAACCCACCTGGATGGCCAGCCTCCTTCCAGTCCTTGAGTTTAAATGAGCATTTAGATTTAACCCATTTAAATGAGCACATAGTAAGTACCAGACTCTGGTGTGCTCAGTTCTCCTCAAAGAAGGGTTTCCTAAACCTGCCCTCCTCCTGCCCCCAGAGAATTGCCCGCTGCCCTCTCCTACCCACCCTGGGCTCTGCACACACATCTACCTGTGCTCTTGCAGCTATTTGTTCCCGCACTGAGCCATGAGCTCCCCTAGGGCACCACGACAGACAGGTACTGGGACTGTGGGAGCACAAGAAGGGCACCTACTACACTCTGAGCATCAGGGAAGGCTTCCTGGAGGAGGCCATCCATCTAAGCCCTTTCTGCTGAGTAAGAGTTGGCCAAGGATGCAGGAATGAGGGAACAGCAGGTATAAAGCCCAGAGGCAAGAGAGGTCATTTCAAGAAACTCAAATGGTTCCAAAAGTCTGGGGTGTTGGGTGTGAGAGAAACAGCCCAACCGGAGGCTGAGTGGTCAACAGGCACCCGGTCGCCAGGAGCCAAGCCAAGGAGCTCAGACCCTCCATCGAGTGGCTGGAGGTTATGGGCAGACAGTGAAGCCGAGGGAGACCCCTCAGGGCTGCGGCTCCCTGATCTGTTTTCGTGGTGAAACCGCAAAGTGAGTCCAGCTTCCAGAGGGACTGGAGGGCCCTTGGAGCCCCACTGGCCCAATCAGTGCAGCAGAGGAGGGCCCGGGTGGGGCCGTCCTGGGGGGATGCAGGGCCCTAGCCAGCACGCCTGCATGGCTCCTGGTCCAGGGGGCTCTGATCCAAGGACCACTGGGGTCCACTCTCTCCATGAACTCTGACCAGGGCCACAGTGGGGCTCCACGTGGAACCCTCCAAGTCCTCCACCTCCCCAGCCTTGGGGCTCTCTCAGGATGAACCGGGCCCCCCAAAGCCCAGAGGCCCCGACCGCTCAGCCCTGCGCGTGCTGGTGGGAGTCAGGGAGGGGCCCGGAGCCGGCCCCCATCTCTCCCCACACCCCACAGGTGCCTCCTTCCCATTGGCCCAGCTTCCTGGCCGCGTGCGGTTCTCTCCATTAAGAGACATCCCCCCGCCTGGACCCTGTTTGAGATGGGGGCCACGGGGGCCAGCAGGGAGGCGCCAGGAGCCCACCCAGTGCACTCGTCCTAGGAGAAGCGGTGCAGGTAGGGGCGGGTTTGGCCAGGAGCTCCCACGGTGAGAGCGCCCCCGCCCAGGAACGCATCCGAGGTCTACCTGGAGGGGGGCTGGGATCACCAGTGTGGAGCTCAGGCCCTCCTGGGCCGATGCCCACTGCCTGCTCTCATCTCCCGGCACAAACACGCAGGCGTGACCAGAGACATGGTGTGAAACCCCATTCACAGGCTCCTGAGGGCGGCCCAGCCACTGTGTCTTCCGACTTTCAGCGCCCCCGGCCGGCCCCCATTTGATCTGATGAAGCATTCCGTAGGGAACGTTTCTGTTCCAGCCCAGAGAGGCCTTCCCTCCCCTTCTCTTCCGGGGCCAGCTGCCAACATCCCCGCAGGCAGCCTCAGGCAGCAGGGAGGCTGTGGCCCATGCCACCCTCCCATCCTCATGGCGAAGTGGGGGCTTCAGGCTGGCAGGGAGCAGGCTGCCCAGAAGAGGAGGCAGGGGGCCGGCGGCGGGCTCGGGCCCCCAGGCCTCGGTTCACCCCTCGATCCTTCGGCATCCTCTGGGTATCTCCCCGAGGCCGGGAGCACGGAGGCCAGACTCCTGCCTGGGGGAACACCCCGTCCGAAGAGTGCTCAGGGCTGGGAGAGCAAGCACCTGGAGGCCTGGGGACTCCAGAGAACAGGCTGGGATGGGAAGCTGCCGATGCTGATGGGGTGTGATGGACAGAGACCCCCACACAGCCGGCCGGGTGGGACCCAGGAGCCTGTAGCCCTGGGCTGGGCCAGGTTCCCGGGTTCGACCGGTTTGGCGATTGCAGTGGGTTGAGGTCTGGCTGGAGCTTGCAGGTAGGATGCCCACAGCCTAAACCCAAGAACTTGTGACTGTGACCTTATTTGGAAAGTGCTTGTAAATTGGATTATCTGGTGGGGCCTGAGTCCCAAGACAAGTGTCCCTGTAAGAGAGACGACACAGAGGAGGGGCCATGTGAAGGTGGAGGCAGAGACCAGACAATTCAGCCACAAGCCAAGGAGCGCCCGGGCCCACCAGGAGCTGGAAGAGACAGGAGGGATCCTCCCCTGGAAGCTTGGGAGGGAGCGGGGTCCTGATGCCACCTTGATTGTGGACTTCTGACAACCGGTCCCTGAGAGAATGAATGTCTATTGTTTCAAGCCACCCGGTTTGTGGCAATTTGTCACGGCAGCCCCAGGACACCAACACAGGGACCTTGGGCGGCAGCAGCCTCTGTCCAGGCACCAAGGCCAGCACCTGCCCCGGCTCCAGCCCTGGGAACAGCGGGAAGGGACGGGTGGGTGAAGGCGGGCGAGAGGGGGCGCCCAGCCTGGTCGGGAGTGGGACAAGGAGAGCCCGACTCTACTCTTGAACGAACACTCCCCCGGCTCAACCCCTGCACGCGGCCGCCACCAGGGCTGACGCCCTCCGGCGCTGCCAGCTCATCCCTAGGGGTCACCCAGAAGGCCAGGCCCGCGGAAACCACAGGTGAGCCCGGCTCGACGCCTCCAAGGACCGTTTCAGGCCTGGCCACACCGGGGCAAACTGTGGCGGCCCAAGGAAGGCGGGGGCCCAGTGGGAGGGCCGCGGCCTGTTGTCCGGTTCCGGGGCTCCCAGCCCTCCAATGGGACAGCGGCGCCCTTCACGTGTCCGGCGGGAAGCCAGGACCCCCGTTACCGCGTCCGCCAGGATCCCGGGCCATCCAGGTTCTCAGTGTGTCGCGGACCCGCACAGTTACCGTGTTTCCCCAGCCACGTCACCGTGTCTCGTCCTCTGTACCTGTTGCACATTTGAGTGCAGGCACCTTCCTTGCCTTATCCGTGAGTCCTCCCCACCCCGCGGAAATGGGGATCTGGGGGCGCTGTGGGCCTCCCTGGGCCTGTTTCCTCATCTGTAACGTGGGCATCTGGACAGCCCCGTCTTTCCCCGTCCCCCCATTTGGGGGCACCGTTAGCACGCTGAAGGCTTGGTAGGTGGGAGCTCTGCACACGGTCTCCTTGCGGGTCAGGGGTGGCAGCGGGCAGCCTGCCAGTCACACAGGCCCCCCGTGCTCAGAAGGGCCAGAACGTGGCCTGTGCTCCGCTGCCACCACCTTTAAATGTAACCATTTTTGAACAAGAGGCCCTCCCAGTCACGTGGCACCACGCCCCACAGATCTCGTCCTGGTGCTGAGTGTAGAAACCACCATTTGGAGCCCTTGAGCTGGTGGATGCACCCCTCCAGCCCAGGCTGCGGGCTGAGCTGGGGCTGCCCCGTGCCCCCTGCGCTCCCCGACAGCGGGAGGCTGTCCCCACTGCCTCCTGTCCATGGAACTGTGTCCAAGCAGCTGGGAAGGCTTCCGGGATCTCCGGGCTGGCAAGACGCCTCCCCTAGGCTCACTCACCCTGGGCCTCCCTGGGCGGGTGTCGGGAGGGTGCAGGTGGGTGTCCAGCTCTGCCCTCAAAGGGTCTAAACCTGGGGTTTCATCCTCCAGACCTGTCCTGGATGGTGCCCGCCCAGGCCCAGGTCCTGAGGAGCCCCCGAGACGGGAGGTCAGCTCTCCGGTCACCCAGCCGCAAGGCGGCTCAAGATGAGATCCGTGGCGCTCTGCTGCCATCTGGCGGCTGATGCGGGAAAGACAGCACACCCACCTGGGGAGGTGGCGGGTGGGTGGGGCCGGCAACGGAGGTGGAGACCGGGACACCAGGTCGGGACAGGGGTGCGAGTTGCAGGGGGACGCTGTCCCTGTCCCAGCACCATTCTCCAGGTCACTGCTCTGTCTGCTCGCCCGGTAGACAAGGGTCCAAGGGGAAGTGAACATGGCCATGACACTGGTGAGTAGCCGGGACCCCCGGGACTCCCAGGTGGGCGTCCATAAGCCAAGCCCCAAGCCCCCCTGTGGAGAGGTGACAGGCTGCTCAGAGGACATTTGGGGTTTGGGGCCCCAGCATCTCCATCAGGTCCTTCCTCCCAGTGGATGGTCCTCATCCTCTTTCCAGGTCTTCAAACACAGCTTCCAATCCTCTTTCCTACCGGCCGACCCTCCTGCGCAGACAGACAGGAGCCGCCATGGGCAGAGATCCCAGTTTTGCCCTCATGGATGCCCACGGGTGTCCAGGGGACTTTCGAAGTGAAAATGGACCTCTAATCCCACCTATTCAATGTACGGATGGCGAATGACGTGAGGTGGGGGGCGGGGCGCAGGAGGGCGGGGCCAACAATGCTTAAGAAGAAGCATTTTGCCCTCAGACCCAGATTCAAACCCCAGCCTGGCCACCTTCCCACCTTGTGATGGATTTCATCCACCTGCCTGAGCCTCCGTGCTCACGCCTGTAAGACAGGTGGAGGGTCTTACCTCTTAGGCCGACCTGGAGGATTAAACAAGGTAATATTTATGGAGTGCTTGGCCAAAGCTCAGGGTCGAACACAAGCTCCACAGACCCCGCCGAGAACCTACCATGCATCTGGCTACATAGCAGTCTGCTGGGGGCGAGGGTGGATGACCACAGCATCCTCTCTGCCCCAAGTGACACCCAAGTGAAAGCCCCCCGAAGGCAGGGGTGTCGATGGGGTGCCAGGGAATACCTGAGACCAGCATCCACAATCCACAGGTTCACCCTGGAGATGCCGCTAAGCCCTCGTGGGGGCCACCTCCTGAACCCCTGTTCAGGACAGGGCAGGTCCGTCTTCCTCCCCTCATCTCCCAGAGCCCCACCCAAGATCAGGTCATCTCCGTCTCCGACCTGAACTTTAAACCGTAAATCAGAGTCTGGGCTCCCTGCTTAAACACCCCGCGGTCGCTTCCCCTGTCCTGAGATAGAGCCTAAACCCCTCTCTGGGCTCCGAAGCCCTGGACGTTCTCTCTCCCCATCCGAGTCCTCTGCTCCAGACCCTCTGAGCATTGCTGGGTCCCTCTCCGGGCCTTTGCACGGGCTGTGCCTCTGCAGGAGTGGTCTTCTCCCCGTGCACCATCACCTTCCCCCGGCCTCAGCAGAGCCTCTGTGACCCCCAGCCCTGCCTCCTCCCAACACTGCAGGCCAGCCCCCCAGGGCACAGCTTTGGCAGGAGACCGCGGTGAACGACTTGCTTCTCTGTTACTCTGGATACGATGCAAGGCGGGTGGTTCTTTTCATCTGTGGTGTGGACGCCCCGGGTCCACAGAGTAACTGCACTTACGTGTTCTCCCACAATCAAAATCATACATATTTCTTACCAGAAGTTGGGAACATGCTAATTTGGAAAACTAGCAAGAACAGAAACTTTCCATATTGTCAGGATCCAAAGATCACCACTGATAGCAACAGAATGTGCCGCTTTGGGGTCTTTTCTTTATCTCTGCATTTTGCACCCTCTTGACGATATCCCTTATGATATTTTGAATCTTAGTGGGGTTTCACTTAATATGATTGCATAAGCATTTTCCTATGTTTTTAAAAACCGTAAACCTAATTCTAATGGATGCATCATATTCCAGAGGAAGGATGTGTAGTCACTTCATGATTCATTTTTGCTGGGCATTGACATGGAGCCTGTTTTCTTCTCCTACAGATAATGCTCTGACACAAAGTGGGAAGGTTTTCCTAAGTTTTGGAACACTTCCTGAGCATGGGTTTCCAGACGTGGAATTACTGAGTCAGCTCACTTTCTGAAATAAACAGCCACATTGGTCTCCAGCAAGTTTGTAGACGTTTATCAATACATTTCCCCCGCAGCGGTACCACGCTTCCCCTACCAGCAACCCTCATACACACGTGTTATCACCTGTGATGGTGCCGACTCGAACCTGGAAAGGCGCTTCCCCAGCCCGAGAGCCAGTCCTCCGCCCGCCCTCAAGGATGAGAGCGTGTCTCTCAGCAGACGTTCCTGGTGCCCAGGGCATCGTCTGCCCCGGGCATCACTGCTCTGGGCCTGGCTGGGGTCGGGGGGTTAAGGGACTGCAAGTGGACACTGCTTGCTTTGAGAAGCCCACAGATCCACGTCTACGGCCTTAGGCAGTGGCTCCCTGACCCGTAAATGGGGACACTGGGAGGGTCACGGGAGGACACATGCACGGCGGACACAGACACTGAGAGGCCACTGCATTATTGCCTCTCGCAGCCTGTCCTGTCCCCTTGCAGGCCCGCTTTGGGGGGACGCACCACTCCCTGGTCCAAAGCCACTCTTGCCTCTTCCCAGAACGGCAGCAGATCAAACGCACGGGGCTCCTGGACTTCATTAGTCTCCATTAGACTTCTTATTTATTTCTCCTTGCCTGGCAGAAGTTTCCATTTAACAAGAGAAACCTTTTTTAAATTACACGTCCCTTCCACCAGCCACGCAGCTTGGAGGCTGAGACAGATGGGGTTTGTCAAGATCCGCAGGTCTCAGAACCTCTTCCTACTTCGGAAGTCCAGGGCCCCGTTTGGGGGATGCCTACCCCCGCTTCCAGAAGCTCCCCCCCGCCCGGCTGCAGAGCCGGGGGGCCGGCTCAGGGAGGCCCCAGCCACGCATCTGCTCACTCATTGGCCCTGTTTCCTCATGTCCTCAGCAGTGGGGCCGGCCTGGGGCTGGGGATGGAGAAATAAATCAGACAAAGCCCTCTTGCCAAGTGACCGTCAGGCTCTGGAGGAGAGATGGGCGCCGGAACATGTAATTACCTTCAGACCGTGTTGAAAATCTATTTTCTGAGCACTTATGGGAGAGTCACATTGTAAGAATTCTGTGAGCTGGGGACTGACCTTGTCCCAGGTCCTTGCTGGTGGAGACAGATAAATGTCCAGTGAGGGCCAGGGCTCACCCAGGGTCAGACCCAAGCCACCAGCAGGAGCCCAAGACCAGTCTCTCTGGCTCCCTGACGTTCCAATGGGGCCGGTAGGGAGGCCAGGATGTTTCTGCTTCCAGGCTTCCCTGAGGGTCACCGACAAGGGGCCCCGAGCCCCTGGGGCAGGGTCAGCCAGAAGAACATGGGTTTCTGCAGGCAGCCCTGGCAGGAAGTAGCTGTGGGAAGCTGGGAGGTGGGGTGGGGGGGCTGCGATCACCTCCACAGCCCACCCTCTGCTGGGGAGAACCCAGGGCGGGGACTCTGCTGCCATGTGGAACCACAGTGGCTGAGGCCCAGCCCGGCTCCAGGGCCTGATGGTCCCCGCTGGTCAGTCACTGCCCCATTCTTGACCTGCTCCGACCCAATGGCCGCAAGAGGTGACAGCTGACGGACACGGAGGCTGAGAGCACCTCTCAGAAGTGGCTGTGTACCTGTGGCCGGTCCTGGAGGACGAGATGGAGATTTCTAGGGAGACAGGGTGCAGGACACAAAAAGACAAGCCTGCCACAGAAATACCAAGGCCAGCTTTTAAAGAAAATGGAGTAAGAGGGAATTCCCTGGCAGTCCAGTGGTTAGGACTCTGCGCTTTCATTGCCGAGGGCCCGGGTTCAATCCCTGATCCAGGAACTAAGATCTCACAAGCCGCGTGGCACGGCCAAAAAAAGAAAATGGAGTAAGAATTGGCAGGGTTTCTTCCCTAACTGACTTCCGTGTGTGCTAGATCCATCTTCCTGCCTTAATTCTGTTCCGAACTGAGGCACCCAGCCTCCAGCCCCCAAGAAGCCAGCCCCTAGGTGGAGAGTCCAGCTGAGACCGCAGAGGAGGACAAGAAAGGTGGGCAAGAAAGCTCTTTCTCCAACCTGAACCCCACAATGAGAGCTCAAGTGACGGCTGAGTGTAGTGAGCCCTCCATCTCTAGAAGCAATCAAGCTGCTCCTAGATGTTCAAGGGCCAGAAAGCCAAGGAAGGCACCTATAAGTATGGGGGGGGGGTGTAACAAGGTATCAAGGGGTCCCCTGTGGGCAGTACTGTGTGCGGGGATCAGAGATACCTGAGTCCTCTAGATAGACCAGGTGAGGACCCCAGGAGCCCGCCCAGGCACTGGAAACAGCAATAAAGGGTGAGCAACTGCCGTAGGCATGATGCTGCAGCAGCCAGGAGTTCTGCTGTCATCTAAAACCGTGTCCACATTTGCAGAGCATGGATTGCTCTCCCCACTTACCAGATGAGGAAACCGAAGGCCAAGGAGGTGTCGACTAAAAAACTATTTGCAACCTAAAGTTGAGAGTTATGTTTTATTTGGTGGAAATTTTTTAGGACTTCAAGCCTGGGAGGAAGCATCTCAAGTAACCCTGAGAGAACTGATCCGAGGAGGTGGGGGTGGGGGGAGCCAGGATATATGGGAGTTTTGCAACAAAGGGCAGGTAGTCTGAACATCAAAAGATTATTGTTCATTAAAGAAAACCAGAGATGTCAAGCTGAGGAATTCAGTGCTTTTCCATATATGGGAAGATGGGAGAGTCTGGGCTCACTGAAATCATTCCTTTGATATGCACCTCAGCTACCTGGGGCCAGTATTCTGTGTCTTCACATCCTGAGTTTCCTCAGGGCTCACCAGCTCAAATCGTTGGTTACAATCCCTGATGACTGTGACATCCTTTGTTTACTGATAATGCAGGAAGTATTCCATTTCTCAGACTTAAATGAGTTGCTCAAGATCACACGGCCCTCTGGGGGCAGAGCCAGGACGTGGACCCAGGTCTGGCTGACCCAACGCTGGGTGGAGCCCTCCCCTTGCAGCCATCATTCAACTGAGAAGTCCTCGTGGGGCGGCTGCCCAGTGCCGGGTCCCAGGAGGACGCAGGTCCGCGGGGGACCAACCAGGTAAGGCTCTTCCTCCTGCCCACCAGCCAGCTTCTCTCTTCGCTGACTTCGCCAAAGCATTTCACATGTTTGCCTAGGTTGCTGATGTCTTTATGTTTTCTTGTATTCAGCAAACTTTGACCAGAATATTCAGTCCATTTCTCTCCTCCTTCCTAAAGTGCATTCGTTCCCTCACCGACCCGGGCCCAGGGGTGGGGGCTGGGAGTTGACCAGCAGCTAAATCAGATCCCGGGACCACAGCCCCACAGGGGAGATGATGCTGGGCTCCAGTGAGGAGGGGGCCCGAGAAGGGCCTGCCAGGACTGGTGCCAAGATTGGAGCACGCAGCGGCCCTTAGAGAAACCCCGGAACCCCGGACGGGCTCCACGCCCATGTTGGGGGGACTGTTACCCCATTCTACAGCTGAGAAAAGTGAGGCATCAGTTTTTCATTTTCTGGATTGAATGTTTGTCAAAGCACTTCACACCCAATAACCAGTCAGGGACAGACAACAGCTTTATGGAGTCAGTAAGGAAGCAAGCGGGAGGCTTTGGGCAAGGACTGGCTCCACAGCAATCATTCCGGCCCCCAGCGGATTTTTTGCTCAAAGCTCAGAACATCAGAATCAGACAGAGGCCATTGGGTCCAAATAATACCCCCTGCAGCGCTGGGGGTCCCAAAGGTGGAGGGAGCAGGCAGGGGATCCTTGGGTCCCTCTTATAACAAAACGGCTCCTCTGGGCCATGTCACATGTAAGCCAGAGGCCAGCTCTTCCCAGGTCCTCCAGCTTTTGGGGCCTCACCCTATGCTCACGTCCACCTGGAAGCAGATTCTAGCCCCTTCTCAGGCTCGCTGCCCTCCCTTCCCCCCCACCCCAACCCACTCTGTCCACCTGCTCTAACACTAGTGAGAGTGAGAGCTTGACTGAGACTTGGGGGGTGTCAGCAGGGGCTTTGCATTGCCTGCCACTCAGCTACGGGGGTGCCTCCTCGGGCACCTGGTCCCCCAGGCCCTCCTGGGCAGATCGGCACAGGGGCCTCCTCTTCTCCTTCTTCCTCCTCCCAGCCCTCACCTCGCTGCATCTCATCTACTCTCTTCCTCGATTCTCACCGCGCGCACACCCCCCTCCTCTGTATTATGCCGAGCCACTCACTCAGCTGGAAGTTCCGCCCCGTCAGGAACTGGGACGGTTGGAGATCTACCCTACTTGCAAGCTGACAAGTGAGCCGCCGCAGTTCCACGGGTGCTGGCAAAGACGTGAGATGCCTGGATCAGAGGCAAAGGATGCTTTTCACGTCAGCATCAGGGGCCGGATATCAGCGTTGTCGTGGGCCAGTTCCCCAAGCTCCGAACCCCACAGAGGGTCAGATGGCACCTGCGTATTCAGTGGTTGTGTTGCAGGAGAGGAACCCTGGCCTCGGGGACCCTGAATCTTTCCCGGGGGGCAGTAAGCACGCCTGCCCTTGGCTCTGGAGGGAGAAAGGAGCTCTATATTTCCAGGCTGTTCACTTACACTATGTTGAATAGCATCTTTCCAGAATTCGTGTCCATCAGGAAACTGTGAACCTGTTCTTATTTGGAAATAGGGTCTTTGCAGATGAAATCAAGTTAAGATGAGGTCACACTGGACCAGGGTGGGCCCTTGATCCAGTATGACTGGTGTCCTTGTGAGAAGAAGGAAGTTTGGACATAGACACCGAGAGGGAAGGCAGCCACGTGAAGACGGAGGCAGCGATGGGAGGGATACTGCCACAAACCAAGGAGTACCAGGGACTGCTGGCCATCACCAGAAGCTGGAAGAGGCCGGGAGGATTCTTCTCTAGAACCTTCAGAAGGAATGTGGCCCTGCTGTCACCTCGATTTTGGACTTCTGGCTTTCAGAACTCTGAAAGAAGAAATTTCTGTTGTTTTTAATCCACCCAGTTTGTGGTGATTTATTACAGGAAACATGGGAACAAATACATCACTACCCAAAAGGCTTGAAAAAAACGGTCAGGAACAAAGGGCAGCGGCGTCTTGTTCACAACACACACAGAACCATGGGGAACCCACAGAGGGTCGCCTCTGAGGCCCGTGATGTGCATCAGAGCTGAGGACCCACCCACCTTTCCTTGCCCTTGACGGGGGTCTCACCTCTGTCCCAACTGTTCACCGTGGCATTTCCCCCCTCCTTGTAAAGGAAATTTTTTACCAGCTAATAAGAAGATTTCTAAATGCTTGTATCCTATCATTGCTACATATGGGATTTCCAGGGAAGATTGTTTGAAGGAAAGCGTCTGTGGATTGTAAAATGTGAAATCCAGCTGGAAAGACTGGGCCCAGCCCTCTCAGCTGGCAGCTCAGACAAGGGCAGGGGCTCCCCGAAGGCTATGAGTGAGTCAGAGAAGCTGGGTTAGTCAGTTTCCCCAACTGCAGCCCGAGGCACGGCCTCCGGAGCTCGCCCCCACTTTCCGCTGATCAAAGAGAGGTCAGAGCAGAAGAGAGAGAGGCTGGGCAGAGCCGGAAACTTGGACGTTGCTGGGGCCCACATGGGTCTGGCGGGGCTCACGGCCCTGCTGCTAGGGACAAAAAGCGCATGTGTCACAAGCAGCATCCTTCGACCATCTCCTCCCCTTGTCTCCTGTCTGACGGCGGAAAACTCAGCCTCATTTGTAACACCGTCCCTCCCATCCACACCACTTCCCTCAGGACCTCCATCATCTTCTTAAGAGCTGTCGGGCCAACATGTTACCTAAAAAGTCCTGTTGAGGGCTTCCCTGGTGGCGCAGTGGCTGAGGGTCCGCCTGCCGATGCGGGGGACGCGGGTTCGTGCCCCGGTCCGGGAGGATCCCACGTGCCGCGGAGCGGCTGGGCCCGTGAGCCGCGGCCGCTGAGCCTGCGCGTCCGGAGCCTGCGCTCCGCAACGGGAGAGGCCGCGACAGTGAGAGGCCCGCGTACCATCCCCCCCCCCCAAAAAAAAAAAATCCTGTTGCAAAGGGGCCACCTCTTCGGTGGGAAGGCAGGGATCTTACCCGGCTTGCTCCCCGGGCCGGCAGCTACAACGCAGTATGTGTGTGTGACGGCTGTGCTGGTGCCGGGGGCCACCAGCTCAACTCAGCCGACCCACCCACTCATCCCACACGCTCGGGGGCCTCGCCAGGTGCCAGACACACTCTGCACCAAAGGCTCTGCCGCCGGGATCCGGATTAATCCCCATGACAAGGTGACATCTGCCTATTTTTCACATAAGGAGCCAGAGGCTCAGAGAGGCAGATCTGCAGTTCGGAAGTGGCCATGCAGGTAGAATGGGGGTGGTGCAGGGCGGGGTGGGGGGTGTGGGAGGTGGGAAAAAAGGAAGGGAGGGAGGGAATCACTAGATGCCCTTTCAAGAGATGGCTAGGTATATTCTAAGCACATTAGCTAATCCTATAAGTGTCTGTATCTTTCATTTCTTGGAGCGAGTTCACAGCTCTGTAAGTTGTAAAAAACTGATAGTAACGCCAAGATTCTTATCCGTAAAGATGCAAATGAATTTCATCAGGAGGAGGGACACTGGGTCCCATGGAAGGAGCCAGTTTTGCATCTGGTAGCAAATTCAATTCCGCCTTCCTGATTGCCTACACATGTCTGCTCTTGACTTTTCCTCTGAATTGACTGTAACGTCTTACTGGACTCCTCACTAATTAATGAGCTAAATACAATCTTTGGTGCATGTTCCTTGAATATTTGTATGAGAGTCGTGCGTTTACCCTTCAACCCAGGGGCCCCCTATCTGGCTCCATGCACCACCTCAAACTGCAAGTTTTCCTCGGAATCACATGAAGGGAGGGCCCCTTACCACCCAGACCGCGGCCCTACCGGACATTTCTGATTCAGAAAGCTGGGTGGGGCCTGAGAGTCTGCATTTCTTTCTTTCTTTTTCTTTTCTTTTTTTTTTTTTTTTGGCCGCACTACACGGCATGAGGGATCTTAGTCGCCTGACCAGGGGTCGAACCCGTGCCCCCTGCAGTGGAAGCATGGAGCCCTAACCACTGGACCGCCAGGGAAGGCCCAAGAGTCTGCATTTCTAACAAGGTCCCGGTACTGGGGCTGCAGACTTTGAGGACCACAAGTCTCCCCTGAGCTCCCCCTGCTTCCTCCGTCTGACCTACCCTGTCCTGCCCTCTCCTCTGGCGTAAACCCCTCAGCCCTCTGGCAGAGAGGATTCTGAGGTCCTGTCGTCCCCACCCTCCCCCCAGAGGCCCTCTGGGGTAGACAGAGCCCCAAGCCGGGTGTTGGCCCTCACATCCAGGGGCTCACTCTGTCTTGGGGTTGGGGTGTGGCTCAGAGGCAGGGCTCCTGTCTAGGGATGGGAGACGAGCAGAGGTGGCCCAGGGGGAGGCCCAGGCAAGCGGGGCCAGGGCGTAAAGAGCACGAGCCTCACCCAGCCTCCCCGCAGCTGTGCCCATAGCCCCACCATGGCAGCGCTAACCCTCCTTAGCTCCCTGAGCCTTCAAACCTGCCTCCCGGGACTGGCTTGGAGGGGCCAGCCCCGCCCCCTGCCCATCTAGGTAGGGGTTGGGGCCCCAGAACTCAAGCTGCATTGCCCTCTTAAAATTCTCCTGATTGGCTTCTGCTGGTGGCTACGAGGATGTTCCCACCTGAGTCTGCTTTTCCAGCTCCTGTGCACCAGGGAGGGACATGGGGGGCCCCAACATCCAGCCCCTGCCGGCTGAGTCTGGATGACTTGCTCTCCACACAGTTCTCCCAGGTTCCTCCCACCCCACAGGCAGGGAGGCGCCCTCCTCGAGAGGCAAGTGATTTGCCCCTGGCCGCACTTAGGAGGACTTGCAGAGGCAACATGGATGCCCACTGGTCTCCTGACGTCTCCTTCTGGACTTGACTCTACCGCCTGGGCTTTCCCGGTAGATAACCAGGCGTGTGTGAGAGGGGCTGCCAGGAGCTGCAGTGACACATGCCAGCAGACATATGGGCACAATTAATGTGCAAAGCCTCTGACAGCCCAGGCACAGAACACCCCAATAAAACTGCTGGGCTCACCCCTCCCTTCTCCAGGAGAACTCGTGTGCCCCGCGTGGGGACAGGAGCTGGGCCAGGAGGACAGTGGAGAGACTGGAGCCGGGAAAAAATGGAGGCAGAAAAGGAAGGTCCCTGGAGAGAAACGCTGCCCGCATAAAGCCACACACATAAAGTCTTTCAAGTGCTAAATAAGAAGATGCATGTTATTTGAATTAGAAATAAATATGTAAACCTCCACTCAGGTGTTAAAAATACAATAACATTAAATAAAATAACCTAAAATAAAGTGAGGAAAGCATTAGAAGTGCCGCTGGCTGGTTTTGCATACAGGCATTTTTATCCACCTTGAAGAAGCTCAAGCCCCTCCCCATCCACTATGGGCATCTAAGAAAATGGGGCTCCGAGGGTGGTCTGTGGGCATATCGGAAAAGCCCCCCTGGACTCCAGCTCTGGCAGCCAGTGCTCACACCACACCAGGCCCACACCCAGGTGCAAAAAAAAAAAAGGACACCTCACGGTGCCTCTGTGTCTCACAGATTATGTTTTGCATTTCAGGTAAGTGTATTAGGGCCCTGATATCCATCAGAAAGGGTGGAAGATTCATTTAAGGAAATGATTCTTGTCTAGGGTTTGATTTAGGGTTTTTAGTAGGTTGTTGATGTCTTTTTGGTTTTGCACTCATTTATACTTTTTTTAAAAGTATTTTAACAAGTTAGAATTACCCTGATAACAAAACTTGGCAAGGACCTTATAAGAAAATTACAGACCAGTATCACTTATGAACATATATGCAAAATCCTCAACTCAATTTTAGCAAATCGAATCTAGTAATATATACAAAGGATAATGAATGTGACCAAGTGGCCTTTTTTCCAGAAATGCAAGGTTGGTTCAATATTCAAAATCAATGGGGGCTTCCCTGGTGGCACAGTGGTTAAGAATCCGCCTGCCAATGCAGGGGACACGGGTTTGAGCCCTGGTCTGGGAAGATACCCACGTGCCACAGAGCAACTAAGCCTGTGTGCCACAACTATTGAGCCTGTGTGCCACAACTACTGAAGCCACGCGCCTAGAGCCTGACTTCTGCAACAAGAGAAGCCACCGCAATGAGAAGCCTGCGTACTGCAACGAAGAGTAGCCCCCGCTCTCCTCAACCAGAGAAGAGCCCGTGCACAGCAACAAAGACCCAACACAGCCAAAAATAAAATAAATAAAATAAATTAATTTTTTAAAAAACAAAAAACAAAATCAATGGGCTTCCCTGGTGGTGCAGTGGTTAAGAATCCGCCTGCCAGTGCAGTGCAGGGGACACGGGTTCGAGCCCCGGTCCAGGAAGATCCCACATGCCGTGGAGCAACTAAGCCCGTGCGCCACAGCTACTGAGCCTGCACTCTAGAGCCCGTGCTCCGCCACGAGAGAAGCCACCGCCATGAGAAGCCCACGCACCGCAACGAAGAGTAGCCCCCGCTCGCCCCAACTAGAGAAAGCCCGCGCACAGCAACGAAGACCCAACGCAGCCACAAGTAAATAAATAAATAATGATTCACATAATTAACAGAATAAAGGATTTTAAAAATCATATGATTGCAATAGATGCAAAAATCACATGATCAAACTCACTCATGCTAAAAAGATGTTTTTAATTTTCAGCAATGCAGGAATAGGAGGGAAGTTCACCAACCGGATAAAGAAACTGCAAGAAAACCTACAGCTGACATCACAGGGGAAGCGGGGAGACTGAGGCTTTTCCCAAAAGACGCGGAGGGAGACAGGATGTCCACTGTCCCCACTTCCATCCAGCTTGTCGCATGGTCACAGCCCACCTCTGTGTGCTGGAAATATGGTAGTCCACGCTGAACACCGTGCAGAATCCACAAAATGCCCCTGAGGCCTCTCCCAGTGAGGGAGGAACGGTCCTTGCACTGAGTTGGGGGAACCCAGGAAGACTGAACCGGGGGAGAGGGCCGCAGGCGCCTCTCCGGCTGGGTTATTCCGAGGCAAATTGGGCCTGGGTTTCCTGCAGAGGCCAGGCTTGTTCTCTTTGGGAAATCCGAAAGCAGCCATTGAAGGCAGATGCTTGGCGGGACTGCAGGATTGCACTAGTTCTGCCCGCTGGCCCCGAGTGCTTCGGCCGAGTGCGGGGGGCCGGCTG
The DNA here is from genome assembly GCF_026419965.1 of Kogia breviceps. Lineage (NCBI taxonomy): Eukaryota > Metazoa > Chordata > Mammalia > Artiodactyla > Physeteridae > Kogia > Kogia breviceps. The sequence goes on from NC_081321.1 coordinate 98,381,593, forward strand.
CCGGCTTCTCAGAGTGTGCGTTGGAGGAGTGGGGTTTTGGCGGCTGGCTGTATGTGAAAGGCCTCAGCCCAGACCCTCTCATCGGCAGGTTATGGGGAGGCAGTGTCAGTTGTGTGGTCAGAGCTGTTCCCAGAGGGAGGGATGAGAGAGAGGGTGTCTGGAGGCGGAATCTGGGCCACAGGGCTGGCCCACGGGCACAGAGCAAGGCTCAGCTGCAGGAGACCCGGCTTCCAGTCCTGGCCTCGCTGCGCATACTAGCTTCCTATGGCTAGTCTCACAAATGGCCGCAAACGTGCAGGCTTAAAACAACACAAATGTATTCTCTTATAGTTCCGGAGGCCAGAAGTCTCTGGAGCCTCTAGGGCAGAATTTATCTCACTGCTCTTCTAGCTTTTCGAGGCCGCCTGCACCCCGTGACTTGCGGCCCTTTTCTCCATCTTCAAAGCCACAGGCGCAGCATCTTCCAGTTTCTTTCTCTGTTTCTGTTGCCATGTCACCCTATTCTCACTCCTGCCTCCTTCTCATAAGGATTCCTGGGATGACATCATACCCACTTGGTAACCCAGAATCATGTCCGCATCTGAAGATCCTTCATCTCATCTCATCAAAAGTTCCTTTTGCCATGAAAGGTAATATCCACAGGCTCCGGGGCTTAGGACGTGGACATCTTTGCGGGGCCATTACAAGCCTGGCACACCGGGTGACCTGGGGTAAGTCACTGCACATCGCTGGCCTCCGTCTCCCTGTGGGCAGTCACTGGGTAGGTGTCTCCAGGGGTCTTCCCCATGGAGAAGAGGCTCAGCGAGCCCTCGGAATCTTTGGGCTATTACCTCATCCCGCAAGGGCACCAGAGCCCCTCTTGGACAAGTGGGGTGCAGGAGATCCCAGAAGGCACCCCAGATCCACAGGGGCAGTGTTGGAAATAGCCAGACTCACCCATCAGAGAACTAAGCTTTGCCCAGGGCTTTTGATTTGCAAAGCGCTTTTCTTACATGCCGGGCAATGAGCAAAGGCTCGCTGAATAATGTTCAGTGATTCAACCAATGAATACATAAATGAAAGAACAAACTTGTGAAATTGGCAGGTATGACCATCCCCACTGTAGGGACACTGTAGGATGGGTCACTCGACAAGGGACTCAGCCTTGGTCTGCTAGCTGCAGAGCCTGTGCCCTCCTGCGCTGGGACAGTCCTGGCATGCCGTGGGGCTGGCCTCCCCCAGGGCGCAGGGAAGGAAATAGGAAGTTGGCTGCCACAGCAGGGCTGGGGCCTCACCTGAACCTGATTTCCCACAGTGTCTCGTCACCTGCAGAGCAGCTCGGAGGTGACACATGTGCATGCTGGGGTTTCCTGCCAGGCCCGGAGACACACTCAGTTCTCACCCGGTTGCCTGGAGGAGGTGGATGGGGCTCTGGGGGTCAGTTGCCTCTGCATCCCCTGCATCCCCTTCATGTTTACCCCACAGTCCTGGGCCCCTCAGAGGGGAAGAGCTCAAAATCCCCCAAAAGCCAGATATAGACTTTTAACCAGGGGTCTTGGGTTGGGACACTGGCTCTGTCGTTCCTCACTGTGTGGTCCCGGACATTTTTTTAAGACTTTATTTTTTTGGAAGAGTTTTAGGTTTCCAGCAAAATTAAGAGGGAGGTACAGAAATTTCCCATATACACCCTCCCCCCACTACAATGCATAGCCCCCCCCCCACTATCAATATCGGATGCCTCGTGGCACATTTGTTACAATTGGTGAACCTACACTGACACATTGTCACCCAAAGTCCATAGCTGACATTAGGGTTCACTCTTGGTGTTGGACAGTCTATGGGTTTGGATGAATGCATAATGACATGTATCTACTATTACAACATCATAGAGAAGTTTCACTACCCTAAAAATCCCCTGTGTCCACCTCTTCATCTCTCCCTCCCCCCACCCCAACCCTTGGCAAAACCTCTGATCTTACTGACCCCATACTTTTGCCTTTTCCAAAATGCCATAGAGTTGGACTCATACAATGTGTAGCCTTTTCAGATTGGCTTCTTTCACTTAGTAACATGCATTTACTTTCCTCTGTCTTGATGGCTTAATAGCTCACTTCTCTTTAGCACTGAAGAATATTCCATTGTATGGCACTGAAGAATATTCCATTGTATGGCTATACCACAGTTTTTCCACTCACTTACTGAGGGACACCTTTGTTGCTTCCAACTTTTGGCAAATATGAATAAAGCCGCTCTAAACATTTGTATGCAGGTTTTGCATGGAAATAAGTTTCAACTCCCTGGGGTAAATACCAGGGAGAGTGATTGCTGGATCGTACATATGGTAAGAGTATGTTTAGTTTTGTAAGAAACTGCTAAACCGTCTTCCAAAGTGGCTGCACCATTCTGCGTTCCCGCCTGCCCTGAAGGAGAGTTCCTGTTGCTCCACATTCTCGCCAGCAATTGGTGATGTCAGTGTTCTGGATTTTGGCTATCCTAATAGGTGTATAATAGTATCACATTGTTGCTTTAACTTGCATTTCCCCCATAACATTAGATGCAAGGTATCTTTTCATATGCTTATTTGCCATCTGTATATCTTCTTTGGTGAGGGGTCTATTAAGATCTCTGGCTGGGCATGTTTTATAACCTCTCCATGCCTCAGTTTCCAATTCCGTAAAGGGGCAAAAATCACACCTATCTGTTTCAGTCCCAGTCCCAGCAGAAGAGAGAAGTTACCCCAGGTGGTCCAAATAAGGCATGTGGCCAAAGGGACCGCTTACAGAGGTGCGGGCAGGTTCAGGAGCGCCCGGAGCCTGGCAACGGCGGGAAGATGCTACCATCCGTGGGGCTGGAGGAACTAGCAGAGCAGGTGATGCTTCCAGCGGAAGCTGGTGGGAGCTGGAGTCACAGAGGGCCTCCCGGCAGGAGCTGTGGTCATAGAGAGGCGAAGGTGCATCCAGCCTCTTTCCCCGGACGCCGAATGAAATCTCGGAGACAGAGTTTTGGGTGAAGTAGAAAAGAACAGCTTTTAGTGAGAAGTTTTATAGTAATGGTTCAAAGAGGGTGTGATCAGCTTGTGGACATTCTTCTGATTGGTTGGTGGTGAGGTAAGTAGGACTCAGCATCACCAACCTTCAGGTTCCAACTGGCCTGGGGTCTACGTGCTTGTGGGTAGCATACCTTGGTCAATTGTTCACTTTTCCCACCTGGAGGGGGTTTCAGTATCTGCAAAACAGCTCAAAGATATTGTTGTATGTATACGTTGATGGGGACCCGGGACCTTGCCCCAAGGCTGCCCTATTGTTTTTCCTGACCGTTTGTTTCTCCCTCGTCTCCCATCCCTTCCCTTTGGCTCCCCGTCGGGAAATCGAACCCCGGTCTCCTGCATGACAGGTGGGGAGCCCTCTTTGAACCATTACTATAAAACTCCTCACTACCCTCTCCAAGGTGGGACACACACTTTTGAGGGCAGGAGCCCGCTTGGCCCCCCTTGCCTGGCAAAGCAATAAAGCTGTTCTTTTCTACTTCACCCAAGACTCTGTCTGTGAGATTTAATTCGGTGTCGGGGGACAGAGGCTGGATGCGGCTTCAGGGGCACCGGCAGTGTCAGTGTACAGCACATGGCAGTGGGAGGACATGCCCCATCCTCTCTCCCTCTGATCTCCAGCTGTTGCCCCCGTTGGCCAGACCCAGCCAGGCACCAGTGGGGGAGGCAGCCCACCAGGGTCGGCGCAGAGCCAGCAGCGGACGGATCCGGGGGGCAGCGGGTGCCGCAAGTGAGAAGTGACCAGCGCTGCTCACCGCGGGGCCATTCATCCACGCGTTCTTTCAACAGGCACTGTCTTAACCACTGGGGACCCCCTGGGGGAAGAAAAGAGACAAATGCCACCCCTCAGGGAACTTACATCCTACTATGGGTGTGGGGCATGGGGTGTGGGCTATTTCCACCAGAGCAGAACTTCTCAAACTTCACGGGAGCTTGGGAATCACCAGGAGGGCTTGTTAAAAACCCAGATTCCTAGGCCCCATCCCCAGTTTCTGTAGGTCTGGGGTGAGGCCCGAAATTTTCCATCCTACCGAGTTCCAGGGTGCTGCCCACGGAGCAGTCGGGCCATCCTTTGACAACCATGGCCCTGCCTGGGATATTTAGATGCTGGAAGCGTTTCTTTGTCCCATCCCTGACCCCCTCGGCCTCCCTCAAGACCCCAAGCCCCAGGGCAGGGACTGAATCCGAGTGTCTGGTTTCTCCTCCGGGCTACCGGCGAGCCCCACAGGCTGGGGCTTGGGGAAGGGGTGCTCCGTGGGCGTTAGAGGGCCGCGGAGGAAGGCGTTACTGGCCGGAGAGCCGATCTGGGCCGCCAGGGTGGCCGGGGACACCCCCTTCCCCGGCGGGCACCGCCCACAGCCTGCGCAGTGCGCCCGTGGTGGGGGGGGATCCCGGGAGGGCGTCCCCGGCCCCCGGCTCCCAGCTCGGGCGGGCCCCGGTGGGTGGGCGTAGCCGCGACCCAGGTGGCTGCCTGCCGCGCGTCTCCAGCAGCCCAGGAGTCCGCTGGCTCCGGCCGCGTCGGGCGCCCTACGCGGGCCCGGGGGGCGGGGCGGGGCGGGGCCTCCGCGGCCCCCTCCCCCGGCCCCGGGCTCCGGCTCTGCGCGGTGGCAGCGGCGGCGGAGGTGGCGCGGGGACCAAGGTGAGTGGCGGGGACGGGTCCCGGAGGCCCCGCCGGGGGAGGGGTCCGGGGGGGCAGGGGGCGGCACGCGCGCCCCTCGGAGGGCGGGGGCCCGGGCGGCGCCGGCGGAGTGGCGTGTGCGCGCGCGCGCGCGCGCGTGTCCCCGCCGAGTGCGGGGACGTGGGTTGGGCGGGGGTCGGGCCTTCCCCTTGGTTGGGGGTCCAGCCCCTCCCACCGGAGCGCATCCTCTCTCGCAGTCTCTCTCTCGCCCACGCCCCGCCCCCGCTTCTCTTCTCTGTCTCTGAGTTTGTCTCCGTGGGTGGGTCTCTGCGTGTCCGTCCGGCCGCTTGTCCAGCTGCCTTGTTTCCTGATCTTCCCCCGCCCGACACTGCCCCTCCCCATCGCAGCTACCCCCTGTCTTTCCACTGCCCCCCCTTAATAGAGCAAACAAAGATGGTCAGAAGGGAGACACCTCCTTTCTGAGCCCCGTCCTGGCTCGGCGTGCGGCCCCACCCCTCTGGCCTCTGGCCTGGGCCACCCGCCACCGTCCTGCAGGGAGCTGGCCCTGCAGAGCTGTGCGGGTGCGTCTGGGGCAGCAGGTACATCTGAGGGCGGAGACGGAGCCTGTAGAGGTTCCTGCCCTCAACCTGGTGAGCCCCTCCCATCCCTTGAGAGGTGGTACACGGGGCAGGTCTGCCCGGGCCGGGGTCCGGGTCTCTGGCACAGCCTCATCATGCACGAGACCCCGTTCACATGAGCAGCGCCTGACGCTTTCTAAGATTTTCTCCGATGGAGCCAAGGTAGGGGAGAACTTGCTGGGCTGGGGGAGGGTCCCTGGCCCGAAGGTCACAGGGTGTGGTCTCAGCCCTGCTCGGCGAGGCCACTTCCTGAGGGCGAGCTCCATTTCCCCATCCGTGGCTCTGGCTCGGGGCAGCCCTGAGAGCTGTGTGCAGCTGCTGTGAGAACCCAGCGTGTCCAGGTGATTAGCGATGCTCTTGGCGAGAGCGTGGCCGTGCCTGAGTTCCCAGGGATCCCAAAGGCCGTTCGCTGGACTGCACCTGGAGCAGGAGGGCGAGCTCTCTGTGGCCTCTCAGACCTGCTGCACCAGGCCCAACCCAAGACCCTCCCTGGAGGGGTAAACTGGGGGCTCTGGGAGAAGAGCCTGGGACCACCAGACTGTCCTCTTTAATGACAGGGCTTGATAAAATGCAGATTCCTGGACTCCTATCCTGACCTCTGATGGGGCACCAGGAATCTGCATTTTACAACTCCCGCCCGCTTCTGGTGCACATTCAAGCGTGAGTGCCGCTGGGTGGTGGCATTGGGTGATCGGCCAAGGTCACATTAGCTCTCTCTGGCTGGCAGGCAGTGGAGCGGACCCAAGAGGAGTCCATCCTGGGGGCATGGCCCTGCTGTGTCCCTGGGCAAGCCACTTCCCCTCTCTGAGCCCACGTCCCCGTCAGTCAGAGGAGATTAGGGCCTCCCTGGGGTCTTTCCTGCCAGACGGTCTGGGATTCTGAGCCATTTGTTTAAATGGCGGTAAGGGCTGGGTGAGGGCTATAAATCAAGCTGACCTGGGTTAGCACCTGGGTCAGCATCCACCACCGGCTGGCTTTGTGGCCCTGGGCAAGTCACTGCTTCTCTGGGCCTCAGTTTCCTTATCTGAAGACGGGGAATCTTAATATTACGAACTCCTTGTGGGTAGTCAGGATCCAAAGAGGCACAACGCCTGACATATCACAAGCTCACCGCAGACTGGCGGTGGGGGTGGGTACCCGTTTTGAGAGCGGCTGGCACTCCGCGTGTCTCTGCTGTTTTAACTCTCTGGTGGTGGGGACAGGCACGTGAACTTAATTTCTCATCAGCAGGGAAAGTGGTCTGTGCAGAAACGTTTGTTAGCTGATGGATTTTTTGTTTCTAAGGGGTGGCTTAAAAGGCCTGAGGATGGCCCCGCGGAACTGCCTCGCAGCCTCAGGCGGCATTTTATGGCATCCGGCTTCGCGCCCGTGCCACGGTGCCAGCTCCCTCGCTCAAGGCAGGCGCTGGGAGACAACGCCCTGGTCCACGGGCGACTCCTGGCAGATTCTGGAGAGGCTCACCAGGTTCCCCAAATTGTGGACGTTCATGGACGTGAACAGAATCATCTTCTGGGACATCCGTAAGGAGAGCAGAGCTCTCGCGACTCCCAGAGAGGAACGGGAAAAGTCATTCATTCATTCACTCACTCACTCACTCACTCGTTCCCCCAGGCCTTCTTCAGGCCTGGAGGGTGGCAAGTGTCCCCAGGGAGGCCGAGGGACCCACGCAGAAAGGGGGAGGCCACAGAAGCAACCTGGATGGGGAACTATTGGGTCAGACGTGCTGTCGGTGGTCCTCCGGGCCAAAAGCGGGGTCAGGACGTCCTGCTGCGGGACTCACCCCGTAGTCCAGGTGGCCCTCAGGGGTACGGATGCTGAGAAGGACCAGAGCTAGGGTCGGGAGGTATGAATTAGGACCATGGGCTGTGATGAAAGCGTGGGAGAGTGGGGCAAGGAGGTGACTTCCTGGTGACAGTATAACCTTTTTTTTTTTTCTCTTAACCACATCCCTCTTTTATGTCTCAAAATCGAACCTCAGTGGGGGAGCACCTAGAGGCACAGAGACTTACAGAGACTTTGAAACTCTGTGTGAGCAGAGTTCGAGTGGCTCAGGAATCCAGATGTCTCAGGGGAGCAGCCCGGGTGCCACTGCCTCGAGGACTTGGCTCTGACCTCAGACCCTGGACTCTGGGTGGCCTGGAAGGGGAGCCAGCAGGGGCCAGGGAGGGGCCGCAAAGGCTGGAGACCCCAGAGTCAGGTCCACCTGCTGAGCTTCGGTGCTCTCATTTGCATAGAGTGGATTGGAAAACACACTTAGATGATTAAGACCTGGGTTCTGGAGCCAGGCTATTTGGGTTCGAATCTCAGCCCCACCTCTCACCAGCTGTGTGATGTTGGCAAGTCACCAAGCGTCTCCGTGCACCTCGCTTTCTTCATCTGTGACGTGGTGATTATCGTAGCACCTACCACGTTGTGTGCTTGTGAGGACAGCGTGGCTTCACGGAAGGTTTCCAGAAGGACAGTGCCCTGTGTTGGTGTGCCAGAGAGGTCGTGCAGTGACATGTGGTCTTGCAGTGACTGTGGCTTACGGTCAGGCTGGCCTGGCACCGGCCCTGGAGTTCTTATCAGTATTAGTGTTAATGTTGTTGTTGGAAACTCACTTGTGGGGTCACGTGATGACTGTGGGTGAAGCCATGTACAGGGCCCCTCGGTGCACAAGGAGGCCCTCAGGTGATGCTGGCGCCCATCTGTACCCTCTAGGGAGAGCAGAGAGGACAGAGGTGACATTTGCTACTGCATTACCACGTACTACACCCAGGTGCAAGTGGGGAGGGGCCAGGGCCAGCCCCTTTCTGAAAAGATTTTCAGGACAATCTATGTAGTTCATTGCAGCGGGGAGTATTGCTCTCCTCGGTTCTGACTCCAAAGCCTGGGTTTACCTCTGGAAGGAAGCAGGGGACAGCCATTCCCTGAGCACCTACTGTGTGCCAGGCCCTGTGTGAAGTCTTCCCCAGGCACCGTCCCATTTACTCCTCCCAGCAGCCCAGAAGGTGATCGTGGCCATGCCCAGTTAACAGATGGGCAAACTGAGGCTTGGAGAGGCCAAGGGCTGCCCAGAGACACAGGGCAGCAAGGAGCAGGGCTGGGTCCCAAACCCCAGGGTCTCTGGCATGAGATGTGCGCGCCCACTTTCCACGATGCTACATGCCTTAAGGTGAGGGAGTGTCACCAAGATGCCTCACTGCCGGGAGCTGCCACCGTGGGCTCCTCTGACCCCAGCAGAAGTCCTGCTCACTTTCTGGAAGGTTCTTAAGGTTTTGCTTTCTGTGCCATCAGCTGGGCTGGCTAAAGGCCTTCTTTGTGTTGCCAAAGCAGTTTCTCCAGCAAAAACAATCCTCTTGGAGTCACTTACACCCCTTTGAGTCTGAGGGGAGTTACTCTCTGTGCTTCAGTTTTCAAATCTGTGAAGTAGGAATTTTTATTTCTGTCCCACTTAGCTCCCACAAGTGGGTAGGTAAACCTGTGAAATAAAAATAGTCCTGGACAGGCACCTGGAAGGCATCTTACATATTTGCTCTCAGTTAACCCTCTAAGGCCGTATGAGGTCATTGTATGAGCCCATTGTAGAGATGAGGAGGGCAAGGCACAGAGAGGTCGGTATCTTGTCCAGTGTCACACAGCTGGTAAGACTTTGGGTCTCATTAAGATGGACTGAAAGACAGCCATTGAGGCCACATCTTCGTGGAGAGGCATGACGCTCCTTGCTTGGTTATTCCCATGACAGGGAGCTCATTACCTCGTGAGCCCCTGTGATTGTTATTCTAGGACTTGAGTAGGTGGTGGTGGTGGTGGTGATCCTTGGTACAGTTGACTTAATGTGGAGAACATGCTGAGCCTGGCTTTGGCTGTGCTGGGTTTGAGCTGCTGACAGGCCCAACCATGGAGAGATGGGGACGGTGGCCTCAAGTTCTTCGTGACTTACAGTGGTGTCCACCTCATTCCTCCCACTGACTAAATCTGAGGCTGAGAGAGGAGAAAACTCTCAGCAAGGGAAGGCAGACACTAGGTGCTCAATAAATCCCTGTGGTGAACCAATCCTACCTCTTTTTAAAAAAAATTTATTTATTTTATTTATTTTTGTTTTTGGCTGCGTTGTATCTTCCCTTGCTGCACGTGGGCTCTCTCTAGTTGCAGCGAGCGGGGGCTGCTCTTCGTTGCGGTGCGCGGGCTTCTCCTTGCAGTGGCTTCTCTTGTTGCGGAGCACGGGCTCTAGGTGCACAGGCTTCAGTACTTGTGGCTCGCAGGCTCTAGAGTACACAGCAGGCTCAGTAGTTGTGGCGCATGGCCTTAGTTGCTCCACGGCATGTGGGATCTTCCCGGACCAGGGATCGAACTGTGTCCCCTGCGTTGGCAGGCGGATTCTTAACCACTGCGCCACCAGGGAAGCCCCCCAGTCCTATTTCTAAGGAAAATTTTAAATTATAAAACCAACATGGCCATGTTGTACAAAGTCTGGAAAATAGGCTCCGATTTTACCTGTAACCTCAGCCTCTGAACATTATCATTTTGTGTATCATTTCCAGTCTTTTTCGAATCAATACATCTTGATGTAGAACTATTTTTACAGGATGTCATCACACCACACGCAGCTCTGTATCCTGTTCCTTTTCACTTACTGCAATACTACTAGCATTTCCCCTGTTCCCTCAATAGTCCAGTAGCTCCTAAAGAGCAGTGACGATTTTTTACTGGCTGCACTGTATCCTGTGCATCTTCATAATGTGACTTGGACCATCCCCCTCTCAGTGGAGCCCCCACATGGACGGTGATGTGAAAAGCAGGTGTTGACCCCGAGGGCACACCCCAGAGATCCAGCAGGACAGCTGGTCAGCCCCACCAAGCTGTGTGACCTCAGGCAGGGTCCTGCCCCTCTCTGAGTCTCGGGTTCCTGCCGTGCTGTGAAATGAGGGTAGGAACCTCACATCGCAGGGCTGCTGGGAGGAGTAGACAAGGGGATGTGATGTCAATTATCTGGCAGTAGTGGGGTCTTGAAATGTGGTAGCTGTTATTACTGTTGCTGTTATTATTATTATTACTACTATGATTATTATTTAGGTCCTATCTCCACAGTTAAATTGTGGAGTCCTGCAAGTAGGAGCCAGGCTCTATACATTCCTGTGTCCCACCCCTAGACATGCCCTATAATATCCATTGATTTGATTCCAAATGTTCAGGTCCCTCCAAAAAGAATGAGTCCATGTGGGCAAGGAGCTAGGAGATCCTTTGTTTATACAGTCACGTCTGGTCCCCCATGAGTGGGGACCACCAGCCCCATTTTAGAAACAGCCTCAGAGAGTGTGATGGGCCTGCTCCAGGTCACACAGTGGGAAGAAAAAAGCCAGGAATACTTCCTGGAGGAGGTGGCAGTGCTCTGGGCCAACAGGAAGGGGTGTCTGACCAGGCCAAGGTGCAGAGTGCTGGTGTTCTGGGGGCAGTGCAAAGGAGCCTGGGAGCTGTCCAGGGCAGAGTGGAGCCCAGCACCCAGCACAGTGCAAGGCAGATTGCGGCTGAGGCTCAGGGGCATTTGCTGGGCTGAGCTGACCTGAAGTGACAGCAGGGCAGGAATGAGCTAGCTATCTGGGCTCCTGACCCCACCGGCACCCCACCCAGCCACTTCCTTCTGTCTGGGCAGGAAGGGGTGCTCTGTGGGATCAGAGGCTGCAGGCACCTTCCTGGGGCCCGCCTACCCTGTGAGCAGTGATAAAATATTTATCAGAGATGCCGGCAGCCGGGCTTCCCTGCACAGCGTACAGCTGGGGGCAGCTCCCACCCCGGACGTGCAGCCTCGACGAGTCCCGCTGAGTCACGCGGGAGCCCGGTGAGCCACCTGCCCGCGCCCTCCTCAGCCCCTCCCCATCCACGTCACGTGGACGCCTCATAATATGTAAGCCATTCGGCTGCACACAGGGCCAGGACATCCAGCCTGGTTAGTGCTGAGGGGTTCAGAGCTCATTCAGCGGACAAGGTCACAGGCAGAGGAGGCCAGAGGGACGGGGTCCCCCCGGCACCCACCCTTGCGGGGTCCTGGCTCCTTAGTCCTCACTGCACCCACCCAGCAGGGCAGGTCCGCAGCACCTCCGTTTAGTGATGGACACACCGAGGCTCAGAGCAGGGGCGCGGCGGGTCCAGTCTCATGCTCTAAGTGGCCGAGCGGAGATTTGGTCCTCAGCTGTCTGACCCCTCCGCCGAGGTGCCGGACTCTGTTCTAGTCCGGGGTCAGGGGCGGGGGGCTCTGCCCGCCCCGAAGTGACACAGCTGTGACTTCAGGTTCGTGCTTTTGATTTGCAGAGTGACAGCGACAACAAAAAAACAGAAGCAGGTGGCTCCTTCCTGCTGCTGGAGGCGTGGGCAGAAGGACAGGGCTTTCGGATTCTTTTGTTCACTCATTCATAAAATGTATTCTGGGTGCACTGGCCAGGGGCCAGCGTTGCAGGCCCTGGGGACCAACGGCGGACACTTAGGCCGTGGTTGGGGGCGCCCTCGGAGCCGGAGAGGGCTGGCTTCTGCTCCCGAGCCCACTTACTGCTTGCTGGCGTGCTCCGTGACCTCTGGTGGCTTGGTCTCCGATTTGTGAATGGGGGGTAGAATCTGCTTTCAAAAGTGAGGATCACACCTGTGTCCTTGTTCTCCGTCACATCTTTACATTGGCCTGACGGACGTCGATTGGCCTTTGGGACAGGTCTGGTTTCCAGAGAGATCCCCGCAGGCCTTGAGGTTGGTTCTTCCGGGAAGTGACCCAGAACCACTGCCCCGGGGCCCTTGCAGATCTGACGGTTGAAGGTGGAAGTTTTCGCCAAGCTTGGTTCTGAAGGGAACTGGCCTCTGGAGCCGCACTCGCTGCCCACAGCTGTGAGAGGCAGTCCTGTGGGTGGCCTGGGTCATCTGCCCCCTCACTGCCTGCAGGTCATCTCAGATTCCTGCTTTTGCTGTCCCCCTTTCCCTCCTCTGGACCCTCCTCCTGCTGTTCCTCTGTCTGGAATCCTTTTCTTCCCTTCTTCACTGGGGGCTTTTGTTGGTTCTTCAAGCCCCTGCTGGAAGATACCCTCCTCTTCCAGGAAGCCCTCCTGGCTGTCCTGCGTCCACCCCAGGCAGGGTGGGTAGGCTCCCCTCCCGTGCCCCCTTACCCTGGAATCTTTGCTCGTATCTTCGATCCAGCACTGGATCTGCTCCTCAGTCTCCTCCCCTCCAGCCTGGGGCTCCAAGGGCGGAATTCTGCTGGATTCATCTCTGGGTCCCAGGGCTCAGCTCGGGGTTGGCACAGAGTGGAACCCCAAGAACGTCTGAGGAACGAGAGAGAATGTCGGACATGAGGTCTGGGCTGGGGTTTCAGGAACGTGTGGTAAGGGGTGGCCGCAAACCTGTAAGGTGTGCTCCATGTGTGAGCTCGCTCTGTTTCTGTGAGGGACCCCCGTTTTCCTGGTCTTCACAGATGATGGACGTTCAGCGAGACGGCGGGAAATAAGGACTTCTGGGGCTGAGACTCTTGTGGGGCAGGGGATGCTGAGCCCTGGGGGTCGGGAGGGCTGGGCCCCTCCTTTGGGAGCTGCATGACCCCAAGCGACTCAGCCCCTGTGTCGGGCCTCACGTCCGTTCTGCAAACCCAGCATTTCTTCGTGGAAGAGAAGCGGGCAGGCGGCAGGCTTGCGTTCATGGGGTGCTCCGGGGGTGTGCGACAGACACTCACACAACCGGCGCGGAGAAAGGCTGGAGGGAAATGCACCAAGATGGTAGGAAGAACTTTCTCTGGTGGTTTGTTTCCTCTTCCAACTTTGCTGTGTTTTTCCAGTTTTCTCAAGTTCGTTCAGTGACTCTGCAGGGGTGCTGAGAGCCTTGTGCTGAGCCCTAAAGACAGAGCCCGTGCTGCTGGAACACTCAGTCTGATAGAGAGGTAGTCCTTCTCCATCAGACGGAGCCTGCACGGTCTGATGGGGGAGGCTGCTGGGACTTAGACCCATGGTGTGATGGAGCCGCCATGGTGGGAAGCCCGAGGGCAGGGGGCGGGAGCGGGGTGGGTTGCTAGGGAGGCCGGTGTGCTGGGACTGGGGAGTGTTCTTTGGCTGGAGACCTGGATGACGGCGAGGTGAGGATGGTGAGAGATCCTGCAAGGAGAGGGTCTGGACCAGATCCTGAGGGATGGGGGGAGGGGTGCTCCTGTTAGAATCACAAGGGCTGCATCCCCTGAGGGCCCACCCACCAGCCTTTGGGGGCTCGGGGGAGGCACTGTGCGCTAAGGAGCCCAGGCGACACTTACCCCTATAGGGACCCTATGGGACTCGCACTGCTGTGTCCCCACTTTACAGAGTGGGGAAACTGAGGCCAAGTACAGGGAGTGACCAAGCGGCGCTTCAGATCCAGGTGTGTTTGTCCCCAGAGCCCAACTGGGACCAGCTGGCCTCTCCTGCAGCCCTTGCTTGTCGCTGAGCCTTGGGGCCTCTCTTTTGTCATCCGTAGAATGGGGATTAGAACCTGACATCTTAGACCAAATGAGCACCCTTCTTATAACTAAGTGTCAGGTCCGCCCCTTGAAGATTCGCCGAGTTCACGATTCCTGTCATCTGTGGTTAGAGCTTCGCCCAGGGTGGCAGGTTAGGGGGACAAGACACAAGCCCGGGAGGCACCTTGGGGACAGGGCTCTGAGGAGAACCCACAGAAATGGGAAATGAGTTTGATTTCACAAGACCGACCGGAAAGAACTTCAAGCAGCCAAGAGGAGGTCGACGTGGACGGCCCCAGGACTGGCCCCGAGGGAGTGTGGGCAGCAGGCCTTGGGGGTGGCAGGGACAAAGCGGGCCGGTCGGGGACGGAGCCGACGCAGAATGCTCTGGCCGGGCCAGCTGAGGACTCAGGCACGGGGGGAGCACAGCTGCCCACCGAGCCACAGAGGGGGCAGCCCCCGTGCAGGTAAGGTGTCCTCTGCTTTACCTGAAGGTGCGCAGAAGAGCCAGCCAGCGAAGGGAGGAGGCCTCCGTGCTGATGGTCAAGGTCACCGGCCATCACCTTGGTCTGTGGGCTGCAGGCCTTGGTGCGGGGCGAGGTGTAGGGGGTTGTCGCCGAGCTCAGACGGGTTTCCTCCCTGCACGTGTGCTAATACAGTGGGCTCTGACGGGTGCTGTAGGCGGTAGGTGGGCGAGAGGGGAGGAGGCGGGAGGGAGAGGCCCCAGCCAGGGCCCGCCATTCTCTTCCCTTTGCTTCACCAGGAGAGGGTGAGGGGCCCCCGCTCCCTGTGGCTTTCAGCTGGGTGGGCAAGGTGGACAGAGAAGGCGGAGAGGGGTGTGGCCCCCAGGGGCCTGCACGTGTGCCCAGTGTGGGCCTCTGTCCCCCGCTGGAAAAATAAGGACAGCCCCCTCCCTCCCCCACATTCTAGCTTGCTTCCAGAGCAGTTATGGGGCCAGACAGACACTGAGGCTGCCACAGGGTAGAAGCTTTGGCCAAGGTCAGGTTCAAATCCAGCGCTTAGCTCAGGGCCTGGTACATATTAGATTCACGTGAAATACTTCCTGGAGAAAAAGTGCACATGGCCTTTGGCAAGCAAATTGTGTGGCCCTCTCAGTCCCTGTGTCCTCAGGGAAGGGGGCTGCCGAGGCCCACCCCACCCAGGAATGTTGTGCAGACCGGCCTGGGGCCGAGGGGAGTACTAAGCTGCTAGCCAGGTTAGGACCGCAGGAGCCAGCTAAGGAAAGAGACAGGAGCGTGTCCTTAATAGTGAGGGATCTCACTCTCTGAGCCTCCTGGGGGAAAGTGCCACTGCAGCAGGTGGCCTGGGCAGTGCTGTCCTCCAAATGCACGGGTATGTGTGGTCGGGTGGGGCTTGTGGAGAAGGCTTAGGTGGGTGACGTCACCCTGAGCAGGGTTTTGCAGGATGAATAGGAGTTGGCCATGCAAAGCAGGCTTAGGGAAAGGTTATCCCAGACAGTGGGACAAGGGCAAGCATGTGGACGTGAACGGGGCCTGGCCTCCAAGGACTGCACCTTCCACCAAGAAGTCGACCTCTGCTTTCATTTGTTTGGGAGGCTTCAGGAAGGCTCTTGGCTCCCTTTCCTCTCCCTTCGGACAACCCATGAGCTGATGGCCTCCCTGGAAGGGGCTGGGAGCTTGTGACTGACTGCTTACCCTCCGTCTCGTCCCTGCGGCCAAGCCCAGGAAACCCCGCTCCTGTCACCTGCCCCCGAGTCTGGGGAAATCCCGGGGGCCCAGCCAGTGCAGGAGGCCCCATGCAGCTTTACAGTGGAGACGGCGGCCTCGGCTCCCAGGCAGACTGCTCACCTCAGTCCGCCCCGCATCTGCCGCCCACACCAGGAACCACAGAGAAAGAGCCCAGGCCTCCATGACTCAGAGCCAGAAACTGCTGAGACCTGAGCCGCCTGGGCGTCAGGCCGGGGGCTGGGCAGGGCCGCCCTCCCACGCCCAGCGCCCCAGAGGGGGGCTCCAGGGAGAATAGGTGCCAGGACGCTGTGTCCCCGTGCCCGCTCCTGGCCCTGGCCCTGGCCCTGTCGGGCCATTGATCTGCCCAGGCCCTGACACTTGGGCGACTTACGGGCCTGCAGGGAGTCCCCTCCCCGAGCCCAAGCGCGGCTAGATGGCATCCAGCCGTGCCCCCGGACCCCTGAAGGCGCAGTTTCAATACACTCGCACACAGAAAGCAAAGTCACAAGAGTCGTTACTTACAGATCCCAGAAATGGGGCTGGGGGAGCCTAATGAGTGGGGGAAAGGAGGAGGGGCAGCTCCTGTCCCAGGTCACCAGCAAGAAGGACGTAGCGAGCAGGGCAGCACCCTCCGTGACTTAGAAGGCGTCTGGGGCGGAGGCCACTGGCTTTTCTCAGCCTCAACTCGAAGTGCCCCGGGAGAGGCAGAGCCCCTGGAAAAGCAAAGTGGGAACTCGGGGCGGAACCCTAAGCTCAGGCCCGTATCTAAGTGTCCAATCTCTGGGCGTGAGCTGGGTGGCCACACTAAAATCCCTGGGCGGCAGCTCGGACCCATCACGGGGTCTTCCTGAAACCTTTCCCCCCAGAGCCCCTCACGCACCCCGAGGCGGCATCGTGGCACCCACTGTCCTCCCAGCCTTTGGGGCCCCCTGCCTGGTGGCCTCACACCCTTCACAGCCCCTGGAGCTCTGGCTCTCGCCTCCCGGGGCTGCATCTCCCGCCTCTGCTCTGTGTGTGCTCTGCCCTCCTTCTGTGATGCCCTCCCCTTCGGCCTGGAGAGACACCTGGCCCGTCTGAGCGCAGACGCTCCCCGCCCAGATGCCCCGGGCAGGTCTGGGGCCTGCAGCTGCAGGGGGGTGAGGAGTGCTGAGGAGAGAAGGGGAGGCCAGAGGGCCACCTCCTGCCTTTGCCCTGACCGTCCCCTCCAGAGCCCAGAGTCTCCCGAGGGCCGCTGAGTGCAGGGCCTGTCCTCTATTGAAGGCTCAGCCCGCGTCCTCATCGATGCCGCGGTCCGTCCGATTCCTGCCACCAGGTCTGCACCCCGCCCCGGCCCTGCTGGGCGAGGCCGTCCTTCCAGACTTGTTTGAAAGGTCACTGCCTCCGGAGGCACTTCGGAGCTGCCCAAGGCAATTGGTGTCCTCGGGGTTCCCATAACCCTCCACCCATTGCCTCCTCTGTTCCTGGCCTCCTGCGACTCTCCAGGGAAGGGGAAACGTGGCCTCCTCTGGGGACAGGTTCGGGCCTGCAGTAGGTGCTCACGATCACTAATGACTTGATAGGGGGGGGAGAGGGGCCCCCCCGGAGTGACAGCGTGTAGTGTGGGCCCTCCGGGTCAGAGCTGGGCTCCGTCTCAGCGCTTCCACTCACCTGCCGCGCCACAGGGAAGGTCAGTTCCCTTAGAACCTCAGTTTCCTCCTGAGAAAGATGTGGGTGGAAATTCTGACCTGGCTGCCCCAGGAGGGAGGGAGGGAGCGGGGGGCCCAGCACCCAGTAGGACCTCAGTATTTGCTCTTTTCGCCACACATTAGGACAGTCCTGCTCTGTGTGTGACCCTGCGTGTCCCACCCCTGCTCCCGGCCTCCGTCTTTCTGTCTGTAAAATGGACAGCTGGGCCACATGAACTCCGGGGGCCTTTGGGCCTGGCCTCCTGTGGGAGAGAGTGGGGTGCAGAGGGCCTGGGAAGCAGCGTCAGAGCCAGGTCACCCAGCACCCTTTCTTGAGAATCCCCTTCTCTTACTTCCCCCTGCGTTTAATGTATTGACCGGCCTTTCTTGTAGGCGAGGAGGGCCAGGTAGGTTTTGTTAAGTGCTCTTTCTTAGCTGCTCGTGTCAGTTACCAAACTTAAACCACATTCACGGCCAGGAAAGTGTAGGAACTGCAGACTCAGGTGTGTAAGGAGGGGACAGTAACGGAGGGCTGGAGGGTCCAGGACTCCAGGGTCCTGGGTCCCTTCCCTCCAGACACCTCTAGGGGTGGAATCCTCCAGTCTCCTGCTCCCCCCACCCCCCGTCCACCCCGGCCCCCAGCCCCTCCCGAGACAGCGGAGCCTGATTGCTGCTGCTACCCTGCTATGCAGGCTGCCAGGGGAAATGCCCTGTCTGAGGCTCCACTGCTCCGATCTCACCCTCCAGGTGCCACGGGAACATCAGCACCCCTCCTGCAGCTTCATTAGCCCTGTCTGCAGAGGCAGGAATGGTGGTACCTGTGTGAGAGGGTATTGGGACTGTATGATCGCATGGTAGACCCTTCAGGCCTGTGCTTGGCTATTAGGAGGTGCTTATAATGTAATGACTGTGGTTGTCTTATTGCTATAATCATTATCAAGATGTTCCTGGATTTTTAAAAACAGAAACAAAACATGCTAGGAGATCTAGTACCTGTGTGAGATATGGACTGGTGTTTTTTACTCAGAGCTTCCTGGCAACAAAAGCAAAGAGGGAAAGAGGATCACTCACTAGATCCATAATGCCCTTAAGATGAAAACACAGCTTTTCCTGGGAATGAAACCCAAGGGACGGTCCTCCTAGGTGCCCTCATAAAGGGCTCCCTGTGTGATGTGGCGAGCAGCATCCTGGCTTGATCCAAGGCTTGATCCAAGCCGGAGCAGGACCCTCAGGCTTTCCTAACTGCAGGGAAGGTGGAGGGGGGCATCCTCAGGTGATCTGCAAGGGGGACCCAGTGCGGCCCGTAACCTTGAGATGCCTGAAGCTTCATGTGTTACCTTCAAAACCCGTGAGGATTTCACCTCAGCCTGTAATTAAGGCACATCTGTATTAACTATAAAAGTAATGTGTTCCCTCCTCCACACTCAAAATCTTTGGGTACCACAGACGTTCCATACAGATGGGCCATGCTCCTTCCTTGGCTCTGCCGTAAGGTGGGGTCCCAGCCCTTTTAGAGAAGCCCATGAAAGCCACACTCCTCTCCCCAACAAAAGGCACACACTCCCATTCAGGAGTTATGCCGACAATTTCAGGGTTTCACAGATCCTGAAAAACTCCAGGGCCTCCAGGGCCCTGGCTTGACAGGCTCTGATCTGGGGTGACGGGTAAGTGCATATCTTCTGGACCAAGCTCATGAGAATTTTTTTTCTCCCGGATGGGCTTCTGTTAGACATGGCGTAGCAGATAGCTCCAATTTTTTTTTTTTTTTTTTTTTTTTTTTTGTGGTACGCGGGCCTCTCACTGCTGTGGCCTCTCCCGTTGGCGGAGCACAGGCTCCGGACGCGCAGGCTCAGCGGCCGTGGCTCACGGGCCCAGCCGCTCCGCGGCACGTGGGATCTTCCCGGACCGGGGCACGAACCCGCATCCCCCGCATCGGCAGGCGGATTCTCAACCGCTGCGCCACCGGGGAAGCCCGAGGTAGCTCCAATTTATCTTGAGGCTGTCTATTCTGTACAGAGCCAGATGGTTTCACTGGGGCCCAAACAGAAGTAGACCTGGTGCCTGACACCCTCCTGGACACGCCAGGCACTTGAGTCAGTGAGGACTTTTGCACTGACTGCAGAACACCAGGGAAGGACAGGGAAATCAACGCTGAGACTCTGCATACGATGCTCCCTTGTCCTGGGTCCCATCCCCCTTTACACCTGGGTAGGTGCCCAGTAAGCTGGTACCTGGCTTTTATAACATCTTGTTCTATTCATGCTTTCTTTTGTCTTTGATTAGGTTAAGCAAATTCATTTTACAGTCTCTTTCCAACAGTTTCGTGGCTGAAGTTTTAGGAATTTCATCCTGACATCTGTAGCATTTGCTCTCCTTCCCGCATAGCGGCTGTTGCTCTGTGGGTCGCATAATTTGAGATCATGAGTTTATTTCCAGCCAGGCTTTATCTGTGGAAACCCCAGGAGGCCTGGCTTGTGCCGCTTATCCCTCCAGAGCATCTCTGTGGTTGCTCTGCCTGGCAGCCGAGGGCTGTCACCGCCTGGGGCCACGTTTATCAGTTTAGGCTCTCTCCAACCTAACCCAGCAGCCCGTGAAGGTAGGCTCTTGGCTACAGTTTATCAGGAGCCGTGCATGCTTTTTTCTACCTCGAGTTCAGGTGGTCAGAGACAAGTTTTCTTGTCATCTCTGTCAATGGGGAGATCTTTCTCCCGGCTACCCATTTATTAGGGGTGCAGCCCCTCGAGACCCCTGGCTTTCGGTGAAGAGGTCAGTTGCATCTCCCATCGTCCTGCTTGCTGGTGTCTTATCTCCCGACTGCTGGTTTTAACCTCTCTGTCTCAACATCCCTCTCTCTCCCTACCCTACAAGGCACCACCTTCATTTAACGTCTGGGTTTTTAGTTCACGGTATTTTCCTGTGACTTAAATGTTATGCTAATTAGAGTACAGCTAGTAGAGTGTAATAGTTAAGAATACAGACTCTGGAGCTGGACTGCTTGGGCTTGAATCCCAGCTCCACCAGCATGAGATGTGCTCAGTTTCTTCATCTGTGAAATGGGAAGAGCAGTAGTTGGGGTTGCTGCAAGCGCTACAGGGCGTTGACGGAAAGCAGTAAAACACCTGTTATTTTACCAGCAAGAATGGTTTTATTCGGGAACGGCAAAGAATTGCAATTCAGGATGCACAATCTGTGGTGAACCACAGGTGAGTCCAGAGTACCATTCTTTTATAAGAGAGAAGGGGAGTTGGGAGGGGCTGTTATAAACAGAGAGTCCATTGGAGGAAACTGGGAGTTTGAAGTGTAGTGGCTTTTCATTGGCTGAATTTTCCCAGTCTCTCATTGGCCGGGCTGTTGCCAGGCGGAGGAGAAATTCTTCCTTCCTCCTGCTGGCTAGTAAAGTAGTAACCTTCTTCCTGTTGGAGGTGCAAAGGTATGTCTCTTCCTGATGGGTCTGTGGTTGACCAGGAGTGATGGGGTTTGAGAGCTCCCCCTTCTGGCCTCCCAAATCCATTTAAAATGAGGTTTCTGTTTATTAATTTTCACAAGGGCTTGATACATTAAGACACTTGAGAACATCAGTCCCTATTGAATTCTTGCATATTGCAAGCATTATACTGGCCTTCAGTAAAATTAATATTAAATATAAGTATACTGATAAGATTATCTTAATGATAATCCTAGTATTATTCTGGCCCCTGGTGATCATCCTCACTTCCTTACAAGCTCAGTTATGCATTGAGATGTGTGTAATTTTTTTATCCAGCATTTCTAGGCGGTATGTAGGAAAGAGCTTTCAGGTTGTGTAGTTCTCTAAACTGACCCTTCAGTGGTTAATGCGAGATAATGATCATACTCTCCAGGTATTACTACTTCTTGCCGAGCACTTTCAGAGCCTGTAGATACCTGTCTCTAATTCTCCTAGTAAGTTGCAGGCCACCTTTGGAAGCCGGTGGAATCCAGCTCAGCCGCATACCTGCCAGCTCTGTGACACATCTTGCCGTCCGTGCAAATCTTCCATCCTTTATCCGACTGACACCCCACCCACCCCACCCACTCACTCACCCCCCCCCACCCCCCACCCCGCCAGGGCCAGATGTGACTTTGGAATTCCTACTGTTTTTGAATGATAATGCGGTCTGTTGCTGCCCTGTAGAGGGGATCAGGGAGGCATCCTGGGGAAAGTTTTTGCACAAGATCTCCACTAAGTAGGGTAGACAGAGACTCTAAATAACCTCACTTCTGGTCAGGTCAGGTTTTGTGGCCGAATGAGCCCTGAAAAATCTGAGTTTTCAGAGCCCTTTGCGTTTCTGAATCACAGCTGGAGTCTTGCAGTCGGGGCGGGGGATTGGACTTGACTCTCACTCCAACAAGGAGAAGTGGGGATTTATAGCCAAGGAGCAGGGCGGGGGTCAGTGGGTGGGAAAGTAGGAAGAGGAAACATCTGGGGCAGGAGGATTCTTGCTGACCCACTCAGCCGAATCCTTGCTCAGGGCCAGCCAGGGTGGTGAGACAGCGGGGCGGCGAGGGGGGGGGCGGTTCTGACCGTGGGGGTGGAGGATTTGCACCAAACTGACTTAGGGTTCTTGCTCACAGTGGATCCTACAAGGACAGAGAGGGAAGCCCAAGGTCAGGCGTCGTCCAGCAGAGGGCTCCAAGGAGACTGATTACAGTTAGGTCAAGAAGAAAGTCTTTGTCCGTGTCCGCTGGGCGTTTGCCTCTCACCTCAGCTCGCAGGAGCCTCGGCCTCCGAGAGCATCTGATGGAGAAGGTAGGCCCGTCCCGAGATCCTAACGCAAGACGGAGGGAGGACGGCCTGGGGGTTGTTGGCTGAGCTGGGTCGAGGGGAGAAAGGTCTGCATCACTGGGGTGGGGACCCAGTGCCCAGGGGGAGCCAGAGGACTGGGAGTGGAGAGCGGGAGGCCAGCTGGTGATGATGGCTAAGGCTGCTGAGCACCTACTGTGTGCCAGGCCCATCCTAAGCGTCTGACGTCACTGAATACATTTACAGCCTTGGCGTCTCCCGGGAAAGAAGGTGTTATTCTGACTCTCATCTTACAGGTGAGGAAACTGAGGCACAATTCAACAGAAGTACTCAGCCCCAGGTGGTCAGCTGTCAACTAGTGAAGCCACATTTCCAGCCCAGGCCATCTGGCTCCAGAGCCCATGCCCCGAATCACAATTCTTTACTGCCTTTTACTATTAATATAATCACTGAAAAAGAAACTAGTTGGAGGGAAGGGAGCAAGGGCATCCAGGCAGAGGGCAGAGGCTGGGTAAAGGCCCGGAGGTGGGAAGCAGGCAGAAAGGCTGTAGAATGGTGGTTGCTTTGTCTCCTCGGGGGCTGGGGGTGGCAGGACGGGGCCTGGAGGGGCTTAGCGGGAGACGCAGCGGAGATGGAGGACCGGTGCCGCGCCCAGACTCAGGAGGTCTTGGACACATTGCTGGAAACGTGGAGTCCATCCTGCTGGCTAGGGGCCTTTGCTGAAGCCTCTGGGCAGACGGACAGGTCACACCTGGGTGGCAGGGTGGAGTCCCGTAGGCTGTGAGGCCAGGAGGCCGTGTCTGGGGCAGGGGAGGTGGTGAAGTCTGGAGCCCTCGAGGCCCAGAGGCGGGCAGGCTCCAGGGACAGGGACGGGGCCTACGCTAGCTGGCCCTGCAGGGGCTGGGGGACAGCAAGGGGGTGCTACCTGCCCAGGCTTCGGGCGGGGAGGGTCCCAGCCTCCTCCAGGAGCAGCCCTGGGTTCAGTCCATGGCCCACCATGGAAGAAGCCGGGGATGAGAATAGGGACCCCTGCATCTATGCTGGCCCTGCCCCTCTCAGCCTGTGGCCTGGTAGGTGACACAGGATCTGTGGCCTCAACGCCCATCTGCAGTGGAGGATGAGGCAGCCCAGTTGTCAGGGTTACCGTGGGGACCCGGGGCGAGCCCTCGGTAAGGGGTACCTCTCACCCTTAGGAGGAGATGCCCCCTCCCCACCCCAAACCTTACAGCGAATCTCCGCAACAGTTTCTCCTGCATTAGATGCATCCCTTCTGCACTGGGAGAAGCGGGAGGATGGCGAGCCGAGCACCGTCCGGGGGGGATGCCCCTCCTCTGGGAGCGAAGCCTTAGACGACTTGACAGGGCCCAGCTGACCCCGCACCACCTCCCCTCTGGGCTCTTCGGGCTTTGTTTACAAAGTCAAGAACGTAGCCCCCCCGCCCGCCCCCCCCCCCCACTGGAGCTAGTCATTCCTGCCTCCCGGGGCTGTTTGGAAGAACACCTGAAAAGGCACTTCCAAAGCTCCCACATCCTCCAACCCGGTCCACGGTCTCAGGCTCCCCCCTCCTGGGGCTTCTCATTATCAGTGTGAGTTCTGATGTCCTGAGCGCTCCTTGTTCTTTCCAAGGATTCTTCTAAGAAAAGGCTGCTGGCCAGGAACGTGCCTAGGGAGGATATAAAGCTAGACATCAAGCTCAGTCCACCCAGCTCCGCCCTGTATGCCCTCAGTCCACCTATCTGCACAGTGGGGATGGTGGCAGGGCCGCCTTGCAGGGCAGCTGCATTTATCCAGGTCAGGAAAGGCAGATGCGGACCCGGCTCTGTTAGCGTTCAGGGGCCAGACCACGGTGCCTTCGCCAGGAGTAACCTGTCACCGCCCGTCTCCCGGAGTTTGTGTGCTCCTGTTAGAGAAATCGGGAGTAGGGCGTTGAGGGTGTCTCCAGTTCGCTGAGCTTTGGGGCCTGACCTTTCCACACTTGGATGTGGGAGTTTTCTGGACATGGAGGTCAAAGCCAGAGTCTGGGGCAGTGCAGGCCCTGTCTGGGGAAAGGCAAGATACTGGTGTCTTAGGGCTGCTTTCACCGATTGCCACAAACTGGGTGGCTTAAAACGGAAGTTGATTTTCTCGCAGTCCTGGTGGCTGGAAGTCTGAAATCAAGGTGTCAGCGGGTCAGGGATCACTCCTCGTCTCTTCCAGCCTCTGCTGGCAGCTGCCTCCACATTGCTGCCTTACCTCTGTGCCTGGATCTCTGTGTCTTCAGGTGGCCTTCTCATAAGGACAGCAGTCACTGGCTGCAGGGCCCACCGGTATGATCCGGTATGATCTTGTCTCAGCTTGAGCGCAGCTGCAAAGACCTACACGCAAATGAGCTCACAGGCACCAGGGGTTAGGACTCCACCGTGTCTCTTGGGGGCAACAACAACAGGTGAGCAGCCTGGGTGCCCCAGGACTCAGCCCAGCAGGCAGATTGCTTCTCCCGTCTTCAAGTTGAGCTGGACGGGGCAGGTGGGGTCCTTTTCCGAACAGGAGGCACCTGGGTGGTGG
Organism: Kogia breviceps; assembly: GCF_026419965.1. NCBI lineage: Eukaryota > Metazoa > Chordata > Mammalia > Artiodactyla > Physeteridae > Kogia > Kogia breviceps. The sequence continues at coordinate 98,405,987 of NC_081321.1, forward strand.
CGGCCCCCTTGGGCCAGTGTTGCCTCTTCCTGTGACGTCGCTGAAAGGAAGGAAGCAGTGGCTGCTGCTTTTTCGGGGCTTTTGCTCCGCGCCGGCTGCTGGGCAGACTTGCACATCCTCGTTAGTGTAGGAGGTCACTGAGCAAACGTCCAGACGCCGAAGCCAGCCGGTTTGAATCCCCGGCCAGGCCGCATGACCTTGGACCCATGGCTTTTTGCAGGGGCGCCCCTGGCTCACCTGTAAACTGGGTGGATGGGAGCAGCTCCCTCCCAGTGCAACTGCTATGGAGATTGAAGGGTGGGTGCCGCGACACAGCCAGGCCACAGTAAGGACTCCACAAGCCTCGGCTGTGACCTCTGCCCTCGTTTGACCCTCACGCTCACGCTGGGAGGGACATTCTGCAGAGGAGTCCAAGGCTCGGGGCTAAGGAGCTTGCGGGGGAGGTGGCCGAGCAGGGAGCAGACCCGGTTCGGGGGGCCGTGGAGCCTGGAATCTCTGCTGTGCCGTGCTTCTCTACTCCCCTCACTGCGCCACGGGGCACCTATTTATAGACCAGAATCGGGGTTACACAACACCCGCCCGGGAGGGGCCTTGACGACTGATTGTTTGAGACCTCGTTTACAGATGGGAAACTGAGGCTTGGAAACAGTCTCCCGTGGATCTGCCCTGTGGGACCTAAGAACAGGGACCTCTGCTGGTCTGAGCCCCCGACCCACCCCAGGAGTGGGATCCAGAGAGAAAGAAAGGGGGAGTGTTCTGAGAGCAGAGGACGGAGACCACTAGTGTGGGAGAGGGGCTCCACGAGGGGTCCTGGTGGCCGTGGGGATGGGAGTCGGGGCTCAGCTGGTAGAGAGAAGACTCGAGGGGACCGTGAACATGTCAGGAGATGTCGGATGACAGAGCTAGGATGGGACGGAGAGCTCACCCCATGACGGCAGAGACCCTGTCTTTCCTGTCCCCTGCTATATTCCGAGCACCAAGAACGGTGCCAGGCATGTAGTAGGTGCTCAGCGTTTATGAAAGCACTGGCGGGCTGGGCTTCGTCCCCCCAGCAGCGCAGTGTCCCCACTCCTGCGCTTTCTAGCTGACAGCCTGAGCAGGTGGCTTAACCCCACTCGGCTTCACCGCCCCCAGCTGTGAAATCGGGGTCATAACGGTTGGTACTGGCTCTGAAGCCACTGGAAGGGACTTTGCCTCCGGAGCACCGTGAGGGCAGGACCCACCCACCTTCGGCGTCGGTGCCCCCAACACCAAAGGGGAACATCTGTAAGCCCCCCCCCCATTCACGAAATGCCACGCCTGTTGCTTTTGGTGGGCCGACGCCCATCCAGCCTTGGATGGGGACCGGCCGTCCAGCCTTGGGACGGAACCGGCGCGTTGCAGAGCGTGCGGAGGTGACCAGGCTGGAGTCACCGTGGGTGACGTGGGCTCAGCCCTGACTCGGGAATCTCTTTCCGCAGTGCGACCGTCACAGCAAGCAAGCCCTTGGCGTGCACCCCATGACTACGTGAACGGTCTCGGCCCACCTCGGCCCATCGCGGGGCAGGTGTGTCCCTATCCCTGTCCAGCCCAGAGAAGGGAGGGGCGGGCCGGGCACTCCCCCCCCTTGGCTCCCTGCTCCCTGCACGTTGCCAAGCCCCCGCCTGGGTGTGCAGGCCCTGGGGGAGGGGGGTCCCCAGCCAGCAGGAGGGACTTTCCCAGGCAGCTGTGGGAGCCCCAGCCTCCGCCACCAGGGGGCGGAAGCGTCCCTCAGAGTGGGCGGGCCTGGCGCGGGCAGGGAGCAGCCGGCTGAAGTCAGCGCCAGCCAGCGAGAGGGACAAGAGGGTGACAGAGCTGGTGGCTGGCTCTTCCCCGCTCGTGTCCTCACCGCGGTGGCCTAGAGGTCTGAAGGCCTGGGTTCCAGAGCTGCACGGACTTACTGCAGTCCTGTCCCCAGGCGGCAGCCCGTCCATCCGGGACGTGAGGGGCTGAGCCAGGCTCGGGGGTTTGCAGACCCCAGGGAGTCACGTGAGAGCCGCTGAGAGGCTCCCGAGCAATCCCGGGTCCCACCGCCAAAGACCCTGACGGGGGTTTTGAACCAGCCCCAGGGGACTTCCTGATGCAACGTCCCAGTGCCTTGAGCCCCTCCTAAAGGTCACTGGCAGTCCTAGCGCGGTGCCCGTGAAGACAAAACCTCTGGCCAGACCCTCAGCACAGTCATACCTCAGGGACCAAAGACACCTCGGTCACCATCTCCTGCCACGTCTACGGGAGCACGTGGCCTCTGAAAGGCTTCCTGGGGTCTCATTTCCCCTGTCCCTCAGCCCTCAACGCCATGCATCTTACAGATGGGCAAACCGAGGCCCTAGAGGCCGTTTGACTTGGTGGCAGGGCCGGTGGACCCCAGTTCTGGCCCCCCAACCGAGGGCTCCCTCTCCCAACAGAAGGTAGAGCCCTGTGGGGGGGGCGGTCCCCCTTAGTGACCAGGGTCCTGTACCAGCTCCTGCCCCCCACTCTGGTCGGGGAGGGGTTGGAATGAAGCTTGGATCCTGAAGGAGGGGACACTTGATGCTGTCCGGCCTGGCACGGTTCTTGGGGCAGCGTTACTCTGGCAGCTTTGGGGGTGCGTGATGGGTACCCCCGTCTCCCAGTCCCTTGAATGGAGGGCATTTCCCATCCCTGAGTGCCAGACACACACGGGCCCAGCCCAGCGTCCCCCCTCCCCCCCCACTGTTGCTCAATCCCCAACCCCTTATCTGTCCTGGAAGGCTCTGTAAGTGAGTGGAGGGCCCGTCCTGCCTGCGGGACAGCAGCTCAGCCAGAGCTGTCACGTGGGGCCTCGGGCCCCGGAGGCCCCGGTCATCTGATGCTTCCCAGGAAGCCAGAAATCAGGGTTTCTATGTCAATCTCTCCATTGTGAAACCTTGGCTGCATGCAGTTGGGGTTTTTTGTTTTCTCTCCCCGCACCGCCGGCTGTGCGGAACACGTTTAGAGGCTGGACTTGGCCATCGGCCACCCAGTTGCCCCCTGCTTTGCGGGGTGGGAGGGTTTGTCTCCTCCTGGCCTCGGCCTCGGCTTCTGGCCCTGGGGGCCGGCTGCTCCCCCTGGCTGTCCAGCCCCCCTCCCCGCCCCGTGCCCCTCCCTGCCTGTCACCAGCCCAAACGCAGGGCAGCGGCACGTTTGCCTGGGTCTCCACTACACCCCCAGTACTGGGCTGTTGGGTGGAGACGGATCTTACAGGGGTCTGCGGCTGGCTTCAGGGGGCAGCTAAAGCTAATTCCTTAACGCTGACTGTGCCTGGCTTTTAGACCCCTCAGCCATCCCCACCTCCGGCATTTCTTGCTGGCCTCTTCTCCCAGCCACTCCTCTTCTTGCCTTCTCCTGCCCTCCCACCGTGGGCTGCCCTTACCACGCACCTCCATTTTTCCCTTGATTCCCCATCCAGAGCCGTCCAGCCTCCCTCCGCACTCAGCTGGCCGCTCTGGCCAGCCAGGCCCTGCCAGTGGCTGAGTGTTTCGCACCCGAGGGTGCCAAGCAAACGAAGCCAGCCCCTCCCCCGAGGGTCAGCCTCCAGCTCGGGGAAACCATCCTTCATCCCGTCCACGCGGGGTCTGAGCCAATCCCAGGGGGTTCTCGGCTGCATTTACACCAGCGGCAGTTACGGTGCTTCTGTCTCTGTCCAGTGTGGCACCTTTTGCAAAGCGTTGAGTCCCTTCCTGCCTGTAAGACAGATGATGCTTATCCATCCATGTAACCCAATATTTACTGCGTGTCTACTGCATGCTGGGCTCGGGAATGTAGTGGAGAACCAGTTAGTACAGTCCCAGCCCTCCTGGCTTATGGCATCGGATGGAAAACTCACCAGATGACCAGAGGGCGACCCCTGAGCCTAAGCCAGGGTGAAGGCAGTCAGAAGGGAGAGGCAGGGAAGGCCCTCCAGGCTCTGGACTTGACCCTCGGGGCGGTGGGAACATGTAGGAGCTCCAAGCACAGGGGCGTATGAGTGTACCAGAGATCACTCCTGCCACCACCCAGAGGATGGGCTTGTCCCGGTGACCTGTGTGGCCCTGGGCAGAGAGGTCAGGGAGTGTCTGTTATGCTGGCCTGGGAAGGTGGAAGTGGAAGGAGTAGACGGGGTCCACAGAAGTTTCTAAAAGGGTGAGAAACCACTGAGCGTTCAGTCCTTCCTGGTCTGTCCCTCACACCGGGTCACGCAGGTCTCGGCCTTGGGGATTATGGGTCCTGGGGGAGTCAGAGGTCTCTGTTCCCTCGATTTGGAGCTCAGGGTCAGGGGGTATGACGGGTATGACTCTGCCCCCCCCCAGGATGAGGGTAATGTCTGGCACGCAGTAGGTGCTCGGAAAATGCTGGTTGATTTTCACTCGACGTCTCCTCACCAGGGTCTCATACACCTTATATGAGGTTCTCCTGGTTCCTGGAGCCACAAAAGAGGCTCACTGGCCGCTCAGCCTGGCCTTGGCAACCCACCCTGCCCGGGGCATTCAGCAGAAAGAGCCCCGGCCTGGGGGGCCTAGCCAGGCCCCCTCCACCAGCTCCTCCACACCGAGGAGCAGATCCCTGTCTCTGAGTGGGGACGATAACGTCGACCTATGCTGTGTCAGACTGAATTAGCAAAGCCCCACGAAGCCCCGGGGGGCAGGTGCTTTGATTCTGTCCTTGGGGGAGAGCATCTCATGCACACACCCTGGCATAGAGGACCCCGGGAACCCAGTGGCCTCTGAGCCTCAGTTCGCTCTTCTGTACAGCATGGGTGGGGGGCCTCTGAACACACTTCCCATGCTGAGGTTCTAGGACTGGCCCCTCCTCTCCCCCTCTGATTCACGCGGGAAGCATTTATAGGAAGACCTGAGGCCGGTGCTCTGGCGACAACAGGCATTGCTTCAGCAAAGAAATGAAGGAAGTAGCGGAGGGCGGCCACACTGTCTTGCCCTGTCTGATGGAGGGGGCAGGGGGCAAGGGGAGCCCCATGGGGATCCCGGAAGCTGGAGGGCTGTCCTGCCGTGTGCTCAGGAGGCCTGAGTTAGGCCCAGCCTTGCCATTTGTCGATTGCATGACGTTGAGCAAGTTCTTTCACCCTCTGAGCTTCAGTTTCCTCAACTGGAAAATGGGCTGAAGACCTCGACCCAGTCTTCATGATAACCACGGAGGAGTCTGTGTCCACGCGGCGGGGTCCTGAGGGATCTGTGTGGGCACAGCCTTTGTGGGGAGGGATGGCAAAAAGGGGGAAGATAACCACTGAACTGGGGGTCTGGGAGGAGGCACGAAGCTGAGCACCGTGTGGGTGTGGCCGCAGGAGCCGGCGCTGGGTGGGTGCTTGGGGTTGGATTGTGCGGTCGTCCGTGTTGGTTTCCTGTGGGCACTGGTGGCCCTTGGAAGGACAGAGGGGGCCAGAGCGCGACCCCAGGAGGGCGGACTCGGGTTGCCTGGGGGAGGGGGGGGCGAGTGGGATGCGGCGGCTGAGGCCGCGGAGGCCCCGGCCCCGCCCCCAGCTCGTGGCCCCGCCCAGCTTGGTCCCGCCTCTGAGCACGCCCTCTTTCTTGAGGCCCCGCCTCGGCTCCGCCCCTCTCCGGCTCCGCCTCCGGGGCCGCCCATGCTCCGCCTCCGGCCTTGAACCCCGCCCCCGGGCCCCTTTAGCGCCGAGTCCACGCTACCGGCAGAGCTGTGGGCGCTCCACGCTGCGGCCGCTCCGAGCAATGATTAACCTGGCGGGGCGGCCGGCGCGGGGCCCGGGGCGGAGGCGTGGGGCCGGGGCGGGACCCTGGAGGGCCGCTCGGCTTCCTGCTTTTGCCCAAGTGTCCTCGTAGAGGGCGCCGCAACGGCCGGGGCCCGCGGCGCGGCGTGGCGCAGGGCGAGGTGCCGGGCGCGCGTGGGCGCGGAGCCTGTCGCCGGGGTCACCATGAGGACTCTCCGCAGGTTGAAGTTCATGAGTTCGCCCAGCCTCAGTGACCTGGGCAAGAGAGAGCCGGCCGCCGCCGCCGCCGCGGACGAGCGGGGCACGCAGCAGCGCCGGGCCTGCGCCAACGCCACCTGGAACAGGTAAGGCCGCGCCCTCCCGGCTGGCCCGCGGGCCTCTGGCCCCGGGTCCCAGAGCCAGGGGAGGGGGAGCCCTGGAGCAGGTCCGCGGGCGAGGGCCGGCCCCCAGCGAGGAACTGTGCTGGGGGCAGCGCGGCACTTTACAGTTTGTAGAGAACTTGCTCCGCCGGAGTTGTGCGGACGGAGAGGGAAGTTTAGTGCAACGTGTTTCTAGAACGGAGGGAGGAGACCGCGGACCCGGGGCTGGTCCCAGCGCGCCCAGCTGTTGGGTGGTGGGGTGGGCCTGGATCCCGCGAGCCCGCCTCCCCCGCCCTCCCCCCCGGGTCTTCCCACGTCTTCGCTCCAGTGCTCGTGGCAACCTGGGAGGTAAATAGAGCAGGAAGTATTTATCCCATTTCGCAGATGAGCCTCGCGGGCGCAGTCGGTGGGTTGCCGCTGCGCTTCCTGTTCTGCGTTGAGGTCCCTTTGGTCGGCGGTGGGCGGGTGGCTTTCCCTTGAGCGGCCCCCTGCCCTCCCAGCTGTCAGCAGGGGTGCAGCAGCTGCCCGGCATTCTTTAGACGACCCTCCCCCCGCGGGCGCTTCCCAGACAAGCAGGGGCGTGGGAAGTCCCACCACCCCCTCCCACTTTGTTTGAAGAGCAAGGCTGAGATCCGGAAAAGAGCCGATTTATTTAGTGGGATTCCCCACCGTGTTTGCTCATACGCCCTTTTCAGAAATAGATATTTGCACCAAAAGGAAAATGGGAGGGCAGGAGAAGAGAGTGGGGCAGGCTATCCAGGGGGCTGTGGGTGCTGCCCCCATCACCACACACACCTGGCAGTGAAACCCTGCCAGATGCTGCACCGTCTGTGGTCTTGGCCACCAGAAAACCAACTGTCAACGTGGACACTCATTTATTCTGTTCATCAGTCGTTTCATGAGCGTCATGGTACAGGGCTGCCAGCCTGAGACCCTCCTCTGTGCACTAGGCAGGACGCCGTCGTCCAGCACGTGCTTGTCTTTCGTCCCCTACGAAGTTGCGAATTGCTTGAGTGCTGGGACGAGCCTGCCTCGGTTTCCCTATCGGTCAGCGGGCACGCACATTCCTTACAGGACTGGTGTGGGGACAGAGGAGGAAGGACTCTCGTTGAGTAATCTCATCAGCCCAATGACTGCACGCTGCCTTAAGAGGCGTTTCCTCCTCTCGCGGAGAGAGAAGCAGTCTCCCACCTCGTTTCTCTGCCGTGCTTTAGCGCAAGGAGCCAAACAGACTTCGTTCAGATCCGAGCTCTGCCTCTTCCTGCTGCGTGGCCTTGAGCAAGCTCTTTAGCCTCCCTGGTCCTTAACTTCCTTTTCCGTAGAATGGGCCATTGTAGGGATTAACTGTGAAGATCTGTATTAAAGTCCTCAGCACGTGCCCGGCACTCATATTTCAAGCTCCAACTCATGCTGGGGACAAACTCCTGTCAGGGAGGGCCTGTAGGGACAGGGTTTGGGGGGGCCCTCGGGCGTCTGCTGGTTCCTGAGCTTTCACCAACAGCAGCTTTCTCCTGCTGTGGTCGGCCCTGCTGGGGGGTCTCCAGGCAGAGGTGGGGGCACCCTGGGGTAGGCTCAGAGTCTTCTGGAGCTCAGGGAGGTGCCTGTAGGGAGAGGCCACCTGGGTCCCCCCCAGTGCTTCTCACTTAAAGAAACTTTCAAACTTCAGTGCCATTCTGTGCCTTGGCCAGGCAGACTGCAGGGGAGCGGCTCGGTCCACAGCCGGCGTCTCTAAGGCTCCGAGCCGCCCAGCCCTTGGACCCACGTCAGCTCCGCTTGCCATGCTGCACTCCTGTGTGCCGGGCCCCTGCATGGCCCTTGGTGCACTTTGTAGCCCAGGGAGGGAGTTACGACTACCACCTCCCATACAGAGGTGCAGAGGGGGACAACAGATATTCGGGCTTCCCTGGTGGCGCAGCGGTTGAGAGTCCGCCTGCCGATGCAGGGGACGCGGGTTCGTGCCTCGGTCCGGGAAGATCCCACGTGCCGCGGAGCGGCTGGGCCCGTGAGCCGTGGCCGCCGAGCCTGCGCGTCCAGAGCCTGTGCTCCGCAACGGGAGAGGCCACAACAGTGAGAGGCCCGTGTACTGCAAAAACAAAACAAAACAAAACAAAAACAAAAAACAGACATTCATTCTCTCACAGTTCTGGAGGCCAGAAGTCCAAAATCAAGGTGTCGCCAGGGCCTTGCTCCCTCTGGAGCTCCAGGGAAGGCTCCTTCCTGCCCCTTCCAGCTCCCAGTGGCTCCTTGGCCTGTGGCTGCATCACTCCGTTCTCTGCTTCTCTCTTCATCTGGCCACCTTCTCTGTGTCCAAACCTCCCTCTCCTTTCTCTTAGAAAGTCATTGGACCGCCTAATGTAGGGCCCACCCTAAATCTAGGATGATTTCGTCTCAAGATTCTTAACTAATTACCTCTGCAAAGACCCTGTTTGCACATAAGCTCTGGGGTAGCAGGTGGACATGAATTTCTAGGGGACACTATTCAACCCACTACAGTGGACCCTGGGTCCGTCCCCTAAATTCCTTGTGCCTCTGTTTCCTCATCTGGACATGGGGCAAGATACATAGCTTGCTCCTGTGATCGTGGAATCCGTGCACTCACCTAGCCATTCATTCATTCGTTCGTTCATTCACTCTGGTCTGAGCAGGTGGTGTTCAGTGCTGGGGAGAGGATAAACCGGGGGAGCGCGGGTGCTGACCACACATAGAGGGGGCCTGGGCTCCCTTCTCCTGCGTGTGCGCGGGGCAGGTTTGAGTGCTGGGTGCCAGGCTGCCGGCCGGCTGGGCCATGCTCACAAATGGGAAACTAGAACAGAACCGCCAGAAGCTGTTTCCTAAGCCCCTGCTGCTGCTTTACGGGGCGGGTTTGTCCCCTGTGCCCGGCCCAGTGCCGGCACTACAGAGGGTAGGGCGCAGGGCTGGCTTAGAAGGCTCACCTGTCACTCCCACCTGGAGCCCCTGATCCCCTCCCTCCCGAGGGGCCCTGGGCATGGCATGTTGTGTCCCTGTCTGTCCCCGTGTTGGCCCCAGTTAGCTCCTCGCCGGGTGTGCACCGCACATGTGTGCAAGGCCTCCAGCGGCACGAAGGTCATGTTCTTGAGCTGAGGGGCCGGCTGGGGGGCGGGCAGGAGTCCCCCGTACCTGCGTTTGGGCCAGAGGGTGTAGACCATTATGGAGCCCTACTCCTTGCCAGGCCTGGATCTGCCCGAATGCCTGAGGCTTGGCGAGCCTGGTGCCCACCCGCCTTCTGGCTGTGAGAGAGAGCAGAGGCCCCGCGCAGGTGGAGTGCGCGCCCTCTTGTTCCCGCGGGACCACTTCCGAGGCTGGGCTGATGGTCCTTAGCATCCAGATAGAGAAACTGAGGCCAGAGAAGGAGAGGGACTTGACCAAGAGCCCCTGCTCACGTTGAGTCTGAACCCTGGCCTGCCTTGAAGCCGCTGCCCAAGGACACGTGTGAGTTGGTGTCTGCTGGGGCCGGGCGGGGCGGGGGTTGGCGCTGAGAGCCCGAGGTGCAGCCCCCGCTCCTCGTCTGCTCGTCTCTGGTCCTGGACGGGGCCGCTGCTGGCCTAAGCCCACAGGGCGTCCTGCGCCTAGATCTCCTCCAGGGCCGTGATTGCTCTATACCCCGGACGGCGGTTCCCACCGACCCCGACCTGTGCCGGGCCCTGTCCCAACCCCAGGCGTGGAGGAGCTGCTTTCACCCCTGCAACGGCGTAAAAGGTGGGACTTGCTACCCCCATCTTGCAGATGAGGATACTGAGGTTCAGAGGTGCGGGCACTGCCCAGTTCTAAGTCCAGAGCTTCTGCCACCACCTCACGGGGACTCAGGGGCCGGAGGAGGTTGGCTGAAGCCCTCAGGGGGGCCGGTTGGTTGGGAGTTGGGGGGTGGAGGCCAGTGGGGGGCCGGTGCTTGGCTCCCCGGCCAACCCTCACCAACAACTTGCTCTGAGTCGGGCCTGGGTCCTGAGCCCCCTGCCCCTCTGAGGCGGTCTGGGTGTGGTCAGCAGAGCCACGGCCCTCAAAGATGTCTGGGAATCTGTGAATATGTTCCCTTACACGGCAAGAGGGACTTTTCAGATGTGATTAAGTAAATGATCTTCAGATGGGGAGATGGTCCAGGTGGGCCCAGTGTCACCACCAGGGTGCTAATGGGAGGGAGTTCAAGAAGGAGACTTGAGGATGGGAACAGAGAGGTTGAGGACCCTGCACTGCCGATTGAGGAGTGCTGACTGAGCTGGAAAAGGCCAGGAAACGGACTCTCTCCTGGGGCCTTGAAGGAGCCGCACCTTGATTCTAGCCCCGTGACACTGACAGAGCTTCCGGCTTCAGAGCTGTAAAAAACCAACTTTTGGCCGCTCTGCAGCCGCTGTGTGTGGTCTTTGCTTACAGCAGCCAGAGGACGCTCGTATGCTGGGCTTCCCTCCCTCCCGGCCCTGCGCCCTGGGCCCTCACTTCTCCCACGCAGCAGTCGGGGCTCGGGGCCACCGCGCCCCACCTCCCGGCCCCCGGCCCAGCGTCCAGGACCTGGCCTCCGGCTGGACGGGTGGGACTGCAGCCAGGCAGCCCCGGGGGCGGCGTGAGCACCCCGCTGCCCGCCTGCAGCCTGTCGAGACGGCGTGGGGGGGGCTCAGCACAGTCGGGCGTCTGCCTCCCTGGGCAGGTGGGGCTCTGGGGGAAAGCTCCGAGTTCGCACCTGGAGCCCAGCCAGGAGCCCGGGAGGCAGTTGGGGGGCGTGTAAGCCGGGGCCAGGGGACCGAAAGCAGGGCGAGCGTGACGCCGGTTTGCGGAGGGGAACGGCCCGCAGGCCTGAGAGTGGTGCCCTCAGGTACCCGCATCTGCCAGAGGGTCAGCTGGAGGCCCGGCAGGGGGTCGGATTGGGTTCCGAGTCGCCTGCCTCCCCTGTGCCTTCACCTGGGCGTGAAGAGGAGGCCCCGTGGATGAGCGAAGCAGGGCTTCACCTCTCAGGGCCGTGGCCCCCGGGGATAATGAGGAGGATGGGGGAGGCCCCGGGCCCGAGTTGCACTTCTGTCGGCGGGGGGTGGGGTGGGGTGGGGGGACACGGACAACTCACATGAGGGCCTCTCCTCGCCCCACCCCTCCTCTCTCCCCGGCGGCTCACAGCAGGGCTTTGTTATTGGATGGACAGGGCGGAGGGGGGACTAGAGCCTGTGCTGTCTGGGGTGGGAGCCCAGCGCCTCCGCCCACACCCTCGTCCACCCCCGCCCCCAGGCCAGGTCCTCAGAAAAAGCCAGGCCTCGACACCAGGGGGCGGGGCTTGAGGAAGTGCCAGCCCCTCTCGGGGTCCGGGTCGGCCTTCTGGGGACACCAAGTAGTTTTAAGAGGGTGAGAAGGGGCACCTGGTGGAGGCCTTCCCACCTCTCTGATTTCTGAGGCTCCAGGGGCAGCTCCAGAGCAGGGTAGGGCCTGAGGAAGGGCCGTGCGCCACCTCTAGGCCTCTCCGCCCCCGGAGGTTTGCTGTTTGACCCCCCCAGAGGCCAGGCTCTGGGGTCCCCCACGCACTCACTCTCTGCCGGACCTTCCTGTGTGGGCAAGTGGGCAACACTGAGACTGGTGACGGTGGTCCCACCTGCTCGCAGCGTCACACCGGCCCCAGCCGAGCCGGGGCGGCCACAGGCGGGTCCCCCCAGAGGCCTCACCATCAGCCCTTCCTCCCCAAGCCTGACCACGGGGCCCCCGGCCAGCCCTGGTGGCAGCAGGCCTCGGCACCGTCCTGCGTGCCGTGGATCCCCGCTAAGGGTCCTGGGAGTCTCCCCTCGCCCCGTGCTCCGGTGACAGATGCTGAGACTTGTGGCTGCCCTCCTGTCTGCCTACACGGGGCAGGGGGACAGGCCCGCAGAGAGGAGGTGATGGGTCAGCTGCCGCTCGGCCCTTACCCAAAAGTGCCCCGGGCTGCCTGCTGTTTCCAGGGGGCCGCTGGCAGTGCCCCCGGCTGGGCCTCGGTGTGGGAGGCCCCGGGCCGGAGTTTCACTTCTGTCTGGGGGGATAAGTCACATGAGGGCCTCTCCTGTCCCCAGCCCTCCTTCCCTCTCTCCCACGGCTCACTGCAGGGCTTTGTTATTGACCCAACTTGGACTTTGGAAAGAAGGTGGAAGCTCGGCTGCAGAGAAACGGGGAGGAGCGGGGCCTTGTCTGTCCGCCAGCCCCAGGTTGAGCAGCTGTGCGGGGCTCCCTTCTGGCCCTGCCAGGCATCAAGCTGTGTGACCCTGGGCCGTCGCCGGGCTTCTCTGAGCCTCAGTGCTTCCTTCTGCAGCCTGGGCTGACACAGTGCCCACCTCGTGGGGCGGTGAGAAGGAGATGGAGAAAGCCCGGGGCGGGTGGTTGAGCCGTGGCGGGTGCTTCCGGGGGCACATATCCTGCCCAGCCCCCCGCGGTCCCTGCTGATGACGCCAGGCACACGTCACCCCACAGGGGCTGTGATTACGAGTCCCATTGGACGGTCCAGTCTCCAGAGGCGGGCAGCAGGGAAGCCCAGAGCTGGCATTCAAGCCCAGACCCGCACCTGAACGAGCCTCGGGGCTGGAGGTGGGAAGAAGGGCAGGGTCAGGGCCCACCAGGGTGGAGGCTGCGCTGGGTGGGGGTGTGGATAGGAGAACTCAAGGGCGACCCTGGGGCTGGCCGGGGCGCCGCTCATACACGTAGGGTGGTGCAAGACCCGGGCTGGGGGGAGCGGGGCCTAAGCGTTAAACCAAATAGGCCTCCCCTCCCCCCAAAGAAGCCGGGATCAAATGCTCTCTGCACACAGGTGCGAGGGAGGAGGGACCTGCCCTCGCGGTGAGCCTCAGGGAGAGGGGACAGCAGGGATGAAGGCCCTGAGGCCGGAGGAGGCCCCTGCTGCTCAGAGCCAGGGGCAGGGGCGGTTCAGGTGACACATGGCGAGGGACCCCTGAGCAGGGACCCCTGAGGGCCTCGGGGAAAGACTTGTCCCAAGAGCCCGTCTTCCCATCCCAAACTGGGTTAAGGTGCCTCTGGGCCGGGGACCAGCGTGGCCTGTGCTCCCTCCGGAAGGTGTACTGGAGGAGGAGGGACTTGGAAAGGCTGCTGAGAAGAGCAGGGCCAGGCCTGGGAGGCTGGTGAGGGCCCCCACGCTGTCCCCTCGGCCTGATGGAGGCCTGGTCCCCAGGGAGGACTTGGCAAGGCCCCTCGGAGCCTCAGGAGGGGCCGGGCCCTCGGGGCCATGCTCCGGATGCCCCGTTTGCCAGCTCCCAGGCTCCTGCAGGTTTGGGAGGGTCTGACCTCTGCCCCCAGCAGCCCCCAGGCTGGGCGCGAGTCCCCATCTGTTAGGATTTCAGGGTGGCAGCCATTAGACATCCCGTCAGACTCTTTTCCTTTTTTTAGTCTGTAAGTGGGGACCAGCCTTACTGTGACTGTCCCCTGAGCCCATCAGGCTCTTCTGACAGCGCTGAGCAGTCTCCGCCGTGACCACACGCAAGGCTCGGGCCGGGCTTTCATCCTGACGGCAACCTGGGGGCGGGCACGTTCGTGGCCTCCATCTCGCAGGCAGGAAACAAGTTAGAGGGCAGGGCGTGTGCCCCTGGACATGCGAGTAAGCGACATTTCAACGCCAGGTGCCTCTGGGTGGTCGGGCATCGTCTGGTCAGGTGACGAGGCCTCTGGCCGGGTCGGGACCAGCTGTGGACCCCCGAGGCGCGTCCCTGCACCGCTCAGAGCTGCCTTCACCCACCTGGGATGCGGGGCCCCGGCCCTGCCCTGCCCCTTCCAGGGTGCGGAGCTGGAAGCCCCGCCCACACCTGGCTCCGTGGGGAGAGGGGGCAGCTGTTGGGTGAGCTCTGTGGCTGCCCGGAACTTGGTCCCTCTGAGCCTCAGTTTCCTCGTCCGCAAAGTGGGCGGCCAGTCCACGTTGCTAGGAAGGGTGGAGCTGGTGAGAGCAGACAGGGGCAGCAGGAGCTTGGTGGCCCCCGCCTGCTCCATGATGTGGACGGCAGCACGTGTCCAGCTGTCCCTGTACGCCAAGAATCACACAGCTCGTCTGCAGTGGTGAGTTTAGAGCAGCAACCCAGTCCTGAGCGGAGGGCGGTGGAGCCACGCGCACCTGGTTCTCACCCACGGGAGCTTATGGCTGGTGGTGAGGGCTAACATGAAAGTAAATCGGTAGAGAGGGCCAGGACCTGAGTCTGCACGGGGAAGGGAGGCAGTCAGGAGGGCTTCTGGAGGCAGTGGCCTCTGAGCCAGAGCTCCAGTATGAATAGATACTTGCCTAGTAGATAGCATAAGGCCCCCCCCCAGGTAGGAAGGGCAGTGGGTACAAAGACCCTGAGGTGTGGCTCCCCTGGCAGCTCCGGTACTCTGTGAGCATTGGGTGCCCAAGAGTGCAGGGAGACACCATTCCAGACGAGCCTTGAATGCCACATTCAGGCCTTGGGCTGTACCTGCAGAGCCCAGGGCAGGGGGCAACGAGTGCAGTGAGGAGGTACCTATGCGATCAGAGGTCAGGTGAGCATGGGGGAGAGAGAAGGGTGCAGCAGAGATCTAGCAGGTAGAGACTGGTGGGGCTTCAGCATCTGTTGGATGTGGAGGGCCAGGGAGAGTCGGGATGAATTTCACCAGAGAACGACCAGGCTGCTCCTTTGAGCCAGGTGAGAGCACAACAGTCATAAACGGCACAGGGCCCTGTGTGCCGAGGTTTATAGAGAGCCGTGGGAACCAATCAATCAAACGAATCACGGATAAACACGTAAGTGCCCACTGACAAGTGTTGTAAACGCTGTGACCTCCTGTGACCTGAAGGAAGGATCCACGTAGGCGGGAGTGGGGGGTGCACGTGGGGACCAAGCAGAAGAAGGGACATGTGCAAAGGCCCTGTGGTGAGGGCAGCTTCCCCAGTGGGGCCAGGTGCAGGTAACACAGGTACCCGGTTCAGTGAGGCAGGCGCCGGCTCACGGGCACCTGGAAGCACAGGGTGAGAAAGCCAGTTGGACCTGGTTATGTTTGGGGGTGCGAGAGACCATCAGCGGGTGTCCCCTAGTTTCCGGCCTGGGGGCAGAGTGTCCCCAGGGACACCTTCCCCCATGGGAAGGGGGGCGGAGTGTGCGGGAGGTAACCCAGGACAGCCTGGAGAGGTGACCGGTGACAGGCCTGGGGCTCCAGGGAGGCTGTGGCCGGGAGCCCAGGATCTGGCGCTCAAGGTGGGAATTGAGGCTGTGGGGCGGATGGGGTCCGACGGGGCGGCCGGTCCGTGTGCTCCAGGCCTGCCTTCGAAGCGAAAGGGCTGGCGCTCTGCTTCGGATCGGGCCCCTTCTGTTCCTCGAGGAGAACAGGAGGGGCTCCATGGGAGAGGGATGGAGGGGAGGGGTCTTGGGGCCTCTGGACAGCAACGCTCCTCTTCCCTCCCCCACGCAGCATCCACAACGGGGTGATCGCCGTCTTCCAGCGCAAGGGGCTGCCCGACCAGGAGCTTTTCAGCCTCAACGAGGGCGTCCGGTGAGTGGTTGCTTGTACCATCCAGGCCTGGGTCTGTAAGTGGTGGGAGGCTGTGCCAGGTGGGAGGGCCCCACCCCCTTGGGTCCACCAGCCTCAGGTTCCGCCTTTAGAGCCCAGGTGGGCGGTGACCACCACGTGGACCTTGACCCCAGGCCCTGTCCCGTGGCCTTCACCCCCACTCTCCTGAAGACTCCTTTTCAGGGGGAACAGGGAGGGACTGGGACGGTGGCTCAAGGTAACTCCCACATGCCCTGCTGGTGTTAAACATCACAAAGGGTGTTTATTCTGTTAAAAGAGGAAGGACTAGAACTTCCCTGGTGGCCAGTGGTTAAGAATCCGCCTGACGCAGGGGATACGGTTCGAGCCCTGGTCCGGGAAGATCCCACGTGCCACGGAGCAACTAAGGCCGTGCGCCACAACTACCGAGCCTGCGCTCTAGAGCCCACGAGCCACAGCTACTGAAGCCCACACACCTAGAGCCCACGCTCCACAAGAGAAGCCACCTCAATGAGAAGCCCACACACTGCAAGGAAGAGTAACCCCCGCTTAGCGCAACTAGAGAAAATCCGCGCGCAGCAGCGAAGACCCAACATGGCGAAAAATAAATAAATAAAGTTTAAAAAAAAAAAGAGGAGGGACCCACCCGCCTAAAGATGGGAGTGTTGTTCCCAGAAAAGCAATCGCAGCGCCGCCGAGTACCCCTCATGTCCTGTGAAGAGCTGAGAATTGAGCTCTTGTGAAGGAGCCTAGGATGGCGCAGCCTCGAGGGAATCTGCGCAGCCAGGACGTTAGTCCTGCATTTTAGTGGAGGAGGCTGAACCTCAGGGAGGTCGAGAGACTTGCCTGGGGTCACAGCTGCCGCAAGGAGGCATTTCCTACCTCTGTGCTCTTTCCCTCACGCCCTGGCCTGTGCCACCCTGTCCAGATACAAAAGAGTATCTGGGAAAAATAGGCAGCAAGCCCCCTCATCAGCTTGGGGCAAGAGTAAAAGGGTAATCGGGGCAGGGTCCCCCCACTCTAACCCTAAATGGCTAAAATGGCTCTTACAGACGGATAAACTGAGGCCCAGCGGGGGAAAGGGGGCTGCCTGAGTCACAGCAGGGGCTTTGTTGCCTCTCCCAGGCCTGATGTGTGTGACCGTTCCAGGGGGTCCTGCTTGTTTGGGGCTCATGTGGCCACTCAGGGGTGGGGCCCCAGGAGCCCCATTTTCCTAATACGCCTCTGCATCCCTCGGCTTTGCCATGAAAAGGGCCGGGGATGGTGCAGAGAAACAGGACTCTGATGTCTGGCCGTCATTCTTGTTTTCTGACATTTAATATACGTGTGAGAGAGAGAGAGAGAGAGAGAGAGAGAGAGAGGGAGAGTGTGTGTGTGTGTGTGTGTGTGTGTGTTGTTTCATGTATTCACAAAGTTGTGCAAGGGCTTTTTCATCACCCCAAAAGGAAACCCCATATTTATAGACAGGTAGTCCTAATTCCCTCTCCCCCAGCCCCAGGCCGCCGCCACCAAAGAAATATAGATACAGACATAGATTTTTTTTTTTCAGATACAGTTTATCCTTTCACAAGGTACAGTTCAGTGGTTTGTAGTACATTCACAAGCTTGTATAACTATCACTATTTAATTGCAGAACATTTTCATCACCTGCCCCAAAAAAAGCCTGTGCCCCTTAACAGTCACTCCCTGTTACCCGTCCTCTCCCAGCCCAGCAGCCTCTGGCTGACCAGCCACCTTTGTCTCCATGGATTTGCCTATTCTGGACATTTCACAGGAATGGAGTCGTACTACATACGTGTGGCCTCTTGCATCTGACTTCTTTCACTCAGCGTAATGGTCCTCCGTACTCGGGGGTCATCCAGGCCGGGGCACGTATCCGCGCTCCATTTCTTTTCATGGCCGATAATATCCCATCGTGTGAAAAGCACCACTGTGTTTATCCAGTCATCTGTTGATGGACATTTGGGTTGTTTCTACCTTTTGGCCGTTGTGGACAGTGCCTCTGGGAGCATCTGTGTAGGAGACCTCGTGTGGAGCTGCGTTTCCACTGCTCTCGGGTCTGCACCTAGCGTAGGGGCGGGATTACTGGGTCATATATGGGCTCCACCTTTAATCTCTTGAGGAACCGCCCAGCTGTCGTGCACAGAGACTGCACCATTTTACATTCCCACTAGCCGTGTGCGAGGATTTGATTTCCCTACCTTCTCACCAACACTTGTTACTGCCCGGCTTTTTTTTTTTTTTTTTTTCTGCCTGGGGCTTTGATTCTAACAGCACTAGTGGAGGTGAAGTGCCCTCTCGGGGTTTGGGGGGTTTGTGTTCCTCGGGTCACTGACGATGGTGCATCCTCCCACGCGCTTGTTGGCCATTTGTATATCTTTGGAGAACTATCTAGTCATGTGCTCACGTCACTGGGCTAAGGGGGTTGGTCTCCCGCTGCAGGCGGCCCCCAGCCCTCGCTGGCACCGTGGGGTCTCTGACTCCTGCCCTCCCGCCCACAGGCAGCTGCTGAAGACGGAGCTGGGGTCCTTCTTCACCGAGTACCTCCAGGTGGGTGCTCTTTGCTCTCCCGAGGGGTTGCTTCCTGAGCTGGCCAGAAAGGGCGGGGGTCGGGGCCGCCGGCTCCCGGTGGGCACGTGGAACTCTGGGTCCAAGGTCTGCGCCTGGCCATGACTCGGTTTCCCCCGTCTAGCCAGCGTGGGTTATCGGGCAGGTATGCGATGAGGTGCGGGTGAGGACCTCCCTGCCTGGCACGGGGCGCGGCTCGAGGTCACTTTTGTGGTTAGGTGTCCACGTCCTCCCGGGGCAGCAGTGTGGGTCCCCAGAGCCCATGGGTGGGCGGGTCCTCTACGAACCCCAGGGCCCCGAGCCGTGTCGCGTGGCGCTGATGTTAGCGTGGCACCGGTGTCGCCGAGCCTGAGCCGTCCCAGGCGCTGCGGCCACAGGCCTGCCAAGCGGGTGAACACACGGAACGCTGGGGCTCGGGGAGGGGGGAGGACCCCGAGGCCGCACAGGCAGCAAGGCCGAGGCGCTGCAGGCGCGGACACCCTCACGCAGCCGCGGAGCGTGGCGCCCGCCCTCCTGGGAGAGGGTGAGCTGAGGACCAGCCTGCGGCTCCTCCCATCCTGTGGGTTTTTTCTTTAGTTTAACAGCTTTATTGAGGTGTAGTTCACCTACCATGCTGCACACGCACTGAAAGCGTGCGATTCGGTGGTATTTAGTGTATTCGCAGAGCTGGGCAACCGTGACCCCTAATTCCAGGGCGTTTTCGTCGCCCCAAAAGGAAACCGCGTGTTTCTAGATAGGTGGCCGCCACTCCCTCTCCCCCAGCCCTAGGTCACCGGGCTAGGTCCATTTTCTGTCTCTCTGGATCTACCTGTGTGGACGTTTCGTGTCAGTGGGATCTCACAGCGGGTCGCGCCGCCTTTTGTGTCTGGCTTCTCTCACTGAGCCCGGTTTTCGAGGTTCATCCGTGCTGTGCCTGTGTCAGAACCTCATCCCTTTTTACGGCCAAATGATACCCCACAGCGTGGCGAGACCACGTCTTGCTTATCCGTCCGTCCGTCCGTGGTCCCCGGGCCGTTTCCACTCTCTGGCTGCTGTGACTGCTGCTGAGGCCACGTGGTGTCACTCAGCCACGCCCAGGGGGAGGGTGCAGGGGGGGGGCTGCCGTTTGAGCCTCATGGCAGCGGGTGGTGGCGGCGCTCAAGCCAGGCCTTTGGTCCCGGGCCCCCTCTTGCCTGAAAGTCCCTCCTTCCTTGTGGGATGCGGGGGCAGCTGCCTGCCCGCCCGCTCAGCCTGGAGCGGGAGGCCCAGGCCTGGCCCGTCTCTTGGGGGAGGTGAGGGTGGGGTCCCTGCACCACCTCCTATCGGGGACAGCCTGCTTGGGTCCGTTGCCCGCGTGCACCCCCGGGAGCTGAGGTTCCAGCTCTGCAACAACTGGGCCGGGACGTCGGTGAGTCCGTCCCCCTCTGGGCCTCGGCTGCCTGCTGGTGGAGCCGTGGTACCCCCCGGGCGGTGACAGCACCTCCACGTGTGCCTTGCAGAACCAGCTGCTGACAAAAGGCATGGTGATCCTGCGAGACAAGATCCGCTTCTACGAAGGTGAGTCTGGTGGCCCGCCGCCGGGGCCGGGTGCCAGGCCACGCTGCTTGCGGGCGTGGCCGCTGGGAACCGTGGCCTTACCTGGGCTCCGCCTGGGGCTCTGGGTGGGTGGCGTGGCCCTTCCGGTCGAGAGAGTCCAGAGGGGCAGAAGCAATGCCTCGAGGGCAGCAGGGCTGAGATCTGACCCCGGGAGGGGACCCTGCTGGGAAGAGCATCTGCCCCTCGTGTTGCTGGGGCCCAGGAGGGCCGGGGGCCTGTCTGGGAGAAGTCCCCTGCTGCACCTCACTGCCCACGAGGCCTTCCGGCCCCCATGAGCCCCGTCCCAGCAGCCTGGGAGAACCCCCATCAGGATCTTTGAGGACCAGAGGGGAACTGGTCTAGAGGCGGGGGAAGAGGTAGAGCTGGAAGCTGCCGCCTGGAGGAGCAGCCGATGTGGGCTCCCTGCCAGGGTTTGGGGCCCAGGCTTGGTGCAGGGCCTTCTGGGTAAGTTTTCTCTTTTCAATAATCATACTCACCCCGTGAGGCCTTTGGGTCACTGTACCCATTTCACAGCTGGGGGACAACGCAGCAATGGCCCTCAACTGGTCCACAGCCACAGTGCACGTAAGGGGGGCATCCCGACTCCAGAGCGCGCCCCCTTTGCCCTTCTAGGGGCAGGCCCACAAGTCACGGCTGGCCCCGCTGCCCGGCTCGGGCCTCGGCAGGGAGAGGGAGGGTCCTGGCCGGCCGCTGTCAACTTGTGCCAGGCCCAGAGCCCTGGCGGGGTGTGCCCGGTCCCGGGACCCTTGGGCTCCCTGTGTCCGTGGGCTGGGGGTGACAAGTACTGTGTGTACACCTCCTGGCAGCAGTGAGTTGGTGTAGAGAGAAATCAAATGACGGGGGGAGCCCTGCTCAAAGCGACACATCTGGCTGTGGGCCCGCTGTGTGTCAGGCCCTGTGCAGGCCGCGACCCTCCCTCTGTGTGCCAAGCACCGGCCCCTCACGTGCTCACCATGTGCTGGGCTTGCCCCGAGACTCCTTCCATTGCCTGTGACGCCTAGACCACCCGACAGCCCTGTGAAGAGGGTTCCGTTGTCGTGGCCGCTGACCGCTTGGGGACACCGAGGCCCGGAGCCCTTCCTGGCAGCCTGGCTCCCGAGCCCGCACCCCTCTCTCTGCTGCTCCGCGCTCCTCCTCGAGTTCTCAGTGACCCCGGAGAGCACGGGTCTTGGCCCGCTTCACAGAGGCAGAGAGCGAGGCCTGGGGTGCTCCGCGTAGCTCAGAGCCACGTGTCCCGTGTTCCTCCTGCACCGCCTCTGCGTGTGTCGGCTGGAGGCAGCCGAGGCAGGAGCCTGAGAAAGGGCTGTGAGAACCACAGACGTGGGGGCGGGAGGCACAGGCGGTTGGGGTTCTGAGCGGGCTTCCTGGAGGGGGCAGCACCAAGCCAGCAGGAGGATTTGCTGGCAGAGATGCCCTGGAGATGCCCTCGCGCGCCCCTCTCCTGACTCAGCGCATTCCGGCAGCGCCTGCCCTCCCACCAGCCCCGGCCCAGGGGAGCCGGGACGTTAGGAGAAGAGGCGCTTTGTGTGGCTTGGTGGAGCCCTGCCCGCGGTGGCCGCGTCCGCCAGGCCACCCAGGAGGGAGCACCGACCCCATCCAACCGCCCCTGGCCTCAGGGACAGGCACAGAGCCCCAGGCTGGGGGCCAGAGGGCCCGGCCTCCGGTTCCCATCCAGCCACAGACTGTCATTTCCCCCTGTCCCCACCTCAGCACAGGGGGTTAGACAGGCTCCACCCATGTGTTCACTACAGGTCAGGCCCCAGGCAGCCTTTGCGGACCTGGAGATGGACCTAGGCCCTGCCTGGCAGGGGCTCACAGCCCAGCTGGGAGCACAGACGTGGCCCGGACAGTGAGAGTCCACTGTGTTGAATGTCAGTGAAGGGAAGCCCTGGGGAAGGAAGGGCTAGTTCCACCTTGGCAGTCAGGGAGGGCTGCGTGGAAGCGGCGGCCTTTGAGTCAGGCCTCGACACATCTCTTTGAGAGGACATCTGCCCCCCTTCAGCCAAGGCGGTGGGGTCGGTGGCTGACATCACACCCCAAGGAGCCTCCCCCTTCTGCCTTCTACCGGGTCCCAGGGAGAGCTAGCTCTTCCTTAAGACCACTCCCTGCGGCCAGCCACGTCCTCAGCCCGTGCCTCTGCTGGAGGTGGTGGGTAACCCCATAAGGGGCAGCCCAGGACCTTGCCACCTGCCCCCCTCCAGCCTCCAGCAAGGCCCTGAACCCAAGCACAGTGATGCCTGCAAGTGAGAGGCCTGGAGGGGCCTTGAGGTGGAGGCCTCCCTCCCTGGGGCCACATTCAAGGTGGTGGTTCGGTGGGCTAGGCTGCAGCCGGGGTAGCTTCTCAGCAGCCAGACGCTCTGGGACCCTGAGGGGGAGCCCAGGGTTTCTGCAGGCTCCGGGCCCTGGGCTCTGCCTGTCCTGCAGGAATCCCAGCCTGTTAAGGTCAGGTCACCAAACTGCACTGCGACGGCCCTCGCACGCTCGCCTCCGAGCCTGGCCATCCTCCTCCAAGCCCCTGCTGTGGCCTTTCCAACGGCCCTGCGGTCACCACTGAGACCTGAGGGGAGATCAGCCTGGTGCCTTCCCGTCTCCAGGGCCTGCACGGTCGCACTGAAGAAAGGAAGACAGACAGGCTGACCCACACCCCATCCTGGGAGAACCAGCTCAAGGGCACGGCCGCTGGGTGGCGTGGGTCCTCCTCCGCGTCGGCGCGGCCTCAGACCACGCGGGCCCGCTACTCAGCGTCAGGCTAACGGCTGAGCGCTCGCTGCGGGGCAGCTTTTGGCCTTTGAGCGTGGACACGTTGATCACGCCCATTTTACAGAGGGTCACGCTGAGGCTCGGGCTGAGGGACTCCCTGGGGCCCCAGGGCGGGGCTTCGACGCCGTGTGCTTGACTCACCCCTGCCGACCCTGGTGCCCCCAGACCACAGTTCCCGGGCAGCAGAGGGCCCGGCCAGGGGACGGAGCCAAGCTTCCTGGCCCCTCGGTCGGCATGTGGCCCTGGCGGGGTCTGGACCGTACAACATCCCCTTTCCGCCCCGCGGGCTGGAGAGCAGCCCGCGCTCCGCAGACGCCGTCTGGCCCGCACCCAGAGCCGCCCCACGGCCGCCCGGGGAACTGAGCCGCCTTTCTTCTCGCCGGTGATGGTGGGGACCTCAAGGGACCTTTGTCTGCAGGCAGAGCCCCTCGGGTGGCGGGCACCCCCCGTCCTGGGTTCCATAGAGCCCGGTGTGGGGTGCGGGCCCCCGGTCGGACCAGGAGCTGGCCGCCGGGCAGGGTGCTCCAGTGCCAGCAGACGGGCTGCGTGGAAAGGTGGACCCGCCCTCTCCACGGTCACCCCCACCAGGCTCCCCTCCCAGAGCCCGGCACCTACACAGACCCGGGGGCTTTATGGGGGGAGGGGGCGGGGGGGTTCAGGGCCCAGGAAAAGGCAGCACCAGAGGCAAAGGCCCTTGACCGACCTCCTGGTTCCCATGGAAACCTTGAGGAGTTGGGCGTGGGCGGTGCGCTCTGGGAGGCTGGCCAGCCCGTGGCCCTGGCCCCTCCACTCCTGGAGATGCCCACCACCGCGGCCGTGTTTCTCTAGCCAGCTGCTAGTCTGGCTTCCAGGTGGGGTCCCGCCAAGCAGCCGTTGGCGACGTGTCCCGGAGGCCTGCTTCTCCTGACCCAGCAGCCTTTCATCCCAGCTCTCCGCTCCTTCCAGGCACAGGGGCTGAGGGGGCAGCACTTGGCGTCTCCTGGGGGAGCGCAGAGCCCGCTTGGGGGCACCTCAGCTGTCCCCACCCCCAGGGTCTGTCCACCTTGTGACGGGGGCTGCTGCTTCCCCAGAGCCGGCAGAAAGGCCCATACAGCTTGTCCAGATGCCTCCTTTCCACACGTGTACTTCCATGGTTCATGTGCCAAGGGTGTCAGTCCACCGGGCAAAACGGTCCTCCTGAATTAGCTTGGATATCACCTCCTCCAGGAAGCTCTCCCTGCATGACCCCCTCGTACCTGGGACAATTGCTGCTGTTGGATGCGGGTTTCCCTGGCTCCCCAGATCCCACCCCAGGCAGCCTGGGTGGTGGGGACCCAGGCCCCTGAGGGAGAGACCCGCACCTCTCCGAGGCCCAGGCACTCCATCTGCCCGGTGGGGGTCACTCCTCCCTCGCCAGGGTGGCTGTTCGTTATCCTGCTGCCCTGTCACGTGGTGGGACTGGGGCAGTTTTGGGCTCAGCTGGGTCCCCAGCGCCGGGCCTGGCACAGCGTAGCTGCTGCGTGAATGTCTGTCGGGTGGACGGAAGGACAGACGGATGGGTGTGCGGAAGGAGGAGGAGGGTGGGTGAGACAAGGGTGTGAGAGGAGCGCCTGCCGGGCCGTGCCTGTCGGGCTCGTGTGCAGAGGAGACGGACCCACCGGCACCTCTCTGCCCCAGGCCCCGCTTCATCTCCTTTCCTCCTGTCGGCTCTGAGGGGTTCGCCCTGCTACAGCCCCGTTTTATTAGTGGGGCAGCTGAGGCTCGGGGATGAAGCTGGGGGTCCGGGCCCATCGCCCTGGCAGGTGGGGGTGCCTCCAGGGCCCGGCCCTCAGCTCTCGCGTCCTCCTGCTTCTGGGAGAGGTGGGTGGGAGACACCTGCCGGCCCCCTTGGGGTAATGGTGATGGTCCACGTGCCCACAGGACAGAAGCTGCTGGACTCGCTGGCAGAGACCTGGGACTTCTTCTTCAGCGACGTGCTGCCCACGCTGCAGGCCGTCTTCTACCCGGTGCAGGTGAGCGGCCCCTGGGCCACAGGGGCAGCCCGTCCCGGCCTGGGGGTGGGCACTCCTCTGCCCTTGTTGCCACGTGTGGGCCGTCTGCGCCTGCGCTCGCCCCCGGACCTCCCAGAACCTGCTCCCCACCCCCAAGACGGGCGTAGGACAGCTCCACGCTCAGAGCCTCGGGAAGCCCTGGGCAGCACTCGGTAGAGGCCGTGCCCAGCAGGCAGTAGGGGCTCCGAGCGTGGCAGTCACCCTTCCCCTGCCTGAGGGAGCCGTGCGGGGCCCTCTCTCCGCAGAACGAGGGTCATCTGGGGAGGAGGACGGGGCGGAAGGGGGCCCGGGGGCAGGGGAGCAAGGTTCTCACGTGATAGCGGCGGCCCCCACGTCTGCAGGGCAAGGAGCCGTCGGTGCGCCAGCTGGCCCTGCTGCACTTCCGGAACATCATCACCCTCAGTGTGAAGCTGGAGGACGCGCTGGCCCGGGCGCACGCCCGCGTGCCCCCCGCCGTCGTGCAGATGCTGCTGGTGCTGCAGGTGGGCGGGGCCCGTGGGGGCTGCGCTCAGCCCGGTGCCGGTGCCGGGCTCACGCAGCGCGCTCACGCAGCGCGTCTCAGGCCAGGCTCGCTGGAGACGGAGCCTGAGATGTGGACGTGGGGCCACGTGACTTCTCAAGGGCGGGGGAGGGCGGGGGAGGGACTCCCGGGAGAAACCTGGGAGGGAGAAGGAAGCAGCGGGGGCTGCGGAGGAGCTGGACGAAGGTGTGGGCTCGTTCACGAGAAGGCCGGCCCGGGAGCCCACAGGGAGCCCAGGGGTGTGGACGGACGGTCCCTCGAGGGCGGCGGGGCCAGGCCTTTACTCTCCCCATCGGTCAGTCACTGGGGTTGGGTGCCACCGCCTCCCACTCCTCACAGCAGTTCCAGACATTTCTGATGGACCTTTCTGCAAACTGCTGCACCCCGAGCCCTGTGACGGGCACAGCACCCTACCGTTTGCCAGCCTATCTCACTGTCGCAGCACCAGGTTGAGTACCATCAACCACCCCATTTTACAGGTGGGGAAATAGAGTCCTCGCTTGCCTGGAGCTGTGATGGCCAGGAGCCTGGCCTTCCCCGAGGCTGACAGGCTCCAAACCCTGTTCATTGTCCTGAACCCACGCATGCACGTGGAGGTCCTTCTAAATTTATGTCTGTGAGGTTGGTCCTGGGGCTCAGGGCGGCTGGTTGAAGATTCCAGAGCAAAGAAGGAGCTGATGAATGTGGACGTGAGAAGGGCTAGTCGAGGGGCTACACTCGGTGGGAGCCGGTGGTCATCCTGGCGGCCACGCAGGGCAGCGGCTGGAGGGACATTGCATCCCTTTGCCTATTTCCTCCTCTGTGTGATGGAGTAAGACCACCCACCTGGCAGGGCAGGTCCAAGGATAATGAGGAGAAATCGACACAAAGTCCTTCATGGTGCACTTCCTCTTGGGGGCAGGAAGTGGTGAGGCTGGGATTTCAAGCCAAGGAATAAGGTCTCATCTTTGATCCCATGAACAGGCCCGGGTGGTGCTGCCCCCTGGTGGTCACTGTGCGTCATGCAGCTTCTGAGCTTGGCCCCATTTTCCCCCAGAGTGCCCTGTCCCTCCTGGGTGCGACCCCTACCCCCAGCCTCAACCCTTTGCTCTCGCCTTGGCCTCCACTTTCACTGGCCTTGTCCCAGCCCTGCGGTGAACTTGTCCCCACTGTTTTCAACTCCCAGATGGACCTGAGGTCACAGCTACTGGTCAGCATATCTTTTGAGGGCCTACTATGTGCCCCGTGCTTCACCTGCAGAATCAAAGTTCCTTCTCACCGGGGTCCCAGAAGCTGAGTAGCAGCCCTGCATCTGAGCATACACAAGTAATGCAGCGCTGGGGCCCCCATTTCCTCACAGTGCAATGGGGAGCAGAGACCAGACATCAGAAACAAATTCCGGGAGTGAAGTGACATAAAGTTTGTGAAGCGCCCAGCACAGCTCAGCAGTCACGTCCTCCTCATCCACGGCACTGTTGCCGGGGGCGGGGACGGCTCCTTCAGGCCCATCTGGATGACTTCCAGGGGCACCCCCTCCCTGTCCAAACACAGCTGGCTCCATGGACTCTGTAGTGATGTCCCCTCTTTCGTTTCTCATATTAGTCATTTGGGTCTTCTCTCTCTTTTTCTTCGTTGGTCTGGCTAGAGGCTTGTGGATTTTACTGATCTTTTCAAAGCTTTTGGTTTTGATTTTCTCTATCCAGTTTTCTGTTTTCAATTCCGTTGATTTCTGCTGATTCTTTTTTTTTTTTTTTTCTTCTGCTTAGTTTGGACTTAATTTGCTCTTCTTTGTCTGGTTTCCTAAGGTGGAAGCTTACGTGACTGATTGTAGACTTTTTTATATTCGAATGTATCCATTCAGTGCTGTCAATTTCCCTCTAAGCACTGCTTCGATGCATCCCAATAATTTGGACGTTACGTTTTCATTTTCATTTAATTCAAAATATTTAAAAATTCTTCTTTGACCCCTGTGTCATTTAGAAGCGAGTTGTTGAATCTCCATGTGTTTGGGGGTTTTAAGTTATTGTGTTATGGATTCCTGGTTTAATTTCTCTGTAGTCTGAGAGCAGACATTGTACGATTTCTGTTCTTTTCAATGTGTTGAGGTGTGTTTCATGGCCCAGAATGTGGTCTGTCTTGGAGAATGTCCCACATGAGCTTGAGAAGAATATCGATTCTGCCACTGGACAAGTTGTCTATAGATGTCAATTATATCCAGTTGATTGATGGTGTTGTTGAGTTCATCTGTGTCCTTCCTGATTTTTCTGCCCGCTGGATGTATTTCTGAGAGGGGTGTTGAAGTCTCCACCTAGGAGAATGGCTTTCTCCTGTCTCTCCTCGCAGCCCCATCACTTTTTGCCTCCGTAGCTTCCCGCTCTGTGTCAGGTGCATACGCATTAGGGATTGTTGTGTCACCTCGGAAAATTGACCTCTTTATCATTAGATAATGACCTTCCTTATCCGTGATAAATTTCTTTGGTCTGAAGTCTGTCCTGTCTGAAATTGACATGGCTACTCCAGCTGTGATCCGTGCTATCACATACAATCCTGCACTCCCTTACTTCTCATCTGTGTGTGTCTTTTTTTTTTTTTTTTTTTTTTTTTGCGGTACGCGGGCCTCTCCCGTTGCGGAGCACAGGCTCCGGACGTGCAGGCTCAGCAGCCATGGCTCACGGGCCCAGCCGCTCCGCGGCACGTGGGATCTTCCCGGACCGGGGCACGAACCCGCGTCCCCTGCATCGGCAGGCGGACCCTCAACCACTGCGCCACCAGGGAAGCCCCTGTGTGTGTCTTTAATAGTTTAAATGGGTTTCTTGTAGGCAGCACAGAGTTGGGTTCTCTCTGTCTTGAATCGTCATTTAACGTCAACCTGGGTGTATCTTGTTTCTTAACTGTGATTCATTCGTCCAGAGACATCATTCATTCAGCAAGCACTCACTAAAAACCTGCTGTGTGCCCGGCCCTCTGCGGGGGTTGCTGGGACCCAGAGCTTGCCCCCTGGTCAGCTCACAGCTGAGTGGGCAAGGCCACGGCTGTCCCGTGGGCAGCCTCCTTTTCCGGGCTTTGGCGCTAGTGAAACGGGAGCGGGTGGAAAGCCCTTCAAAGCTCTGAATGAGGGGAGGTGCTGAGAGGAGCTGGACGGTGCCCGGCAGGGGAAGCGGGGTGCGAGGGGGCGGGGTGGCTCTATCAGACGGCCGGGCCTTGAGCTGGGCCTGGCCCATGGGGCAGCCTTTCCTGCCTGCAGTGCTCCTTGGGGCGAGGGAGTGAGGGTGCGGGTCCAGGTGAATGAGCTTGTCGTCCCCCCCCCCCCAGGACTGCCCAGAGCCTCCGGGAAGCCAGCTCACGGAAGGGGACACACAACTGTCCCGAGGGGGAGGTGCAGGGTGCCCAGCCTAATTTGGCCACAGACCCCCTTCCCGCAGGCATCCTGGTCTCCCAGCCACGCCGGCCCCTGTGTGCAGCGGGCAGCCGCGAGGGCGTTAAAGCAGGAGGGTGGCTTAGAGGCCCCAACCCGACAGACGGCTGGGAAGGGAGGGTGGCGGGGCCACGGCCGTGGGGGCCAGGACCCCGGGGGAGGGGGAGGGCGCTGTTGGTGGTGGCCTTTGAGCTAAGCACGGCTGGCCTAGGGAGGCGGGGAACAGGCCGGCCCTGCCGACCGGCGGACCCCCGCACCCCTCCCTCTCGCAGGGGGTGCACGAGTCCCGGGGAGTGACCAAGGACTACCTGCGCCTGGAGACGCTGATCCAGAAGGTGGTGTCGCCCTACCTGGGCACCTACGGCCTCTACTCCAGCGAGGGTGCCTTCACACACTCCTGCATCCTGGGTAGGGGTCGCCTGGGCGTGGGTGGGAGGGGGGTGACCCCTGGCGCCACCCACCTCTGCCCGGGCGGGGACCCAGGCCTCCCGGGGGAGTCGTGCAGAAGCAGATGTGCAGCCACGGCAAACGTGTCCTGAGCATCCACCGGCCGTGCTGTGTGCGGGGCACTGGGCAAAGGGGGTGGGTCACGTGGGGTCCCTCCTTCAAGGGCTGACGTCACAAGTGGTGCTGCAGTGACCCCCCCTGAGAGCCCGGCAGAGGACACCGCATCCCCCACGGAGGTCACGTCCGAGCTCAGTCCTGAAAGTCAGGAGTTGATGAGGGAGAGGACCCAGCACGTGCAAAGGCCCGGAGCCCAAGATGTCCTGGCTTGTTTGGGGACTCAAGGCGGGTGTGGAGGGGTTGTGAGGTGGGCATGGCTGGGCGTCCTGGGGCTGCCTGGCCCCATCGGTTCGTTCAGCACTGTAAACTGAACAGCTACTGTGCGCCAGCCCCTGTTCTTGGTCCTGAGGGTTCAGCGGAGACCAAGCTCCACCCTCATGAGCTCTTGTCCGCCCGGGGAGGCAGACCAATGAGTAAACCATCCCCAGATGAGTGCCCAAGGGGACCAGTGCCCAGGTGACATGAGGGCCACGGGCGGGGAGCCCAGGGAAGGCCACACTGGGAGCTGAAGGACAGGGAGGACCCAGGCTTGGGAAGAAATGCATGAAGAGAACCAAGGGGACAGCAGTCCGAGAGCTCATCAGGAGCGTCCCCTCGTCCAGAGGGCCCAGCCACCTGCAGGTATAACACCTGCCCAGCTAGCATGTCCCAGCTCAGGCGGGGTTCCAGCAACTGGAGGAACTTTGAGGTCTGTGTGGCCCTGGACACCGAGACCCCTGCCAGGCAAAGAGGGAGCCCATCTCCTGTGGTCCAGGACGGCCCCTGGTTCATTCCGCTCAGCGCTGCCGCCTGGTGGTCAACTCTGGAACTGCAGGGTCCTGAATGGGAGCCGGAGACCTGCCCCTATATCTGTCCTCTCCCACCCCCACCCCCGGGGTCTCCCCCCACACACTCGGAATAAACCCCAGCCCTGACCTCACGTGCTGCCCCATCTGGGCCCTTGCCACTGCCCGACCTGTGGCCCACCCAGAGGGGTTTCTAGTTCCCCCCACACGCAGTAGGACTCCAGCTCTGAGGACAGGGGCTGTGTCTGCCTAAGAAAGCGCTGGCACGTAGCAAGTGCTTGGGTTTGTTGACTCTCCGCAGGTGAGGAAACTGAGGCACGTGCACAGGTCACTGGCAAGGTGCATGCTTGAACCCAGGCAGTTGACTTGAGGCCCCCCCCCACCCCCATTCCGGGCTGAGAGGCCGGACCGAGGAGAGAAGGAGGTCACATAGGGATGGACCCAGTATCAGCTGGGGTGGAAACCCCGACTCCCCTCCAGGCTACCCCAGCAGGATCTCCACCAGTCGGGCTTTTCCCTGTAGCGGTCCCTTCATGCAGAGCTGGGTGCAAAGTAGGTGCTTACAGTGGGTGTTCCCTAGCATGTGGCCGGCCCCACCCCGGCCCCATGCCTGATGCCGTCTGTCTGTCTTGTCTGCAGAGAAGCACTTCCTGCGCCGCTCCCGGTCGGGGGACATCCTGGCCAAGAACCCGGTGGTGCGGTCCAAGAGCTACAACACGCCGCTGCTGAACCCCGTGGCGGAGCACGAAGCTGAGGGCGCGGTGGCCAGCGGCACGGGCATCCGCAGGCACTCGGTCTCCGAGATGACGTCCTGCCCCGAGCCCCAGGGCTTTGCCGACACACCCGGCCCGGACCCCGCTGGGACCTTCAGACCCTCCCCGGCGCCCCCGTCAGGGCCCTGCCCCAGCAGACCGTACCCCACGGCGCAGCCCCCTGAGCCTGGCCCAGGCCCGGCCCGCAGCTCCCCTGCCTCCTCCAGCCCCGAGAACCTGGTGGACCAGATCCTGGAGTCAGTCGACTCGGATTCAGAAGGGATCTTCATTGACTTTGGCCGGGGCGGTGGCTGCGGCACGTCCGAGTCTGAGGGGGCAGGGGGCCGGCAGAGCGTCGTGTGACCCAGGCCTTGCGTTTTTACTGACCCCGCGTGTACGCCCGTGCAGTGCGTGAGTGCGAGAGTTTTCTACTCTGTCCCGTCCGGTCCCCTGTCGGCCTCAGCCACTGTGGCATTCCTGGGTCTTTGTCGAAAAGACCGTCGCCGCCCGAGACCCCGGCACCTTTGTTCCCGGGCGTCAGGGGCTCAGCAGGTGCAGGGCAGCCTCCTGTGCGCGGAGCAGGCCCGGCCGTTCCCTGCGCCCCAGCCCGCTCGGCCCTCCAGCGTCCACACCATGGAGACTGTGAACCCCTCAGCTCGGCCAGGCCCCGGAGAGACCCCCAGGGTCAGTGGCAGAACTGCCTCCCCGCCCCCCGCTCGCCTCGGGCCACGGCGTGACCTCCTGTGTGCACCTCTGTCCCAGACCCTCCACGCAGCCTGTCCTCGCTCGGCCTGGGGTGGCCGTGGGCAGGAAGCGGCTGGAATAAAACTTGTCTGCCCGGCTCTCGAGCTGTGTCTGCGACGCCAGGCCCCGAGGACGCTCTTCCAGGGTCCTCGCCCTCGGCCTCACCGGCGTCTCCCCTTCCTGCTCCTAGCGGGCGCAGGTTCCCAGGGCCGGCTCTGGGCCTCTGGAGGGGGCCTTCCGGGCTGGGTGGGGAGACCCCGGACCCCGTTCCCAGGGCTCCCCTCTCGTGGAGTTAACCTTTGGTTGGGGGTGGGGAGCGGGTGCCCTACGAGCAGATACCGGGATGGACCCAGGGCGCGTGAGCACGGGTGGTCGGGGGAGGGAGGTGTGCGCCTGGTGAGAAGCGTCAGCCCGCGGGGCTCTGCGGGGGGAGCCTCCTGGGGGGACAGCTTTCTCCTGTCTCGTGGGAAAAGCGAGCCAGGAGCCCCCGCCCCTGCGCAGGGTGGGGCGCGCAGGGGATGGCAGGGTAGGAGCGAGGCTTCGTGCTCTGATCTGGGGGCGCGCCGACTGCGCGGGGCCTCGTGGCCGCTCAGCACCGGGAAGGCGCCCGGGAGCGGCGGCCGAGGGCGCGAAGGTGAGCCAGCCCCAGAGGGACCAGGTTTGGGGGATGGGGCCGGATCCTGTCCCTGGTCTGGGGAACCAATCAGCTCCGCTGATGGGGCTGAGATCCCTGAACCGCCCTGCTTGGCCCCCAGCTCCCTTATGGAGCCCGGGATAGGCCTGGGACCCGCTGAGCCTGGGGTGGGGTGGGGAGCATTACGGGCAGGGTCCCCTCGAGACGGAAGGACCGGGCAAAGGGCGGAGGCTGTAGCAGGGGCCTGGCTGCCTGGGCTCTGTCCCCACCCCCCTCACCAGGCACTGGGCCCTGTCCTGCCCTCACCTCCCGAGTGTCGGGGGCTCTGTCGTGGAGGGCTGAGCACTGCCACCTCATGGGCTGCTGGGCCTGCTCGGATCCCTGGCGACTCTGCTGGCGCCCGCTGGCACGCGGCCCCACGCCCAGGCGTGACCTTTGTCTGTGGGGGGCCCTGAGCTCTTGGACCAATCCCTCCAGCCCGGGCGGAAGGGGAGCCCCAGACACCGGCCAGCGGTGCCTTCCCAGCAGTGGGGAGACAGAACCCGGGGGTGGGGGGGGTGCTGAGCCTGGGTCCCGCGGCAGCTCCAGACACCCAGGCAGGGCCTCCAGCTGGGGCTGCTCCCCGCTCCCCCCATAAAGGGATATCCCATGAAGGTGGGCTTTGAGTGTGTCCCTGTGTTGAACCCACTCTTGTTCGAAAAGTGTTTGAGGTACTCTACATCCACACATCTTGCTATAAATCGGTAAATGATAAATGAAAAATCAGGACCAGGGAACGTAAATTCGGATAGAAAACCAGCTATTGCTGGTCCCCCCAAATCTACAGAACCTTCACGTACAGACGTGTGGGCCTTGGTTTAAGATGAAACCCAGGTGTCCCATCCAAGAACCAAACCTTACCACGAAGGTCACATCACCGACCATGTCTCGCTTTGGCCACCAGGGAGCTCAGGCCAAGCCCCAAGCTAGCTGTGGCCAAGGCCGGCCTATGACCCTGTGTCTGCCCCACCGGCCTACCCCCCTCCCACCCCCGCGACCTCTCCCCACCTCCCGTCTCCCCACCCACTCACGGCACTTGTCACTCTGATTCAGGGTGGAAACAGGGACTGTGCGGTCAGAAGCTTATGCGGTGCGGTTTTCTTTCAGAGAGCAGAGTGGAAAGAGACGGTGGATAAACTACATCTGCCTCCGAGGGACCGGAGCCCGAGAGAGGCTCGGAGGCTTTAGCTCATGGGAGACCCCTCTGGAAGAAATGAATTTGTTTTTAGCTTTTCTCCCCACTAGAAGGCAGCCCCATGTGGCCAGGCGGCCCCCCTGCCCTGTTCCCACTGTGCCCTCGGCCCCAGGTCAGTGCCCAGCACACTCTGGTTGCTCAGTTAATTGAAGGTTGTTCCGGCCTCGGCATCAGCAGGGGGGGGCCTTCTTCAGAAGATGGTCCGTCTGCATCGCCAGGGCTGGGGTGCAAGAGACCAGCTCACTGTTCTTGTCTTTTCTGGTTCATTTGCTGTAGGTCTTCAGAGGACCCTGACGACCGCGCTCGCCTCTGCCCCACGGATGCAGAGTCTCGGGTCAGTCCACGCCTGCTGATGCTGGATCTGCATTTCAGCCAGATGCTGGGGCTCTGCGTGCTGTGAGCTACGCTGGCCATGCTCGGGTTCCGAGGTGGGTGTTGCAAAGGCGTCTGAAATGGAAAGTCCCGCTAACTAATCAAAGTCGACAGTACTTCAGGCAAAACAGCCAAAAAACAGATTGCAGAACATCCCTTGTCGTCAGAGCAGGATGTCCGCCCCGTCCGTGCAGCAACCCGCAGCAGGGGTGCTCGCTGTGGAGGGGAGCTGCTCACGGTGAAGGGGGTACAAGGGGCCGCAGAGAGCTGCACGTCCAGGAGATCTGGGGGAAGTGGAAAAGATTTTATTAAAAAAGCACACCTGGGGACTCCCCGTCAGCACTGAGTGGGGGCCATTCTCCACCCCGGGGGGTCTTGACCTGCCCTGTGTATGTCCTTCGGGCGTCAGTCTTCGAATAGCGTTTTCACAATAAAATGCACAGGATGACGAGGAAACCAGCTATGCTGGCGTACAACCTGGAAGGTCTCTTTAAGATGTGTGACTGGCGATGCCCTGTTAACTCCTCACTAAACGGATCTCCTGCAGGTCACCTGCTGACCGGGGTCGGGTCTGGGTGGCGACGCGTGCAACAAGCAACCGCTGGGTGTGACGTCAGCACAGTCCCCACCTCTGCTGGTGACAGGCCGATTTGCCGGAGAGAGGCTGAGCGCCGCTCCGAGGTCAGTTAGCGAGCACAGAGCTGTCGCTTTTGCCAGGGTTTTTCCCCAGGCAGCGGGGGGTCTGAGAGCTGCACTGCAGACCCTGCCGCCCCCCTCTGGGCAGGAGGGAGTCCCCACTCCCCTCCGCTGGGGCCTTGTAAGCCCTTCAGTGTCTGCTGGCCACTTGTTCCGGGCACTGTGAGGTTGATTGGCCTGCTAGCCTCCTCTCCCTTCCAGAGGAGCTGGACTCAGCCCTTCAGGGAGTAAAGGGCACACAGGATACAGGCTCCCTGCCCAGCACCCTAGAGGCCCACAGTCTCAAGGGATAGCTGGTTCCAGGAACATTGCTGGTAGAGTCCGGAACTCCTGCCGGGTTGGGGGGGAGGGAAGAAGGGAAATTGGCTGTTGGGGTGAGTGTGTGCGTGTCCCCAGGACCTGTATTCTCGGGAACACAGTCCTTGATGTGATGGGACAGCAAAGAAAACTCCGTATAGCTGCAGGAGGGGAGGGTGTCCATCGGTGGATGATGGATAAACAAAATGTGGTCCATCCGTTCAATGAAATGTGACTCAGCCTTAAAAAGGAAGGAAATTCTGACATGTGCTACACTGCGGATGAACCTTTCTAAGTGAGACAAGCCAGTCCCCAAAGGACAGATATTGTAGGATTCCACTTATATGAGGTGCCTAGAGGAGTCAAGTTCATCAAGACAGAAAGTAGATGGTGGGGGCCAGGGGCAGGGGGATGTGGAGTCAATGTTTATGGGGACAGAGTTTCAGTTTCCTTTTTTTAAAACTTTTTTTGGCGGGGAGGGGGAGCTCATACCACACAGCATGTGGGATCCTAGTTCCCTAACCAGGGTTCGAACCCGCATCCCCTGCACTGGAAGCACGGAGCCTTAACCACTGGTCTGCCAGGGAAAAGTCCCGAGTTTCAGTTTTGCAACGTCAGTGCGCTTAACAACACTCACTGTAGACTCAGATGTGGTCACGACAGTAAATGTCACGGTTGCGTGTATTTTACCACATTAAACCACGCACGCGTGCACGCACACAAGAACGGAAGTAAGAAAGGGAGGGAGGGGGAATGAAGAATTCCCTTCCTCCTTGCAGTTCTACAGCGCTTGCCTTGGGGAGTGTGGACGGCCCGTGTGGGCCCCTCTGCAAGGGCCCAAGTAAGGTGCACGGTGTCAGGGGACGCAACCAGCGTTCCAGCCTGATGTCAAAAAGGCATCAAGAATGTCACCTGCTCAGTTTCAAATCAAAAGAGTTTCAACAATTAGGTCCAAGCAATCACAGACGATATCGTGGAGCGGGAATATGGGCTGTACTCAGTTTGCAGTCATTGCTAACAACCAAATGCATTTGCTCTAAAACTTGGACCAGGGCACATGATAGGAGGGCAGGGAGTCAGGAAACCTGGCTGGGGTTCCTGGCTTGGCTACACAGCAGCAGAGAAAACCCCTTTCCTCGCTGGCCTGCGCCCTTAAGGGGGAGGGTTGGAACACGATCTCCCGGATGCCTTTTGGCTCAAACTATTTTGGTTTCATGGTTTTAATAAGGTTCAAAGCAGACCACGTCTTGGCTCAAGCAGCTGGCAGAGAGAGTAAATTTGGGAAAAAAAACAAATGAGAAGCCCAAGACCGGGGACCAGGGGTCTTTCTGTCCTCCTGCCTTCAAGCTCCCATCCCCCACTGCTTATTGATGTGGAATTTGCTGCTTGGGGGAGAAGCAGCTCTCCGACTTCATAAACGTTTGTACCGAGAGAGCAAATTTAATAAAACTGAGAATAATACCATTCAGATGTAATTCCTTCATTTTGCATTATTATTCTTCCTTTTCTATCGCAAAGGATTTGAAATGCAAGGAGTTATTGTTATAGCTACAAAAGGAAATGACTAATTGGTGGGTTATTGATTAGACGTGCTTGGGGAAAAACAGAAGAACCAAAAAGGGAGCTGGCCTGGGTCTCACAGTTTCTTTCTACTTCTTTTTCCTTTTATTATGAAAGGCAGGATACACCTGCATTCTTTTCCTGACAATCATTCTGTATGATTGCTTTATTGTATATATTTAAATATCACTAAGCTACAGTAGTGGAATCTGTATGAGATTTTCACAGAACACAAATGCGAGGAGGGCGGCATTCCCTCTGACATGTCTTAATACCGTGAAATTACACCGCCAGCCGTAGACCAGCTGGGGGGTGTTTCTTACTCTGTCCAAAGTCGCTTTTTGAACCAGGAAACCTGCAAATTGTCCCGCTTTCATGAGCCCGATCTGACATTGATAATAAAAGGTGTTTACATTCCACAAAAGGAAAAGAGAAACCAGCGCAAAGCACTAGACGAAACCCATCAAGTGTCAGTCCCTGGCATCAGGCATCCTCTCGATTTCCTTGTCAAGTTTTGAGAGGGAAGAAGAGTTTCGACCTAGAAATAGGCCCCCTTCCTGATCCATCCAGGGGCTCCGGTATGCATGAGACTTAGAGGTCAGGCAGCACCATAGATGCTTCTGCTTTCTCACCACCAAAGTCCTTTGGGAGCAAGGAAGGTACAAATAATAACATGCAAGTGCGCTGTGTGAGGTGAACAGGCCCCTGTGCTAGGATGGTTACAAATTCTTTGCACAGAAACAGGCAGCTGCTTGAGTGACGGTAGAGAGAAACAGTGGTCATTCATTCATTCACACTGATTGGGGATAGTGGCTACCGTGTGCCGGACGCAGGGCTAGACACTGGAGATACCGCAGCGAGCAAACAGCCTCATGGTTCACGGCTATCGTTAGCACGACTGGCTTGAAGCCGACTGTCTTGACTTTGGGGAGGATAAAGTTTTGGTCTGTCTAACTCCCTTCCTATCCCTGGAATGGTCATGTGTCTTGGGCTCAGCCATCCAGGGCTTTCCTGTGTTTTTTTTTTTTTTTCTGCTAATGCTGTCAGGAGAGAAACTCTTTGCAATTTGGATAAAAGGTATAAAGGTATTTTATCAGAGGGCATTTTGGTTGTAAGAAATAGAAAATTCAAACTAGTTCAAACAATAAGAGAATTTATTGGTGCATTTGATGAGAAAGCCTGGAGGAAGTGTGGGCCCCAGGGTGGGTTTGATCCAGGGGCTCTGCAAGATCACCAAGGACCCAGTCCCTTGCCATCTCTGTTTTATCCTAAGCCTAGATCCCTTTGTGGTCACAGGATGGCTTCTTGCTATTCCCAGCGCACTAAGCTTCTCATCTAAGTTGGGGGAGAGAAAAGGACAGAGCAGGATTTGTTCTTCCCCAAACTTCCAGGCAAAGTCCAGCTCCTCCCACCAACTGGAGTGTCCTGAACTGCTCACTGTGGCCCAGCGAAGGCCTGCGTGATTGGCTTGGGCCCAGTGACTTCTGGAACCGGA
The DNA here is from genome assembly GCF_026419965.1 of Kogia breviceps. Taxonomy (NCBI): domain Eukaryota; kingdom Metazoa; phylum Chordata; class Mammalia; order Artiodactyla; family Physeteridae; genus Kogia; species Kogia breviceps. The sequence continues at coordinate 98,443,471 of NC_081321.1, forward strand.
ACCAGTCCCTGTAGCAGCGTGTGATATTATGCCAGCTGGCCTCTGCAATCAGATCCCTCCTCTAGAAATGGGGAGGGGTCAACACACCTGACTGTCTTGGCTGCTGTACACAGGCCAATGGGGACCGCAGAGCCCACCACACGTGACCCCAGAGCTTCCAGCAGCCGTGCCACCTTCCACGCAAGGCAGCCTGGGATTGTGCAGCTGCTAGCGCCAGCCCCCTCCGCCAAGAGCAGGAGGGGGAGGGACACTTGAGCAGGGGCAGGGCAGGATCTCATGAAAGGATCCCCCTGGCTGCTGTGTTAACACAGATGGGGAGGGGCAAGGGCAGAAGCCGGGAGATGCATTAGGAGGCTGCTGCACTGAGCCACGTGAGAGATGCTGGTGGCCTGGACCACCTGGGCCAGTGTGGGTGGACAGAAGTGGTGGCACTGTGACATGTTTTGCAGGAAAAGCTATCGGGGCTCATCCAGGGACCACGCATGGGGTGTGAGGGAATGAGGGGAGCCAAGGATGCCCCGACGGGTTTGGAAGGGGCTGGTGGAGAACCGGATGGGAAGCCCAGGAGAGGAGCCCACGTGGACGTGTGGGGATGTCAGGTGGGCAGTCAGAGGCAGGAGGCTGGAGTCGGGAGACATCAGTTGGGGACCATCTGGTATAGGCTGTATTGACAGCAGGAGGCTGGGGAGTAAATGAAAACAGGTGCAGCCCCAGTCCCGGGGCGCCGACCTTCAGAAACCGGGGAGACGGGGAGGAGGCAGCGGAGACAGAGCTGCAGCCAGAAGGGGGCGCCAGACCCCGGGCCCGATAGAAATCCACCCTTAGAACGCCACCTCCTGAGCGGCTCTCCGGGTGGGAATGCGATCCTGTCGGAGGACCAGGCATCCTCTTGGCTGGGGCCCCGGAACGTCAGTGGCACCTCTAGGGGTATCTGGGCCCCAGCCTGGTCTTTCCTGAGTACATGACGCCCACCTCAGGGCTGGAACAGTGACTTTGCCCATGCGCAGAAATGCAGGCATAGCCCGCAAAGACTCTAGGCCACTCAGGTCCTGTGCTCCAGGGAAACAGCGCCGGCGGGGTAGCGCGCGGGGCGGGGCGAGGGGCGGGGCCTGCACGGGAGCCACGTCCGGGGCGGGGCCAGGTGAGTCGCAGGCCGAGCGGAGCCCAGGTGAGGCACCGGCGGAGCTGTGGTCAGGTAAGGCCCATTGTCCAAGGCAGGGAACCCGCCCGGGGCCCAGGTGGGGACGCAGCGCGGGTTCTGGGGCTGGGCCCATTGCTCAGGCGGGCCAGCCGAGGCGGGGAGCGGGGCGGGGCCCCATGACGCGGCGCGGAGACGGGCGGGGACCCCGTTGCCCGCGCTCTCCCCCGCGGGTTCCCGGCCCCTCCCACACCCCAACCCCTACCCTACCCCACCCCCGTTTGGCACGAGCGCGCGCTCCTCTCCCACTCTTCCAGTCCTGCTCCCCCGTCCCCTCCTTCCCTGCTCGCTCGCTTCTCCCGCCTTTTCATGTTTTGGTTTGGTGCGGCTGAGCCGTCTCAGTCCAAACTTTCACCGTTCGCCCATTTTCCTCCCCGAATTCAGGGTCTCCGATCCGGCCGGGTCCGCACACTGTGCCGACACATCAGTTCCCTCAGCTCCAACTTGGGAGGCAGGAAGCATCGCTCCGCTTTACAGGTGAGAAAACTGAGGCTGAGCAGTTGCTGCGGTGATTCAGACTCAGAGGCTCCAGCTGGGAGAGAGGTCCTGGACGCTTTCACTTGTCCCAAACCTTGGCCCGGCGCCACTGTCAACAGCACTGGCTTGGGGGTTCCCCAGGGCCTGGCAGGTGTGTGAAGAGTGGAGGCTAAGGCTCCAGGAGAAGGAAGCAGGGTGGGAGGGGAGGAGTTTCTCAATCCTTGTCGGTGGGGTGGGGACCTGGCCTTGGCTGTCTGGAGGTCACAGACTTTGAGGTTTTGTGACGGAGGCTGTGTGGATTCCAGAGCACGCGGTGCTTATTGGCGGTGGTGAAATGCAGTGTTGACATTTGTCCTGGTGAGAACTCAAAATCTAAGACTCAACAGTAAATATCCTTTGGTCGGTCTCTGTTGGCGGTTTTAGGGTCTTGTTTGTGAGTTTCTCCTTTAATGCAGTGACGTTAAACCATTTCTCAAACCCACAGCAGGGCGGGGGCCGAGGGGTGAAGACGGACGCCGTGCACTGGCCTGAGCCGGGCTAGTCCTTGTGGACAGCCACCTCCCCAGTCCCCTGTCCACGGAGGACTCAAAGTCTAGCCTCTGTGTGACAGAGGGAAGCCAGGGGCTTGTGGGAGGTCAGGGAGGGCTTCCTGGAGGAAGTGACCTTTGAGTTGGAAGATGAATGAGAGATAGGCAGGGAAGGGTGTGGCACACTGAAGTTACACAGAGGCTGGGGGGCTGTAGTTGGCTGCGGATAAGTCACATGTGAGGTGGGGGTAGAAATACCTGTGGAGTACCTGACAGGTGGTCAGGTGGAGCCGGTAGGAATTTACTTGGTTGATGTCATTGAGTCGCTGAAGTGCAACCTCAGTGAGATGTTTTGTTTGTTTGTTTGTTGTATTCATTTGTTTAATTTTTAGATTGCACATATAAGTGAAAAAGTATTTGTCTTTCTCTGACTTACTTCACAAAGCATAATACCTTCCAGGTCCATCTGTATTTTTGCAAATGGCAATATTTGATGTGTGGATGGATGGAAGGATGGATGGATGGATGGGTGGGTGGGTGGGTGGATGGATGGATGGATGGACGGACGGATGGAATGGATGGACGGATGGATGCATGGGTGGATTCATGGGTTGCTGCCTATTGATTGGATCGTGATTTGGCCAGTCATGCCTATGTAATGAAACCCCAATAATTGCACTGGACACAGCGGCTCAGTGGAGCAGTTTGGTGGTAATGGCGTGTCGTCGATGTCCTGACTGCATGGAGAGAGGGCACACAGGTTCCATGGCCGGGACCCCCGACCCCGCACCCGACTCCCCTGTGTATCTCCCTTCTTCGTGGGTCCTGATTTGTATTCTTTATAATAAAACTAATTGTAAGTACAGGGCTTTCCCGAGTTGTGTGAGCCAATGAATTATCGGTTGTGAGGGGGGTGGTGAGAAGCTCCGAATCTGTAGGCAGCTGGTCAGAAGCAGGGTGGCCTGGGGACCCCCGACACATAGCTGGTGTCTGAAGTGAGGGCAGGCCTGGGGTGGACGACGGCCCCCACCTGTGGAGTCAATGCAGGTGTGGACGTGGCTGATAGAGCCCTGGCTGCTTCTCCGAGAGTGGTTTGCAGAGCTGGGCAGACACTCCCCCCACGCCGTCCCTGTCCTTTCCCCTGGACCATGGGGCCAGGCAGGGGCCATACCTGGTCTTTTCGCTCCAGAGCTGGTCTTCCGTTCACCAAACCACTCAGCACGTCCCCGAGACTGTCCACTTGGCCCAGTGCTAAAAATGCTCCTCATTTTTTTGTTTTCGACATTTCTACGTGGGTGTTGACTTCCCTTTCAGCCCCAGGGGCATTCAGTTTCATGTTCCTTCAGTAGCTGCACAAATAATTCATATCTTCAGAAGCAAGTCGTCCTTTTCCCTTCCCTCTCGCAGATGAGCACAGGCTCAGGTGAGCCGTGGAGCCCCGGCCTCCAAGATGGTAGAAACACTGTTTGGAAAACACTTTGTACTTCCAGGCATAGCCATCGAAGGTTTTTGTGCCCGAAAATGCGCATCTGTGAAGGGAAGCAGATAAATGCAGCGCTTTCAACAGGAGCTTTCTAAACAAACAGAAACTATGACCAGAATTCTCAAGGAACCTGTGAAAAGGCCGCTGTCTTTGGAAACCCAAACGACTGTCAAATTCTGAACGTTCCAGTGGCTTGCAGGCTCCCGGGAGAAGCCGACGTGTCATAAATAACAAACAGCTGTTCTGGTCGGGCAGCAGGCGGGACTCCGAGGGCACGTGATGCGTGTGTGTCTGCACGTGTGGGTGTGTGCACACGTGTGTGACCTTGACTCGCCCTTCAGAGCCGGCCGGCGACGAGGGTGCTCTGCTGTCGTTCTTCTCATTTTAAGTTAAGGTCTGAGAACAGTTGTAAATACTTGTTCACCGTGAGTTAAAGTGAGTTCAGAACCGCGTACATCTCTGGAGGGGCACCCTTCTGTGTTCTCCAGGTCCTCTTCCGATAACCAGTCCTCCCGTCAATCAGTAAACGATTGCGGGACGCCATCCGAGCCACAGGCACGGGCAGCCAGCGTGTGCTCTGGGGATGCAGGTGGTGGTGAAGGCGACCTTGGCTAAGGTACCCAGAGCGTCAGGTAGTAGGTGCCCGTCTGGCAGGTGCCATCACCACCTCACCGCAGCCTCCCGCGCCTCTTGGCTCAGGTGGGCTGGTGCAGAGGCTGCTGGTTTCTGGGATGGCCCCCAGCTGTGGCGAGAGACAGCAGCCTCGGGTGTCGGGGCGGGACCGGGGCTCACGGCCGTCTGCCCTGCAGGGCAGGCCGCCTCGGAAGACGAGTCTTCACGCTCTGCCGCTGCGGGATGCGGCATCTCTCACGAGCTCAACCACAGGCGGCTGCTGGGCTAAGTCCGCCCTCTGCCCCCTCCACGCCCCCACTTGCACACACCCCCTCTGTAGGCCGCCCTCCCCACCCCACTCCCGTGCGTGTCCCCCTCCCTGTGCAGGGGCCTCTCCGTCGCTCTCAGCACAGAGCGGACGTGCCAGGTCAAAGGCTCACAGACTGACTAGCAGGTCCCCAGGTGGATGTCACGTCGGTGCCAGGTCCCCAGTCCCGCCCGCAGGACTGATGTCTTCTCCCCCGCCTCGGGTGGCTTTAGGTCCACAGACTTGAACTCTGTCCTCCGGGCCTTTTTATTTTGTAATTCATTTATTTATTTGGTCTCGCCATGCGGCTTGCGGGATCTCAGTTCCCCACCCAGGGATTGAATCCCTGGCCACAGCAGCAAAAGCCTGGGATCTTAACCACTCGGCCACCAGGGAGCTCCCTCAGGGCCCTTTGAGGCCTCCCCCTGCCTCCCTCACGGCCTCCCTCTCAAAGCCACACAGGCCGCCCTCTGCACGTGCTTCATCTGCTGCTCAGAAGGCAGCGCCTCCCACTCCCCTGCCGTGGCCTCAGTCGCCCTCCCGCTCCCGCATCGTGCCCCTCTCTGCTGGGGCTGCCCTCTCTGTGCGGCCGCGCTGCTCCCGGGGCCTCCTCCCTGGCCGGGTCCCTCGGGTGTCCCGAGAGCTGGCAAAGTCCTGACTGCAGCCCCCAGAGTCACCCGGTTAAGCAGGCGGCCTCAGGTCTGGTGACAAGCTTGGCCTGGGGAGGAGGGCAGCTCCTGGTCCAGGGCCACCGAGGCTGCTTGAAGTCAAGCGAAGTGCCCTCCTGCCCAGCAGCTCTTGCTGGGGGTCGAGTCCTCGCTCAGGTTACCTGCAGAGGCCAGGCGCCCGTGTGACTCGTGTCCCACGTTTGGGACATTCTTGCGCCCGTGGGGCTCGCGCAGGTGCCGCGGGCCTCGGACTGTGGTCCCTGACTGCGTGCCGATTGCGTTTCACTCAAGCAACCTCACCCCAGCCCATGTCTGGGCATCCCTGGAAATGTTTGTGCCCCCTGGTGAGGGACAGAGAGGAGGAAAGGCTGGCCGGGGGCAGACTCACCCGCTGCTGGGCCGGCTCGGGGACCACAGAGCCGGGGGCTCTGCCAGGGCTGCTTCCAGACCCCCTACCCCCTCGACCGCGGAAGCCCCGCTTGTCCACCTACAGCGTGGTGCCCGGCGGCCGTGGCCTGGGGCCCACGGCTCAAAGCGGACAAAGGCACAGTCGGATCATAGGAGCATCTGGAAGCCTTCGGGCTGCTTGTTTCATGAGAATACCCCTGACCCAGGCATCCGACCTAGTACCCCTGACCCAGGCATCCGACCTAGTTTGTTAAAGAATCCTCCAAGAGCTGCTGCAGATAGAACGGCTACAGCAAGAGCCATGGCGACAGCAAGAGCCTTGCCGGCAGCGGATGCCCGGAGGATCTTCAGCCACTTCTGCCGCCACGTGATGGGCTTGGCCGCGGAATTCGCGAGGTGAGCCAGAATCCCAGGCAGCCCGTTACCCCGGCCGGTGGGCTGCCCTCCCCGGAGGCGCTCCCCCCACCACCTTCTGAGCAGCCGACACTGCTCTCGGCCCACTCTGTGTTTCGGGGCACACAGGACAGAGGATGCCCGATCCCGGAGAATTCGTATCCTGCGGTCCTGAGATTGGTCACGTTCCATTGCCAGATTTTTCCTTTTGCGGCATCAAATGATCCATGACCTGTGGGTCACCTCTCACCGGGGGTACCGCTGCTGGGCGAGGGATGCGTCGAGGATTTGTTTGCTCATAAAGACAGAAGTACCCGCGACCGACGGAAAGCAGGTGGGGTTACTGGCAGTGGCGGGGCAGAGAAGGAGGAGCGACGGCCTGATGGGTACCGGCTGTGTCTTTGGGGCAAATGCGAAGGTTTTGGAACCGGGTGGAGGTCGTGGTTGCACAATGTTGCGAATGTACTAAATGGCGCTGAACTGTTCGCTTTAAGACAGTCGATGTTAAGAATTTCACCTCCATCCAAACAAAATCACCTCTGACGACAGCTGATACATTGTGCTCTTTCCAGGCTCAGAAACCTTCACCACCAGAAGGAAGTGGTAAGCGGGGGCCGCTGTGAACAGTTGTGCAGGTTGTTCACTGCCCAAGGGCATTGACCCGAAGGACTACTATCGGGGGGGGGGGTCTCTCCTCACCTAGCGCTGGAGGGCGTCTGCCTGGAGGAAGGAGCACCTCTTCTACTTGGCTCAGAAGTGCTCTATGGGCTTCTCGGCCGTGACAGGGTGAGCCCTGATGCTTAGTCTTTTCCATGGCTTCTGGGGGGGAAAGTGACACCATGGACATCACCCTCCCTCTCCCCATCCAAGCGGGTGGCTTTCCTGTGGCCAGATGTGCGCTCCTACTTCTGAGATGGCTGAAGAAATCAGTCCTTGTCCTTGAAGCTCAACCAGTGATTTGGTTCCTGACTTCCTATGCCGAGCGGGCACGCAGACACGTTGAGATCCCAAGAAGAGCTCGGCCCGTCGTGGGCAGACCCCGGCGGCAGGGGAGAGGTGCCTGCTTTTACCACAAGCGTCCAGTGTGGATAAGGGAGCCGGGCAAGGACATCTTCCTATTCCTCCTTTCTTGAAAAAGTTGAGAAAGGCGAGAGCGACCGTCCTTTCAGGACTGAGGAGGCCGTTCTCAACGGCTCAGGGACTCTCTGTGTGAAGTCAGAGATCTCCATCTGGGTTCCGCCCGGGGAAGGATGGGCTCACTGAATTGTGCCCCAAGGGCTTGGTCCGAAGGACCTGTGCCCGGTGAGCCCGGGCATTGAAGTTGCTTCCCCATCGCTGAACCCGAAGCACGTACTGCGTGAGGTCAGCTTTGCCTCACTTTTACATCAACGCCGATGCCGGCTGGGGGGACGTGGCTTTCGGGGGGCAGGACGGTGTGGGTCAGAGGGTGAACTCCGGAGCCAGGCTGCTCCCTTTGGACCCTGGCTCTGCCCCTTACTGGTTCTCCTCTGCCAGCCTCAGCCGACTCCTCTGTAAAATGGGCATGTTAGTACCTGCCTCATGGGGCTGCTGTGGGGATTAAGAAAATGGGTAAATACGTTCAAGGCCTGCAGGTCACATAGTCAGTGCTTTGGGCGGAGGGAACTCTGATGTTGTTTGGGAATCGCACCAGCTAAGTAGACGCTGACGTCTGCCTTTTGAGCAAGGAAAAGATCCCAACGCGTTGTCCCGGCCGTGCGGGCAGCCAAATGCTGGCAGACGGCGGAGGCCGCTGGGGTCTTCTCCTCAAGCAGTGCTGGTCCCCGAGCACCCAGCCCACACTGTGGGCCCCAGCGCTCCGGCGGGCCGCGTTTGCACGGCTCACAGTGAAGGCAGCTGTGGTCCCACCACAGACCTGGAGAAGCCAGGCCTGAATTCCTGGAGCGCCAGGCCGGATTAATTACGGGGTGAGCTTCTAGGTAACGAATGACTCGGGCGACGTGACATGCGAGAACTTGGAGCCAGAGTGCTGATGGGGTCAGGAATGGCCCTTCCGCAGCTCATCTACAGGTGGCCCGCGCTTAAGCGGGTCACATAGGCATGGCCAGGGAGGAGCAGGGCTCTGCAGCCCTGAGAAGTAAGTGATCACTGGATTTGTAGAGCTTATCCTGTGGGGTCCAATGACAGAAGCCGAGCAGAGCCAGGACCTGCTTTCCAGTAAAAATAAATGTTAGCTAATCTGGAAAGAAGGGATTGCTTGCTTCTAGAAATCCAGCAGCACAGCAGGGAGTCAGAGGTGGAGGGACTGAGTTAGTCCCGGGTTTGAATCCCAGTTCATCCTCTGTGTTAGTTTCCTGTGGCCGTTATAATAAATTACCCAAAACTGGGTGCCGTGAAACAACGAATTTTTTCTCCCACGGTCCTGGGGGCCAGGAGTCTGAAAGCAAGGTGTCCTCAGGCCTGCAGTCCTAGAGGGAACTCCGCCTCCAGGGGAGGATCCTTCCTCGCCCCTTCTAGCTTCTGGTGGCTGTCGGCCACCCTTCACCCTCCCGGGCTGGTGGCCGCATCCCTCTGTACTCTGCCTCTGTCCTCACACATGGCCGTCTCCCCGCCGTGACTTTCACTCTTCACAGCCGTCTTCTCAGGATACGAGTGATTGCAGTTAGCACCCTCCTGTATAATCCAGGATAAACTCCTCCTCTCAAGCTCCTTATCTTAATCACATCTACTAAGACACTTTCCCAAGTAAGGCCACATTCATGGGTTCTGGGGATTTGATGAGGATGCCTTTTGGGGGCCGTATTCAGGCTACCACATCCACTCACTGGCTGTGTGACCTTACGTAAGTTAATTAATGTCTCTGAGCCTCAGTTGTCATCTAAGAAATGAGGGCTGGGCCCCCCTGCATGTGGATCCTGAGTGTTGCCCTGGACATGTCCCCAGATGGCCTGGTGCTGACACCCGCTGGGTGACCATAGTTTCCATTATGGGGAAGGCATATTTGGTTTCAGCGATGGTGAGCTTTTCATAACCGCGTCCTGTGCCTTGTGCCCAGGTATTCAAAGTTCACGCTGGACCAGTACGTGGAGGGCGATTACACCACTGTCTACTTCCACTACGGGCTGGACAGCCAGAACAAGCCGTCCCTGGGCTGGCTCCGGAGCACCTACAAAGAGTTTGACAGGAGGTGGGTGCCCTCCAGCTTTGGGGGGGGGACGTCAGGGTGCAGGCTGAGTGAGGGGGAGGCTCAGGTGACAGGAGGGGTCACGGCTGTGCAGTGGGGGAGGGCCACGAGGGGTCTTAGGTTGACCTCCCTTCGGGGCCAGGGGCCTGTGTCCACCGTTTTCATCTGGGGTAGGGTGGGCACACACGTTCTGAAAGGGCGAGACAGTCAGCGTCTTGGCTTTGGGGACCACCGCGTCTCTGTCGCAACCTCTCGACTCTGCCGTAACGTCTGGAAGCAGCCGAAGACCATACATAAACAAATAGGTGGAACTATTTATATATTATGGACACTGCAATGTGAATGTCATGTCATTTTCACATATCATGAAATATTATTCTTTTAATTTTTTTCAACCATTAAAAATGTAAAGCCGTTCTCAGCTTGTGGGCTGTACAAAAGCAGGCGTGGGCTGGATTGGGCTCAGGTACCCTAAAGTACTGACCCTGACCCGGTGACTTGTTGGCAGAGAAATACAACAGTACACTGCCCTTCAAGTACGTTTACAGCTGCGCAGCGCTTTACAGTTTGCAGGGGGCTTTCTGGTGTCTCTTGTCAGTGAGGTGGACACACGTGTTACAGATGAGGATACACGGGCCCCAGGCGGCAGGTGTCTCCCCCGGTCCCTCAGCAGGTGTGCAGCAGGGCTGGGACCTCAGCCGAGACCCCGTCCCCCCTCCTACTCTCTCCGAACCACCTGGGGACAGCCTGGAGCTGGTGGGGTTTTCCCCGAGTGAAGTCTTGCTTGGCAGTCAACTTTGCAGTGTATTTGGCTAGTAGGTGGCCCTGCTGGGCGTTAATGTTGAAATCCTGGATTCCTCTGGCTTTTCCTTCTTCCAAGTCCTTTCAAACCTGTACGGGAAATCTTCCTAACAGACATTTGAGTCAGTGAAACAGTGGCAGGCAGCGCCTGATTTCTCAAAGCCCTGCCTCCCGACTGCCTTTCGGGTCCCGCTGTCACTGTCGATCAAACCTTTAGAGGACTTTCTTGGTTTTCTGTCCTCTGTCGTAGGGAAAGTTTTGTTGCTTCACTTTGCAGTCATGTATCTGGCACTGTATGCGCTGGCCCTGAGGGGCAGTCAGAGACGACCAGGCCCCAGCTCTGGCCTCCCCCATGAAGCCTTCCTGGGTTGTCCCAGGAGAATCAGGGGCCCCTCCCCTGCGGCCTCCCTGTCCCTGAGCAGACAATGTACCTGCAAAACAGTGCGTTTGTGAACAAGTCTGCCTCCTGTGTCTGGCTGCAACCCCCTGACCCATCTCTGCATCCCCTGGACGTGGAAAAGGGTGTGCACGTGGCAGCCTCTCATTAAATGTTGGACGGGAGGATGGAGGAGAGAGGTGGGGCCAGCAGTGAGTACCAGCCTTCCAGCTGGGACAATTAGAGAGGCTGCATGGCGGAGGCAGCCTTTGAGCGGTCCCTAGAGTGATGGGCAGGCCGTTGCTAGGTGGCAGACACAAGAAAGAGGAAGGTGGGCTGAGGCTCTGTGGGTGGGAGGGCTGGACTGGAGGGTTCACACGGGGAACCATGGAGGGAGGCGGCAAGGGGCAGGGGGCGTGCTAAGGATGCCAGGCTTTGTTTGGGAGGCAGTGGGGAGCCAAGCAAGGTTCTTGAGGAAAAGCAAGTGACATGTTCAAGGTGGCCCTTTCCAGAAGCTCAGCCTGACAGCAGAAGGATATGTGTATGTAGCCCTGTCTTGAGCTGAAACAGATACATTTTCAAATGGAAGGAGGCGAACCTGTTCCGTGTCTCTCCCATACCCCTCAAAGGTGGTCTGGGGGCCGGGGTAGGATTACAGACCTTGGCTTGATGGAAGCCCAAAGGAGGGGCATCCCAGGCTTCAAAACCATCTAACAGTGAAGTATCTGCTGGAGGCAATGAGTTCCCCATCACTGAGGGTATGTAAGCGGTGCTCCAAATCGAATTTGATGAGCTTTATACAGCAAGGATTTTCCATCCACCATCACTGCACCCCGGTGGGTTTCCTGCATCCTTTTCTGTTCTCTCTGCTGTCGACCTTTCATCTGTTCTCATCGACTGTTCTGCCAGGTTGCTCCTTTAAGAGAGAACCATCCACACAGGAATGTACGTGACCCCCTTCCAGGAGTGCTCGCCTTTGCTAAGGAGGGAGGCCACCTTCCTGTAGGGATGGACTTTGCGGCAGCTGTGCTCTGGGTCCCTGGAGCACCCGGAAGCCACTGCAACTGCCCTCCTCCGAATCGCAAGCTTTTCTTTCTGTAATTAATTAGTATTCCTTTGGGAGATGCTTTGAGACTATATAAATATCCTGCTCCGCATCAAAGTGTCACGTGCTAGCCGTGGCCTCCATCGCCATTTCTTGGCTTAAGTGTTACTAAGATGGGTGCCAAACGGTGATTGGGACTCTTAATTGGCATTTTACTGTAAGGAAGAGCTTTCCCTTCTGGTTTATTTATTTATTTTTTTTATTTATTTTTTTTTTTTTGTGGTATGCGGGCCTCTCACTGTTGTGGCCTCTCCCGTTGCAGAGCACAGGCTCCGGATGCGCAGGCTCAGCGGCCATGGCTCACGGGCCCAGCCGCTCCGCGGCATGTGGGATCTTCCCGGCCCGGGGCACGAACCCGCGTCCCCTGCATCGGCAGGCGGACTCTCAACCACTGCGCCACCAGGGAAGCCCCCCTTCTGGTTTATTTATATCAATATGGACATGCGATTTCCCATTTTATTCAAAGGGTTATAGTCCACGACTATATTTATCTTAATGCTCAAATGGTTCAAATCTGGCCAAGTGGGCTCCAGCCCGGCTCCTGTGTCCCTCAGACACGTCCCCATCCCTGCGAGCACTGCCTTTACTTTCTAGAACAACGCGATGCTCCAGGCACATCTTACACTGTCCTCACCCAGCAGCCAGCGTGACCCCACCGCACAGAGACCGGGAGGAAACGGGTGGCCGTCCCCTCAGTGGGGCCCTTCCATCCCTTGGATGCAACAGGCGAAAGAGCTCAGGAGCACAGGGAATAGGAAATGTAGTAAAGTGATCAGGAATCAATGAGGTTGGAACATTTATGACCTATGTGTTTAATATGATTTACTTAATTGTAAGTTGATATTATTATTTTTTTTAAAATAAATTTATTACTTATGTATTTATTTTTGGCCGCGTCGGGTCTTCGCTGCTGCGCGCGGGCTTTCTCGAGTTGCAGAGGGCAGGGGCTGCTCTTCGTTGCGGTGCGCGGGCTTCTCACCGCGGGGCTTCTCTTGCTGCAGAGCACGGGCTGTAGGCGCGCGGGCCTCAGTGGTTGTGGCGCGCGGGCTTCAGTAGTTGTGGCTCGTGGGCTCTAGAGCGCAGGCTCAGTAGTTGCGGCGCACGTAGCTGCTCCGCGGCACGTGGGATCCTCCCGGACCAGGGCTCGAACCTGTGTCCCCTGCATCGGCAGGCGGATTCTTAACCACTGCGCCACCAGGGAATTCCCTTTTCCCTCCATTTTGACTGTATGCATCTGGCACAAACAGCTTGCACAGCACCACGGCATGACAACGAGGCCCACAGACGCGGTTTTCTCACAGCGGCTCCGGCCCTGTGCCTGCCAGAGGGAGGGGCTCCCAGTGCAGGAGACCCCAGGGGGGCACGAGGGAGGTTGGGACACTCAGGTGAGACCTGTGTTGGAGTCATGACCCCCAAGCCTGTAAGATAAGCTTGTGTCGTTTTAGGCTGTTAGGTTGCAGCGGCCACAGGACCCTCATGCACCTGGCCTCTCCGCGGGCCACTCTTGCAGCATTCGTACTCTGGCCTCACCAACCCGCTCACTTCTCACTTAGCGAGCAAGTCCGCACGTACCCGCGCTCACACGTGAGCGCACACCCCTTCTGTGACCCCAGATCGCCGTCCAGGGCCCGAAGCTGCCTCCTGAGCCCCCTCCGCTCTCTGGGCCAGCTCTGGGACTTGAGCAGGGACTTCCCAGTGTGTCTGGTAGTGAGAGGCCACTCTGGGACTTGAGCAGGGACTTACCAGAGGAACCCCGGGCCCCCCACTGCCCCCTTCAGCACGCAGACTCCTGAGCCCTGCGCATGCAAAGCAGGTGTGTGTTTTCCAGGCTACGCAGAATCCCCGCTTTGAGGAAGGGCTTCTGGGGAGCTCTGAGGTGCTCTTCCTGTTAATAAATCCTGCTGCAACCCTCAGGCCAGATCGGCGAGCCGCGGAAGGCTTAAGTCCGATCTCCTTCTGGAACCGAAGCTTCCGAGGAGGTGGTGCAGTCGAGGTCCAAGGGCTGCCCCGCCAGGGGTCTGAGCCTGTCCTTATCCCAGAGAGCCTGGCCGTGCGGTCCCAAGAGAGGATCACGTGATTCTCGGATCTACAGGCTCCACCCAGAGAATTCCTGGAACAGTGGACTTGAGTCAGCTCCCGTTTAGCACGGGGAGCGACTTTTGTGGCCAGAGAGCTCGTTTCATTGCACTAGAATTCCCTGACTGCTTTCCCACCTGGGTGCCTGCTCTGCAGACACACACCTGGCTGGGAAGGTGGACTTCTGTTCTTCTGTTTAGTTTAACCAGGACCGGCACGCTGGTGCTGTAGTGGACGAAGCGAGAAAGCCAGTCCTTGTTGCCCTGCTGCCCAGGAAGACAGTTCAGATGTTCTTCTGTTTACTGGAGCTGTTATTCACCTTAGAAAAGCTCCAAGATTCCTAGAAACCTGTAAAGTTCTTGGGGAAGAAACCACCTGCTTTTTGCTGTGTCGCAACGTGGCAGCCTCGCGGGTCTGGAGCCAGACCTCCCGGGCTTGCCTGTGGGCTGCCCTCGACCGTCCGTCACCCTGGGCAATAGATGCCACCTCTCTCTGCCTTGGTTTCCCCTTGTGGCTGACGACGCCACTTAAGTCCCTTTATCCCTGTAACAGTTCACTGATTTAATACACGTGGAATGTTTAGAGCAGGGCCTGATGGCAGATGCTCACTGTCAGCTTCTAGTGTTGTTTAAAAATATTTTTATTGTCTTTTTGTGATTAATTACAATATTAATTACAATATCTGTGATTAATTAATGTACCTTATGTGCCAGACACCCCAAAACAATCGTATGAAGTCAGCTGTATTTTCCCTCTTCCAAAGCAGAGGAGATTGACGCTCAGAGAGGTTAAGGAGTTTGTCTGAGGTCACACAGCAAGGCAGGGCTTGGTGGGCATTCCCCCTGAAGCCTGTGTGGTTCTCTTATCCTGCCATGAGGGGACTGCAGAGATCAGGGTTGGGGGTCCTGGGACTCCCCTGCCTGTTGGCTGTCACGTGGCTCCCCACCCGAGCCCTGGAGTCCTCCTTCATTGACAGTGGAAGGAGAAGCGGACGAACCCAGTGGCTCTCCTCTGCCCGCGCACCGCTGACACATACCCTGTGGAGGAGGAGCTGACGATTCCACCGCACACCCGCATTGGGATCTCCTAGATGGGCTGCGAAGAGGCCCTTCTCTGGGTGTGAGAGGCAGGAAGGCGGCCCTGCCCGCATCTGCAGAACCTGGTGTCCAGCAAATGCCCGGCTGGCTTGGGGGCGGAGGCGAAACAGGCAGAAACGCAGAGAGAAAGCTGAAGGGGGCTCCTGTGTGGGCGGGAGTTTGCAGGAGGGCCTTCCCTGCAGCTCTAAAGCCGACACCTCTGTCCCCGCGCGGCCGGCTCATGTCAGGCCCCCTCTGTCAGCGCTGGTGGCTAGGGGCCCGGGCACCTGGTCTGACTCCCCCTCACCCACTAGGGGGAGCCGGTGCCCGCGGTTCGGCCTCCAGTGGGCTCTGGGCTCCAGCGGGTCTGAGATAAGACAGCTGGTTTGGTTATGCAAGGTGAGGAGGTTCTAGAGACCCTGCAGGACAGCGGAGAGCCTGGGCTGACTGATGCGTCACGCACTTGAGATGTCCTGGAGAGGGTGCATCTCGCGTCGTGTTCTTACCACACGCACACGCACGCACGCACAGCAAAGGGGCACAAGGAAACCTTCAGAGGCTACGGTTACGCCCGTTACCTGGTTGTGGCGATGGGGTCACAGTGCACGCACACGCCCAGACTCATCGAATGGTGCACGTGAACTACATGCAGCTGCGTGTGTGTCAGGGAAGCAGTAAACGGCGGAGCAGCCACGAGGCGCAGGCTGGGCCTGGCGTCGAACTTCCCACCCAGCCGAGCCGCCTGCTCTCCTCCCCTCTTTTCATCTGGGGAAACGGAGGCTCCTTACTAGTCATTGTCCCAGGTCGTGCTGTCTACCAGGTGTCAGACAGCGGACCCGTGTATGTAGATGGTCTCACTGCGTGTGTAGGAGGAGCCCTGCTTTCAAGGGGATGTGAGTGGACTCGGCCAGCACTCACCCGCGTTGTGCTCCTTCGAGGGCCCCGGGGTGACCGTCCTGGAGAGCGATCAGAGGTGCCTCGCTTGGTCCCCACGGCCGTGAAGATGAGACTCCACCCTCGCAGAGAGACGTTCAGAAGTGAAGCCACTGCCGACCCCAGAAACGGGGCCCCGCGGGCCCCTCTGCGGGCCCCTCCGGGAGCCGTGGGCACAGGGCTTCCTGGCTCTGCACTCTCCTACATCTGTGCAAATTCACGGCCGTTCAGCCTGGAGGCAGATATTTATTTTTATGCAGATGAGATTCTCAAGAGTGTTTGATGCCTCCGAGATCTTATGAAAGCGGAACATCTGCAGACGTGCGCTGCTTCCATTATGTTCTGGGTTTAGGTTGTGTCAGCATTTATGTTTCCTTAATATGGGAAATGCCAGCACTGTTCTTCCAGGGCTCCTGAGGCCAGCCCCCTCCCCCCGGGCCCCCTGGCCTCTTTCCTGCCGTCTAATCATTTTTTAAAATTCTGTTGCTTCTGTTTTTTTGGGAAAAAAGTTTGGAAAAAAAAGTCACCTATTTCAACTATCTTGAGTGAGCTCCGTGTACACCTCAGAAACGACCAGCTGATCATTCCCCCGGAGGTTCTGCAGTGAGTGAGACCCTGTCCTGGGAGGCGTGGGCTACGCCCTCGAGCTTCCTTGGGCCTCCATCCCATCCCGTGAACGCTGAAGACTTAATTTTCAGACGGGTGCCCGGCCAGATCTGGATCCGAAATCTGCGGCCTCAACACAGACTCGCAGTAAAAGATGCTAACTGCTGACTCAGAGAAACGAGGCTGAGGATGATTGTGTACACGGATGAGATGCTTTTCTCACCCACCCCTGCAAAACTGATTAACGAAACAAAATCCACGGTGGTAACTGCTGTTTGCTGCCTTGGGGTTTACCATTCTTGCTCTGGAGCAGAGAACGGGGTGGGGGGGATTTCTCGGGTGTGTGGATGACACCATGGACAGCATGAAATGTTCCCAGGCCCATCGCAGGTGTTCTGGGGGACAGCCCACCTGGTGCTTCCGGCTAGAAGCCTAGTTAATGTGTCTGCTGCTTTGTTTTATACAGCAGTGGCCCCCCCTTTGGACAGGGCGTCAGGGGGTTGGAGGGAGCCCAGGAAGGCGTGTGGTGGGTCCCGGGCCCACCGGTAGCTCTGGGTGGAGCTCAGTCTCTGAGCCCTCTGCCCTTTGCATCACCCTCCCTGGGGGCTCCCCTGAGGGAGCAGGGCCCTCGCCAAGCTGCACGCAAGGGAGGCCGGCAGCCCCACAGGGGGAATGGAGATGTCGCACTCCCTCTGGGCACCAAGTCACAGGCGCTGGGGACATTAGAGCTGTGTAGGGAGAGTGTCTGCCCACAGGACTCTCGCAGGGAGTAGGGCCACGAGTCGGTGACAGTAGGAGCCGAAAGAGGGGCTGAACCCAGCTAGGGAGGGGACTGGTGAAGAGGGGATATCAGGGAAGGCTTCCATGAGGAGGTGACTTCTGAAGTGAGTTTCAAAGGGACTGTTGGCTAGATCGAAAGTCCAGGGAAAGGTGTTTCTTGCAGAGGGAAGCTCTTGTGTAGACATGTGGGTGAAGTATTGGCCAGGGCCTGGTAGGAGAGCCTGGACATTTGACAGAGGTTGGATGACCCCTGCTGGCTTGTGTGTGTTCCTGTGTGTGCATGTGCAAGACAGCCATAAGGCGTGTGGGCCCACACGGACGGGACACTCAGGTATCCTGCAGACCTTTGTGGGGGGCATCTGCCCCCAACAGCACCTGGAGCCGGCCCCTTGCGGCCCGAGGCTTCTCCCCTGCAGGGTGACAGCTGTGCTTCCGCTGTGTCCACAGATACGCCGAGGAGCTTCAGAACCTGCGCCTGGGCAGGCTGCCCCCTCCCACAAAGACGGCCCTGCCGCGGCCCCCTCTGCCTAGCCAGCAGTTTGGCGTCAGTCTGCGATAGTAAGTGAGCCTCCACGTGGCCTGCCCATGTTTCCGGGGAGGGTGGGATGCTTCCGCGTGCCAGGGAGTTCTCTCCAGACCTTGGCCTCTGCATCCGAGCTTGACCCTGCAGGAAGACTGAAGTGTGAGCTTGGCACTGAGGCCGGAGTGCCCGCCGCTGTGTGTGTCTGTGTGCAGAGGACCCAGCCGTGGGCAGGGAGGGGACCGGGGGGCTGGGGTCCTCGGCCCAGCTTTCGTAACCACTGCTCACTGGGCGGTTCTGGCCCCCGACCCCCAGGCCACGCTGGGACACCTCCCACCACCTTCCACGTGAAGTGCGGCCACGTGCTTTGCTCGGGCCGAGGACGAGGGAGTGGCCGCAGGGCGTGTCACCTCCTGGAGGGAGCTTCAGGGGCCAGTTCACGGTTGGCCTCTCATGGTGACGGAAGCCGGGTGGAGATGGTGCCTCGCTGGCCTGCGTGCCTGAGTGACCAGAGTGCCTCCCTCTGGCACCCATGCTGCGGGAGGGCACGAGTGAGGGGTGAACTCCTGTGGGGTTCAGCTGCCGGGATTTAGGGACTCTTGTTACCACGCTGTGTCCTACCCTTCCTGCCTGATCTTACCCTTATGAGGCCACATGACCTTGAACTCACTCCCCCTCTCAGCTTGTTTCCTTATTTCTAAAATCAGCAAGTTGGATGATGTGATTTTTAACCTTCACTCCTTAGAAACGATTCTGGACCAACCGCCCACTCCAACTTTGTCTCTTTTAAGACTCATCTCACCTCCTCCAGGAAGCCTTCCCTGATGCTCTAGACTGCATACAGGGCCCCCCTCTATCGCAACCCAGATCTGAGCAGGCTGCTGGGGAGTCCCTCCAGCTGTTTTCTCTGCTCAGCAACGAGCCCCTTGTCCCCCTCCTATTTTCTGCTTCTGGCACCAGGCCAGGTGCTGAGGCACCTGAAATGATGGAAGATGAAGGGGTTGTTTTAACCGTACAACCACCGTTGGGCTCTTGGGTCTGAGCTACACGATGTACAGGGCCTGGAGGGTGGTGGATCCCGGAGAGGCGTATGCTCAATTTCATTTGTTAGTAGTTTCTTGTTAGAAACTTGCATGTGATCTGTTTCTACATAAAAGTCTGATGATCTTTAAGACCCATGTTGGAATTTTTTTTTTTTTTTTTTTGCGGTACGTGGGCCTCTCACTGTTGTGGCCTCTCCCGTTGCGGAGCACAGGCTCCGGACGCACAGGCCCAGCGGCCACGGCTCACGGGCCCAGCCGCTCCGCGGCATGTGGGATCTTCCCGGACCGGGACACGAACCCACGTCCCCTGCATCGGCAGGCGGACTCTCAACCACTGCGCCACCAGGGAAGCCCCCATGTTGGAATTTTTTTGGGGGGCACTAGGTCTTTGATGCTGTGCATGGGCTTTCTCTAGTTGCGGCGAGCGGGGGCTACTCTTCGTTGCGGTGCGCGAGCTTCTCTTGTGGAGCACGGGCTCTAGGGACACAGGCTTCAGTAGTTGCAGCACATGGGCTCTAGAGAGCAGGCTCAGTAGTTGTGGTGCACGGGCATAGCTGCTCCGCGGCATGTGGGATCTTCCCGGACCAGGACTTGAACCCGTGTCCCCTGCATTGGCAGATGGATTCTTAACCACTGCACCACCAGGGAAGTCCCTGGATCTCCTTTTTCTTTTTTTTTTTTGGCTGCGCCGTGCGGTATGTGAGATCTTAGTTCCCCGACCAGGGATCAAACCCGGGCCCTCAGCAGGGAAAGCACAGAGTTCTAACCACGGGACCGCCAGGGAATTCCTTCTCTTCCCCCTCCCCCACCATGCTGGATCTTGAAACACAGAAATGTTAGCAGCTGAGGAGACTCTGGGTGGCACCCAGGCCAGGTAAGGAGGAGGGAATGGCACCTCAGGTGTGTCCAGCAGGCAAAAATGGATGGTTGTCTTCCAGAACTTTCTGTGATGGTGACCATGATCTGTACTGTCCACATGTGAGGATTGAGCAGCGTAGGTGAGGCACTGAATTTCTAATTTTATTTACCTTTAACCGGTTTGACTTTAGATGGCCACTGGCTGCCTGGTGGACAGCGCAGCCTTAGACTGTGCAGGCTGTGGGGTTTCAGCCCCGCCTCCCAAACGAGACACACACAGTGGTGTTCCCTCAAAGAGGATTTTTGTAAGCACTTAGTGAATATTGTGTATGTCCAATATGGTCTCCCTAAACACATCTGGAGCAAAGTTTCCCAAACAGCATGTCCTTTTCCTTTTCTAAACGTTGTAAACATGTGCGGGTGTGACTCACTCGTGTATGGTGTGACCGCCCCGTCCCCCAGCAGCCCTGGGAAGGCAGGGCCGGGAACACACCTGCGGTGACTCTGGGCCCCTCTAGGGGGCGCTAGTGAGAACTCGGCTCTCAGAGGCGAGTCCTAGATTTGCAAGCCACATGTGACTGTTTTACCAAAGTTTCTGAGGCTTCTCCCGCCGGCTCTGTGCTGTGAGCCCATCATTTAGGTTCGCGGCCCCGGTCCCATCCAACAGGATTCTTGCTGCAGGCAGGCCAGCTGGTCCAACATCCGCTGAGGGATGGGGCATGGGGGGGATGAGGACCCAATCAGATATCAAGGGTGAGCAGGCTTCTTGCTAAACTAACTTAGGGTTCTTGGTAAAGTTGGACAATGCAGAGATCAACACAGAAGCCCAAAAGTTGAGGGCTTGTTAAAAAAAGAACTCAGAAGAGCCTGACTAGAGTTCTCCCCAGATTGGTAGAGAACACCAACGAGATGTGATGCGAGGTGCAGCTCTAGGCGTGGAGATGCAGGTGCTCTGGGGTAGATCAGGTACACGCTTGGCCTTGGCACTCATCACTCCTAACAGCCCAGTAATGGCACATCAGAGATGCTGGGGGATACGCTAGGAAAGCAACGGAACCGAACATTGTCTCTTTCAGACGGGGTGACCTCTGGCCCCGGTGTCCCCCCAAAACTGGGTTTGCTTCTTGGTGGGTGTCGAGCCAGAAGACATAACCAAGGTCCCCACCACCACACACACACACACACACACACACACACACACACACACACACACACACACACACACACACACACACACAGGGACTAAGCACTGGCATTGTTTCTAACAGCTCAAGTTTGCACCCCTAGCATGTTGACTCCAACCCAAATAAGCTCCCACCCAGCGAAGTACTTTCCATTCCAGCCAAAACCTGGTGATAAGCAGAGATGCCGACCCGCCTTAGAGCAGTTGCTTTAGAAAGTTTGCAATTATGAGCTAGTTCTTTCCTTTTCATTTGCATCGCTACTCATTCTTTCTAACAGCTGCCTAGCATTCCATCAACTTTCTTATTCTGAAGCGTGCGGACCCTGCCTTCGGGGCCCGCCCGACAGCTCAACCTGGCTGAATCGTGACTCAGGTGTAGGACTGCCCGATTCAGAAGTTAAAAAATACAGGAGGCCCGGTTAAATGTGAATTTCAGGTAAACAACTAATACCTTTTTAGTATAAGTTATGTTCTAAATATTGCACGGGACGTACCTATACTAAAAAATATTTGCGGTTTATCTGAAATTCACATTTAACTGGACGTCCTCTGTTTTATCTGGCAACCCTGCTCAGGTGGGGTGCGTGGTTCCTTGAAGTGACGCAGAAGCAAGTCCTTGCAGGGCACGCTCTGGAGGAAATGGACTTTCCAGGTGGCCTGTGGTGTCCAGGGGAAAAGGAAACTGCTACAGGGACCACTGCCCAATGTATAGCAAGGTTAAGAACACCGACTCAGAGCTGAACAGATTTGGACTCAAGTCTGGGTTTCATCACACGTTAGCTGTGTGACCTTGGGCAAGTCACTTACCCTCTCTGAGCTCACTTCCCTCATCTATATAAAATTGGGGCTGCTTTGAGGATTAAATGTGCATAAAATGCTTGGCACGCTTCCTGGCACACAGTAAGTGCTTTGTACGTGGGGGCTTTGCGACAGTGAGCTGGTCCTTCCTGCTCACCGGTGAGTGCTCTTTTTCAAAGGAACCATAGTGAGAGCTGGAGGTGGACATCACACCAGTATCTACTCTGGGACCACAGTTCTTAGAAAGATGTCGAGGCTGGAAAACAGAGATCCAGGGCAACCAGACGGCGGCCTCCAAGCTTGTTGGTTCCTCAGAAATATTAATTCCAAGGGAATTCCTGGTGCACTCAAGTTAGCCAGCAACAGCTTGAGTTCAGGAAAGAATGACTTTTATTAAAAAGCCGGCAGGAACGTTCACAGCAGGGAATTCTGTGTCTTTCAGCAGTGGCTGTGTTTGTAAAGCCCAAGGTTTAGTGGGAGGAGGTTGGTATGCTGGAGGATTGAGGTGTGAGCGTGTGTACATGTGTGTACGTGTGTGTCTGCAGCGGAGCTCGGTGAACGCGTGTTGATTGGCGCGTTTGGACTTGCAGTTTACGGAGCTCAGTGAGGGTCGGAGCTGTGGCAGCACTGGGGGTGCGCAGTCGGGGTAGAGGGCCCCGAGCTGTGAATCTAAGCAAGTTGAGTTAAGTCTAGGGCGGGGTCGGCACGCTTTCGCTCTAAAGAGCCCAAGAGTAAATATTTTAGGCTCTGCGCGCGCTGGACTCAACTGTCATGCGAAGCAGCCGTTCATTCCTGGATGAACGAACGGGTGTGGGTCTGGGCCAATGAGGCTTTACTGACAGAAGTAGGCCACTGGCCCTCGCCTGTAGTTTGCCTAGACCACCCCACGCATAAGGTGATCTGGCTCCCTGGGCTGTCTGCGGGGGGGTGGGGGGGCCGTGACAGTGCCCGGGGCGGAGAATGCAGCGGAGCTCAGAGAAGGGGGCGTTTGCTGAGAACAGCCACGCGGCCAGGAAGGAAGTAGGAGCCCCGGGCCCAGCCGAGGGACGGTCCGTCCCCCGCCCCACACCCCTGCCCACCCTCGGAGGGACGCAGGAAGAGCGGGCTCAGGAAGGACCCTCATGCCGTGGCAGGTGTGGAGAGCAGCCCGTGGGTGACCCGCTGCTGATCCTGCAGAGCCTTCCAGAACACAGCCACGCCGTCCTCAGCTACCTCGTAGGCTTCCTGCTCGAGGTGAGTGGGCCGAGGCAGCCCCGGCCTTGCCCGAGCAGACCAACCTCTGCTTCCCACCCTCTCTCGGCCTCGGAGCCCCACCCTGGCCCCAAAGGACCTCATCCAAGGCCTGACCGGGCAACAGCTCCGCCGGGAAACCCTCCCGGCCTCGGGGCAGGTCACCTGTGCCACCCCTGCCGCTCCTGGGCCAGCTGCCCTCAGGCTATGCCAGACCCTCTCTAGCGGGTTCCTCTGTTCTCACATCAGCTCCTGCCTGGGCTGAGTGTCGGCGGGTTGTGCCCGGGCCGGGGATGTCCAGGAGAGTCTCGCTACCTGTGTGTGGCCTGAGCTGGACGTGAAGCTGTGAAGTTTCATGAGTGTCCTGGGGCTGCCGTAGCAAGTGTCACATGCTGGGGAGGCTTCAGACTATAGACATGTGTACTCTCATGGTGCCCGAGGCCAGAGATCCTAGAATCGAGGTGTCGCAGGGCCGCACTCCCTCCGAAGGCTCCAGGGGAAGGTCCTTCCTGTCTCCTCCGCTCCTGGTGGCTGCAGGCACTCCGTAGCTCGTGTCTGCATCCCTCCGGCCCCGTCTTCCCCGGCCTCCTCCTGTGTGTCTCTGTCTCCCTCTCCTTTCTCTGATAAGGCTGCTTGTCATTGGATTTAGGGCCCACCTGGGTCATCTGGGGTGATCTCGTCTTGATATCCTTAACTACATCTGCAAAGACCCTTTTTCCAATAAGGTCACCTTCACAGGTTCTGGGCAGACTTACCTTTTGCAGGGCTGCCATTCAACCCCTGGCACTAGGATAAGAAACTGACAGCGAGAGAAGCTCCGTTCCTGGCTCTGGGTCTGGGCTCTCCTGGGACAGAGAGCAACAGCCTGTGAGGCCAATAGGGGGAGCGTCCACAACCCCAAATGTGTCCTCCCCGCACCCCCAACAGACCCACGTCCTCCATTGTATAACTGCTTCCTCACCCCCTCACCTCTCCGGGCCCTTTGTGGGTGGGGAGTGGACGCAGTTGTGAACGAGGCAGGGCCTGGCTGTGTGGGTCCCGGCTGGGGACCCCGAGCTTCTGAGCACCTGCAGTGCAGCAACGTCACGGGGTGGGGGGGCTTTGTCCCGGGTCTTCAGGACCCAGGCAGGAACCCTGTTCTGAGGCAAGTGGCCTGAGGATGGGATGGCCGGTGAGGGCAGAGGGGACCTCCGGGCCGTGTCACATGCTGGAGCCCGTACCCTAGCACCACCTTTTGGTTTTAAAATAAACTGCTTGGGGCTTCCCTGGTGGCGCAGTGGTTGAGAATCCACCTGCCCAGGCAGGGGACGCGGGTTCGTGCCCCGGTCCGGGAGGATCCCACGTGCCGCGGAGCGGCTGGGCCCGTGAGCCGTGGCCGCTGAGCCTGCGTGTCCGGAGCCTGTGCTCCACCACGGGAGAGGCCACAACAGTGAGAGGCCCGCGTACCGAAAAAAATAAAAATAAAAAAAATAAACTGCTTCATTCCCCCCTCTCCATCACTTGACTTCATTTCTCAGAGGTCAGCAACTCAGTCTCCCTCCCAAGCCTCTTCTTTTCTTCTCCTTCGTTTTCCTGAGCTGGAGACGGATTTGTTTCTCTGGCCTCCTGCACAGCACCGATGTTCATACGTCTGGTGGCGGGGTGTCGGCCCTGGTGCACAGCTGCAGGGGGCACGGGGGCCCTGCTGTCTCACTGAGTCAGGGCTTAGACGTGTCTGGTCATCATTTCTGGATCCATGGGGGGTCACCTGCTTGTGCCTCTCCCCCAGCGGCCCCCCTCCATTTCTGCCCTCCCCTGACACCTATGGCTTATGATCCTCAGAGGTCCTGGGACCTGGGAGCCGAGAAGAGACCAGGCTTTGCCCTCAGATGAGCCTGTGTGTCCCCCAGGCCACTGACTGGTTGTGTGACCTTGGGCAAGATTTCCTGCACCTCCAGGGCCTCAGCTTCCTCATCTGTAAAATGGGCTTGGAGCGCCCCACTTCCTGGGCTTGCTCTAAGGGTTGGCTGAGATGGGTGGTCAACCTTCTCGGGGGGAAACAAGCTCCTTACACCCTCTCATCAGCCTTCCCAGAAGCCCTGCGTGCCAGCTGGTCTGGACTGTGCCTGACTCACCGGCCCGAGCATGGAGGTCAGAGAGGCCATTGCCTGGGTGACACCAGAGCCTGTGCTTGTACCCACTATGCTAGAGCCCCACCTCCTGAGTCCTCTGGAGTGGAAGAGGAGACTTGCGGGGCAGGGGGGTGCTGCGGAGAATCGGGAAGGAGATCCCAGAAGGTCAGAGCCAGAGGGCCCCTCGGGACATCAAGGCTGATCCCTTCCTTTTACAGACAGGAGACTGAGGCTGGACGGGGAGGGGGCAGCACAGGCTCACAGCACTGGCCAGTGGCTCCCAGAACTTTCCGCACCGCCCAGAACCCATGTTCACGCCCCTTGTCTCGCCTGTGTTCTCGCCCAGGTGTCCCGGGAGAGTATTTTTAACAAAATGGGCAGCTCCAACCTGGCCTGCGTCTTGGGGCTGCATCTGATGTGGCCGTCCCAGGGGGCATCCCCGCTGAGTGCTCTCGTGTCCCTCAGTCTGTTCACTGAACTGCTGATCGAGTTCTATGGAAAGGTCTTCAGCGGTCTGGAGGTGCGCGGGGCCCAGGCCGGCGAGCAGGGCAGCCCTGCGCCGGGGGCTCTGGAGACAGACCCGCCACGGGCCTCGCCAGGCCCCCCATGCCTCAGCGTCCCCTGATCGCGGCCAGGAGACTCCTCTAAGGCTGGAAATGTCAGTCGAAGTCTATCCATCTGTGTTTTGTAAACTTGCCATCAAATGAACTTCTTGGGAACCTTCTAGTGAAAATTCCGTGGTTCTGATTCTTCAGCCCTTCTCGCTTGTACGTAACTGCGAGCTGGGATAAGATGATGGATCTGGTAGGATCACGACTCAACGTCTGAAAACGGGACTTTATTGGCTGGGGCTGGGACCAGGTGTCTCCTGCTGCCGTGACGCCGTGTGACAAACCACGCCAACCCAGTGACTTAACACAGCAGCTGTTTGTCATTTGCCTGCGAGTCGGTGGGTCAGCCGGGCAGTTCTGGTCCGTTGGGACTTGCTCAGCGTCGGGCTGGAGGTCGGCTGGGGAGACTCCGCTCTCCTGCAGGTATCGCGTTTCCCTTTACTCGGCTGAATGGGACACGTTCCCAAGACGTGCGCCGAGGTCCAAGCACAAGCGCTAGTGCGGCGGCTTTCGCGCTTGGGCGGTGTCACCTGTGCTCACACCCTGTCGGCTAGAGCCGGTCTCATGGCCAAGGCCAGGGTCACAGCAGAAGGGCAACGGGTGTGGATACCAGGAGGTGGAGAACCGGGGCCATGCCCTGCGGTCTCAGGCAGGCTGGCCCCTCAGCATTGCAAGATGGGTCCTGTGTTTCCAGCCCCAGATACAGTGAGGAAGGGTGAGAAGTCGCGGTTCCACATCCCCAGCAAAAAGCCCACAGTCCCCTGATTGGCCAAAAGCTGAGGTCACACCCTGGATGGATGCTGTGTCCGGGGCATGCACTGGCTGCCTGGCCGGAGTCGTATGCCCCATGCAGACCTGGCAGGGAAGGAGGGCTGGTGCCCTGGTGGGTCAGTGTGCTTGGGTCACCATAACAAGTACCACAGACCGGGGCTTCAACAACAGGCACTTGTTTTCTCACTGTTGTGGAGGCTGAAAGTCTTTTTCTTTTTTATAAAACACCCTCCAGCTCCAACCAACCACAGCCAGGCCCTAGGGGCCCAGACCCCAGCCCAGAGGGGTTCAGTTTGGAGCCCGAGGCATACCCACCGCCTGTCCCCCTGGCCTCAGCCTATGGCAAACCTGCCTGGCATCTGCTCCTCTGTCCCCAGGAAGGTGTCTTGTTCTCATACAATTCAGAACAACCCTAAAACAGCCTCAGAGTTCTGTTGCCGGGGGAAAAAAAAAATCTGAAATAAAAATGACGGCTCCCCTAAGGGCACAGCACTCTGAACACCAGAATTAACAGCGACATTCAATCAAATCTCATGCATTATGCAGAAAGGCTTACGGTGCAAAGCACATTTGTGAAATATATGTTTCAGATTTTCTGACTCCGAGAGGTGGCCCCCAGACGTTCTCCTGGGGCTGCTTTGATAACAGTCTCCCTTTCACAAAAGATAATTGTGGAATCCTAGCTCCAGCAGGCGTGGCCCTGTCACCCTTCCCTTGTAGCAAAGCACAATTTCCACAGCCAAAGAAAGTGATTACGGTGATAATGTGTTGGAGACACACGCGGCGCGTATCAGCCTAAAACAATGAAACGTGATGCAGAAATGAGGGCTCCAGGGTGTCTCTATTGACAGGACGTGTGAAATAAATTGTCCAAACATTCACTTTTGCAGAAACGACAGAGATTTTAAGTGACTTGGGAGATGAGACAGGCTGCCCAGAACTTGAGGCTGACACGTCTACCAGGAATGAACGAATCCTGCGCGGAACGGAAACGTCTGTAGGCAAAGCAAGTGGCCGGTCTGCCCTGAAGGGATCCAGGCTGCCGTCACTGGGGGAGCAGGCAGTGGGCTCCCCGCTTCTGGTACAGCTCAAACTCACAGCCGTGTGACCCTAGGTAGGTCATGTCACCTAGCGCGGAGAGTTCAAAGTCGGAAGGCTCAGCCTGGGTTTCCGTCCCCCACGGTGGGAGTGAGGCCGGGATAAGCTCTTGGAGCTTTTTCCTGTTTGTGAAATGGAAGGGCAGCCTCCACTCTGCGGCTCCCTCTGTGCTTTTCAGCCTCTGCTTTGTGTCAGGCAGTGCCAGGCTCACAATTATAGAGGTGAGGGGGATTCACTTCCTGCCTTCAAGGGGCAGAATAGTTGGGAAGAAAAGCAAACAAATGCACAAACCACGTCTTTTTGGAGCTACTGCAGGATGCACAGGACTCAGGCAGGCGCGGGAGAAAGATGGGAGACGGGGGAGAGTCCCCGGCAGCTCCCAGGCTTGAGCTATGTGGGCCCCTGAGGGTGGGGTCCTCCCCTGGGGTGGATGGGATGGAAGAGGCAGGCGAACCCTGCTGTTGGTTTGATAGCAAAAAGCTTTTTACTGTTTTGTTATCAGAAAAATAATTGCTCTGGGGAAAAAAATTCACTGACAGAAAGTACAAACAAAGTGAGCATCCTTTAAAATTTTACCACCCAGCGAGAACCATTGATAATATTTTGAGGCATGGGCACTTTCCTACACTGCTTGTAGAGATGTAAATTGGTACAATCACAATTTAGCAAGCTGTTGAAGTTAAAGCCGATCCGGCAATTGTAAATCGAGGGAAATAACCAAAAACGTAGGTACAGAGCATGACTGCAGCATTTTCGTCAGAGCAGATAATTAGGTGCAGCCTGAGTGTCCATCAGTAGAAGAAATAGCAGATGAATGAAAGTTACATCCACATGATTGAATAGTGTCCTGCAGGTAAAATGGATAAACTGGATCTGTATGTTTCCACGTGGCTAGATCTCCAAATATTACGCTGAGAGGGGGAAAAAGTTGCAGAGTGATAAATACAGGGTGCTATCACTTATGTAAAGTTTTAGAACTCCCCAATCCTATATATAGTTTATGAATTGAAAATATTACACTTTTGGAACAATATACAGAAGGAATTTTTTATTTTTTTTATTTTTTTTATTTTTTATTTTTTTGCGGTATGCGGGCCTCTCACTGCTGTGGCCTCTCCCGTTGCGGAGCACAGGCTCCGGACGCGCAGGCCTAGCGGCCATGGCTCACGGGCCCAGCCGCTCCGCGGCATGTGGGATCCTCCCGGACCGGGGCACGAACCCGTGTCCCCTGCATCGGCAGGCGGATTCTCAACCACTGCGCCACCAGGGAAGCCCAGAAGGAATTTTTTAAAAGTGAGTAGGGAGGAGACCTACCAAATTCCTCATGGAGACGAACAAAAGGGTCTTTAACTTTTACTTCATTCTATCTAAGTTTTTCTAAGGATTCTTAATATATCTAAGTGTTCTGCTTCCAGTACGGCTGAGTAACTCTGTTGGGATTTGACTTTCCCACAGACAACATCTATAAACTCCAGACAAAATACAAAAGAACAAAAGTAAACAAGAGAAAGTCAACAATGACTGAAAGGCACTGGAGAATGAACCAGGACAGATTCTGGAGGGGAGTCCACATTTGTAGAATGGTAGGAGCTAAGGTTACATTATGTGCTTTTAACCGAGGCCAGGCCAAAGCTGTCAATTCTGATAGAATGGCTACGTCAACAGTAGAAAATGACAGTCTTTTTGGCTTGAAGAACGGAGGACAGAATTTGGGACAACCAGAGCCCCTAGAAGGTGGATAGAGGATTCCAGGCAGGAGAGAGGCAGACAGAGAGAGCCTGCACTTTGTGCATAAACTCTGCCCAAAGTTCTACCTGATCCCAGAGCCACACAAGCAGGACAGACATCAGCTAATGATAAACCTGGATGTTTAGGAGGTAATAAAGAATGTTGGAAACAATAAATATCTGGGTTATATAAAAGAGTACTTTCCCCTCTTAATTTAAAAGAAGTAGACAGGATTGTTTGAAGCAAATATATATAATATTGTCTGATAGGGTTTATAATATATGTAGGTGTAATACATATGATAGCTGTAGCATTGAGTACAGCAGCAAGGGACTTATATTATTTCAAGGTTTCTACCTTTTACATGAAGTGGTACAATACTAATCCTAAGTAAACTGAAAAGGTAAGGATGTATATTACAATCCCTAGAACAACTACTAAAAATTAATGCAAAGAGATATAGCTTTAAAGATAGGTAAATTAAAAGTGACTTCTTAAAAATACTCAGAAAAGTTTAAATAAGGCAAGAAAGGATAAACAGGAGGAAAAAAACCAGAGGGGACAAAAGGAAAAAAATAATATAAACGGTAAACCTAAATCCATCTGTGTCGATAACATTACCTCTAGTGTTAATGTACCAGACTCTACAGTTAAGGGGCAGATATTGTCCAAATGGATGGAAAAAAAAAAAGAGCATAACTACATGCACTTTAAAGATAGGTCAAAAGTAAAGGGATGCAAAAATATATACCATGCACACAATGAGCGTCAGAAGTCTGGGGTGTCTACATTAATAATAAATAGGCTTTAAGACAAAGAATATTATGAAACATAGGTGGCCTTTTATAATGATAAAATGGTCAATTTATTTAGAAGACATAACTATCATAAATATGAATGTACCTAATAATGTAACTTAAATACATAAAGCAAAAAGCCCACAACAGACTTAAGGGATTTCCGTAATTGTAGTTGGAGATTTTAGCATTATATTGCATCAACTGAAAGATGAACTAGATAAAAAGTTGGTAAAGTCTTAGATAGTCTGAACAACACTACCACCACCTTGGCCTAATGGACATTTATAGAGTGCTACACTCTATATTTATAGAGTGCTTCCCTGAGCCACCAGGGAAGCCCCAATACATTGAAATTTTTTTTTAAAGTCTTCCCACAATGAAATTCCTGGCCCAGATGGCTTCACTGGTGAATTCTAACAAATATAAAGTAGCCCTTTCAGAAAATAGAATACTTTCCACTTGTTTAATAACATAATTTGACAGACATTGCAAAGAAATCTATAGTCAACATCCCTCACAAACATAAATACAAAAATACTTAACAAATATTAGTAAATCAAATAAAGCAATATAAAATAGATACTACATCATGACCACATAATGTTTATCCCAAGAATTCAAGGTTGGTTAAACATTGAAAATTAATATAACTCACTGTATATAGAGAACAATGGAGAAAATCCACGTTTTTAAATAGATGCAGTATAAGCACTTGACAAAATTTAGTAAACATTCATGATTTTTAAAAAAATCTGGGGCTTCCCTGGTGGCACTGTGGTTGAGAGTCTGCCTGCCGATGCAGGGGACGCGGGCTCATGCCCCGGTCCAGGAGGATCCCACATACCGTGGAGCGGCTAGGCCCCTGAGTCGTGGCTGCTGAGCCTGCACGTCCGGAGCCTGTGCTCCGCAACGGGAGAGGCCACGACAGTGAGAGGCCCGCGTACCGCAAAAAAAAAAAAAAAAAAAAATCTAAGCAAACTAAGAATAGAAGAGAACTTCCTCTTTCTATTAAATAACATACGTAATGGTCAAACTGTTGAAACTTCTTCCCTAAAATCAGAAACAAGACAAGGATGCTTACTCCCACCACTTCCATTCAAATTATATTGGAGGTCCTAGCTATTGAAATAAGGCAAGAAAAATAATAGGCATAAAGATTGAAAAAGAGAAGTAAAACTGTCTCTATTTGCAGGTGACATCATTGTTTATGGAGAAAGCCACGAGGGATCTACCAAACAGCTATGATAACTAATAAGTGATTTAACATGGGTTCAGGGTATAAGGTGTTCAACCAGGAAACAGAAACCACACAATAATTTTCAAAGGAAAAGTTTGGTATAAACAATCGCTAAGTGTAACAGGGGAGTAACTATGAAGATATAAAGTGATCCCTAAAGAACAGTGCAAGAGAGTACCCAAGGAAGGGACACCTGGAAAGAAAACACCCTCTCCCTAAGGCTGGGATTCAGACCCCTTTGGAAAAGTGTGGTTGCAGCCCTCTGGATGCTGAAGTTTGCTGTGTTGCCTGGGCAGAGCTGATCCACACTCACTGGATATACTGGAAACACCCCGAGGGTTGCAGGTAAGCTGAAGCTGGTGGGTGGTTATACAGAGGGAATTGGGGCTTTAAATACTTCTGTAAGTTTTTAAAAATAAAAGAGATGGCTCCCAGGTACTCCAGCTTACATGGACCGTGAGTGCTAGATGTTTCTTTCCTGATGGTGTCAGTGAAATTCCTGGGGAGCTCTCTCCCTGCATGGCTTGGGTCGTGTGGCCCATCCTTTAACAAAACAGCGTAGCTGGGGTGGCGCTGGCAATCTGAGTTTCAACCAGCGCCTCAGATGATTCTGATTCTCACTCAGGTTTGAGAACTGCTCCCCTAGAATTACATTAAAGGCATACCTTATCTCCAAGTTTTGGATAATTTTCTTGTTGCCCCCCCAAACTGGTCAAATTACATTTTTGTAGTATTTGGCGAAATTCATTCACATCAGTGCAGGAAAATGTGTTAATAGCCTCCTTGTGAAATTGTTACAATTTAGAGACATATGTTTTTGGTGAACTGCTAAGCCAGAGAATCTCCTTCTGTCTGGAAGTTTTGTAAGGAATCTAGGGTTGCATTTTCAAACCCAGCAACTTTGGCTAATGCTGGACACAGGTTTACTTTGGACCCACACTCCTCGATTTCTCTCTCATCTGTACACATGTACACACATGCATACAAAGAGCAGAGTCTGCTTCTAAATGTTTAACCACTGGCTCTCTAGGAATGTAAAGCCCTGATTTGTGGCATTTGCAATTTCCATGGTGTAAATACTCCCACCGTGGCCAATTATAAACTATCAACATGAAGTCATGGACTTCCCTGGCTGTCCAGTGGTTAGGACTCGGCGCTTCCACTGCAGGGGGCGCAGCTCGATCCCTGGTCGGGGAACTAGGATCCTGCCTCTACTACACAGTAAGGCCAAAAAACCCCCCAAAACCCATGAAGTCCGTGAATGAGGATTTGGAAGAGACGCGCACAGCGATTCTCGGGGGCTGGCGCGAGCCCGCTCTGGCACCAGTGCCACACTTCCAGAGGTGGCCCGTCCCTGGCTGGGCCCCCCCTCCACTTCTGGGCAGTGCCTCCGCCTCACCAGAGCCCCAGCAGTGGAGGCCGTGGGGACAGCTCCTCCTGCTGACTTAACTCCAGGTGCGGGAGAAACTGTGGGTAGAAGCACACCTGCACGCACCCTCTGGAGCCAGCCTTCCTCAGCCTGGTTTTCTTACCCCGCAGGGACCTGTGGGCTGCTACTAGCACCAGCGGACCTCTGTCACCCGACAAGGATAGGGACCCGTTCGGAGCTGCCCCGCCGGGAGGTAGGAGTCCTTCTGTTCTGTTTGGAAACCAGGGACCCTTGGGGGTGGGTGCTGGGGCCTCGTCACGCAGAAGGTGGCCGGTGGACGTAGCAGCAGCTACGGCCAGCACCCAGCGCTCTGTGGGTCCCCGCAGGGGCCGGAGCAGGCAGGACAGGGTGTGGACGGTGTCGCCTCTCTCAGGTGGCAGCCACCTGCTCGGACCTCTGCCCAGGACGCGCCTGGGAGTCCCTGGGGAGCCCCCAGTCCCAGTCCGAGCTGCTGCTCAGGGGAGGGTGGGACCTCGAGGTGGGGGCCAGGAACCGCCCAGCAGCATCCCCAGAAACTGCAGGCTCCGTTCTCGGGGAGCCACGGGGGTGTCCGAGAGATGGGTCGGGGGCAGAGCAGAGTTTAGTTAAGCAGCCCTGCCCGCCACCGTGGGACCCGCAGTCTGGGCTGAAAGGGTGGGCCAGGGCAGCGTGTGTCAGTGGCACTTAGCCAGCCCGTGCTCCTCCCTCTGTCCCCTCACGCCTCGGAGGAGTCACCCGGGGCCAGGTCGCCATCTGCAGCCCCAGGCTGGCCCGCTAGCCCGGCCAGGAGCGCGCGTGCCTGCAGCCTGGTTGAGGTGGCCTCCAGCCAGCCGCAGAGGCCCCACGATGTGACCGGTGTCCAGTGTCCGGAGAGGCAGGCCGGCCGGAACCCCCCGCCGCCTGGGACGCGGTCACCTGCCGGCCGCGTGACCTGGGTGCGTCCCTTTCGGTCCCTGTGCTTTAGGTCCCTGGGAGGGGCTGGCGTGTCGGAGCAGGTCTGAGGAAGAAGCCGGGCGGGGTGGGCGCCCGGCAGGTCGTCAGGGAACAGGCTCCTTGGCAGGACGACGTCAGGGGCTCCCCGCTCCGCGGGCTCCGTGGGGAGGGACGAGGCCCCCGCCCTGGGTGGTCCCGGGGGGCAGAAGCTGCGGGGAAGCTGCTTGCAGACACCCTACGGAGAGGCGTCTGTTATGGCTTGAACTGTGTCCCCCTGAAAAGAAGTTGAAGCCCTAACCCCCCGGTATCTGCGAACGTGACCTGATTTGGAAATAGGATGACTAAGTTTAAGTGAGATCATTCAGGTGGATCCTGATCCGCCTCGTTCTTACGAAAACGGGAAATTGGAACACAGACATGCACACCGGGAGAAGGCCATGTCAGCTGGAGCAGAGATGGGGGTGATGAGTCGACAGAAGCCGGAAACAGATTCTGTCCTACAGCCTCAGAAGGAACCAGCCCTGCTGCTACCCCTTGGTCTCGGACCTCCAGTCTCCAAACTCCCTGCCTTCACGAAGTGGCCAAAACCATACGAAGGTGACCCATAGTAGGTTACGAAAGTCTCAGGAATCAGAGCAGAGAAGGAGAGAAGACGCCAGGTCTTGTTGAGGGAGAGCCTGGGGACAGCTGCACTGGGAGGGGACTGTGGTCATGTCCCCAGGCAAGTGAGGGAGACAGCTGGGGAGGAGCAGGCGAGTGAGGACACAGTACGTGCAAAGGCCCTGTGGTGGGAGCAGACCCAGTGGGTTCCAAGAAGCACCCGGAGGCCACGTGGCTGGAACAGAGCCATGAAGGTGGAGCAGAGCAGGAAGGGAAGCCGAAGGGGTCAGAGGAGGCAGGTCCTGTGGCCTTGGGGACTTCAGCTTCTGCTGAGCAAGGAGGGATAGCAGGGGTTTAATAGAGGTGCCGTCACACTGGCTGCCGGGGGAAGGGGAAGGTGACCATGTGGTAATCCAGGGGAGAGGATGGCTGGGATCCAGGTGGTGGTGTGGGTGGTGAGACATGGGCACATCCTGCTAATATTCTGAGGGCACAGCTGACAGATGGCCAGTGGCCAGGGGTGGAGGGCCAGCCCACATCTTAGGAAGGCTGAATCCCCCCAGGATGGGGTAGGTGAGGGAGGGGTTGGCCCGGTGGAGACTGAGCCGTTTGAGATGTCTGCTGACATCAGTGGGGCTGGCCGTGGGCAGCTCGAGTCCACGGCAGAGGTCAGGGCTGGGGATGAGGGCCGGGGAGCCACCGGCACAGACAGAAAGCCAGGAGGCTGGACAAGGCCAGTGAGAATTCAGGAGTGGAGGGAGCACAGATCCGGGCTCCACGGCGTTCAGTGATCAGGCAGAAAAGCTGGAGCAGGCCGACTCTGTTACCTGGGCCTGTGGGGGGGGTGGGACAGGACCCCCACTGGGGGCTCCAGGGGGCCGTCACTTTGTACCCAATCCCATTCTCTGGCCACAGCTGGTCCAGCGGTGGGCTCCTCTCCCAGCTGGGCCAAGCAGAGGCCTCTGCACAATGTCTGGAGCAAGGATGAGGGGGGGTCCGGCTTCCCAGTCTGACTACGGCCCAGGGCGGTTGTGGGAGCTTGGTACTGCCCGGAGGCAGAGAAAGCGGTCACATCGATGCTGAGAGGTTGTGTGGGCTCCACACAACACCCGGCCTGGGTTCTGGTACTTGCAACCATCAATCCTGGCCCTCACAGGTGCGCCTGCACCTCCCGGGGCTGGGGCATCTGTGCGTGGAGGGCGCCCCAGAGCTCTCTCCTCTCTCCCTCCCTTGGGGTGGGGACCTGATCGGGAGGCAGGAGCCTGGTTTTCAACCTCTCCAACTCCCACCTCCCTGCCCCATGTGCTCCCAGAGGCCTCTCTGTTGAAGGCAAGGAAACAAACCACAGGGCTTTGAAATCATCCATCGAGTTTAATGCATCGTACAGAAGGAAAACTACATCGGCATATTTAAGACAAACACTTCTTCTCTAGTCCCACTATCCATCGGACGGTCCTCCCTGGTCCAAAAAACTAAGTCTCAAGACACATTGGCAGCTACCCCTCCCGGGTCCAACCTTTCATATCTTCCCGTTACATTTTTTAAAAAAAATTTAATTCAATCCATCCAAGAAGAAAAACAAACCAACAAAAAAAGGAACCTGAAGACATTTACGTCGCAAGCCACGCAGTAATGCATAATACTAGATTGGCGTCTAGAGTAACCAATATATAAGACGTGTGTCTTACAGTTCACTTTGTTCATCAATAAAAGAATATAAAAATCTTGTTCAACCCAGTGTTAAGTGTATTAAAATAGATCTGTATCGTACAGCACAGTTTCTCCCGGAGTCGTGAAATTGACAGGAGGGACCGTGACAGTCTGCGGGGTTGCGGCCAGCCTCCTTGCTCTGCACCTGGCAGCGTGCGTGCATGCGTGTCTGGGGCCACGTGTGTTCAATGCAATGCGGCACCACGTGATGGGCTGGGGGTGGGAGTCCTGTGGCTCCCGGATGCTCATCCTGTTGTGCTAAGTCCCTCGGGACTGGAGAGGCCAGTGGGTGTGACAAGCCCGCATGGCCCATCCCGGATGCAGGGCAGCGGGCACCCTTCGCTCTCGTGGAGACGGCAAGAGGGAGGGACCCTGCAGTCTCCCGAGGCCACCGCCCCCTCTTCCTCCCCCTCCCCCCACTTCTTAAAAAACCCTCGGGGGTCCCTCCAGCTTGGCAGCTCCCCTGCCCGAGGGGTTTTCCGTTCATCCCGGGCAGCAGAGACCACGGAGAGCAGGAAAAGTCACCAAGTGTCCCCTTCACATTAAATATCTCACAATAAAAACGCCATACAAAAATGTAAAGTTATTTTTTGGCATAGTGTCTGTACTGGCAAGAAAAGAGGAATGGAATACTTTATCGGCTCTTCAGAAGGAGGAAAGAAAAGGCTTCAGTCGTTAAGTGGAACGATTCAACCCAAATTAGAAAACGTGCCAAACGCCTCCCTGGCGTGGCTGCAGCTCCACCTCTCGCCCAGCAACTCCATGAGAAAAAGACATCGAGGGCAAGGTGAGTCCAAAAAGTCAGCAGAGGAGGGAGGCGCGGGGCGAGGGCGCCCCCGAGGCCAGTGGGCAGACGGAGGCCTGGCTGGGCCGCAGCAGCGTCCCCTGGGGCGCTTCCTTCAAGTTAAACAGCTGCGACTCTGAACGCTGATAACAGACAACAGGGGTCGGGCGTTCTGCAAGGCCTGGTGTGAGCCCGACGCCCCGTGAGGGCGGGCGGCTGAGTCTACCTAGATTTGCTACCCGCCTCTCGCCCTAACTAGCTCTACTACTTGGCTACGTCGTGTCCTCGGCTCCCCTCCCGCAGGGCACCTCGGCCCTTCTCTCTCCCGCGGGGGTGGCACGAGGCCGAGGAGACGGCTGTGTCCAGAAGCCGGAGGCCCGGGCAGCCCCCCAACAGCAGGGAGCCGACTCTGTGCCCCAACCTGGCTTCCGGGCGTCCCATGTGACCCGAAGGGCGCAGGACTCCATCCCCACCCATCCCGGCTCTAGGACCCTCGCTCAGCTTCTTCTCCCTTCTTTCCTGTCTCTGGTTTTGTTTTTGTCTGAAATTCATAGTGTTTATGAATTAAGGCTGACAGAACCCTCAGGTCTTGCGAGCAGGGTCCCAGTGACTTTCCGTGGGTACGAAGACGGGTCCCTTGGGGTCAGTTGTGCCCCGGGGGGTGCTGGAGGGCAGAGTGCATGGCCGCTGCTGAGGGCTTGGTCCAGGGCCCGGCCAGCAGCGGGGCGGGGCTGGTGGTCGTCATGGTGACCTGAAGCATCTGCTCGCCGCCGTGTATCAGTCTCAGGAGGGCCCTCAGGCGGTCCAGGGACGACTGGGCGACCCTCTGCTGGGCCAGCAGGCTCGTCTTAAGCTCCAGGCATTTCTGTCAGGGGGAGGGCGTCAGAGAGAAGGGTCTCAGAATTCAGTGACACAAGGCACCCGGGGCAGCCACCCCTCAGCGCTTTCTCGGAAAGCCCCTCCCTTCCACCGCAGAGGCTGAAGGAAACCAGGAAGAGGGCCTCACGCACCCCAGGCAGAAGCGAAAAATGGAATTAAACGGCAGCCAGACCCACAGGAAAAGTTTGTTTCAAACATTCAGGGCTGGAAAGGATGTGCTCGTGCAGGAATGTGGGAACGCTCTGCCTCGTGGTTGTGAGGCTGCCTAGCTGACCACATCTGCCTCTGCTGCTGCAGGAAGCGCCAAGCCTGTCTTGGCTCAGGTGCAGCCCTGTAGAAGGCCTTCAGGCCGCTGGCCACTTTTCTGCTCTTCCTCTTGCCCGCTGTGTTCACGGCTTTTTCTAGCCTTGTACATATCATGGTGACACAGCGAAGTGGTTAAGAACTGACGCCTCAAGTTAGAGTTTTAATTATTTGCTGCCTGGGCAGATAAGCTCCTTAAGTCTGCGTCCCAGACTCTAAGAATAATCACAGAGCCTCTTCATAGAGTTATGGAGAGGATGAAATGGGATACTACATTTAAAGGGTTTTACCGGTTGCTGTTACCAACAACACCTCCATCATCACCTCCATCATCACCACCATCACCTCCATCACCACCATCACCATCACCTCCATCATCATCACCACCATCACCACCATCTCCATCATCACCATCACCTCCATCATCATCACCACCATCACCACCATCTCCATCATCACCATCACCTCCATCATCACCTCCATCATCACCACCATCACCTCCATCACCTCCATCATCATCACCACCATCATCACATCACCTCCATCATCACCACCATCACCATCATCACCACCATCACCTCCATCACCACCATCTCCATCTCATCACCATCACCATCACCTCCATCATCACCATCACCTCAATCATCATCACCATCATCACCACCATCATCACCACCACCTCAATCATCATCACCACCACCTCAATAATCATCACCATCACCTCCATCATCACCACCATCACCTCCATCATCACCATCATCACCACCATCACCTCCATCACCACCATCACCATCACCTCCATCATCATCACCATCACCTCCATCATCACCATCATCACCACCATCACCATCACCTCAATCATCATCACCAACATCACCACCATCATCACCACCACCTCAATCATCACCATCACCTCCATCATCACCATCACCTCCATCATCACCTCCATTATCATCACCACCATCATCACCATCACCTCCATCATCACCATCATCATCACCATCATCACCATCATCATCACCATCATCACCACCATCACCTCCATCATCACCACCATCACCATCATCACCACCATCACCTCCATCACCACCACCTCAATCATCACCACCATCACCATCACCTCCATCATCATCATCACCACCATCACCACCACCTCAATCATCATCACCATCACCTCCATCATCATCACCATCACCTCCATCATCACTATCACCTCCATCATCATCACCATCATCACCATCATCACCACCATCATCACCATCTCCACCATCACCTCCATCATCACCATCACCTCAATCATCATCACCAATATCACCACCATCACCATCACCACCACTTCAATCATCATCACCATCACCTCCATCATCACCATCACCTCCATCATCACCTCCATCATCATCACCTCCATTATCATCACCACCATCATCACCACCACCTCAATCATCATCACCACCACCTCAATAATCATCACCATCACCTCCATCATCACCATCACCTCCATCATCACCATCATCACCACCATCACCTCCATCACCACCATCACCATCACCTCTATCATCATCACCATCACCTCCATCATCACCACCATCTCCACCATCACCATCACCTCAATCATCATCACCAACATCACCACCATCATCACCACCACCTCAATCATCACCATCACCTCCATCATCACCATCACCTCCATCATCACCTCCATTATCATCACCACCATCATCACCATCACCTCCATCATCACCATCATCATCACCATCATCACCATCATCATCACCATCATCACCACCATCACCTCCATCATCACCACCATCACCATCATCACCACCATCACCTCCATCACCACCACCTCAATCATCACCACCATCACCATCACCTCCATCATCACCACCATCACCACCATCACCACCACCTCAATCATCATCACCATCACCTCCATCATCATCACCATCACCTCCATCATCACTATCACCTCCATCATCATCACCATCATCACCATCATCACCACCATCATCACCATCTCCACCATCACCTCCATCATCACCATCACCTCAATCATCATCACCAATATCACCACCATCACCATCACCACCACTTCAATCATCATCACCATCACCTCCATCATCACCATCACCTCCATCATCATCTCCATCATCATCACCTCCATTATCATCACCACCATCATCACCACCACCTCAATCATCACCATCATCACCATCATCACCACCACCTCAATCATCACCATCACCTCCATCATCATCACCTCCATTATCATCACCACCGCCATCATCACCATCACCTCCATCATCATCACCATCATCACCACCATCTCCACCATCACCTCCATCATCACCATCATCACCACCACCTCAATCACCATCACCTCCAT
Source organism: Kogia breviceps (assembly GCF_026419965.1). Taxonomy (NCBI): domain Eukaryota; kingdom Metazoa; phylum Chordata; class Mammalia; order Artiodactyla; family Physeteridae; genus Kogia; species Kogia breviceps. The sequence goes on from NC_081321.1 coordinate 98,483,451, forward strand.
CATCACCTCCATCACCTCCATTATCATCACCACCATCATCACCATCACCTCCATCATCTTCACCATCCTCACCACCATCACCATCACCTCCATCATCACCATCACCATCACCACCATCTCCACCATCACCTCCATCATCACCATCACCTCAATCATCACCATCATCACCACCACCTCCATCATCACCATCACCTCCATCATCACCATCACCTCCATCATCACCATCACCACCATCATCACCATCACCTCCACCATCACCGCCATCATCACCACCATTATCATCATCTTGTTTATCACCCCTCTACAGAGAAGAAATCACTGTGTTCACTTTATACAAGAAGAAACTGAGGTTCAGAGACGGTCAGAGCCTTGCTGAGGTCACAGAGCTGAGAAGGAGCAGAGCCAGATGCTCAACTGCTCGATAACTATTTGCCGAACGGGTCACACGGCTGCCTTCTCCACCCACTGACTTGCGAAGTGATGGTGGTGAGTCCGTCTTCTCCTGGGGCCTCAGCAACCAGACCGGGGCGCTCTGGCTCTACCTCCTGTGGTTCTACGGGCGGACCCCACAGCCCGGCCCTGCGCACCTTCACCGCCGAAGCCAGGCGCCGGCCCCGCTCCTGCAGCCGCCGGCGCTCGCCCTGCAGCGCACCGCCCCTCTGCAGCAGCTTCTGCTTCTCCGCTTCTTTGACTGCGAAAGAGAAGACCAGGCCCCACAGGGAGCTGCAGGCCAGCAGGCGCTGGGCCGCGGCTGAGCGGGACACGCAGAAAGCAGCCTAGGCCCATGCCTGTAGGTCATCCTGGCCACGTCCTCCCGCAGAGGCCGGTGGCTCTCGCTGGACGCGCGGGGGCTGGAACTCCATCCCCGCAGTAAGTGCCCCGCACACAGGACTAGTCCCAGGGATCGTGGCCCAGAACAGCCTCTGCTGGGCCCGAAGTGAGGCCAGCGGTCTAGGGGCGGGGTTGGACAAAAGGGAATCGCTGCCCTTTCCCAGCTCCCGAGGGTGTCTTACCTGTCTTGTGGGTGACGTAGGAGTGCACAATAGCCAGCATGCCAGTCCAGGGCACACCTTCGTCTTTCTTTAAGGCCTGGAGGGCAGACGGGGAGCTGAGCCAGCGGACGGCCCGGGGCCCGCCACGCCCTGGCTGTGTAACCCAGGCTGGCGGGGGACGAGCTCCCTGGGCTGTCACAGCCACCCTCTCCCTAGGTCCCCACAAAACCCCGAGTGACAGGCACTCACGAGAGTTGGGTTTTTTGAGAAAAAGATGACTCCCCAGTGATTTTGCAGGTAATACATTCTGTAGAAAAGCCTACTTTTAAAAACACTGACACTTCCCCACCACCCAGCCAAACACCCGTATTTTCTCCCAGGTTTTTATTACTCCACACACTGTTTTTTTCTCAGACGCCTGATGATCAAACTATACAGCAGCTATAAAACCTGTTTTCTGTTTTTATTTATTTATTTTTGCCTGCACCACATGGCATGTGGCTTTTTCCCAACGAGGGATCAAACCCGCGCTCCCTGCGGTGGAAGCGTGGAGTCTTAACCACTGGACCGCCAGGGAAAGTCCTATTTTTATTTTTTAAAAATGTAATCCCGGCTTCCCTGGTGGCTCAGTGGTTGAGAGTCCGCCTGCCGATGCAGGGGACGTGGGTTCGTGCCCCGGTCCAGGAAGATCCCACGTGCCGCGGAGCGGCTGGGCCCGTGAGCCGTGGCCTCTGAGCCTGCGCGTCCGGAGCCTGTGCTCCGCGGCGGGAGAGGCCACAGCAGTGAGAGGCCCGTGCACTGCAAAAAACAACAACAACAACAAACAAAAAACACCATAAAACGTAATCCCACATAGTGAACAAATCCCAAAGACTCGCAAAATCCTTGTAAAAACTCATTTTCAATGACCACGTCTCACTGAGTAAAGCGCTGGAATCTATTCCACCAACTCCCGGGGGAAGCCAGGCTGTTTCCTTCTTTTCCCTTCTATAAAGAAAGGCCGAGGGGCTTCCTTTTGCACAGAACTTTACCTGTGTAGAACTATTTCCTTAGACTCTATTCCCCAGAGCAAGACGCCAGGTTTAAAGTGTACACATCTTTAAAGCAACACGTAAGAGCGCCCACTTCACCGCATCATCACCAGAAGGGAGTGTTGCCGTTTTTGCTAATTTGATGGCTTTTCATTTGCGCGTCGTTACCAGTGAGATCAAGCGTGCTAACCGGCACTGTTTTCTGTGGTTTGTGTTGTGATTTCGGTTCTTCCCCAGGAAATCTGGAGTCGTGAAGTCAGACAGCTGCAGAGGGAACCTCTGCTCACGCTACGCCCGTGGCCCTCAACCGGCAGCGTCTGAGACGGCCATGATGGGGGCTGCCATTGGCATCTCGTGGGTGGAGGAGCCAGGGGCGCTGCTGAACACCCCGCAGTGCACGGGACAGCCCCCACAATGGATTATCCTGGGCCAAACGTCAACTGTGCCCAAGTTGCGAAGCCCTGTTCTTCACCCAGCTCCTCTCCTCACCCCTCCGTGGCCCTCCCCGTCTCTGCTCACGGGGGGGAACGACCCAGGAAGCAGAGACGGTCTGAGCGGCCTCAGACACTGTGCCCGGTGAAGGGGGGCCCTGCGGTTCCGGGAGATGGTGAGGGTGAGGGCGCGGCCGTTCCCCAGGGACACGGCCTCCCGTACCTTCTGCTGGCACTTGGGGCACACCCACACACCCTTGGGTGCCGTCTTGAGGGGCGGATCCAGGCAGCTGAGGTGGTAGGCCCCTGGGCAGGTACCGCAGGGCTGCAGGTTGGCCCCTCGCTTGCAGGCAGTACAGTGCTCATCGTGGGTGATCTCGCTCTGGAAGAGACGGGAGGGTGGGAGGCGGCTCAGCCGGGCTGGGAGTTGGGGGGAGGGGTGCAGGACCTGCCCGGGACCCAGCTCTTCCGCCAGCGTTCTCAGCGGCCCGGGAAGGGGAGGAGGAGGGGTGATGACCAAGGGGGCACAGGCCTGGAAACCGGCAGCGTCCGGGTCTCCTGCCTCAAAGCCAGCACCCCTCCAGGTCTGGGGGCTCCGTGCGGCAGGACTCGGGCTCGAGGCACCTCCTGTCCCCACGCCTGGGCCGGCCTACAGCTACAGGGTGGCCGCAGACAAAGGCTGCCCGCGACGGCACCGGTCTGCGACGCTGCAGGGTTATGGCTGCAAACGACACGGCCTAACGGGAGTTTCATCACGTGGTGCTTTTTAGCGGTTTGACTGTTACAGGCACGTAGGGACCGGGAATGTCTTTTACAATTAGATCTGAACCTTAGTAAAGAAAGACACTGAAAATAAACCCTGAAGCCGCGCCCACAAACGAGGTCATGACCAGCCAGCATCCTGAGAAGCGGGCACGTGGTGCACGCACGGTGAGCTGGGGTCTCGCACGATCATTGAAATGTGGGCGCGTGAGGTGAGACCCCGAGACCCAAGTCCAGTCCCTTATGAGGTAGGGAATGAGGACCAGAGAGGACCAGCTCTGCCCGGGGGTCACACAGCAAGGCCTGACAGAGCACACTGGCACCCAGCATCGGCTGCTTCCATTCAGGCCTTCGTGGCTCCCCGTGGCCCTGCGTCCGGAGGGCTCCTGCTCGAACCTGCGGGCTGAGCCCCGTGGTGATGTCCAACTCTGCCGGGCAGGCTAAAAAGTGGACTGGTGTTGTACAAAGCCCTCGGCACCGAGGACGGAGCCCGAGGCCCTCAGCTCCACTCCAGGGAGCTGGGGTCCCGCGCCCCTTGCCAGGAGTGACCCTACCTGGACTGTATGGAAAGCACGCCCCCCCCCCCCACAACCAGGCGTGAAGACCAGGGGACACGTACCTTCCAGCAGGGGTCCTCATTGGCTAGCACAGGGAAGAAGGGTGGAGAGCATGTTAGAGGGCACGGGAGGGGCACCGATCAGGACTGGAGTCCACGAGGCCCAGTGTGAAAGGAGCATGATGGGAGTATCACAGGCCCCAGTGACTCCTGGGTCCTCGCCCAGGGCCTGATGGGAGTGTCACAGGCCCCAGTGACTCCTGGGTCCTCACGCAGGGCCTGATGGGAGTATCACAGGCCCCAGTGACTCCTGGGTCCTCGCCCAGGGCCTGATGGGAGTGTCACAGGCCCCAGTGACTCCTGGGTCCTCACCCAGGGCCTGATGGGAGTATCACAGGCCCCAGTGACACCTGGGTTTTCATCCAGGGCACCGTGGAAGTAAAGGTCTCTCTGCCCCAGTCGTGGCCAGGACACACCCAGAGATAGGTTCATGGTGGCCCCGGAGCTCCCTGAGGCGCATGGCAGCAGTGAGCTGTCCCGCGGAGGGAAGCATCGCCCAGGGATCCCTCAGCGTGACTTACTGCCAACTCGTCTTCAGCCATAACCCACTTCCATTCTACCGAGTGATGCCAAACCACGTTTTAATGATCACAAAAAATAGTTTTCTTTCTCATTTCTGGAAATCATACCATCCGGTGGGAGAAACGGTTCCTGCGTGTACACAGCACTCGACAGTTTACAAAGTGCTGCCATGTTCACCCCTCCTGTCACGGGCCCTTTTTATATAGATCGGCAAACCAAGGCCCAGGGAGGTCACGTGGTGCGTGAGGACAAGCGCGGCCACGGCGCAGAGGGCCTGGTGAGCTGTGACGCGCCACCCGCCCGTCAGCAGCTAGGTGGCCGCTGCCGCGGACAGGGCAGGCTGGGTAGCCGGGCCTCTGCCGGTGGAGGGAGGTGTGGCCCAGCCCAGCCCCACAGCTGCCCTGCGGGAGAAGCGCTTACCTCTTGCTGTGAGGAACAGGGGGGTGTTGAGATAGTTGGACGCCAGCCGCTTCCTCTGCAGGGGACAGAAAACCAAAGCAAACCACCATATCGTGGGGAGCCCTCCTCGGCGACACTGACCCCGCCCAGGGCTCACCCAGGACAGGCTCCCGATCCTGCGCTCCGGACTCCAGCCGGACACCCACGGCCAGAGGCAGAGCCAGTACAGACACAGGGGCGTGGGGAGGGGGAGAGACAGGTCGGCCAGGGCAAAAGCCAGCGAAGGCTCTGCCCGACGGCTCCATCCCCGCTCCCCGGGGGCACATCTGCCTCATTCAGGAAGGACGCTTAGGGGCAAATCAGTAACAAAGCTGACGTGTGGCTGTCCATCTGTGCCCCTCCTGTATCTTCCTTCTCAGCTGGTTCTGGGGTCAGGTGTGGAAGTGAGGTGTATTATGGACTGGCTCGCTAAACCCCACTTCTCGGCGTTGAGTTCCAGGAAGCCTGACAACAAAGAGTGGCCCCTGGTGCCCCAAACATCATGGGTAGATGGAAGTTCCTGGTATGTTCCAGAAGGTGGCTTTAGTCCTGGGCTTTAGCAAGCACAGGCCACGTGGGTTCAGACTTTGGTGGTTCGACATGGCTTTGGCTATGGCAAGAAGATGGTTCCAGACTTGGGTGATAGGCTGTAAACCCAACTCTCTCAACGTGATTGGGCCACGTTCAGGGCCAAGGGAGGGACCCGCGGAAGGGCTGCTCCTGGGCTACATGTGTCCAGGGCTCAAGGTCACAGGGCTTTGCATCGGCTCTTGATTCGCTCATCAGGTCGTCTCTGGCCGTGGCCACAGGCTTCGGAGAAGAGGTCACGGCCAGGCCCACAGAGCAGGGGATGCTTCCATCAGAGAGCACAACGCAGGGACAGCGCCCGTACTGTGCAGAGGACACACCGTCTCCTTGGGTGGAGATGCAGAAACGGCTCCGTGACCCTCACAAATGGGCCCAGCACCTGGGGCCCTGTCTCAGGACGCGGCTTGCTCAGACAATTGGGGAGGAAGTGAGGGCTATAAACACGTGTGTTCTCCGAGCAGGGGACAGTACAAGCAAGGACAGGCGGGCGGGCCGGGGAGCCAGGCGACGCAGACACAGGTGGGCTGTCCCCACAGGGCCACCCACGGGAGCCCCCCTCCCAGTGAGGACCAGTTCGGGAGCCATAGATCTGGGACCACTGGTCCAGGCTGATGAACACCCCAGGGGACGCGAGCACGGCATTTCGGTGACCCTCGTCCGGGCCCTGCAGTCTTGCTGGCCTCTGCAGACGTGGCTCCATGTCGGGGGGCTGCCCGACTTTGGGGCCTTCGGGGCCTTCAGGGCCTTCAGGCAATGGCTTCCATTCTAGGGGGAGATTCCAGGGAGTTTTCCCTAGGAAAGCCCAGAGCATCTGGGAAAGGCCGCTGGCAGCCTCTGCAGAGCCGGCTTCTGGGAGATGGCATCTGGACTTTAGCCCAGAAGTTTGGACTTGACTTTGCAAAGGCAAGACGATCTCATTCTGGATTCCTCCCTGGGAACGTGCTGATGGGAGGGGGCCAAGGCGCTCCCTGGAAGGCACCTTTAAGTCCTGACACTGCACCACTGGCTGGTGTTCGGTTACTCTCATCATCTCCTTTCAGGGCCGCAGCGGGCCCGGGTGCGCGGGCAGTCTGCACGGGATTTGGGTTGGGAGGGAATCCCCTGCCTTGGAGTTCGCTTTACTGCCCTATTTTGGCAGTTCCGGCTAACCGGGGAAAGCGCACGCCGCCCAGCATGAGGGAGCAGTCTCGGAGCTCGGGTCCCGCCGTGTGCAGCGGGGCTGGGCTCAGTGCATCGGGAGGAGGGCAGGCCGGCCACGCCAGGCCACGTCTCCTGTTCCTGGCCTCGCGCCTCCACGCGGAGCGAAGTCAGCTGGAGTCACGGCCGCTCCCTTCTCTCCTCCCGCTCCACTCCTCCCCGGGGGAGCCAAGGAGCCATCCTCACGCGGCCCAGCCCCTTCCGGGCCTTTCCCTCTGTGGCCTCACTTCTCGGCTCGCCAAGTCATGAGCTCCGCCCAGCCGGCCGGGCTCCACAGTTGGGCCCGAGTGGTCCCGGGAAGCCCAGGCGGCCAGCACTGCCCGCGACCAGACCTCACGCCGGGTCATCAGGGTGAGACGCTCACGAACCCCTCCCCCCCCGGCCCCCGGGGCAGCCTAGGTGAGGAGCCCCACCGACATCCCGATCCTCTGCATCTGCCTCTCAACTGCTTCTGAGCCCAGGAGGCAAAGAAAGAATTATTGATGGCACTCCCTTAACTCTAATCCCTGGAGGGGCAGGTGAGGGAGGCCAGCCCAGGGGAGCCCCCCCCCCTGCCGCCCTGGTGTGGAGACGACGGGTCCCTCACCTCTGTCTCTAGGAGGCCGCTGTAGGCAGGGTTTGCTGTGCTTCTCCTCTTCCGCTCCTGGCGCTTGCTCTGGATTTCTGGAAAGGCACAGATGCAGCAGTTACTGGCATCTTCCTGCCCCGGGACCCTGGATGCCTCCTCTGCAAACCCCGGGCGCCACCATCCCTTCCTGCCCTGCAGCCTCTCTGCCCAGTGTGCGCGCCCCAGAGTGGCCCCGGGCGGGCGGGTGCCCCCGGAATCGCTCACGCCGAGGCACGACAGACCTGCCGGCCCCAGGCTGAAGGACTGACGGGTGGGAGGGTGGGAGGTACCCAGAATCCAGGCACCTGCTCTCAGCAAGGCCCCGCGTGCCGTCCTCCGGCCCGGGGATGTCTCTCGTGGGACCCTGGGGACAGCAGATGCCCGCTGGCCGGACGCTGGCCTGGCTGAGCTGCAGGGTGGGACTCCGGGCTCCTGGGAAGGGCAGGTGCAGCCTCTGTTCGGCAGCCTGACCCCCAGGACGCCAGGCACGCGTCCTCCTGACGGGCCCGGCGTGGTGGGCCTCGTGCAGCTCGAGAGCTGGGTTTTCTCTCCCCCTCCTCATTTTCCTTTTCTTCCTTTGCTTTGACTGCCAGGCGGGCCCGGTCTCTCTGTGTGTAGCTGTTTTGACATTCTTTCCGAATCTCTGTCTCTTGGGCCTGATTTCTTCTTTGAAACTGTTTCAGTATTATTCGTCTGTTTCCTGTAAGGCACCTCAGACCCTCTTTGGGAAAAGATAGGGTCCAAATAAATAAGTATTTAGGGTATCACGGGCGAGAGGGAGGAGAGTTTTCACAATGAGGGTGATCTGTAAAAATCATAACATTCCCAAATGTATTCACAGCGTGCTCTTATCTCAGTCGCCACGACACCCCTGCGAAGTCTGAAGATGTGGTTTTCCTCTCGTTGTAGATGAAGAGACTGAGGTTCAGAGTGGGGAAGGAGCCTGGCCAAGGTCACCCAGCTGTAAGCAGCACGGCCAGGACTTGAACACGGACGTGCAGGCCAGTCGCACTGCCCCAGGCTGCCTCCATGGCCCCAAAGGCAGAGCATAAATAGCTCTCCAAGGCCGCCAAGCACAGCTGGATTCCTTACACTCAAGTTCAAGCAGGAGGACTCAGACATTCAGATGGAAAGTTCAGAGAACCCCTTCCAGCCCCGCACAGCAGAAGGCAGGGGGCCACGAGCAGAGGCCGCTCCGACGAGACTTGCCCACTGGGGCCAGCTCAGGGGAGCCTGGGGGTCTGGGTGGCTGGGCCCCACCCCTGTCCCTCTCCACCCACATGTGCACCCCAGCTGCCGCCGGGGAGCGAGTCAGACCCAGGGAATGCAAAGGGGGGAGGCCGTGGAAAGGCCTGGACCCACCTCCTGGGCACGTTGGACTCAGCTGTGCACGGGGGGCCCCGGCGAGCTGTGTGGGCTCCCCGGGCCCCTTCCCTTCCCCGGGCTTCAGTTACTCACCTGCTGCGATGGAGAGAACCTCCACCTGCGATTAAAGCCCGTAAGTGCCTCGGGCACTGGGAGATTCAGTTCATTCCCTTCCTTTCCTCGATTTTAAGGAGGAAAAGCAAGTTAGTTTTCCTTCCCGAATCCAGATTTACTTGGGGTGTAGGGATGTCTTCACTTTATAAAATATCTTCAGCGGTGAGGTCAGAATTGTGGAAGACACCCTGAGCTGGGAGTCAGGAGACCCGGACTCCAGCCTGGGCCTGATACTAACTGGCTGCGGGGCCTTGAGCAAGAGAAGCCACTTCTGTGGCCCCAGCTTCCCCAGTGCAACCAGAAGGTTGGTTTCCATGCTTTCCAGGCCCTTAGATTCTAGGACGGTGCACAGAGCTCACTTGTGATCGCTCCTATCGGTAAAGTCAAACAGCACCCGTAGTATCACGCTGACCTGTCTGCTCAAATGGTTTCCTGTCTGTCTGCTCAAATGATTTCCGCCGATGGGTTTGGGGGCAGACAGAGCCCGTGGACCAGTTCGACAGCAGGGGAGGTGGTGCTGGGCACTCCTCTTGGTTCTTTACAACAATCCCAGGAGGAAGGGTGGGTTATTATCTCACTTCACAGACAGAGAAACCGAGGCCCAGAGGAGCTGGGTGACTTGCCCAAGCCTGAGTAGTTAGTGACGGCCGAGCTGGGCGCCTTGCTCTTATCACGTCGCTGTGCTGCCTCCAACTTGGGGGCAGGGAATGCACAAGGTCCCCCCAACAGACGCTGTGGGTTTTGTGCGCAGTGACAAGCTGGGGGGGCGGGCGGGCGCCTTGGTCTCTGCGACGGCCACCTGGCACTTGGCACCAACCGCGCAGAAGGTGGGTCACACCCGGGCGCTGCCATCTGACCGGGAATCCGAGACCCACTGCTTCCGTCTGATGCCACTTCAGCAACCCACCCACCCCACCCCCGTCCCGCGGGCCAGGCCCAGCTCCACCACAAGGGTCCTCACCTTCCAGATGCTCCGTCGTCACCAGGCCCAGCGCTACCATGAAGGCTATTTTCTGAGGGAAGGAAACAGAGAAGGGTTAACGCGGCTTTTCTATTTTGGGTTTCCTTAGTTTTCATTTAATGCCCTTTCTCTGTCCCAGGACCCCACCCAGGACCCCATATGACATCAGTCATCCTGTCTCCTTAGCTCCTCTGGGCTGTGACGGTTTCTCAGACTGTCCTTGTTTTGGATGACCTTGGCCGTTTGAGGAGGACTGACCAGGAATTTTGTAGGCACACCCTTGTCTGGGATTTGCCTGATGTTTTTCTCAGGATTAGACTGGGGTCCTGGGTTTTGCAGGGAGACCACAGAGGTGGAGGGCCCTCATCCCGTCCCCTCGGCGCGTTGCACGCGCCGTCAACACGGCTGATCGCTGTGGTGTTGGCCTGGATCACCTGGCTGAGGTGTGGTTGGCAGCGGCTGCTCTGCAAAGTCCCTCTTTACCCCCCCACCCCGTCCACGCTGTCACCTTTGGGAGGAGGTCACTACGCACAGCCCACATCCAGGGAGGTGGGGATCAGTTCCCACTGGTGCTTTTTTTTTGGCCATATAGACTTTAAAAAAATTGTACGTAGCAGAATTTATCGATATTTTCTTTTGCAGTGTCTGGATTTTTGCATCTTAGCTAGAGACTGAGTTTAGAAAGCAAGTTGCTTATGTTTTATCTTAGTACCTAGAGTTTTGATTTCTCCATTTAAATTTTTGATCTATTTGGCATTCATCCTGTTGTATACGGTATATATGGATTCATTTTATTCCATGTGGCTACTCGTTTTTTCTAATACCATTGATTGAAAATTCCATCTCTCTGCTTTTCACTGATTTGAGGAGTGAATCATACACTAGATTATCATACACACACACACACACACACACACACACACACACACACACACACGGCCCTCTATCCCGTTCCTTAAATCTTCCCATCTAGGGCTTCCCTGGTGGCGCAGTGGTTGGGAGTCCACCTGCCGATGCAGGGGACACGGGTTCGTGCCCCGGTCCGGGAGGATCCCACGTGCCGCGGAGCGGCTGGGCCCGTGAGCCATGGCCGCTGAGCCTGCACGTCCGGAGCCTGTGCTCCGCGACGGGAGAGGCCGCAACAGTGAGAGGCCTGCAAAAAATCTTCCCATCTATTCATGAGCTACCACCTCACTTTTAGTTATCAAGGCTTTACAGTAACCTGATAGCATTAGAATCCCGTCCCTGTTTTTTCCTGTTCTGAGCTTCCTCGGCTCTTCTTGTTTATTTTTTCATGTGAAATTTAGAAACCATCTTCAGTAGTTCTGAGAATGAGGGAATCAGTTGGTGTATTTCCTGGGAGGATGCTAAAATTATAAATTAACTTAGGACATAATGACAGCCTAATAATATTAAAGTTTCCTCTCCAAAACCACAAGGTGCTTCTGTTCTTTGTCTTCAGGAGTTTCAAACTTTTCCTCACACAGGTATTGATTATCATGTTTATTCCTTGGCATTTCACCCTTCTGTTGCAATAGCAAATGCAGTTGTCTAGAGAGCTTCTATCTAACAGGTTGCTATGTGTTTCTCTAAAGACTACTGACGTTTGTAAGTTAATATCACACCCGCCGCCACGCTGAATTCTCTTATTGTCTGCAGCAGTTTTTCCATTGAGATTCTCCTGGGTTTTCTACAGCATCTCAGATGAGCGACTGTTTACTCCTTCTTTCCAGTTTTTACTTCAATGCTGTTGAAAATAGTTTGCCTCAAATTGTCAGCTTTAAATCATATTCTTCGATCCATTGACAGTTCCAACTCTACAAACGTGACAATCTGAGAGCTTATTCCTCCTCTCTACCTTCTCTCCCTCGCTCTCTGTTCACTTAGGTGAATCTCACACATTAATATTTATGTGTCATCTTATACATGTAATATTTACATTCTGTTCCAGCACGCTTACCCTGTTCGCTTTACTCTGTAGTTAAATACGCACGATGCTCAACCAGCGTTGGTGCCAAGCTTTCCCCAAGCGTCTCGTGGTCGATGGGGGTTGAGTTTCTAGTAGTTTCTCACGAATGGCGCATGGGAACAACATTTCCTGAGTTCTTGGTAGATTTAAAACCTTTAGCCTGTGGCCTTTCAACGTGAAGGACATCTCGGCTGCACATAAGATCCTTGGGTCCACTTCTCTCTTCCCGCTCGCCTGTGTTCTGGACTGAATGTCGCTGTGGAAAACTTAGAAGCCGGCCCAGTTGTTCTGCCTCTAAAGCGACTTGATTGCTTTTGCCTGGATGCTTACGGATCCTTTCGTTTCCACTAAAAGTCAATGACTTTACTGGGCTGTGACCCAATGTTAACCCAGCACACACGTCAACTTCCCCTGGTACCTAGTGTGTCCTTGCGGTATAGAAATTAAAGTCTCCTTTTATTTCAATAAATTTTCTTGAATTACCTTTTAATTAAAAAATTTTATTATTATTACTTTCCTGGCTGCTTTGGGTCTTGGTTGCTGCGTGTGGTCTTTCTCTAGTTGCGGCGAGCAGGGGCTACTCTTCGTTGCAGTGCGCGGGCTTCTCATTGCGGTGGCTTCTCTTGTGGAGCATGGACTCTAGGCACGTGGGCTTCGGTAGTCGTGGCACGTGGGCTCAGCAGTTGTGGCGCACGGGCTTAGTTGCTCCGCGGCACGTGGGATCTTCCCAGACCAGGGCTCAAACCCGTGTCCCCCGCATTGGCAGGCAGATTCTCAACCACTGCGCCACCGGCGAAGTCCCTTGAATTATCTTTTAAAGACAGTGAAGCATCACCACACCATGAAAAGTCAGGCCCATCAGATTTAATCCTGTAAGACGTGTGCTCACGTCAACCCAAGACTACTAAAAATGACTGAGGTGGCCGCAGATCTGCTCAAACAGGGGTTCTGAGGTCCAGCAAGCTTCAGCCAACTGATGCCCGCGCAGGCTGCAGTTTGGTGCCGCCTGGTTTCAGTGTCACTTCTAGGGTCCCCTGTGGCTGAATGGACAGTGGCCTCTAGGAATCAGCCACTCCTGGCACCCCCTTCACTGGCCTGAACTGGGAGGACTGGGCTGGGCCAGTACTAGCGGGGCCCGTGCTCTGCCTCCCGGTTCCCCGCTCAGCCTTCCCTTCCCTCCAGCCCTTCCTCCGCAGAAGATAACTTCAGCCCACCATCACTGACACGGCCGGAGCAAACTACCTACCCCATTATAGCCAAATTCATGTCGCAGGGAACCATGGGAAAGTTTTACTGTAGCTCTTCTGCCCCGTCATCCCGGTTTTCTTCTTTAAAGCCTCCAATTATCCACCTGTTGTATCTTCTTTGCTTGTCTTCTCTAGGTACCACTTCATATTATTTAAAAATCCGTTCTTTCTTTTTTCTTTTGTATACTTCTCTCACTCCTGCCTCCTAGGTCTTACTCCGTCTTCTGCTGTGTCTATGGTGCCCTGTGCTCCCCCATTTATGTATTTATGTGATGGTCTTCCTATTATTTTCCTGAAAATGTTCAGCTCACGTTTCCCTCTCTCTAGTACTTTGGCCGTTTAGCCATCTCTTCCCTCAGTCCTTGTCTTTCAGCACTGCAGTTTCCTTCTTAGCAGTGATTACTGTACTGATTTCTTTCTTTTAATTCATAGTAGAATACTGGACTTTGGGGGTAGTATTTTTTATTTATGGTGAAAATTGCTTCTCTTTCTCATATTTCTCCGTACGGTGGCTTTGTACTGACTTCACTCTTCAAATACGATGCCTCAGTGGGATTCTGTTTTATCACACCTCCTTGCTGCCCAACAAGGTCAAGGAGGGTCTGTGGCACCTTCTCTGCTCCTGGAGGCCTTATGGAGGTTCTCTTTCCATATTCCTTTGTGTGGTCCCAGCCCTGTCTACCCCAAGTGCAGCTCATAGACACTGCCTGTCCTTTGGCGCTCGAATACAGACTTGTGATCCTCGGTACGGATGACTCTTTCTGCAACCTGCAGCTCCCTGGCTTTCGGCAAGGCCCCGCCCACACCACTCGGTTCTGCTGCTTCATATATGTATATGAATATATAATTTATACATATATATAATTATATATATATATAAAATTACATATATATAATTTTTTATGCTTCTTTGCATCTCTGTTTTGCCTCTGTGGTGCCATATTCCAAAGCACTAATTACCTCTGTTCATCCTGTCTAGTAATTTTTTAAAAAATTTCGATCACCATGTTTTTCATTACCAGATTTTCAAATAATTTTTGTAACTGTCTGATGTTTTATTTTCATGATTTTTTGCTTCATTATTCCTTATTTATTTCAAGTGGATGTTATTCCTTTATTTTTAACTTCTTTTGAGTATCCTAAACATATTTAAAAGTCACTGCTATGAATACGCCATAAAATTAGCTTCATCTTGAATAAATTCATGTTCCAAAAGTTGATTTTATTGTCCTTCTTAGCATTAAATTGCATCCTGTGTTTTACAATTTTTTTTTTTTTTTTCACGGTACGCGGGCCTCTCACTGCTGTGGCCTCTCCTGTTGCGGAGCACAGGCTCCGGACACGCAGGCTCAGCGGCCACGGCTCACGGGCCCAGCCGCTCCGCGGCACATGGGATCTTCCCGGACCGGGGCACGAACCCGCGTCCCCTGCATCGGCAGGCGGACTCTCAACCACTGCGCCACCAGGGAAGCCCGTGTTTTACAATTCTGTCTACAGACTCACCTTGGGCACTGCTTCTTCTCTTCTCTGTTTTATGTTTCATTTTCTCTCCCTACTGCTTACCCTCGCCTTATAGCAAGTTGGCAGTCGCCCTGGCCTTGCCCAGCCCAGGGGTGGCCCCAGGCACAGGCTGGCTCCTGGACTAGCAGGGAAGCCTGGTTCTGTTCCTCTCTTGCCAGAAGAATTTTGGGGACCCACTGCCCCTTGGGAGCTGCCTGGTCACCCTCATCTGATTCTGAAGCTGGGGTCCACAGTCTGGAGCATCCGTCGTGCTCGCTGCCTCTGTTTCTGGGACACAGTGACGCACAGCTACGTCTTCACTACTGGCTCTTCCTGCAATGCTAACTGCTGTTGCTGAGGGTTTGTGGCAGAGAGGTACGGTCCAAGTGAGAACTCGAAGCCATCCCAATGGGGGCTGTGCTCTGACGGGTTCCAAGAAAGGGGGTGACCAATACAAAATTGAGGAGACCCTGCCATTTTTGATGATATGGGTGAAACTTGGAAGGCATTATGCTGAAAGAAATAAGTCAAACAGAGAAACACAAACGCTCTATGATTTCACTTACACATGGAACCTTAAAGAAATAAACTCTTAGCAACAGAGAACAAATTGGTGGTTGCCAGTGGCAGGGGGTGGAGCTTGGGGGAAATGGGCGAAGGTGGTCAAAAGCTACAGATTTCCAGTTATATGATAAATAAGTACTGTACAGCATTGGGCTGAAGTTAACAATACTGTCTTGTAAATTTGAAAGCTGCTAGGAGAGTAGATTTTAAAGTGCTCATCACACAAAAAATAGATAACCATGTGAGGTGACAGATGTGTTAACTGCAATTACCCTGCTGATCATTTTGCAATGTATACACATATCAAATCATTACGTTGCACACCTTGAACTTATACCATGTAATATGCCAATTACAGCTCCATAAATTCTAAATGGGAGAATTTTTTTAAAAAAGAAGACGGGTGACTTGGTTATTTCTGAATCGCAGAAAGATCCTTCTAGCTGCAGGGAAGAGCCCATCTAGGGGTTGGGAGCCTGGGCAGGGCCAGGGCAGGAACCAGGGCTGTGGCAGCAGGGATGGCGCGGAAGGAGGGAGCATCTGTGTGCACGGGTCTTGCCCAGAGAGGCGGCCGGGGCTGGCGTGCGGCGGGGCTGGAACGGGGCTGGAACTCCTGCTCTGGCTTGTCATTCCACAGGGCACGTGCTAATCTGAGGGTGACCAGCTTGGACAGATGCTGCCCGAGGCCAGGATACTGAGTAGCACAGAGAAGGCCGGGCTCTGTCCTAAAGAAGGCAGAGGACTTGGGACAGGAAGGAGCCCATGGGGCCTGGGGCAGCAGCCTGGAGCCCCGGTTCTCTCTGGGTTGAGTGGCGGCCACGCTGGCCTCTCTCAGCCCGCCTCCTCGTCTGTACAATGAACACCGTAATTCCCGCCCCACCTACTTCACAGCGCTGCTGGGAGAGAAGGGGAGGAAGCACCGTTAGCTACGAAGGCTCACTCGGCAGAGAGGTGGGCTCACTGCGCAGGTCCCTTCGATGCCTTGGGTGGGCACTGCCATCTCATCTCATCTCACAGGCGCCTGTGGGCTCAGAGGTGCTGCGCGTGTGGGGTGTATGGACGCTGGGACCTCGACAGCCGCTCCCCCAGACGCCACCGTACAGCTGAGCCTTACAAACAACCGTCAGCGTCTCTTTACCCCCAACCCACGCCCCACCCCAGGACCCCTGAGCCCGCGCCTGGCTCAGCTGGTGAAGTTTCTGGGGCAGCTGCTGCTCTGGCCTCAAGCGCTCCTGACTTAGATTCTTCACGCACAGGTTCAAAGGCCGCCACGAAACCCGCGTCTGCGCAGCACGACTGCTCCCAGGCCTCTTCTGAAAGCATCTTTACTGAGGACTTTGACACCAGGACGTGTTGTGATTGCAAGTTCTATTTAAGTCATTACACGTATTTACACTAATGAGGTAATTAGATGTAATTATACTAATTATAAAAATGCACAATAATTGACTAAGATATACTCTGAAAGAACAAAGAGGATCTACCCAGAAAACCTTCCCGGAAATTAAGGGTGCAGCAAACCCCACGGGAGGACAGAAGGGTGCCCGTGGGGGCCGGAGCTGCGAGCTGGCCCCGGGCCTCACCCCCGCACAGGGTAGGTGCTCACACATTGCCACCAGACGGAACGGATTGTCTCTCTTGAGACAAAACTGGGCCTGAGGCCACAGAGGAGACTGGCTCCATCTCAGCCTCGGTGACCGGTCGACTCTATGAATTCCCAGCAGGCTTTCTAGATACGTCGAAGGACAATAACCAGGTCACTCTCCTTCTCAAAGATAGTCCATGGCTCCCCACTACCCAAGGAATCAAGTCCCACCTCGGCAGCATGCATCAGGTCTTCCAGGATTGGGCTCCGATGTCTTATCTTTAACCCCATGTCTAGAAGTTCTCACGCACACGTGCTACCCACGGTCCAAACGGACCAGGTGACTTGCCTGGGAGAGCTGAGTCCTTTCCCCTCTGCCCGGGGAAGTGCCTTCCCCCTGCCTCTTGCTCTTTTACCGGAACCCTACCTGTCCCCCTGGTGCCTTCGACTGTGTCCCTCCCCTGCAAGGCCTTCCGCAGTCCTTCCAGAAGGAAACATGGCTCTCTCCCTCTCCCTGGATCTCCCACAGCTCAGAATCTGTAACTCTCTGATGGCACCTGACATTTTTTTAACCCAAGTTCAAGTCCTAGTGGCCGTGCCTGTGTCTGCCAGTGGGAGTGAGTTTCCCTAGAGCCGGGACGCACGACATCTGCCCCATCTCAGTGTCCCCACCCTCAGCCCAGAGCCTGGCCTGCAGCAAAGGCTAAGACGTGACTGACAAAAGAATGAATGGATGAATGACTTCTTTGGATGACAGCACTCGGATGAAAAGAATCAGAAGGACCTGGAGGAGCCCAGAGGGATCTCTTCTGCCTGCTGGGGATGGGTGGTCAGGGAAGGCTGCCTGGAGGAGATGGTTTCTACAGGGAGTCTTGTGAGATAAACCAGTCAATAGGGAGAGAAATGGGGGCTAGGCAGGGGCAGTCACGTGGAGAAAGGCCCAGGGCGTGGTGATTTTGGCCCAGGATGGCTGAGGACGCAAGCAGGAACACAAGGACGTCGCTTGCTGTGACCAAAAATTCCACAAAGAGCTGACGTTTAAGGCCTTCAGGGTCCTGCTGTGCCACCTTCAGACATTCAGTGGGCAGTGGGGCGGAGGGAGGAGCAGGGCTGCTTTAGGGCCACATACGCCAAGGGCAGCACTGTCCCCTGGACGGAGGGTCCTGAGGACAGGGGGACAGGTGGGGACAGCCGGGGCCTGGGGTGCTGGGTAACAGCCAGCAGCGCCCAGGCCCTGTTCTGGGGCCTCGGCAGACACTGACTCCGGGGATCCTCCCGAAAACGCCGCCAGGAAGGCAGACTCGCCCGTGCCGCCCTCGCAGGTGAGGAAACGGGCGCCACCTGCTCCCCCCCCTCCCCCGCGCACCCCGCCACACCTGCGCTGGGACGCAAACCCAGGCAGCGTCTGGGCCGCCACCGGGGCTAACCACTGCCCCACGCTGCCGCTCGGCCAGCAAACCCGGGACACACAACGGCTGAGACCTCGGCTCACGGGGCCGGTGCTGCCCGGAGCTCCCCCTGCCCTGGGAGGCTGTGCTCTGGGCTTGTCGGAGTGAGGCCCGTCCCCTCTCCCTGGGCAGCCGCGTCCTACCGCGGCCCCCCGACCACGGCCACCCACCTCGGGGTTCTCCTGGCTCGGGGGCCGGTCCTCCTTCTTCTTTTTGGTGGCCTGAGCTCCCTGAGATGGCTCCTCCGTGGGCGGCCGCGACTCCGCCGTGCTCTCGGGCTGCGTCTGCACTTGAGGCTGAATGATGATGACCTGGAGACGGAGGAGACGGGTGAGGGGGGAACTGGAGAGCCCAGGGAGGCAGAGGCCCACGGAGCCCAGGGCCAGCTGCACCCACCCCAGACGGCCACAGGGCCTCGAACGGCGGGGTCACGAGGAACGGGGAGGCTTGCGCCCCCCTCTCCGGTCCACGGGGTGCCTGCACCCTAAGGAGAGTCTGCACGAGAAACGGTCCTGGTTTAGGAACTAGAAGGCCTGGGTCCAATCCTGTGCTGCTGTCTCCCAGCTGTGTGGCCTCGGGGAGGTCACTTCACATCTCTGGGCCTCAGCTTCCTCATCAGTAACACCTTCGCGGTACGTACTTCCAGGCAGGCTGTGAAGATTCAGGCGGCAAGAACTCAAGGCAGGTTGGTTTCTTTCTCCCCAGTTCACATGCAGGGAAACTGAGGCTGAGAGGGCTCAGACCTGCTCCCTGCCTGAGGTCATCAGGTTAGGGAGCAGAGAGGCTGGAACCTTTCCCGGGTCTGTCTGGCTGCCTGCCCTGCGCCCCCCCCCAACACCCAGGCCACTGTCTCCGAGGTGCTCAAACCTGGCCTGGGGGTTTGGGCAGGTGGGAGAAAGTAGGTCCCGTTTTGCTCACTCTGAGGGGCCCTGCCAATCCTGGGGGCATGGAGAGGGGGAGGGGAGTCTAGACCCCACTCGGCATCAGGCAAAGCAGCCCTGATCCAGCGGTCCTCGTGGGGTTCAGGTCTCATTGGTTGGGGTGAGGTGCCTGGAGCTGAGAAGTCTGCAACTGACTTCTGCTGCCTGGTCTCTCCCTAGGCCGCAGTCGCCTTCACCTGTGAATCATCTAGCTTATTTAGTTTTTTGGACATTGAATTGGGAGAGAATCGTTACCTTTCTCATGGATCTAGGTAAAAGAATTTACCAGGAGCAGCCCTGGGTCTGGCCTCAACCAGGAGTGACTCGAACTGTTTTTCCCTGCTAAGAACACATAGCGACTTGTGAATTGTTTTCTCGGGTACTTGCAGCAGACTTTTTTTTTTTTTCTGTGACTTGTGAATTTGAAGCTCTTACACATGAAGAGAAAATGCATCCCATTTTTCTGCTGGCTTCAGGGAAAGGACTTTGTTCTTCTTTGTAACATAATTTTGAAATCCCAGAATTCCCTGGATGGAAAAAAATGCTCCTTTCTGATATTCATGGGAAGAAACCAGTAAGATCCCCCGCAGAAAAAAGGGCAAAGCACATCCTCAGATGAGTCACATGGAAGGAGACAGGAGTCTTGAAAAGTACAGGGAAACCTTCAAGTTCAATACTAACCAAAGGAATTCCACTTTCAACGACCAGCATCTGTTTGCGTCAACTAAAGGAGCAAAAAGCGTTTAAAAATGACAACACTCGGTGCTAGTGAGGTTGCAGTGAAACAGGCGCACTCAACCAACAAACGGCTGCTAAGCACCCCCTTTGGACCAGGTACCATCCTGGCGTGCACGTTTCCTCACGGGAACCTGCCATCCGACCCTGGCTGGTGATAACTCTTTAGGCTTGGAGAATCCTTGGGAATACTGCCCATGAGTGGGAGAGCTCAAAAACATACCCAGAAATATACTGAGTGCAGTAACATACGGCTGCAGGAAAGTGGCTGACACTTGGGCTGGAACAGGGGACATGGGCCATAAGCAAGAGAGGGGCAGCCTCGTGGACCCTGAATTGGAAACAGAGGAAAAGAGACCAAAGGGAGGAAATGGAACCTCCTCTGCAGCCCCAAACACTTCAATCATCAAGGAGCTCAGAGGGGAACAGGAAGAGGATCTTAGTTTTTTTAGTTTGAAATCTTGGCAACAAATCATAGATATTCCATTCAGGCACCCAGGGTCCAAAAAGTCCTTGACGATCTCCCTCCATTGGCAGAGACTCTTCCAGTTGTCCCCGGGGCCACACATTTTATTGATGAATTATTCCAACAAGTAATTCATCCACTGACCAATCATTCTTTTCCTACTGGTATTAATTCATTCAGCCACACAGTCTTCTGCTCACATATTCCTTCCCTTGTACCCCCATTATTCCCACGCCAATTCATTCATTCATCCACACCGATTCACACACCATTCATTCTACCACTGACTCATTCATTCATTTGTACACGTCCCGCCCCGCCCCGTGCACGCACTGATTCATTCACTTATTGTTCATTCCCACGCTGTGCATTCAGTCCTCCGTTCACACTCCATCCATTCCTTTGGCCACCTAATCGTTCCGCCATCCGGTCATTCTTTCTGCCCGGGGCCCCGTTCGCCTGGCCCCTCAGGGAGGCCGCCCGCGGGCGCCCTCACCTTGCTGTCGGCACTGATGAGGAGGGGCTGGACTTTGACGCTGTCGCTGACCACGGACACGGCGGTGCTGGGGGCCATGGCGGTGGCATTGCTGGGGGCGGTGGAGATGAGTGCGTAGGCCACCCCGGCGCTGCTCAGAGGGGAGGTGACGGCGGCAGGCTCGGCGAGGGCCCGGGGCTGGCTGCCGGGCGTTGGCACATGGCTCACGGTGTTGTTGGCAGTGGGGAGGGCTGGGCTGGGGTTCTTGATACTGACCACGGTGGCCTTCTGGAAGGTTGGCGGCTGCTTGGGGGGCTGGTCCCGGCCCGGGGTGATGGGGAGGCTGTCTGGAATCAGAGTCTTTGGCCTAACCTGCGGAGGGAGGGACGGTGGCACGGTCAGATAGACACACAGACGGGGTGATGACAGCCACGGCAGATGACAGTGGCACAGACGTGACCTGGTCAGGGACTCCCACGTTAGAGGTGAGGAGATGGCGGCGGAGAGACCATGGACCTGCCGAGGCTGCCTGGGTCCTGGGCGTGCACTGACTGGCCCGGGGGCTCTGGTCGCGGGTGCGTGCGTGTGTGTGCGCGTGTGCGTGTGCGTGTGTGTGCGTGTGTGCACGCACATATATTGGGGCAGCAGGAGAGGTGGCCCTTGGACTTTTACAGTTGAGGGGTGTACGTGGGAGTGAAAACTCCTAGGAAAACAGCACTGGCCTTGAGCAGAAGCCTTTCCTTGGGGCCCCAGCCCTGACCCTCCCTTTGCTCAAAAGCCTTCCGTAGCTCCTCAGGACCATCAAGTCACTGACAGACAACGCTCAACTCCGCTACCCAATATCCAAGGCCCCCAGAAGGCCTCTGCTGACGTCTCCGGTGCTATGCCTGCTCCTACCTCCCCTTCCAGCACCGCCAGGCCTGCGGTTCCGGCCTCCCCACTGCCACCTGCCTCCTCTTCTCCCCGCCGTGTCCTCAGGCTCCAGTATCCTGGGGTGTTCGTCCCCTGAGGCCTGCCTCCACCTTGGACTACCAAGACTTCCTACGCTCGGAGCCCTGCTTCTAGCACCATCTCCTCCAGGAAGCCCTCCCTGACCCCCAGGCGGGCTATGAGCCTCCTCAAGGCTCCCACAGCCCCCGTGAATCCTTCTGACTCAGACCAATCACTCTGGGTTCAAATCGTCTGATTCCTTGTCTGTCCCCCTCCTGGAATCTGAGCCTCTTGGGGACAGGATCCTGTCTAATTCAGCACAGGTGGGCACTCAGCGAGGCTGCCACAAGGACAAGAGGGCCCAGGGCAGCCGCCCCTCACTGTCCTCGAGCTGGGGGCATCTGCCCTGGCCTGCAGCCCCAGGACAGGCAGGAGCCGTCGTCGCCTGTGCAGCTCGCAGCCCCTCGCAGCTCAGCAGCAGGTGCCCCGCAAAGCTGCGTACCGGGCGGCACCCAGCAGGCTGCTACTCCAGACCAGGCCCGGCTACAAAGGCTTTGTGCCCCGATTCAGTCCTCACGGCCGCCAGGGGGGCACTGGCACCACCCTCTCTGCAGACGAGGAGACGCAGCCCAGATGACTTGCCCAAAGTGCAGAGCCCACAGCGGGGGACCCCGGCTGGAACCCAGGCCCATGGCCTGGCGTCTGCGCCGGCTCCTGAAATGTACCCTTTCAGCCCAGAGTTTCTAACACTTTTTTGACTGTGACCCATATTCAAAAATCTCCATTAGGACTTCCCTGGTGGCGCAGTGGTTAAGAATCCGCCCGCTATGCAGGGGACGTGGGTTCGAGCCCTGGTCTGGGAAGACCCCACATGCTGCGGAGCAACTAAGCCCATGTACCACAACTACTGAGCCTGCGCTCTAGAGCCCGCGAGCCACAACTACTGAGCCCATGTGCCACAACTACTGAGCCTGCATGCCTAGAGCCCATGCTCCGCAACAAGAGAAGCCACCGCGACGAGAAGCCCGCGCACCGCAATGCAGAGTAGCTCCCGTTCGTCACAACTAGAGAAAGCCTGCGTGCAGCAACGAAGACCCAATGCAGCCAAAAATAACAAATAAATTTATATTTAAAAAAAAAATCTCCATTACGTTGTGATCCAGTCCAGAAACAAATTGTTCACGAAAAAACGCTTATGATGCGTCTTGGTATTTTCTGCTGTCTTCTAGTCCGGCCTAGTTTATTCCATTAAAAAAAAAAACCCTGGTCGTGACCCACTGAATTGATTTCTCAATTCCTCACTGTGTGAAAAACTGGGTGTGGTCCAAACACCTCCTCTGAAGGGCAGGCAGAGGAGGCAGGAGAGGAAAGGGACTCCCACGACGTCGCACCCAGCTCAGGGCTCACCGAAGCCTCACTGCTGAGGGGCTGTGGACAGACAGACAGCCAGCCAGCCAGCCCGGGGCCCACCACAGGCTGCTTACCTGAGGTAGCACTGCTGCTCCTTGCCCGGCCAACCTCTGCAAGGAGCTCACCTGAGGACCCGTGGCAGGCACTGCAGTAATGGTTCCCAAAGCCTGGAAGACAGAGGAGGGCAGCATGAGAGAGGACACGGCTCCGGGACTCACGCGACCCCACACGGCCGGCCCCCGGTGACTCCCCCCAGCCCGGCGGCGCCGGGGGGCCTCGGAGACAGCGAACTCTGCTCTCCTCTCTCTTAAGGGTAAGCTTTGAAATCACCAAAGTAATATGTATCATGCAAGAAATTTTGGAAACCAGAAAAGGAAAGAGAATGGCATCCTCGGAAAACGATCACTGTCTCACATTAGCTTCCTTTTAAGTACGTTTTCTCTACAGCTGTACGTGGAATTCTGTAACCTGTTTGGTTTTTTTTTTTTCATAATGATTCCCTGCAAACATTTTTTATTTTATTTGACCTATGAACATACAAACATGCAAAGTGAAAAGGAGGGAGGAAGGGGCAGAAAGAAAATGAAGGAAGGGGAGAGTCTGAGAGACAGAGAAGAGGGAGAGAGAACAGAGCAGGAAAGACAGAGAAGGGAGAATAAGGACATTATTAGATTTATAAAAATTACCTTAAGTTTACAGAGTACACACAGCTCAGTTTGCCTATAGCTGTGACCTCAATAATCCTGCCAAATTTCAGGACGGGTTATTTAGTAAACATGATGTATATCTTGACAAAATAAAGGAGGCTACTTATAAGAACCAGTGAAGGTTAATCAAGAAAAAAATCATGCTAAACTTGGAGCTTCCATCCTTCCCAGTTTCCTTGGACTTGTCTTTCCTCATTTCCCCAGAGTGGAATCCACTCTCATTTTACCCAAAGACACAGCACCACTCACACCAAACAGAATGTGATGTGTAACCTGTTTTTCTACTTGTACTTAAGGACACATGTAAGGTTTCCTGAAGTTGTTACAATCTCCATAAATCACTCCTTTAATGGTTATAGAGTCTTTCATTCAGCAGACATCATGCTATTTCCTCAGCCAATCCCATCCTCCTAGGAATTTGGGCTTTATTCCCATCCTTTTCTGATTAATAAACAGTGGTGCAATACACATCTCTATATATAAAGCCATTGCCACATCACGAAGTATTTCTGTAGGACAGAGTCTGAAAACAGGAATCAATGGGTAAGAATTTTATTTATGTACTTAGTTAGTTAGTTAGTTAGTTAGCTAGTTTGCATTGGGTCTTTGCTGCTGCACGTGGGCTTTTTTCTAGTTGCAGTGAGCGGGGGCTTCTCATTGTGGTGGCTTCTCTTGTTGCGGAGCACGGGCTCTAGGCGCGTGGGCTTCAGTAGTTGCAGCATGTGGGCTCACAGGCTCTAGGGCACGCAGTTGTTGTGGCACTTGGGCTCAGTAGTTGTGGCTCACGGGCTCTAGAGGGCAGGCTCAATAGTTGTGGTGCACGGGCTTAGTTGCTCCGCAGCACGTGGGATCTTCCCAGGCCAGGGATCGAAACCATGTCCCCTGCATTGGCAGGCGGATTCTTAACCACTGCACCACCAGAGAAGTCCATCAATGGGTAGAAATTTTCAAAGGTAGGACTATTTCGGGCCCTTGATATATGTCCCCACTGTGCTAACTCAGGAGGGGCCATGACCAGGGCTCACTCCTACACACCCTCAAATCTCAGCCTCCCAGTCAGGGCTCTTTCCAATGCATGATGGGATGGCCACACCTGCAGCAGGGTGGATATTTAGGGTGTGGAGGTGGGAGATGACACCCTCCCAGGGACTCCAGGCCCCCACAAATACAGAGGATGTGTTTGGGGGTGCCCGTCTGCCTAAGGTCCCTTTTCTAGGAGTCAACACTACCTACAGCTGATGAAGGGGAGGTTCCACATGTGGCCACATTTGTACCCCGTGAGCCTGCCTGATGGGGAGAGGCATCTCTCACCAGGGGCCAGCCAAACCACCAGTGACCAGAGAGGCTTTCTCTTGAACTTAGAAGCCAAAATTCTTAACAAAGTGTTAGCAAATCAACCCCAGCAATAATATGAAGGATAATACATCCTGAATAAGTTGAACTTATCCCGGGAATGCAAGGCTGCATCACCATGTGAAAATCAGTCAGAAAAAAATGATGTGGTTATCTCAATGTATGCAGAGAAAGCACTGAACAAAATTCAACGTCCGTTCATGATAAAAAAAATTTCAGCAAACTAGGAAGAGAAAGTAACTTCCTTAACCTGATAAATGGCATCTATAAAAAATGAACAGCTACCATCACACTTAATGATGAATGTTTTTCCACTGAGATCAGGGATGAGGTAGGGATGTTCTCTTACCACTCCTGTTGCCACTGGACTAGAAGTCCTAGCCAGTGCAATAAGGCAAGGAAAAGAAATAAAAGGCCTTCAGATTAGGAAGAAGAAATAAAACTGTCTCTGCAGATGGCAGTAGCAACTACGTAGAAAATCTGAAGGAATCTACAAAAAAAAGGCCGTTAGAACTAATATTTGAGCTTAGCGAGGTTGTATGATGTAAGTTCAACATACGAAAAGCAATTGTATTTCTATATACTAGCATGAACATTTAGAAATTTAAAAAAATGTCTACCTGCCATTTGCAACAACATCAAGAAATGAGGAATACTTAGGGGTAAATACAACAACAGCTGTATAAGAGCTGTACACTGAGAACTTTCAAACACTGATGAGAGAAATTTTAAAAAGACCTGCATAAAGAGAGAGACATACCATAACCCGGGATCAGAGGCCAGTGTTATTAAGCTGTAAACGCTCCCCAAATCGATCTATGGCTTCAATACAGCCTCCATCAAAATTCACCCCAGGGCTCCCCTGGTGGCGCAGTGGTTGAGAGTCCGCCTGCCGATGCAGGGGACGCGGGTTCGTGCCCCGGTCCGGGAAGATCCCACATGCCGCGGAGCGGCTGGGCCCGTGAGCCATGGCCGCTGAGCCTGCGCGTCCGGAGCCTGTGCTCCGCAACGGGAGAGGCCACAACAGTGAGAGGCCTGCGTACCGCAATAAAAAAAAACCAAAAAACAAAAACAAAAACAAACAAACAAACAAACAAAAAAATTCACCCCAAAAAGGGTAGAAAATGACAAGGTCCTTTTTAAATGCATGTGAAAATGCAAAGGACCCAGAATAGCCAAAACAACTTGAAACAAACAAAAAACAACATCAAACAAACAAAGTGAAGGACTTATATTTCCCAACTTTAAGACCTATTATAAAGCTACAGTAATCGAGACAGTGTGGAATAGGTGTTAAGTTATGCAAATAATAGATCAACGGAACTGAATAGAGTCCAAAAAAAGACTCAAACATATATGGTCACTTGATTTTTCAGCAAAGGCTGCAAAGTCTATTAACATAGCGGAGAAAGGACAGTAGTTTCACAAATGGTGTGGGAACAAGTAGATACTCATATATTAAAAACAAACAAGACATAACTCATCCATACGTCTCACATATTTTTAAAAAGCCCAAATGGATCAGAGACCTAAATGTAAAGCCTAAAACTGTAAAATTTCTAGGAGAAAACGTAGGAGAAAATCTTTGGGGCTGTGGGTTCGGCGCAGTGTCTTGGATACAACACCAAAAGCATAATCCATGTAAGGACAAATTAATACACTAGACTTCAAAAAAATTTAAAACTCCTAACGTTGGAAAGACGGTGTTCAAAGAACGAAAAAGCGAGCCACAGACTGGGAAAAAACATGTGCAAATTACCTATCTGATAAAAGACTTGCATCCAGAATGTGTTACACAACTGTCAAAACCCAATAACTGGAAAACAAACAACCCAATTAAAACCTGATCTGAACAGACCACACCACTACAGAAGATATGCTGATGACAAACGAGCAAATGAAGAGACACTAAACATCGCTAGTTGGAGAAATGCGAGTTAAGCCACAGTAAGACACCACTACGCACCCCCCTTCAGACGGTACCATAAAAAAGGCTGACCAAGTCCAGAGCTGGTGAGGACGTGGAGCAGTGCACGCATTACCCTTGGGGACATGAAGCCGCGCGATCACACGGCAACAGTTTGGCAGGTTCGCGGAAAGTTAAATACACACTTACTGCTACGGACTGAACGCCGATGTCCGTCCCCCCAAAATGTGTACGTTGAAACGCGGGTCCTCAGTGTGATGCTTTCGGAGATGGAGCCTTTGCGGGTGATCAGGTCATGAGGGTGGTGTCCTCACGACGGGATTAGTGTCTTCGTGAGGACAAACCTAAGAGGGCCTGCTTCCCCTCTCTCTCTGCCACGTGAGGACACAGCAAGGAGTCCGCCATGGTTTAAGTGGCCGTGTCCCCCTCAAGTTCGCTTGTTGGAATCCTGACTCTCAACGTGATGGAGTTAGAAGGCAGGGCCTTTGGGAGGTGCTTAAGCCAGGAGCGGGGAATCCTGATGAAATGAATGGGATTCGTGCCTATGAAAAAGGCTGCAGAGACTCTTAGCTCCTTCCCCCAGGCAAGAATACACCAAGGAGTCTGCAGCTGGAAAAAGAGCCCTCACCTGACCATGTCGGCACCCTGATCTCCAACGTCCGGCCTCTAGAACTTGAGCAATAAACTTCTGTTTACAGTAACCACCCAGTCCGTGGTATCTTGTTATAGCCACAGACAGAGACAGCATCCACCTGCAAATCAGGAAGAGGGTTTGCACCGCAAACCAAATCAGCCAGCACCTTGATCTTGGACCTCCCAGCTTCCAGAACTGTGAGAAATAAATGTCTGTTGTTTAAGCCCCAACCAACCCCCAGTGGGTGGTATTTTGTTACAGCAGTCCCAACTAAAACATTCTACCCCTAGGCATTACCCAAGAGAAATGGAGGCACACGCCCACCCAGAGGCTTGTTCCGGAACGTTCACAACAGCTCTACTTGTTGTGATCGCCCAGACTGGAGACAGCCCAGACGTTCATCGACAGGTCCGCAGATGAACAAACTATGGCAAATCCACCCAATGGAATATGACTCAGAAATAACAGAGGAATGAGCAATTGATACAGCATGGATGAATCTCAAAGTAACTTTGCTGAATGGAGCAAGACAAAAAAAAAAAAAAAGGACTTACTGTTGTACGATGCCGTTTATATGAAATTCCAGAAAATGCAAACTCATCTAAAGGGATCAGAGGTTGTGTGGAGATGAGGGGATCAGAGGAAGGGATCAAAGACACAGGGAAATTTTCGAGGGTCAAGGGTGCGTTTACTATCTTGATTCCGGTGATGGTTTCACAGGTGTAGACCTATGTCAAACATCTTGCACACTTTAAATATGACAGTTTATTGTATATATTATTCCAACAAAGCTGCTAAAAATAAACCCCGTATTTCCCCCCTTATAGCCCTCTGTCCCTGGAATGAGTGTCATCCTTCTCCAAATGACACAGCGGAGGCCCACAACCCACAGAGCTGCCTCTCCTGATTGTGATGGGATGGTTCCTCCCTCCTCCGGAATTTTCCACCTGCCCTAAGCGGGCAAAACTCTGAGGTTCATGTCCTTCCAGCCAGCTGCTTGCCTCTCTGCATGAGGCCAAGTTACTCACATTTAACTGGAAATTCACTGTGGACGTTCACTGGAACAGAGCGTTATATGCAACGCAGAGAGCATCCAAACAGACGCGGTCACTTTAAGAGGAAGCGTCTCAGTCCACAGTGCGGTTTTCAGTCCCTCTCCAGCACTGCTTGGTGAGCCCTGCCCGATGCCCACTGTAAAGGCTCTGCCCGCCTTCTGCAAAGGGATGCGCGTAGAAACCTGTGCCCCCTCCCTCCCCTGGACCTGCTGTCTCGCTGGCATCACAACGCCTGGGCCCCGGCGCAGACGTGGGCAGGTGAGAGGCAGGCACGGAGGGAGCACCATTTGACTCACAAGCTTCCAGACGATTCCATCCACCTGGCGACCACAGGAGGAGGAGAAGCTGGCCTGTCCATGCAGCAGGTTCTGTGATGAGAGGCCCACACGGGCACTTCACTCCATCAGTGAGCGGAGCTGTGTGGTCCCCTGGGTGCAGGGGTTCCTGCACGGGTGACGGGTAGCCAGAAGATTCCAGGGCCCCAGGAACACAAGGGCCAATCCATGCCCAACACCTACAGGAGCCAGAGAAGAGGCACGAAGCTGCTTTCCCTGGGGAAGCCCTTCTGGCTAAGATGCCCAGTCAAGCCCTCCAGACGAGGGGTGTGTGTGCCGTCTGTGTGCTTTTCCAGTCCGTGCGTCTCTGCACGGAAAGGCGTGAGGGTTGCTGCGTGTCCATTTCCGGGTGGGTTTGTGCACCAGCTACTCCATTCTCTGGCATCCACTTGGGCGCCTGTGTCCTGTGTGTGTTTCCATATGGATTCTTCTCTGGGCACCTCTTTTGCTCTGGTCCCTGTGTCTTGCGGATGCCACCGTCCGTGGTTCTAAGCCTTCACTGCAGGTCGGCGCTCAGTCCTCTCTCCTGACTTGGGACACCGGGGACATCTGTCCACACACCTCAGAAACTGGCAACCAGGGAGGGGGAGGGAGGGGACCACGAGAGGGAGGGGTGGGTGGAGGCTGCTGGGGGCCAGAGCCCCCGAGGTCGGAGTGGGTGGGGGGGAAGATAGGGGGAGCTTTACTTTGACCTCGCTCTCAAATACTCAGTTACCAAGGAAGAAACAGGACCCGCCACGGCGGGGGGGGGAATACCGAAGGCCTGCGGGACGCTCGCAGCACAAAGGTCGCTCACTTGCTGACTCCGTGAACTCAAATACTGCCTGACTCCAACCCGACGGCTGGCATTTATCTACTGCCAGGGACTCGGGGTGCCCGATGGCTCTTGAAGGAGCACCTGACCGTGTGTGGGGTGCCCTCTGCGCCACAGCGGCAGGAGGAGCACGGAAGAACGGACGACTCCCTGGGTCAAAGCCCGGAGTCCCAGGCTTTGGGGAGGAGTTTGCTACGAAGACGCTGCTGAGCAGGGTCCCTCCCCGACCCCGCTTCTGGGAACCGTGGGTTTCTTCCGGGAACACCGAAGCCCCCTTCCACCGCCCCCCCCCACCGTCCATCCTGAGATCGCCATCTATTTGCTTCTCTTTGCTCCAAGGCTTACCCCAGGGCGCGTTTTTCCACATCCTTATAAACCTTTAATTAACAAGCCGAAGAGACATTTTTATCTGGCAGGGCCTGACCTTTCTGCTCCGTGTTGGAATTTATCGATACCAGCAGAAACAATCATCTCAGAGGCTATTTCACCAGCACCGATAGCTTACGGCCACACTTCTGTCAAGATAAACGCGCTCCTGTGACTGCGATTACAGCTCTAAGCATTTTAAGGGGGACGAAAAGGGGCAAGAAAGTCAAAGATAACTTCACATCTTTCCTGCACCGGTGGCGTCCCTGGGGCAGCCTGGAGAAGCTCGGTCGCAGCCGAGGCAGGTGGGAGGCGCCCAGGAGACAGGTGTCTGTACACGGGGTGTGTGTGGGGGGGGGAACAGACAGACGGACTGGGCTTGGGGCCGGGCTTGGGTTCTGGCTCTAACACCGGCACCCTTGCTCTCCGTCCCCGACAGGAAGAGCTCCCGCTGCAGGGGCGGGAGGGGGCTAAAGGGAGAGGGGCCTCAAGGATCAGCCCAAAGCCTGGTACACGTCTGGCTCCACGAGCACTGGGTGGAGGGGGCGGGTCAGACCCGGCTGTGCCCGGAACTGGGGCGCTGAGCGGGTGCCTGGGAGGGACGTACAACCCTGGTGTCCCGGCAGGGAGAGCCTCGGGGTCAGCGTGTCCAGGTGCCAGCCCCGGAGTGGCCCCTCTCTTGTCGGACCAAGCTGGGGAGGGCTCCCCTGCTCGCCGGCTCCTACCTCCCCGTCTCTAGCACGGGGAGTACGTGCGCGCCTCCCCCGCGATAACCACGGTGAAGTACACGAACGTGAGGAAGTGTGAAGAAGGAAGAGCAGGAAACCAGTGACCCAGGCTTCCTGCCGCGCTCAGTTCAACAGCTTTCCCCCTCGTCAGGGGACAGAGCCCGGAGCCAGCCTGCATCCAGGGCTTCCGCCGAGTGGCTCAGGCAAGGGAACAAGGTGGTGAGCGGGACGGGCGGTGCCCGGCCTCGCAGAGGCTGCTCTCATCCGAGACCCCGACCCGACGCCTCAGAACTGGCCTTTCTCATCTCTGCTGCCCGGCTGGATGGTGGATCCTGGAGTCCAGCCCGGGGACCGGCCCGAGCAGGAGCTTGGTGAAGTGACTGATGGGTGTCGTCAGACGTCCAACTCCGGGACCCCGGCAGGAGATGCTCAGGGGAGCCCCAGAGCCCCCACTCCACGAGGCAAGCCTGCCCCCCGAGCCCCTGGGCTTGGCTCCAGTTCCCGCGCCCAGCGAGACCGCAGACCTCACAGAGCCCCCCACCCGGCGGGAACCTTGGCGCGTGTGAATGGCTTTTGAAGTGGCCCCGTCCTGTCTATGTAAACATGTTCCCAAAGCAGACAGAAAGCCAGTCTTGGGGACGGGCCCATCTCCGGGCCTGGACAGGACAACACCACGCCACAGCCCTGGCCTCCGTCCGCCCCATCTCGGGCGCCATCCGTGAGCAGGCCCCCCGCCCGGGCTTTCCAAACGGGCCCGCTGAGGCCAAGGGCCTTGCACGCCCGCAGCGGGGAGCCTGGCAGTCGCCGGCGGCGGCACGAGAAGCGCCAGAGCCACGCGGCCAGCTGTGTCTCCCGCGCGCCCTGGCCCTGCGACACGCAGCAGGTCGGTGAACTCGGGCCTCTTTCCTGGTTGCAGGAGCAGAGGAGGGCAGGAGTGGGGTGGGGGCCACACTGAGCCCCGCCCCTCGCTCCTCGTGGCCTCCTGGCCCCGTCCCCAGGCCACGTGGGCAGGGCTGAGAGGAGGGAGAGTTCCCCAAGCCTCACAGCCGGGAACGCAGAGACGCGGGGCAATGCCCCACCTGGACGCCCTTCTCCGGAACTTTCTCCGCTCACGGAACTCACAATTCAGGACTTACGCCTGCTCTAACCCGGCCCGTCCCTGGACACACCATGCGTCTCCTCCTGGCCCTGAACCTGACCTCCGACCCTGACCGGCTGCGTGCCCTGGGGGTGGCCCCTAGCCTCTCCGTCCCTCAGTTTCCACAACTGTCAACCGCAGACAACCTCACACCAACCTCTCAGGACGGCTGTCAGCGCGAACCGTGCAGCGGGCGGGACAGCAGAAGCGGACCAGGCTTAGCCCTGCACCAAACACGGGCCACACCAGCGCCCCCAGGAGCTTGCGGTGAGAGCCCATCCCCAAGCGGGCAACATTCACACGTTTTCGATCTAACGCTGGTGGCACAGAGGCCTTCCCCGGAGTGTGTTTGGGAGGCTGGTGGTGGTGGGGGTCGTGTACAGACACTGAGGGCTTCCACACGCCTCTTCCCCAGCCTGACCCACCAAACCCAAACCACCGACCCTCAGACACGTGCCCCCAGAGGAGACCCAACCCCGCTTCCGGTTGCACCCGGGACACCAGAAGCTATTGTAAAAACTTATTTCCATTCAGCACTGGCAGAGCTGGCCGCACAGAGGGGCTTTCTCATATGATGGCACCAGAGAGCGGCTGCCACGGCGAGAGCCACCCGGGAACGCAGCTGGGGTGGGTAGCGGCCGTGTGGTCTCGCACTACCTCCTGGGGGACGCTTGGCTCTCACGCTCCCGGGGGGCCGGGCTCCCGTCCACACGTGGAGGGGGCGGAGCGCCTTGACCCCGTGAGCTCCAACGGCAGTGACCGTCCTCACCGACAGCGACCAGACAGCCACGTCCTGCCCTCGGAACTCCCGTCCACGCATCATGACCCGATCCCTGGGAAGAGAGGGGCACAGATCGCCGCTCAGAGGCCGCGGGATGTGGATCCGGGGAAAAGTTTTCTATTTTAAAATCTCAGAACCCAGAGGAGAGAAGCCTCTCGATCGGTGCTCGGGGGAGTTGCCAAGGGACCTCTGCCTTCCCTTCAGAGAAACCAGACGACGCGAAGCGAGCGTCTGCTGGGCTCCACGCAGTCTCCCCCTCGGTTTACAGGCAGAGGAGCTCAGGCCCAGAGGCTGAAGGCGTCTTCCTAAGGCCACGGGACTCCCGGCTAAAAGCTCAGGTCTCTTCTCGGCTAAGGGCAGGCAGCCGCGAGGAGAGAAGGAATGCGCAGCTGGAGAAAGGCTGGAGCCTGCCCTGCCCCGCCCCGGACGGGCCACGCCACGGTGCAGGACACACAGGACGCACAGGAAGCCACGACGGCTCCTCGTCCGCTAACCTCGCTCGGAGCCCGGAGTGCCAGCAGACACAGGAGGAGAGGCCTTCGGGAGGTTAAGATGCCTGGCCGAGCCACGCATGACTCAGACGTCAGGAGTCCGTCCATCCAAGGAGGTGCTGGGCCGGCGGGCGGTGGAAGCGGGGAGCTGAAGAGGGTCGTGCAGGGCCAGCTCCCGCAGGACGCTCCCGGTGGCCCTGGACGCCAGCCTCCGGCTAAGCCAGGTCCTCGCTGAAGGCCTCCGGGGGAGGGGGTGCAGCCTTCACGCCCCTCCCCCACACCCAGTGCTGCCCGTGTGACCTGGGACTCAGTCTCCCCATCTGAGAAATGGGAGCCCAGCCTTCCCCTCTCGCTGGGCTTCTGAAGACTTGGGAGTGATATTCGGGGAGCTCCAAGCGGGTCCCAGGGCCCCCTCAAGGTGAGGGCGGCGCCAGCCACGGACACTGGGATTAAGCCCCAGAAAGTGGCACCACCGCCCGGCGGCGCGAACGGGCTGGTCAGGGGGCCACAGCTCGGCGTCTCTGGTCTTCGGCCCCCTCCGCACCAGGTCGCTGCTGTGGGACATTCAGGAGGGTTGGGTGTCTCCTCGTCTGTATGAAGACCAGTGTCTATGTCAACGCAGATATGCAGATGAAACTCAAGAAGAACCGACAGGGAAGCCGT
Source organism: Kogia breviceps (assembly GCF_026419965.1). NCBI lineage: Eukaryota > Metazoa > Chordata > Mammalia > Artiodactyla > Physeteridae > Kogia > Kogia breviceps. Next base: position 98,517,316 of record NC_081321.1, read on the forward strand.
CCTAAAGAAATGACACCCACACGATGTGTTTCCTGTCCAGACCTCATCGAACAAGGTGGGCAAGGCTCCTAAGAGGGCTCACCTGCCACCACAGGGCAGCCAGCGGGGCCGTCTTTGTCCACTGAGACCCTGGGGCTGGAGAGGGACGCCCCGCGGCCACGCTCTTGACCCAGAGCCTTGAGCCTTTGCCCTCTACCGAGGTGTAAGAGAAGGTCGTCTGTGCCCCCGGGGCCACCGCAGGATACGTTTTCTGGTTCCTTCCGGAGGGGAAAGCCATCGCTCAAGAGCAGGGAAAGCAGGGACTTCCCTGGCGGTCCAGTGGGTGAGACTCCGCGCTCCCAATGCAGGGGGCCCGGGTTCCAGCCCTGGTCGGGGAACCAGATCCCACATGCGTGCCGCAACTAAGACCTGGCGCAGGCTGAATAAATAAATATTAAAAAAAAAAAAAAAGAAGAAAAGAGCAGGGACAGCAGCCCTCCAGCTGGTCACCTTCAGCCACCCACCCCGTCCACTTCCGGAAGCACAGCCCAAATCAGTTCACGGGAGACGTCTGCATCCTGAGTGGTTGGGGATACGGTCGGCTGCAGAGGAGCGACTTGTCACTGTGTCTAAACAGCAGGGGGTTTCGCGCCATGCCCGGACCGGGCAGAGCTCGACCAGGGCTTCTGTGTCTCTTCACTGACCACCAAGAAAGAAAAAGCAGAAGCTGAGTTTTGCCAAAGGAAGCCAGCCAGGTACTGCCGAGTCCCTTCCCATTTACCAGAGCATTTATCTCTGCCGTGCCCCCTCCCCACAGAGGGATGTCAAGAAAGGGGGCAGGTGCCCCACGGCCAGCCTATGGTAGGGCCCGGCTCTCGCCAGAGCCTGAGCCCTTGGCCACCACATGGGAACCCCAGACAGTTTGTTGGCGGGTTCCTGGGGCCCCTGTGTCCTCAGTCGCTAAATGTCCCTGCAGATCTGTCCCCTGGTTTCATCCCAGGTGGGCTGCCGGCCCCTCCCTGGCATCACCCCCTGCTCAGGTGCCCACAAACATCCTTGTGGTGCAAGATGACCCCTGGGCTGGGACTCTGGGCCGGAGGAGAGGATTCGGGACTCGGAGCCTGGTGGGGAGGAGGGCCAGCGAGCGCGGCCTGGGAGCCGGGAGCCCGTGGTGTGATCAACAGCTAGTAGAGGGTTTCCGGGCTGGGCAGGGAGAGCCGAGGCCGGGTCACAGCCTGACCCTTAAGGGGCTCAGACTTCATCGCTGGAGCGGTGGTCCCCGAGGAACGAGGCTAGCCACACAGAGACAAACGTTTCTAAAGCACACGTCCCTCTGTCTCCTCATCTGACCTGGGTGGCCGGGCTCCAGCCGGCAGCGTGGATACAGAGCCTGGCTCCCGGCAGGAGGAGGAGGAATGCCCCGTGTCCTGGGCATCCTGTATCCGGGCACAGTGCCCGCGACCTCGATTCACCTCATCTGGGAGGCTGGTGTCCCACAGTGGGCCCTGGGGTCAGGTCAGGGCAGCTGGGGCCCCGGACGCTCACCGTCGGGTCTGCGGGCCTTCGAGGACGGTAGGGAAGGGAGCGTCCGCCTCTCCAGCCCCTCCGCCGGCTGGGGAAGTGTGTGCTGAGCTGACCAGAGAGGGGCCCCTGCTCTCCACACCCACGAGGCTCCTGCCTCTGTCCGGCTGGGTGAGGAAAGTAGGGCAGCAGCCCCAGACATCCAGGAGCCACGCCGGGCGCCCCGGGAGAAGGCGGCCTGCCTCCCGCCCCACGCCCACTGAGCGACTGGGCCGGCTTCTCGAGCTGCAATTTTCCTCGGATCTTTATGGAATCACCTTGATGTGGGGCGGAGATATCAACGAAGCTGCAACATCAGCAAGTACCAATAAGTATTAATATAACATAAGCACCACTTTCCCTGTCGCGTGAAACCAGCTGATTATTCACAGATGAAATCCGACGGCCGCCTTCATCGCTGTCGGCAACCACCGAGACGTGCCCCGTGCTGCTGGCCCCAGCTCCGCGCCCCCATGCCTGCCCTCCGCCTCCACTGGCCCCGAGCTCGTCCACATGGGACCTTCAGAGGCCTCTGGGGCTTCATGTGAAAACCCAGGGAAAGGCACGTCTGCCTTTGCCGCCCCGTGTCTCCTCCCAGCCCACGCCCGTGTCCACAGCTGGGACCCAGCACATACCCGGGTGGGGACCGACCAACCCGCACTTGAGTTTCACTCCCCTGTTGGCCTGGGTCACACCAGGCACCCCTGTCCTCACCTCTGAAGCAAGAGGATCAAGAACCACTTTCCCAGGGCTTCCCTGGTGGTCCAGTGGTTAGGGCACCATGCTCCCAACGCAGGGGGCCCAGGTTCGATCCTTGGTCAGGGAACTAGATCCCGAATGCTGCAACTAAAGATCCCACATGCCACAACTAAAGATCCCTCATGCCCCAACTAAAGATCCCGCATGCCGCAACTAAAGATCCCGCATGCTGCAACTAAGACCCAGAGCAGCCAAATAAATAAATTAAATAAATATTAAAAAAACAAAACAAAAAACCTAACCACTTTCCCTGTTCCCAGGACCAGAGGTGTGGGTGGGAGTCACCTGGCACTGAGCCACTGGTATGAGTCACTCAATGGGTCCTCGATTCACAAATGCACATCAGGGACCAGGTGTCACGGTGACAAGGGGGGGAGGGAAGGGCTCGAGGGGGACAGCACTGGCCCCAGAGAGGGCAGTGGGGTCTCCTGAGGAAGTGAAGACCAGCACGCCCAAGCCCACGGTTCCCCTTCTGGGCACACCCGGGGCCTCCCGTGCCCACGTGCACAGGGACCACACGGGAGCAGCCTCACAACAGCACCTGCAACGGGCAAGACGGGGGACAGAGCCGTCGGACCACCTGCAGGGGATGGATCAACGGGAATGTTCTCAGGGTGGAAAACCTCCCAGCCGCCAGAGTGAATGAACCACCATACTTGTGTCTCCTGGTGAGCTGGGGCCTTGGGTGCCGCACCTGGAGCTCGGGCCGTCCCCCGAGGGTGGCGGGGAGCCAATGCAGGCTCTTGGCCGGTGTAGGGGGCCCAGCGGGGCTGCTGCAACGGAGGCAGGACCCGAGGCCAGGTGTAAAGTGCCAACCCTGGCCCAGGGTGGAGCCCTCTGGGGCTGGGGTCCATTTTCACCTGTTGGGACATGCCAGGCACCTCCCTGGAGGGGCAAGGGGTCAAAGTGGTCAACAGCGCTGCAGAGGCCGGTTCAGACGTCCCCTCCTGGTGCTGGCCATGGCCGCGAGGCTCCTGCCCCGCGGTGTGGGTGTGGGAGGCGCCCACGCCCTGGGCACCCTGCTCTCTCTCGGGGTTTGGGGAGTGGCCCCCAGTATCCCGCAGCTCCCGGGGGAAGGGAGCTCTCCCCAGGGGACCCTCGGGAGACCAAAACACTGGGTCTTTAGCACAAGAACCCTCTTCCAAACCCCGCTTCTTCAAGCCCCACGAGGGGGGTCATTTTCTGCAGCTCGGATTCCAGGGTTGCTGCCGGCTGAGTTTTACTGAGTACGCCTGGGGGAACCAGCTGCTGGCACAGGTGGCTCCATCCAGGCTGGGTCCCGGTGACCCCGACCGAGCGGGGCCAGCCGAGGCAGGCTGCCCGGGGGCCACTTAACCAATGCAGAGGTCTTCACGGGGGAGGCCGTTCTTAATCAGAAAGCCCCAGAAAACACAAGTGGCTACCCGGCGCTGACATTTAAAACACCCTTTCGGCAGCCCCCAGTGGGGCAAAGTGGTTTAATTAACTTGAAAGGGTGTAATTTTATGCTATTTAGTAGGAGATACACACTCCAAATGGCATCGTGGACTAAGTATTGGGGGCTGTGATCTTGAGAGTGTGGGAAAATAAGAGCCGCGAGCCCCCGGCAACCAGGTGTGGGGTGGGTGCACGCCGGAACCCCCACCCCCACCCCCAGACGGCAGTTTCTGAAGCCACGCGGGATCTGGGGTGGAGGTGTCCACAGGGCCAGCTACGTGGCCGCGTCCCATCAACTCAGCTGGGAAGCGAAGGCCGGGTCTGAAAGAGAACTGAACTTGGGGGAGGCTGGAGCCGGTCGGGCGCCCTGGGTCTCTGTGTCCCGAGGGTGAGGCTCCCGCCTTGCTGCCCGGCTCTGCCTGTGGCGCACGTCCAAAGTCACAGGGAGGGGGGGCGGGCAGTCCTGGATGGCAGCCCCTGGCTGGAAGCTCCCCCGTCCCCACTGAAGGGGCTGCCTCTTGGGGAGGAGGCCAGCCTCTCAGCCCTGCGGCAGGAGGGGCGAGGTGGTGTCACCCACAGAGGACCCAGGGGCTGGGGCTGCAGCCTCACGGGGACCCTGAGGCCGGCACTCCTTCCTCAGTCCGTCCCCTGGAACGACGCGGCAAATCCGACACCAGAAGGGCGCGCGCTCCTGTCCAGGGCTTCAGGAGCGCGGTCGCCGGGGCCGCTCCCTCCCCCGGAGGAGAGGGGCTGCCCCCAGGGCCTGGGGCAAGAAGAAGGCACGGAGTGGCGGGTGCCGGCCCCTCTCCGTCCCCTGGGCCCCACAGACCGCCTGGCCCCCTCACCTCGTGCTCGCCGCGACCCCAGACTCGGGAGCAGCCCTGTCCGCTCCCCGGCAGGAGGCTCCGGAGCTGCCCCCCAGGCCCTGCGGGCCGCAGGGAGCCAGCGCCCACCAAGCGCCTTCAAAACGAATCACAGTGCCGGTGAAATGCGCCTGCCCCGGCCCGCCCCCTGCCGAGCCTGGACATCCGGAAAACAGTCATTTAGGGAACCTAACTCGCACGTGTGATCGGCTGGCGCAGGCCCCCACTGGCCCCGGCTTCTTCGTCCTGCCGCCTCCGACGGCCCAGAATCTAACGTAGGGGACGCACAGCTGCACGGCGCACCGGGGAGCCCGCTAATGGCCACGACTCGCTCCCGATCGGGAGAGGCCCCCCTGTGGCGAGCCTCAGGTGGACAGTCGGGGGGGTGGAGGGAGCACTGGTCCCCCAGAGGCGCCTGGCTCTCCAGAGGGGGGGGCCCACAGGTAAGGCTGAGACAGTTTACTTACAGTGAGCCGGAGAACTGAGTGTACGGCTCCATGGATTCTGACAAATGCCTACAGCCAAGTAACCGCCACCCAGACCAACCTAACCCGGGGTTAGGCCGGCACACCGTGGTTCCCCATCGGTGGATAGGGGTGTGGGACGCCAGGTCTGTCGACGGGGTGTCCCCTTGCGGAGAAGGTCCTCAGGGCAGGGGAGCAAGAAATGGGCAGGGCTCCTGAGAGTGAGTGAATGAGTAAGTGACTTGAGGAAAGACGCGTTCTTTTCATATTTATTTATGTATGTATTTGGTTGCACCAGGTCTTAGCTGCCACTTGCAAGCTCCTTAGATGTGGCAGGCATGCTCCTTAGTTGCGGCACATGGGCTCCTTAGTTGTGGCGTGTGAACTCTTAGTTGCAGCACACGGGCTCCTTAGTTGTGGCATGCGAACTCTTAGTTGCGGCACGCATGTGGGATCTAGTACCCTGACCAGGGATCAAACCCAGGCCCCCTGCATTGGGAGCACGGAGTCTTATCCACCGTGTCACCAGCGAGTCCCCAGGAACGACGTGTTCTGAGGCCAGAGATAAAGTCGTGGACATGCGAAAGAGCGCGTCAGGCTCGGGGTCAGGCAGAGCGGGACCCTCGCTCGCTCACTCGTTCTCGCCTTGTCCGGCATCCGCCTCTCTGAGCCCGGGGCAGCCTGGACACACCTGAGCCTTGGGGCTCCACAGGAGGCCGACGGTCGTGCCTTCTGCCTGGATCACTCTTCCCTCACGCTGTCTACATCACCACTTTATTCGCTGCACGAGGGGGTGGGCTTGGAATCTTGGGGGCACTGAAAACTCTCAGGAAAGCCGAGCAAGGGGTGCTCAGCCTACTGACCTAGCTCCGCCCCACTCTGGAGATCCTGGGCTTTCCTCGGTAGCAGCCCAGGGAGAGCAGGGGGTGGGTGGGCTGGGTGCCAGGAGCCGGCCTGAGCACTGGAGCCAGAGGAGACAGACAGTGCCCACTGTGACCTCCTCAGGGACACCGAGGACCCCCGCCACGGAAGAGACGCTGGTCCCGCACCTTGGGACAGGAGGCACTTGCTGGTCTCAGTGTGGCTTCCGGGTTTGCTTGGTTTTAACTGGAAACCGTAACACGTGGGTGCTCCACCTTGGAAGCTCCCGGGGGCCCCCTCCAGTCGGCCCCAAGTCTTCCGCAGACCCGACCAGTCACAGGCACCGCTGCGCTTTCGCGGTGTGATCATTTCTCGGTTTCCCACGTTCCCTTTCATTTTTCTCCTGCTCCGAGTTATTGATTAGACTCCGTGCTTGCAACGTAATCCCAGCCCCGGACAAGATCTTCTAACGCAGCCAACGCCTCTGACTGCTTTCTCTTCCAGTGTGCTGGGGAGGGGAGCGGAGCGGGGGCTCCCTGCCACAGTGGAGACTCCCCGGGGGAGCCCGCCCCGACCCCACCCAAGACCCGCAGCTTCCAGGTGCGCGGGTTTGGCTTCCCGGGGTTATGCTGCCTCCAAGCTGCGACTTTGTCTTATTTGGCCCCGAAGGTGCCCCCTCCCCCATCAGCTGGGGCTCCCCACCTGCCTCCTCTCCCGGACGGACTCGCCCTTCTCCCATCACTGCTCCCGGGCCTCAAGCCGGTCCTCCAGCTTCAGTCCATCTTCTTCAGGAGCTTCCTTGGCCCCTGGAAGGGCCTCTGCTTTTGCAGGGAGTAAGGGAAGAGGACCGACCCATGAGGCTAAAGCAGCGCCGTCAAGGTCTTGTTCCCTGAAGGCTCTGATCCGCCACAGCTTCTTCCTTTCGCTTCCCAAATCCCCCCGGGAGATACTTTCGCCAGCACCCAGTGCTCATTCAGCATTTCCAGCCCGAAAGAACCCGCAAGCACCAGGACACAGCGGCCCCTCCCTCCTCTGGGCCGAGTACCTTCATCTCAGAGACACTCGGGTACTTCGAGCCACTCCTGTGAGCAAACAGCTCATCTTTACCTCTGAGCCCCGGGCACACAGGGATCTCACCGAATTCTTTTCTCTCGTCCTGGGAAGACTTGGGTTATACGGTTTCAGCGAACGAAGCTGCCCCCTCCCCAGCAGAGCCTCTGTGGCCAGGGGCCCCTCAGGCCAACCCAGCCAACCTGAGCCACATGGGATGTATCTCCGTGTTAGGTCCTGCCCCGACTTTACCAGCTTCCATCCTGTCACGCTCGTTTCTCCGCAGGCATCTGTTTGGTCTCTCTGGGGCCATTCGGGTCTCCAGATTAACAGAGAAGCCCAAAACCATCACTTCACCGACGGCAACATCCCTTCCCACACCAAGTCCACGGAGCCTTCCCCGTCAGGTTCAAACCCTCCCACAGCACACCCGCACAACACACGCGGGAGAGCGAGGAATCCTGACTGGATTCTGCTCCTTCCGCCTTTAACAAGGGGGCCCTGGGTCCCCGGAAGGCCACCAGGCTTCTATGGTTCACAGGTCAAATCAGGCCCATTGCCCGTTTTTGTACAGCTCCCCAGCTGGGGTTTGTCAAATGGTTCGCGGCGGCAGTGGTGAGGGCGGAGGTGGGAATCAAATACAGAATAATATTTTGGGGACTTCCCTGGTGGCGCAGCGGTTGAGAACCCGCCTGCCGATGCAGGGGACACGGGTTCGAGCCCCGGTCCAGGAAGATCCCACGTGCCGCGGAGCAACTAAGCCCGTGCGCCACAACTACTGAGCCTGCGCTCCAGAGCCCACGAGCCACAACTACTGAGCCCGAGAGCTGCATCTACTGAAGCCCGTGCACCTAGAGCCCGAGCTCCTCGAGAGAAGCCACTGCAATGAGAAGCCCGCGCACCACAACGAAGAGCAGCCCCCGCTCGCCACAGCTAGAGAAAGCCCGCGCGCAGCAACGAGGACCCGATGCCGCCAAAAGTAAAATTTAGAAAAAAGAATATTTTGTGTCATGTGGAAATTACATGAAATTCACATATTCAGTGTCCACGAATGAAGTCGTACTGGAACACAACCGCACCTGTCCTCTCCGTACTGTCCACAGCTGCCTGACAGCTGGCCGCAGAGCCGAGTCGTTACGACAGAGGCCCTGTGGCCCATGAAGCCCAGAAGATGCACCGTCTGGCCCTTTCCAGGAAGTCTGTGGACCACCCCACCTAAGGGGGATGAACGACACGTCCAGATCCAACCGTGCGTACACGCGTGCAGACGACGCGTTTCTTTCTGGGGCTGCTTGTGACTTCCGGGGACACTTGGAGGTCGAACAAGGCTAAAGCTCGTGGCTGGGCCTCACCATCCACTCCATTCAGGAGGAGGAGCCTTGACTGGACCAAGGGCCCCAGACGGGACAGCCAGAGGGACAGGTCGCCCCCAGTACAGCTTCTAGCAAACACAGTTAACTCAGGAGCCAGGCTGCCAGCGTCGGGAGGGATGTGAGGGGTGCTTTTCGAATGCAAACACCTACACAGCACGGATGAAGCGGGAAACAGAGAAGACTCCATAGCAGAGGAGGGTGGTGGCCTTGTGACAAGTTGAGGGCAGCCCGGACCACGAGGGGATGGGGCTCCGGGCCTGGGCTAAGCAATCCCATGGGCTCAGGTTTGACTCCCAGCTCTGTCCTTCCGTACCTGCGAGGGTCTGGGGAGGGCACACACCCCCTGGGCCTCGTCTCCCCCACTGTCTACTCTGAAGGACTCCTGTAAGGAATAGAGAGAAGGGACGTGAAGCCAAAGGACAAACTCCAACGCAGGGCACGCGCTCAGGACATCGTAGCTGCTGCTATTATTACTAGTCTGTCTCAGCTCAGCTCCCAAACAACATAGTGGGCTAAGTATTCTTACCCTTGTTAACATCTTCTGAAATAGACTCAGAGAGGTGATGTGACCTGCCCGAGGCCACCCAGCAAAATGTAGCTGATCTGGCTAGACCTGGACCTTCCGACACCAGATCTACTCCATCGAAGGGTGTGCCCTGGGGAAGAGCCGTCCTACCCAGCTGTACAGGAGGCCCTGGACGGGGCACTTCAGTCGGGCTTTGAAGAAGGGGCAGGTCTTGACACACGGCACAGGGGCTGCGCTCCAGGGACAAGAAAAGGGATATCCAAGGCAAGGCGGTATGAGCCAACGAGGACAGCAGTGCCACGGGGTGGGCGGGCAGGCAGGCAGCCCAGCAGCCATGGTCAAGCTAAGCCCAGAGCAACCACAGAATGGACCACAGGCCAGCGATCCAGCTGGCTCAGGCCTGAGTGGGCAGGTGGTGGTGGCATGGTCCCTGGTCAGAAGCAATGGCTCTGGACTTAGCCTGGTGCAGAATCCCGTTCACTACTCCTTGGCTGTGTGACCTCGGCAAGATCAGGAACCTCTCTGGGCTTCAGTTTCCTCACGTGGGTAATCACGACCTGTGATCTCAGGGCGGTTGTGACCATTAACTGCGATGATACAGGAAACGATGGAGCAGATGCCCCGTGTCTGTCCCGAAGCAAAGTCCCAACAGGCTGGCCCCGAAGGCCAGAGATGCAGGCTCCTCCGTGGGAAACAAAGTGAGGTGAGATCTCCCCGGAGGAGGACAAGGTTTTGCGAGCCGGCCGGGGGAAGAGCTGCGTAGGAATGACAGAGACGGGGGCTGTCCAGATGGAGAGCAGGCCCAGCCACCCGGGCACCAGATCGACGGGGTGGAGGCCTGACCGAGCGCCTGACAGGACCATGTCACCATCCCAAGTACATCTTTTTCTCATTACTCAACTCGTAACGGGGATGACAGCCAGGATTAAATAGTAAGTCATCTCCAGCCCCATTACAGCCCCAGCAAGATGGCTCCAAATTAAATCTAACAGTCAATGAAATTGTCAATATTTAATTTACTCATTGCAGGTGGCAATGCAGCCCTCGTGACGCTATTGTTTAATGGCAGATATACTGGGACTTATCACGCACGCATCGTGGGACTCGGAATCGGTGGGCTCTCTCCACGAGGCAGCCGCTGGCCAGGCGAGCGGGGCCTGGAACCCTGGGGGAGCCTCCACCCACTGCTCGGGGAGCACGAGACCCCACCCCCCGCCCCCACGGCCACTGCTGGGCCCTCCCCGGGCAGTGGTTCCCATTTCTGAACCCCTCTTGTGGCCTCCTTTGGAATCAGGAAACTTAGGAAGAATTAAGGGATGGGTGGTACCTCCTGATCCTCTCACCTCCCTCACCTGGTCTCCCCGGAGCTGGGACAGGAGGAAGGGCTCTTCTGAAGGCAGCATGCCGGGGGCTTTGGAGCATATAAGCCTGCATCCTTCTTCCCCTGGTGGGAGCCCTACCTGTGGCCCCCGCCCCCCCTCCCACCACCCTCCCCTCCATGCTTCCCGCCCTCCACATGACACAGGGTAAATGCTAAATAAACATCCACCTGGAAGAAGCCACCATCCCGGGACAACCTTGGAGGCCGAGTCCTCCATGAGCCAAGGGACCTGCTTCCCGAACGTATTTCTACTAATTATTGCCAGCTGTCCTAGGCCTGCAGAGGCGATTCCCCACCCACCTCCATCCTCGGCTACCTAAGTTCAATGCCAAACACCAGCTTTGAGAGAGCGCGTCAAGACTTCTTTTCTTTTTCTCACTGCCTTAAAAATTAAGGGGATCTGTCTGGCACGGAGCAGTCTGGTGGCGCCCTGCAGACACGGCGGGCCCTCCTGCCCCTCAAGGCCCAAGGCCACCCCCTGTCTGCAACACCCCCCCCAACCCCCCCGTCTCTCCTCTGCCAGTTAGAAGTCACTTCCGGCTGCTCCACGCTTCCGGGCTGCATTAGAGGGTGTGTCCTGCACCCCCGGGGCTGCTGGCTCTTCCGAAGGCCCGGCCTCCCCAAAAGCTGGGTGCTGGTTAATATCACACGTCAGCTCGACCGGGCTGTGGGGCTGCAGACAGGTGGTCACGCCTGATCCCGGGTGTGTCTGTGAGGGCACTTGTGGTTGGGATTCACACCTGACTCCACGGACTGAGGACAGCAGACCGCCCTCCCCGATGTGAATGGGCCTCAGCCGATCCACTGAGGGTCCGAAGAGAACAAAAGCCTCAGAAATGGGGGGCCCCTCCTGTCGACCGTTTGAGCTGGGACATCGGCCTTATCCTGCCTTTGGACTTGAACTGACGTGGGCCCTTCTGGGACCTCGAGCCCGTCAGCTTCTGGAGTGGAACTTACACCACCAGCTCTCCCGGGACTCCAGCCTGGCCGGCTGTCGATCTGGGAATTCTCAGCCTCTAGGACTGCCTGAGCCAATTCCTTGTCACAAGTCACATACCCTTGAACGACACAGGTTTGAACTGCGTGGGCCACTAACACGCAGATGTTTTCAATAAATACAGACCATAGTAACCACACGACCTGAGGACGCTGGAATCCGTGGGTGGGGAACCAAAGAGACGGAGGGCCAGCTGCAATGCGACAAGCGAATTTTTGACCGCTCAGGGGGTCGGCGCCCCTAACCCCGCGTTGTTCAAGGGTCAACTGTATACCTATCTATAGCTATACTTTATCTATCTCCTTTCTCCTGGTCCTGTTTCCCTGGAGAAGCTAACGCAAGCTGGGTCGCTTGTACCCCCGTGTCTTGCTCACAGGGGACACGATGTTGGGTGGATACAAGGAGAGCTGCTCTCATTCCTCAGAGAACAGGGGTCGGGGTGCAGGGCGGGGGACAGAGGAAGGCAGACCCTGTTCACGACGTGGCCAGAGGACCGAGGTCTCCCAGGAATGCCTTGCTGGCCTGATACAGATCGACACACCACAGGACTGTTCTTCCAAGCGTCAAGGTGACCACGATGATAAAACCAGCAACGATTCCTGCAAGTTGTGCAGCATCTCGCGGTTGACAGAGGACCGGCTCCTGCGCGCGCATTTGATTCTCTCGGCAACCCGGGGAGCAGGCGGCACCAAGTCCATTTTGCAGACGAGGAAACTGAGTCCTCTGGGTGGCAAGCGCTCACGCCAGGCCTCACCTCGTAGCAGAATCAAGGTCTTGCTCCAAGCCAAGTGCTCTCTCCACAGGGACCCTCTGGCAGCTGGGAAATGGGTTCCCGGCCCCCTCTTCATCTGAGGATGAGAAGGGAACGGTCACATGAGCCCGGGCGGTGGCCCGGGGAGCGAGGCAACCGCTGAAGAGTACAGGGTGACTGTCCCACGGGAACGCTGGCCACGCAGGGCGTTCGGGATGAAGCGACTCTTGCTGTTCCAGTGCCTACGGGTTTGTTTTTACCCAGAAAAAAGCGACTGCTAGGAAGGCCCCTGCAGGGAGCCGGTCCGGTGGCCCCAAGGTGGCTCAGCTGCTGTTTCTCCAAGTCTTCTGGGGTAATCATCGTCCTCATTACCATCATCCCGAGCCAGAGCTGCTGCTCAAGGAAAGAAGGTGCTTTCTCAACAGCCAGGCAGAGTTCAGACCCTCGCCGCTAACCAAAGACTCCGCTTCAATTCCGAGACCCCGAGGCCTTTCCCTGGCCGTCAGCGCCATGGGAGCCAGGAAACTCCTGTCAGGCCAGAACACCCGCAAAGTCAGGGCCCGCCCGAGGCCCCTGCCCACGGCTTCTCTCTCCGCGTGGAGGGGCGTGCCAAGGACCAGCCCCAAAGACCAATTCTGGGAACACGCGTGCGACCCGCCTTCAGCTCAACTCACTGAATCCCTCGTGATGGAGAAAAAGCCCGGCAGACGGAGGGCACTCAGAGTTCTCCGAAAGGGCACAGGCTCCAGAGCAAGATGGCCTGCGCTCCCACCCGAGCCCCATCATGTCCAGCCGGGTGCTGGGAAGGGTCCTGGAGGTCTCAGCTTCCCTGCAGCACCACGAGGCCAATGAGAAGGCGTCTGGCTGCGCTGCTGCCAGACGACATAATTCCTGACGCAGGTCCCAGGCCTCTGTCCTCCCCGCGCTCTGGACGGACACACTCTGCAGTCTCTGCAGTCAAGTCCCTCTGGTGACGGAGCGCCCCGGCCCTGAGAGAGGGCGGGGACGGCGTGTGGCCCACCCCTGGCCCTGGCCCCTCCCACTGGGCGTCCCTTCCACCCCCCTGCAGCAGTAAGACACCAGCCCCCCTACCCCACAGGACAGAGCCCCACTCACTGTGCCCCGCGCTGGAACCAACCAATTATGCTAATTTCAGCTACAGTGATTAGTAAGTACGTTTTAAAGGGAGGTACCTCCCGGGGTGAGCTTTCTGGGGGAAAGTTCTTGCTTGCCTGCAGCAAAGGTTCTAATGTGGCTTTAGACAAGAAACGGGTCTCCTCGACTTATTTATTTATGTGGCGGTGGGAGGATAAAAGCTCTTCCATGCCCGGGTTTGGGCCCAGGTCATCTGTAGCCCAAAGGGAGAGACATGCCGCTGGGCCTCTCCGAGGCTCACTGCACACCGAGCTTGACGCTGCCTCTCTGGGTGGTTCTCAGAGCAGAGCCTGTGGCTCAAACCTACTCTCGCTGCCGTCTGCTGTGTGACCCCGGGCTAGCAGCTTAACCTCCCTGATCTCAGCTTCCTGTCCGTACACCGGAGATGGGGTGGCTAGGAAACGATGCATCGCAGGGCTTCTCCTTGCCACCCTTTCTCTCCTCTGTGGGTGGTGGGTCTCCCAGGTGGGCTGCCTCGCCTGGTGCGGACGCCCCAGCTACCCTGAGTCTCGGCCTCAGAATCCATCGGCCTGAACCACCAGCCTGGAGGTGGGCTTTGCGGGGCCTCCCCTCCCCCAGCCCCCTGCCCCTGCCCACTCACCAGATGCTGGTCCTTTGGGATCTGTGCTTGCACTACAGCCCCGGACAGCACACCCCCTACCAAGCTCCCCGTTCCTGCCCCTCCAGCCACTTCCACCTGGGCCTTCCTTCTGGAGGGCAGGGGAGGAAAGCAGGACTCCGGGCTTCAACTTCAAAACACCCCCGTCGGAGCTCATCCCCTGTTCCAGCTGGAGCCTCGCCATTCCTGTCCCTCCCTCCTCACCCCGCGTCCTGTCTCTTCAGGTTCTCCCCCCGCTTCCTGGCTGTGGACCTGCTCATCATACCCTCTCATCCCTCCAACTTGCAGCCTGAGTTCCCAACTGTCCTTCAAGACCCGCCCAGGGGCTCCTCCCCGACTCCTTTCCCGGCCCCACGGGCCCAGCTGACCCCCCACATTGGGATCCCCTCCATCGCACCCAGCCCTTCTCCTCCAGACGAGGGGCTGTGCCTGACCCAGGACCCAGCGGGCGGGGCCTCAGGAAGGGTCTGTCCAGCACCTCCTCCTGCAGGGCCTCAAGCCTGGCAAGGCCAGCCCAGGGGGACAGGGGAGGTGTTGGAGCCGCTGGCCGAGCACGGCTGAGACGCAGCTGGGCAACGGAGGCCGCCGGTGGCGCCGGAGCAGCGTGGCCTCGGGTCAGCCATGCGAGGCACCCCTCTGCCCCAAGGCCCTGCTCTGCCTGGACACGGTCCCCTGCGGGCTGAGGCCATGCCGCCCACTGGCTGGGAAGTCACACGCGAGACAGAGCCAGGTGCCAGGCGACGGCAGACACGAGCCCGCCCCGGCAGCCTGGTACAAGCGGAATACCAAGGACTTGCCCACCCCCGCACACACCGCTTCCTCCCCGCGGGAGCTGCCCACCCCCCCGCACACACCGCTTCCTCCCCGCGGGAGCTGCCCACCGCCCGCACACACCACTTCCTCCCCACGGGAGCTGGAGCTCCAGCCACGGTCACCTGGATGCTGTCAGCGGGTGCTCGGAGGGTCAAGGAGGCTCGCTGTGGCCAGGGTCACCCCTGGCTTCGTGGAACCAACTGACACAGGTCTGAGCAACACGGCCTCCACGCGATGGTGGTGCGGCCTGGCCCCGCTCCCGTCAGGTAGCAGGAGATCCCTGGACAAAGGGCGTTTCCAGCACCAAGGACACCCTGCAGGTAGCGGCACAAACGTCTAACAGTTGTGGGGTTCCTGCCCCTAAGATCCCCCACGCCCCGCCCCGCAGCGCCCGCTCCTCATCAGAGGCCCAGCACAGCACACGACCTGTGGAGTCAGGAGGCCTCGGGTTCGACCTCCAGACCTGTGCTCACCAACCGACAAACAGCTGCTCGAGGGTAACCGGAGAGCAGGTGTGTGAAAGGCCGAGAAGCCAGGCGGAGCTTGATAATAATAAAGTCTAGCGTTTGTTTGCCACGTAGGCCGTACGTGATACATCTCCACCGCCGCCTCTGCCCCTTGTCACAAGCCTATAGAGGCCATTTCACAGATGAGAAAATGGAGGCACAGAGAGGTTAATTAATTGGCCCAAGGACATCCAGCTGCTAAGCGTCAGAGCTGAGACTTGAACCCTGGCAGCCTTCAGGGTCATGGCTCTGTCACCCTCACGCCCCCCAACAGCACGGTCAACTCATATGCAGCCACAGGCGGTGAGCTCTGCAAAGGCCCAGAGACCCCAGCCCCCTCCCGGCATTTGACACTTGGGAAGATCAGAGCGCAGAGAGGCTGTGCGGCCAGCCCCAGCGCACGCGGCTTGCTCGTCGGAACGCTAGGACGGCAGGCCTGCCTCGCCGCTCGGCACGCCCACTTCCAGGGAGGCACGTTAAAAGGGTCCTGAGATGGCAGAAAGGTCGGCAAATCCTGACCCTCCTCGCGCCCGAGGCCCCGGGCAACAGGACCCGGTTGCTGGGCTGGCCGTGTGACCTGCTCCTGCAGAGAAGGGCCGGGGGGCTCCTTTTCTGCACACCGCTTTCTCAGGCTGGACTCCAGCAATTCCCAGTCCACTCTGCAAGGCTACCGGGCAGATGCTGGCACAACACCACGGGCAGGATCTGGGCCAGGCGAGGACAGGGCTGGGCAGGGCCAGGTGTGCTGGAAGGCAGCCCCGCCGCTACCCACTGCGTAACTGCCCGTGACGCACCGACACAGACCCCCGAGCCAGCTCAGCGTGGCACGTGCAGGCGAGCCCCGCACAGAGGAGTGACCTCTGCACCGCCGCCACCCTCAGCAGCAGCAATTCCCAGGCTGGACTCACCCGCCCTCCCTACAGCTGTGGGCTCGGCGGGCAAAGGTGGGGCTGGGCACCTGTGCGGTCAAGGCTCCCCCGGCTGCTCTGGGGAACGACGCCTTGGCGTCCGGGTCCGGCCTCCACTTCAAGCGTTCCCCTCCTTGCCCCCGGGGCTGGACGGGACGGAGGGGGGTGCTAACACACCCTGGGAGGCTGTCACTCACGGCGTTTCCTCATTCAACACCCCTCACGCCGCGCCCACAGAGCCTGTTACAAGTCCCTGGGACGTGGCCCTTCTCCCCACACTGCAGCTGGTTTCAGGATTTCAGCCTCTTGCAGGGGCCAATGAGGGCTGGCCGGACTGGCCGGAGGCACCCAGCACGCAAGACAGACCCACGCTCCAGAGTCGGGAAGATGGAAAGAAAGGGCTTTACAACATTTCCACCCTGGGCGTGCCCACGGGGCGTCAACCACGGACCGCGGGTACCTGCAGACACCCGAGGGACCCAACGCAGCCCTGCCTGCCTCCAGGACAGGACGGGCAGCCGAGAGGGCGCCTGGCCTTCGGGCAGTCTGGCTTCCCCACGCTGTCCCGCCCGCCTGCCCGCTGGAGAACACAGACCCACCCACGCCCCTGTCTCCGGGAAGCCCCCGCCATGTGCCCAGGAGACGCTCTGTCTCCTGTCTCCTGGGTCCCAGTGTGCCGTGACTTGAGTCTGTGCTGACCCTTCACACCCAGGGGTTGGGTCTGTCTCCCTGCTGGACCGAGGGCACCCTAAGAGGTGCTCCATCCTACAAGCCCCGCAGCCCACCTGGGCACTGGACGGGCGCCCCGCAGCTGCAGACGAACAGAAAGGAAGCCGGCTCGGGTCCTCGAGGCTAAGCAGCCCCAGGTTAGGGCGGGCTGGGGGCGGCGAGGAGGAGGGTCCCGCGGGCAGCAGCGGATGCTGTAGAGCGAGCACTGATGTCACTTGGTTCACACTCGTGAGCTCCCTGACCGACCACAGCTGAGTCTTGGGAGAGCCTTCAGAGCGGAAAACATTAATGAGAGATAAAGGCTGGGCTTTGATATTCGAATGCCTTCGCCTTCTTCACCAACTTCTTCGAGACGACTGTGACTCAGGTTGCTTTTCCCAGACCCAATCGCTTTGATGCTATTAATGAAAATATGAAAGGTTGAGTAAGGAGGACTCCTTTTCTTTTTCCCTCTTTCTTGTTTTATTTCTTTTTTTTTTTTTACTTTGGGAAAATGTATAATGAGTTATGGATTTAGGCATTTTGACCTATTATGCTTTTCATCATTTTGTTAAGGGGGGGAGAAAACCCTGAAAAGCCAGACAAGCCTGGAAGCTAGTCCTGGCTGAGCTGACTTTCCGGGTGGGTGGAGGAAACGGGTGGGGCTCTTACGGCCCACGGGCTTGAGCCCAAACTCCTGTGCGTGGCATAGCTCAGGGGTGCTCTGCGCAGAGCCAGGTGCAGCGCTGGGACGTGCAAGCCCTCACTCAGTCAGTCAACAGACACTGAAGGAGCACTTCCTCTGTGCCTGGCCCTGGTGGAGCTGCCGCCCTGGGACTAATACGATCCCAGCTCTTTCCCTCTCTGAAGCAGTGTACCAGCTCCACCAGAGCTGTGTTTGCCCCGCCAGACAGGGAGCTCCTTACTCAGCAGGGGTGGTGTCTCTGCTGCCAGACAACTGGGGCCCTAGTGCAGCCTGGTAGCTGGCAGGTCAAAGGAGGGGAGGCAGGGGATGGAGGCAGGAGGCTGCCTGGACATACAGACAGACACGTGGCTACGAAGAATCACAGCTTGCCAGGAGCAGAAGGGGGGCAACTGGGTACTGGCCGGAACACCGATAAGGTAACTTCAACAGATTGCTAGAAGCTGAGTGGAGAAGAGCCTGAGAGCTAAAAACTCCTAGGGGCCCGTCTAACGGTGGGGCCCGCACTTTGGGGTTTTACCTCTAGGAATCCCATCAGGTTCTCAACAGTGAACCTGAAGAAAAATCCTCTCACGTTTGGCAAGGGGAGGGGGAAAGTAACTACTCCGAAATATAACAGACGCATATTGAGCACCTACCATGCTCCCAGCTTTGGAAGGCGCCATGAGAGACGGATGGGGCACCACAGGAAAAGAATGTGGCCCCTGTTCCCAGAGCTGTGCAACGAGCAGGGGAAGACCTAGTCCAGCACTGTGCAGTAAGGGAAGACTTCTCAGAGGAGGTGCCAAATCCATTTTTAAAGGATTAGCAAAGGGGGCTTCCCTGGTGGCGCAGTGGTTAAGAATCCACCTGCCAATGCAGGGGACGCGGGTTCGAGCCCCGGTCCGGGAAGATCCCGCATGCCACGGAGCAACTAAGCCCGTCCGCCACAACTGCTGAGCCTGTGCTCTAGAGCCCGTGCTCCGCGACAAGAGAAGCCAGGGCAGTGAGAAGCCCGCGCACCGCAACGAAGACTCAACGCAGCCACAAAATAAATTTTAAAAAAAAGGATCAGCAGGTATGTCCGAAGAGGCAGGAAAGGGACAGCACGGGCAGAATATGAGCAGAAAACAATACCGGGTGCAGATGTTTTGGACACTTGATGAAATCATCCAAGTCTATGGCCTGGCAGGGGCAGTTGTGTCCGTGGAGCCCTGGACTAAGCTGACCCCTCCTTGCCCAAAAGCACCATCAGCTTTGGGCTGGGGTCACAGCAGTTACGACAACAGACAGGAGCGAAACATCAGTTCCACTCTTGGCCCTGAAGTGTTGGTGCGCAGCGGTGTAGACACGCACACGTGTAAGGACACGGGAGTCTCACACACACGTGTCCTGACGTGACGCACGCTTACTTCTCACAGACACAACCCGCACACCCAGACGTGCTGGCGCCACACAGCACCGGCTCCCTCGGACTTAGGTTGGGTTTTATCGCTAGACAAGCACTGTGCCCACAGCTGGTCACCCCCAGCCCTTGTCACCGCCTCACCAGCTCTGACGACAGTGTGCGACACGTCCGGCCAGAAATCAAGGAGAAAGGAGGACAGGTCTTCAAAGAGCAGGGATCCCTGCACCCACGCTGGGTTCATAGTTCAAGTCAGAGCTGCCCAGTGTGAATGTGATTTAGACTTGCTAAGGCCAGGGTGGGATACGGAGACGAAGGTGCCAGACGACTCTGTTCCAACGGATGGAATGTTCTCCTTGTTACTGAGAGTCTAGGTCATGTACTACTCCCAGTACCCAATCACTGGACAAATAAATAAAAAGGGAATGTGCATTAACAGACAGGTGTTGTTGACTAGAAGCAGGCGCCCCAGGATTCACAGCTGAGAGAATCCCCTCCTGGACGGATGACCCCCCACCCTCGCCTCTGTCCTCACGCCTCCACCTGCCCCCCAGCCGCACGCATGGTCGAGGGCCTTGCTTCTCACTTCACTGAGAGAAGAGCAGAGAACTTTCCAGAAGCTGCTGCCACCACCGCCACCATGTGCATCAGGCCACCCTCTCCAGAGACTGATGGTCAAGGGTCCAAGCTCCCGGCTGAGACATCTCTGCTCCCTGCACCTGCCCCACCCTTGGGACAAGCCCAAGGCGATGCTGGCACCTTCCCGGCCTCGTCCTCCTCTGGCCACCCTGAGGCTGGTCCTGAGCAGAAAGTGCAGGTGGCAGACGGGCAGGTACCTTGCGGAGCGACAGCAGGGCCCCCCTCCACCCTGCCCCCTATGCCAGCAGCCTGGCAAGTGTGTGCAGAGCCGGGTGACACTAGTCACCACTCATGGTGTCCTCCACATGTCACATGACTCCCAGAGGCAGGACGGACGAATCTGGCTTCTCCCACCCTGACCTGCTCACCCTGGCCCCCGTGACCATCCTGTCACCTAATGAGACACTTCACGGAGACACGTGCTGGACCCACCTGTGTTGGGGAAAGGAGCCTCTTCCCCTCCCACAGCACAAAGGGTTTTCTAACCAGGTCGCCCACTCCCAGAGCACATGCTGGGGACCATGGCAGCAGCTTCCCGGCTGATCTCCCCTCCAAGGGAGGCAGGAGGGAACTGCGGCTCCAGGACCCTAAGAAATACGCCCAAGCCCACACAGCTAACAAGCGCAAGAGGGAGGATTCCAACCCAGGGCTCCAGGCACCCTCCTTCGGCAAAGCAGGGAAGCCGGGGCGCGGGTGCTGTCCGTGGTGCTGAACCAGCGCGGGCACGGCCCTCCTCCCGGCGGAGTCGCCAAGGCTCCTTCTCACCTTGCCCAGGAGGGGGCGCTAATCAGTTTTGCTTCATTTCCAGATAACTTCTTGGTTAAAAACAAAACTTCTAAAATGTGGCCTTTACGCTACTTTAGGGAAAAAAAAGCAAATTTATGACTTATGTTTCACCATATATGCAGCTGGCTTCATACACTTTTGACCATTCTGCCTTATTTCCAAAAGTTACACAACTTTTTTCTTCTAGGAAGCTGGAGGTGCCCTGTCCCTGGAGGTTTTATGGCCAAGGACAGCCCTGACCCGTCTGCCTGCCTAAAGCACATAATCTCACAGTGGGTTTGAGGCAGGATGCCCCGTTCCGCAGATTCACTTTATTAAGGTTTTTATTAAGTACTGAAGAGATACTAGAAATAATAAAGTGCATGACATTGAAAGAATAACAATACCATCTGTGTACAAAGTACCAGCTTAAGAAATGAAAATGAGGGACTTCCCTGGTGGCCCAGTGATTAAGAATCCGCCTGACAATGCAGGGGGCACAGGTTCAATCCCTGGTCCGGGAAGATCCCACATGCCGTGGAGCAACTAAGCCCACGCGCCACAACTACTGAGCCCGCGCTCCACAACAAGAGAAGCCACCACAATGAGAAGCCCGCACACCGCAACGAAGAGTAGCCCCCGCTCGCCGCAACTAGAGAAAGCCTGCGCACAGCAACGAAGACCCAATGCAGCCAAAAATACATAAATTAAAAAAAAAAAAAAAAAATGAACGCTAGCTTTGAAACACCCCTGCCTGCCCTCCCTACTCCCTCCCACATGAGTAACTATTATTTCGTATTTATCATTCCCTGACTTTTCTTTAGTTTACCAAATGTTTATAAATATACATATATATACATTTATATATATCATATACATATTTACATATATTTATAAATGTTTATGAATATATATAAATACATAAACATATATATTGTTTTACATGGTTTGAACTTTCTATAAATGGACTCATACCAAAGCATTTTTCTGCAACTTCCTTTCTGGACTCAAGTACACTTTCCTAAGTTCACTGTTGTCATTGCACGTACCCTGGCTCTCATCCCTTTTTGCTGCTATACAAGCCACGCATGTAGCTGTTTATCAATTTACCGTCGGGGGGCATCCAAGTTCTCACCACTTTTATCTGTCGGGAACGTGCGGGTCTCCTAGTATACCTGCGCAAGAACTTCTCTAAGGTATATACCTAGAAGTAGGATTTCTGGTCACAGGGTGTGTGTATCTATCTTCAGCTTTACTAGACGACTCCAAATTGTTTTCAAAATTCTCCAATTTCTGGCCCACAAGCATTGCGTAGAGTTCAGGTGGTCCACACGCCCACCAGCCCTGGACACTGTCAGCACTTTCCACTGAGCTTAATCTGATGAGGAGGATATGGAATCTCACTGTGGTTTTCACTGGCATTTCCTTAACTCAGGTAGGGCCAAGAGGCTTTTCACATGTTCATCAGCTGTGCTCTTCCTCTTCTAGGAAGGCCTGTCCAATCCCCCAGGTCCAGTAGGAAAGCTCTGGACCACGGTTTCATTCCAAGGGACCAAACACGTGTCCTTTGGGGGACTGTACAGGCTAGTGTTCTGTGTGGGCTCTGCAGAGTCCCCTGGCGAGGCAGGCCACCCACCCACCCTGGGGACCTCGCTTTACAGGACTCATTTTCCCAGTTCACAGCTGCACACTCCTTTTGCTGCCCCCCCCCAATAATAATCCCTTAAACTGAAACGGAACTTTGAGTTCACAAAGCATTTCCTCAAGCTGTACCCCCTCCAGCTCCCCTGACACTCCCGCCACATGGCCTCGGGCAGCTCTGGACAAACAGCGCCCCTCCCCGGCTCCCGTGGGCACGCCACATCTGTCTTTCTCTGCTGCACTTGGTCCGGACCCTCCTGACGGCTTGGGGGCTGTGGGGATGGGGAGGAGCTGCTGTCTGGGGGCTGCCCCTCTAAGCAGCCCTGGCAGGTGCAGCTGCTGAGGCCGAGTCCACCCGTGATGCCAGGGAAAAGGGTGGCCACGCTCCAGAGGCTGCTCTGGCCTCTAACGTGCTCAGGAAGCCTGGGGCCATCGGGGCAGCCTCCTCCCGGCCATAAAGATGGCCCGCATTGCTCCCTTCCTGCAGCCCCTGGAGGGCAGCCAGAAGCAGAAAGGAAACATGGTCTTACCTCTGCCGGCTCTTCTCTCCACCTCTCCCCCAAAGGACGCAGCGCACCTCTGCGCCTGGGTCTTCACTGCACCCCAGGCCTCACGGACACGCCTCTCCCCTCCTCACCCTTCCAGCTCTTTCCCACCTCAGAGGCAGACTCAGCATCCATGATCATCTCCCCTTACGAGCGCTGAGTTTCCAGAAACTTTATCTCACTAAAGCCTCTGAGATGCGCCCAGTTTAGTGTTTGGGCTTCCAAAATAATCTCTTAGCACTTTTTTTTTTTTTAATTGAGGTGGAACTGACTTTAATAAAAATAACCATTTTAAAGTGAACAATTCAGTGGCATTTAGTACATTCGCGAAGCTGGGCAACCACTACCTCCCATCTAGTTCCAAAACATTTCCATCACTCAGGAAGAAGCTCTCAGCTGCTTCTGCAGGATGGCTGCTTCTCTGGTGTCCCCATCGCCAAGTCTGGAAACTCCCGGAGGACAGGAAGAGTCTCGGGCATTTCCACCCCATCCTCCATCCTTGTCAAGGTCACTGACAACACACGTTGAAGTCAACTAACTTGTAAACATGCGGTCACATAGCTCCTGGTGTCTCCTGAGTCTATGCCAGCACCTTACAGCACCACGGGCATGCACCACGCGTCGGCAAGGGCACCCCAGAGGTCCTCGCTGCAGCGCTGGCCGGGCCCCGGTCTCGGGGAGAGAGGCCACAGGTAAACCTGAATGAACAGCGTGGGGAGGGGCTGTATCATGACAAAGGACCTGTAAAGAGATGTGAAAGCAACGAAAGCATCCACGGCTGCTGTCACCAGTGGTGCCAACGCAGGGCAGGCTGGGAGGGGCTCGGGCTCCCCCAAAGTCAAGCCCACTGCCGCCCAGACATCACGAAGTCACTGTGCACAGCACGAGCAGGTCCGGCATACGTCTCTGTGATGTGGCTAATGAGCTGTTACTCAGACTTGCTGCCAACTGCGCTGGGGTCCTAGGCGCTCCGGGGAGCCGAGCCCCTCCACAAGGGTGGAAGCGCCCTCCCAGTCTACCCCGGGACCAGGGAACAACATCTGTCACCCGGCACCGCCACCCAGAGTCATCGGCACAGCTAATTACCGCTAATTGTAATATCGTTTCTGTCTCGCTGCTAATACATTTAGACTTGCTAATCAAATCAGACCTTTCCACCTTGCCGCACTGCTTTCCAATAAACATTTCTGCAAAGCGAGAAATAAATAAGTAACTCCCGAGCTTTGTTCTCTCCTCTCTGTGGTCACTGTCTGCAGAGACGTGGGAGGTGCCATTTATTGGTCTCTGGGGCCAAAGGCATAGAAGGAATCTGATGCGGAACCAGCGCTTGCTGTCCAGGGCTTCCAAAGAGAGAGACAGACAGACGGAAAGAGACACCTGGGGACTGGGAGGGAAGGAGGGAAGTAGACACAGCGGGAGGGAGGGAGGGAGGGAGGGAGGAAGGAAGGAAGGAAGGAAAGAAGGAAAGGAGGGAGGGAGGGAGGGAGGGAGGAAGGAAGGAAGGAAGGAAAGGAGGGAGGGAGGAAGGAAGGGAGGAAGGAAAGAAGGAACTAAGGGAGGAAGGGAGGGAGGGGAGGAAGGGAGGGAGGAAGGAGGGAGGAGGGAAGAGGAAGGAAGGAAGGAAAGAAGGAACTAAGGGAGGAAGGGAGGGAGGAAGGAGGGAGGAGGGAAGAGGGAGGGAGGGAGGGAGGGAGGGAAGGGAAGGAGGGAAAGGAGGGAGGGAGGGAGGGAGGAAGGAAGGAAGGAAGGAAGGAAAGGAGGGAGGGAGGAAGGAAGGGAGGAAGGAAAGAAGGAAGGAAGGAAAGGAGGGAGGGAGGAAGGAAGGGAGGAAGGAAAGAAGGAACTAAGGGAGGAAGGGATGGAGGGGAGGAAGGGAGGGAGGAAGGAGGGAGGAGGGAAAAGGAAGGAAGGAAGGAAGGGAGGAAGGAAAGAAGGAACTAAGGGAGGAAGGGAGGGAGGGAGGGGGAGGGAGGAGGGAGGAAGGAGGGAGGAAGGAAGAGGGAGGGAGGGAGGGAGGGAGGGAGGGAGGGAGGAAGGAAGGAAGGAAGGAAAGAAGGGAGGGAGGAAGGAATGAAGGAAGGAAAGAAGGGAGGGAGGGAGGGAGGGAGGCAAGAAACTGTCACAATGGAGCCTGCACGATCTGTTAAGCACCCGTCCTGCGTCTCCTTCACCCTCTCAGGGATGCAGTCTCCTGCACCCCTGGCTGGACCGGTGGCTCCTTCTCAGGACCCCACAGACCTCTGAGCGCCCCGCTTCCACCCGCCAGCTGGGCTGCTCTGATCTGTCGCCAGACCTGGCTGTGAGCTCGTCGAGGGCACGGGCCCTGTGCTGCTGGCCTGTTTTCCCAACACTGAACAAACAGCCTCACGATTAGGCAGATGCCCCTCTACTTGCCTGCAGATTGAGGAGACCGAGGTGCTGAGGATGGTAAGTACCCGCCTGGCATTTGTGATCAGTAAAGAGCAGGACCTAAGAGTCAGTCCTGGGCAGGTCTGGCCCTGCACCTGTGCTCCTGCAGGAAGGGGAAGGGGGAGGAAGGTGGCACTGGCTCCTCCGTGGGCCTAAACAATAGCCACACAGGGACCAATGAGCAAACGTGAAGGCTACAGGGTGCTCTGCTCAAGGACACACCGGCGTGATTCTGAGAATTCTGGAATGGAAACTGACAAAGGGTTGACCATGAATGCAACTTAATATAAATGCATCCAGTTACTATAGCAATCCTGCAGAATTTCCTCACCCTACACATCCACCCAGTGCTGAGAGAGGGGCTTGCGTTGCACCAGGAGGAGGTGATCACAGAGCTTCCCAGCCGTGGCCCTTAGCCGGCTCCCTCTGCCTCGGAAACCACCAACCCCGACCACCCTGCCGGCCCCGAGAGCACAGGAGTGGGGTTGGTGGAAACAGGTCCTCATGGATGGGTCCGCAGGCCTGGCCTGGACCAAGTCATTCCCCCATCCCCAGGCCAGTGCTTTTGTCCGGATGACAGGAACTGCCTGGCATCCCTGTCCTCTCTGCCTCCTGTCAGCTTCTGTTTACCTGGCAGCAGAAGTGAGGGAGGGAGGGAATGAATGAAACCATGGAGACTCTGCAAGGCTGGCTTGCTGCAGGGAGAGTGGGGAGGAAGATGGGTGAGGCTGAGCCCGGAGCACTGACTCTGACCAGGCACATCCTTGGCATCACGGGCCAGCGGTCCTGGGAGGCTGCTATTACTCAACCCATTTCACAGATGAGGAGCCTGAGGCTCAGAAGGTCATCCAGCCACCAAAAGAGGAGGCAGGGCTGCCAGCAGCGACTGGGCAACTCCAAAGCCATTTTCTTCCCTTTCCTGCAAGGTGTCCTCCAGCCGACCCCCGCCGCCCGGCATCTCAAAGCCACGGCTTCTGCCCAAGCGATATCCACATGGCTCAGATACATAACTGAGAAAATGAGGAGCACACGCTGCATCAAATGAGGCTGTCGATTTTCATGAATCTCAGACTCTGTGAGTTTCTGGCAATTATTTGTAACAAGGTTTCGAGAGGGCATTCACAGTTAACTGTGATTTTTATCTAGAAATCGATGCTTATTTTTTAAGTGGCTCATCAGAGGCGGGTACGTGGTACAGGGGCGGCAGGCTCTGGGTCAGGAAGGAGGCACCTGGGGCGAAGGGGCGGCCAGCAAGAGAAGATGTCTCAACGGGGACGGCGAGATCGAAGCCGGCGGAGTTGGGGGATGAAGCTCCAGTGGACAAAACACAACCCGATTTGGATGCAGCAGAGGCCAAGTGCGGGGAAGCCTATTCAATAACCTAAAACGGGAAACGAGGGCCGGGCTGCTTTCACTCCTCGGCCTCGGCTGGCGACTCCTGGCGAGGACCAGCCACCCAGGCCACTCGGCCCCGGGAGCTCAGCAACCCGGGCAGAGGCTGCGGCGGTGGCAGCACGGTGCGAGGAGAGGGGAGCCGGCCCGCGGGTACCAGCGGCGAGCCTGGAGGAGCCGGCACGGGGGGCACGGGACCCAGGCCAAAGGGCAGGCGATGACGACTCTAGATGACCTTCTGCACTTTCTGTGTTTGTTTTTTAAAGTTTTAAAAGGAATACGTTTCAAAACTCAACCTAGAGGGACCAATGCAAGTGAACGGAAATGTCTAAATACATCAAATGTAAGGGCCAACCGCCCGACATCAGACCACTCACGAACTGTTAGCCCTCCTTCCACCTCTCCCTCTTGACGTAAAGATGTCACGCGATTAGAATCAAGTACAGTCCTCTGCGTTTGAATAAGAAAACCACTAAGATTTGCGGAAGCCTTACAGCTAGTGAAGACACTGCTACTTCCATTTTGCAGGCGGGGCAAATGCGGTTCAGGAAGTTTCCACGCCTTACCCAAGTGTGTGAGACGAGGAATCTGAGGACTCGAGCTGGGCCTCTCCTTCCAGGCTCTAATCTCCTCAACCTTCCCCTGAGCTTAGACAACCACCACCACCATCAGCACCAAAGCACTAGCATCACCGCCGCCACCATCCGCACCATCAGCACCAGCATCAGCACAGAAGAGGAAAAGCTCCAATAAGGGCTGAAGAAGCAGGCTGTCCACACCTTTCCGTGTGGTCAGGTGGCCAGGGGAAGGGTTAACCTCACACTTCAGGGCCTCCAGAATCTTGAGGGGAGCCCGTCCCACACACTCTCGGGCCCAGTGGTGAAGCTCCTGGTTCCACAAGTGTGGGGTGACCCCAGGCATCTGCTGGCAAACGAGCTCCTGGGAGATTCAGATGCAGGCAGTCAAGGGGCAGAGGCTCCGAGGGGCCCTGAGCGAAGGTCCCAGCAGGTCCCGAGTCTTTGCCAAGCCTGAAACCACTACCCTAGAGTAAAGGGTCACCTGAGAGTTAAAAAATATGTTAAGTAGCAATGACATCAGTGAAAATCCTTGACAAGTATACTCATCTGTATTGAATCTTGCTGCACAATTTATCAAGTTCATTTTTAAGGTGGTAGGATTACTTATCTCGTTGTTGTTTTTCATTTAAAGTTTTAATTTTCAAGAAAAATCATATACCATTTTCCACGCCTGTGATTTCCTTGCAGGACCTCAGCGGTGCCCAGTGGCGGCCAACAGAACTGCAGGCTGAGACAGAAGAGGAACAGACAGCTTCCAAGGAGCTGACCTGGGACGCTCAGGCCTACCGGGTGACGTCAAACGTCGCAAAGAAAGGTGCCTTTGCGTTGAAACGCGCAAGCCGGGCCCCACCGTCTTTAAAAGTAACGTTGGCAGCGTTTTGTGTTTTACGTCATCTTGTTTTCAACTCTGTAGGGGGTTCCCGGGTGGTGCACAAGGGACTCCGTTGCCTGGGTGTCAAAATCAGTGACTTCAGAACTCTTAAAGCTTTTTTCTTCTCCTTCACACAAACATCTTGTCTTTAGGACATCATACAACAGCAGCAACATTTCCATCACGTTTACAGTTTCCAAGGCACATCCACGCTACCCTTTCATTCAAACGTTAACTGCTGTGAGCCTGTGTGTCAGACGCAGACATTTTACTGAGGAGCCTGGTCGCCACACAGTGACAGAGCCGAGACTGACCAGCACTCGTTAGCGCCTGACACGTGTCTCCGTTCCCTCCGGTGTACACGGTGGGGATGATATTTTCTCGTAGGGACGTGTTGCGACGGTGAGTAAGTTAAACTGGCGACACTCAGACCTGCCACAGGAAGTGGCCAACACACGGTAGGTTCCAGCATCAGCACCGACGTTATCACCAGCATCACCAGCCCTGCCACGCCCTTTGACCCCATCAGCATCACCGCCACCACCACCACCACCACCACCACCACCACCACGACCGTCATTACCACCAGCAGGACCCAATCCACATGAATCCAGAGGTGCCTTTCTCGAGGGTAAGGAGCTAATCTGGGCTTTGGGGGACGGGCAGGATCTTGTTCAAGAGAAAAGGGCGGTCCGGGCAGAAGCGCTGCCCTAGGTTAAGACCCGTGACCCACAGGCATTCAGGTAAGTCTGGAAAATGGTTAAGCATTGCGTGTTGGGAGATGAGGGTGAGGAAGTTATCTGAAACCAGAAAATGAGAGGCCCTGTCTGTGGACTGCAAAGAACTTCTGAACGTTCCTCCTCAAGTGACTGACGTACAGACCGTGTCCCCCGCTGCCCCCGGTGTCTCCACTTGCCAACAGCCCTGGAGTTGGACCTGAGGCCGTAGTATGGTGGGGCTCTAGGCCCGGCCCCAGCCTCAACACAGCAGCTCCTCTGTCTGACTCAGCTCACCTGGGCAAGAGGTTAAGGGAGATGTGAAGCTCTTGCTGTGGGCAGTGGGGGGTGGGACGTGCTCTTTTGAGCACAGAGAAGTCACCTAAGGACTATACTTTAAAAAGACAGCCTTAGTGGCGGTGTAGAAGACAGACCCTAAAGGCACAGAGAGGAGTCAGGAGGCTGCTGAGAGGGGAACTGGAGTAGCAGAGGCGGGAAAACGTGCGAGAGATATTTAGGAGGTGAAACTGGCAAGACGGCGGTAGGGCTGAGAGCTGAGGCCCGTGGGACTCCAGAGGGTCGGGGGTCTCCGAAGCTCAGCAGCGGGGGATAACGGCCTGGCCTAGAGACACGGGGTGAGAACCCGTTTCTCCGGAGCCCTCACCGCGCACCAGGCTCTTTGCTAAGCTCCCACCATCCATCGCCCTGCCCCATCCTTCGAGTTCTACGGGCAATTGCTCGTATCATCTCCACTTCTCAGGTGAGTAAAAGGGAGCTGAAGGATACTCATCAATAACCTGCTCAAGGTCACAAGACAAACAAGGATCAGAGACGGGGCCTGAGGGTGGAAACCACACGGAATTGTTCAGGGTCAAGGTTTCGAGCAAGAAGGCTCCCCGTCTTCTGACCTCCTGGAGCACAGCTGGCTGCCATCATCACATCCTGATGCCAGGCTGCTGCCTAACTGTTCTCCATGGCGATGAGTGGCTCCCTGATGGCAGACACTGCGGCTTACGGTTCTTAATTCTGTGGAGCTCCCAACGCGCACACACGCACACACGCACACACACGTGCACACGCACACACACACGCACACGCACACGCACACACACGCACTCCATTGCCTACCGGTCCACGGACCATAAAGGTCTCCCCCCGTGGGTAGATGGATGGATGAGAAGTATGAGAACTGATGGGCCCCGAAACAAGCTGGACCGGCCTGAAACCCAGAGCTGTGCAGGCCTGGGTGGACTTGTCAGGAGGTAGTAAGCTCCCTGTCACACAGAGGACTCAGCCAGTGAGAATGATGAAGAGGGAACCCTTGGAGCATCTGTCAAATTTATCTAGAAAGCAGAGCCTCGAGGTAACACACTGCAGAACGCCACGAACTACTGACATATCTAATCCCACCAAGGAAAGACTGTACTGTTGGAAACAGAACTGCATTTGTGTCTGCACGCAAAAGCGGACACCCTCCAGGTCTCCAAAATAATCACTGCCAACTGTACGTTTTTGGCTGCTACTTCTGTCATTTTGTCCTCTGCTAGAGCCCAGACCACAAGATTTAAGAAATACTAATGCCAGAAAAAGAAGCTTCATTGTGAAGAGTCTGTGGACTGCTACTCTTCTCTGCACATCAGGAGGAGCCTGTGTACAAGCTGGCGGCGGCGTACCTCACCCTGGGCCGGGCCAGGCCAACACAGCGAGGGAACCCAGCTGAGGAACCACGCAAAGAGCCAGCCACTTCATTAGCAGACCTGGGGAACCTTTCGCCAATGACATCCCTGAAGCCCTGGTCAGGGAAGGAGCAAGGCTCGGCCGTGGTGACAGTGGCTCCAGGAAGCGGCCTCCCAAGCCCACGGGCCTCCCCCTCCTCTGGGTTCTTACCCATGGGGGCCGTGGACATGGCTTTTCCACCCGTGAAACATGACCTTCCAGTAGGTTAATATACGTGGCAGTGCCGGATACACCAAAACACCGCTGTATAGATGTTAGTCGTTAATGAGTGAGAGGACTCCAGGGAATCGGTCCCATCCCACATCTGCATTAACTAATCATTGTAAGAGAAAAAAAAAGGAAAATAAATCACATACTGTAACGTCTGCACAAACTACCACAAGCAGGTTACACGTTTAGTGTCTGTTTTTTTAAAAAACTTATTTATTTTGTTTATTTTTGGCTGCGTTGGGTCTTCGTTGCTGCACGCGGGCTTTCTCTAGTTGCGGCGAGCAGGGGCTACTCTTTGTCGCAGAGCACAGGCTCCAGGCGCACGGGCTTCAGTAGTTGTGGCCTGCGGGCTCTAGAGCGCAGGCTCAGTAGCTGTGGCGCACGGGCTTAGTTGCCCCGCGGCATGTGGGATCTCCCGGGACCAGGGCTCGAACCCGTGTCTCCTGCATTGGCAGGCGGATTCTTAACCACTGCGCCACCAGGGAAGCCCTCTGTCCATGTTTTAAATGTCAACACAAAACTCTAGCGGGAGAAATCCTCGCAGACGCAAACTCCCCTTTGTAAAGCGTGGACTGAAGGAGCCGACAGGCTTCATGGGTGCTTATGCTGCCTGCACAGGACCCACACCCACCTCCACAGTGCAGAGGTTGGCCAGGGACTGGGAAGCCAGCGGGGACACCCCGAGTTCCCTAGAAGATGATGATGTCAAAACTAGGGATCCCAGGGTCACAGGACGTCGGTCTGATGGAGGGGGCTGTGACCCCAGACCGTCTACACTCGGGGCGACCCAGGCAACCGCTCAAGGCTTCCGTCTGCCACGGGTTTGTCTAGGATGAAAAGCAAAAGTCCAACCCGGCAAGTACACTTCTGGTATGTACCCAAAATAACTGAAAGCAAGGACTTGAACAGATACCTGTATCCCCACGTTCACAGCAGCATTATTCGCATGAGCCAAAAGGTGGAAATCACTAAAACGTCCATCAGCAGGTGAACGGATAAACAATAGGTAGTGTATACGTAGGATGGGAGGTCATCCAGCCTTAAAAAGGAATCAAGCACCGACACAGGCTACAACACGGAGGGACCTCGAGGACGTTACGCTCAGGGAAATAAGTCAGACACGAAAGGACAAACACTGTATGATCCCACTTAGAGAGGGACTGAGAGTCACCAAATCCAGAGATAGAAAGTAGAATGGCAGTTGCCGGGAGCTGGGAGAGGGAGAGGGGGATGGGGAGTTGTGTTGAGGGGGACAGAGTTGCAGTTTGGGAAGAGATGACAGTGAGAGCTGCATAACCTCGTGAATGTACTTAACGCCACTGACTCGTCCGCCTGAAAACGGTTGAGATGGTAAATCTTATGTTCTATACACTTCTCCACAATGGAATATTCAGTGCTACTTAACAAATCCATGGCGTGTTAACAAAAAAAAGAAAAGGCGAAAGTCCACTAACTGCCCGTCCAAGGCAAGCTCTGTGCACCTCCGAAGGGAAGCTGCAACGGTCAACAGTGGGGTCAACACAGGTCCCCCTCCCGAGCCTACTGCTGGGCCTGCCAAGCTCTCGGGGCTGTCACGGGGGGCCTGTCCGTGAGGGGCGGGGACGGCCTCAGCTGCTGTCCAGAGCAGTGCACGCGGGCTTTACTCCAGCTGGCGCACAAGTCAGTCATGAACGTTTGTTAATTTCCGCCTTTGTGCACTAAGGATGTGAAGTGAGAACGAGTAAACCTTCCTGGAGAGAGAGGGATCTTTCCAGAGGCCGTGTCCCGGCTGGCGGCTCTGCGCTGCCGCTCGCCTCCGTCGCCTCTCGCGCCTCCGTCGCCTCCCCCGCCTCCGAGTTGTGCCCCACGTGGCCCCCTCCTCCAGCGTGACTCTTGGCTCTGCTGGCCTCCGTCCAGGCCCATGGCAGGAGGACTCACCTAGCGACATGGGCCAGCGTCCCCACTGGTTTTTCTGTGCTGGCCAGGGGGTCAGCTGGGTTTGGAGGGGGAACGGGCTGCCAAGCACCCCGGACTTCCCTTCCGTTGGCGCCTCGCAGCACGCACTTAGTAAACGTGTCGATGAGCAAAAGCTAAAGATGGGAGCCGTGGCCGGGGCCACAGACTGCTCAGACTGCTGGGCCGACTCCCGGTCGGAGGGGATCCCACTTGGCCCGGTCTAACCCCACGTGCAAACACCCCCAGCACCCCTCACTGTGGCAGAAGCCTGTTACCTCCTGGGGTAGCCAGCTCTCTCCACGCACACCCTGATCCTTAGAAAGTTCTCGAGGTTAGGACAAAATTCAGCTCCGTGCAATTCCCGTCCCTCCACACCCTCTGCAGTCTTAGGAAGTACCGCTAACTTGCCCTCCAGGGAAGGATTCTGCAAGGGCTTGGACAGAGCCGCTTGAAGCTTACGCGGCAGGTAAGGACAGTGCCGCCCTGCCTGCCGGGTCAGAGTGGACGCTCGGGAGGACGGCGGTGATGGGCGCAGAGCAATGCGAGTGAGCTGCAGCCTGAACTGGGCTCGGAGCTGGGAGGGCAGAGGGCAGCAGGAAGGGAAGGAACGGGCAGCGTGAGCGCGGCCGAGCCGGCTCGGGGTCAGGACGGTGGGCAGGGCTGCTCCATCCACGGCTGCGGGGCTCCTCCTCCAGCACAGCCCAGGGGAAGGAAAGCTCTGGGGTCAAAGACCTGGCTGGGGACCTGGAGCTGGTGACGTGGGAAAGTTACCTGGCCTCGCAGGGCCTCAGTTTCTTCATCTGCAAAGTGGGGATAAGAGAGCCTCCTGCAGTCAAGCAGATGCTTCCAGAATCCAGGCGCTGCCCCTCACTCGCTGTGGGCCTTGGGCATTCACCTAATCTCTCTACCTTTCGGTTTCCTCATCTGTCAAATGGGCAGATTCACACCCTAATGCTTCCTTCCCAGCAAGAACTGAGCGCCACCACCCCTGCTGGCAGCTTCACCCCGGAGGCTGGTACCGGAGCCCCCGTGACAGCTGGGTGCAGCTGCTGTCGGCCTGCTCGCCCCCCACCTCCCTCTCCCCCCATCTCCGTCTCACTCTTGTTCTCAGAGGCTGTGTCTCGTGTACATACAAGTCCCTGACATCTGCCACAGGGCAGGACCTAGTGAACTAGGAGGGCTGGATGGAGCGGGGTGGGGGGTAGGGGTAAAAGGACACGCAAGCACCTACATGGGGTAAAGCCGACTTTTACTGATGACAACAGTACTGATAATGACGATGACCCCAGGCCACCTCCTCCTCTGTACCTCTCAGGCCACGGTCACCTGGCGCCGAGGACACAATGGTCGCTCACTGCATACTGGCTGAATGACCGATGGTCTTTCAACAAATGTTTCCGCGGGTCCACACTGAAGCACCTGATTAAAGAGTGGCCCAGGGGAAAGGATTCCTTTACAAACCACACACAGCCAGTCCCCCAGGGGCCAGGCCACTGGCCAGCTCCTGCAACGTGCCCAGAGCTAGTGGGACAGGAGAGGCCTCGGGGGGGGGGGGGGGGCCCTACCGCACACAGCTTCCCCTCCCTAGTCATCATTGGAGCAGCAGCAACAGAGGAGGGGGGGCACTGGAGGCAAAGAACAGGGGCCCAGGGCAGCGGGCGTCAGGGAGGCACTGCCCAGAGGACGACGGTTTAACCCCGACCTGTCGGCAGCATCTGGGAGCCAGGAGAGCACACGTGCGCGCGGCCCGGGGCCCGGGGCAGAAGAGGTCTCCGCGGCCGAGCCGGCAGAGGTCGGACGTGGACCCACGTGTGTCCACTGGGAGGCGACTCCCACAGCTCATCCCGAGTCTCGCCTGGACTCCAGGACCTTTGGGGGGATGGTACGCACATGTGCAAAGGAGCCTCTTGGGCAGGCGACTGGCTGGGCAACCGGCTACACAGTTTGGGGGGATGACACCCCGCCCTTCGTCACGTGACCCGCGGGGCCTCTCGCTCATTCTGCGGGCCCCACACCCAGCCCTCCGAGCCCACAGGCCGGACCTCCCCTTGTCTTTTTTCATCTCACCCTCACGATGACCCTCTGAGGAAGATGGTAAAGTGTTAGCCCATTTTACAGGTGCAGAAACTGACTCAGAAAGATCAAAGCTTATCCATCAGCCCTGGGGATGCGGCAGGGATCTGGCATCCTCACCCTCAGCGCAACAGGGATCCCCCCAAACCACCACTCCCCGAGGTGCCAAGGGCCACACGGCATCAGATACGGGGAAGGGGGGGCGTCGGTGAACCTCAGATGCCGTACACACGTGTGGCGTCCCTGGGCGGGCAGCACGCTGGCCCTGCTGGCGGGCTGGGTGTTCTGTCTTGGTGGCAGCCGGTCTGATACACGGGCGGTGCGGGGGCTGGGGACCCAGACCTCCCTGGTTCTTCACGTCAGCCCAAGCTTAGCCCCTGGATGAGTAACCGCACCCCTCTGAGCCTCAGTTTCCTCCCCTGAAAAATGGGGACGGTGGAAATTCCCTGGCGGTCCAGTGTTTGGGACTCCGCGCTTCCACTGCAGGGCCCTGGGTTCGATCCCTGGTCGGGGAACTGAGATCCCGCAGGCTGTGCGGCGCGGCCAGAAAAAAAACAAAAAGTAAAGAAAACGGGGACGGGAGTAGGACTCAAAGTTGTTGGAAGAAGTAAAGGCACATTCTCACCTGCCACAGGGGAGTGCAGGCCCCATCCTCCCACCCACAGAAGGTGGTGTGATCGGCAGACACAGCCAGCCCACTCCTGCAACGGGGCAGGTTACCTTGGCTTCTCCATCTCGGCTCCCGGCTGCAGGGAAGGCGGCCCCGTCAGGGTCAGCAGGGAGCAGCCTCCACCTACTTGGACCCCCAACCTGCGTCTGAGGCAGGCGTGACTAGCTTCACTTGGTAGATATAGGGGGTTAAACAGTGTCCCCCCCCCCAGAATTCACATCCACCCCAAACCCCAGAGTGTGGCCTTATTTGGTAATTGGGTCTTTGCAGATATAATTAGTTGAGATCGTACTGGATCGGGGGGGAGGGGCCCTAAATGTAAAGATCGGGGTCCTTGTAAGAAGAGAAGACACAGATGCGGAGGGAAGCCGGCCACGTGAAGACAGAGGCAGAGACCAGAGTGGTGCGGCCGTGAGCCCAGGAGTGCCAGCAGCCCCCAGGAGATGGAAGCGGCAGGAAGGATCCTCCCCTTGGCTCTGGAGGGAGCGCAGGCGTGCAGGCACCTCGACTTCAGGCTTCCAACCTCCAGACCAGGAGGGAGTAAATCTGAGCTGCCCGGCACGTGGCGCTCTGTTACAGCAGCCGCAGGAGCCTCATACAGCAGACAAGAGAGAGCTAAGACTCAGGGAAGGGAAGTACCGGCCGAGGTCCCTGGGCTCGGGAGCAGCCAGGGCAGAAGGTCCCCCCAGCCCAGTGCCCCAGCCCTGCTCCCGTGCTGCCCTCCCCCACGTCCACTTCATCTAGAACACTTCCCATCCCCACTTACAGGCTTGCTGAGTACGAGGAAAGATCTGCAAATGTCCCTACTTCCGCTGTATCCAAATTAGTGTCAAAACAGGAAAGAAGTCCAGATAAAAATACCCAAAGCCAGGGTGCGCTGGAGAGAGACTCAGCATGTCCACAAGGCAGCCTGCAACACCGGCGTCCGAGCTGGGCGGCCGCCCACCTTCCAGGCTGGGGCCACCGTCCCTCCTGCCGGCCAGCAAGCTCCCCTGCTCCCGGCACCGTTTGCCTTTTTCATCAACTAAACAAAGCAGAAGGGACGCAAGCCCAGCCATGAAAAATCGGGTCAGTACATCCCTCCTTCCAGTCACCAAAGAAAGTCGGAGTGGGGGGAACTGGGTGGGGGGGGGGGATAAATTACTGTGCCCGAGTCCAGCTGCACCGGGACGTAATAAAATGTGTTGCTAAGATACAAGTGCCAAAGAAGTTCATTAAAGAACACTTTAAACCAAGCTGTCAGACTCTTCTCCCTTTAAAGGCTGCTTATTTGGTACCGTCCCTCGTGTTTATAATTAGATCCGCGATATGAGAGCGCAGCCCCCATTCAAGCCCACTCAGCAGGCTCATTAATAAACCAACTTCAACAAGCCACCGACTTGGGCCGGGGCTGGGGGCGGGACTGTTTTATTTACAGAAATGTATCTGAGCGCCACTTCTTTACCTAAATGAGAGATGAAGGCTCTTGAAGAAACTCAGCGGCCCTCTAGTCGCAGCGTCATCGACTGTTCCCCCCAGGACGGCGCCGGGGGCTCCAGCGCGGCGGGCTCGCCGGACCTCAGGGCTCACGACCTGACTCCAACTCGCCCCACAGCCCTGATGTAGGTACCACGCGGGATGGCGAGCAGGGGACACGGAATTACCACGTCACGGCCAGCCTGCTGGAGCCGGAGAAGGGGACGTGGAAGGGCGGGCAGAGGACGCAGGTTCGGTCTGGGCTGCGGGGTGTCCTCTGGGCCGGTGCGTCCAGAGGAGGCCGTAATGCACCACCCACATCTAAACTGCAGATTTCGCATAAGCACGGGTTTCTGGCTCCTCTTGAAAAAACTCGTAAAAGCAGGCTGCCTGGGGCCCACGACAAGTGATGGCAGGGGTGGCGCTGGCCTGGCTGCCCCACCCACCCCGTCCCCTCGCACCGCAGGGCATGACCCCCCAGCAGGCCCGGCCCTCGGCAGCACCGCTCTCCGGCCGGCCCGCAGCGTCAGAGTGTGTGATCCCGCGAGGGTCAGAGCACCTCAGGGTGGGATTGGTCAGGGACGGAACCCTGAGGAGCCTGGGCTTTCCTGAACCTCAGACCCTCAGCGCACGGCCAGCCAGCCTGGCCTCCCAGCCAACCGGCGTTGGTGCGGCTTCCCCCTTGCTATGAGGCGCTGGCTTAGTGGTCAAAGGTCTCAGAACAACCAATTCGGGCCCCAGGCAGATCCCCCTGTAAGGGAATTCCGCCAGACCTGGAGCTGAAATTGGCCTTCCGGTACCTTCCAGCTTCTAGTCAAAATTCTGCCCCACGAAAGGGCCGCTTTCTCTTCTTCATCACGGCCAGTCGGTGATTGAAAGATGGGGGTCAGCCGTGCTGGAGAGACCAGTCGCCGCCCTGTTCCATCGGCTCTCTGACCTCCTCCCTCCCACTCACCTGTTACTCACTCTCCCAGCGGCACCGGCCTCCGCGGGAAACGCCAGGCACGAGCCATCTCAGGGCCTTTGCACGAGCTGTTCCTTCTATAGCTGGGACACTCTTCCCGCAGGGAGCCACAGGGCTCGCTCCTCCAGCTCCTGCTGCAGACCTTGGCTCCAAGGCCTGAGGCCCCTCTCCTCTCGACCACCCTACTTAAAATGGCCACCTGCCCCCAGCCCCTCACGCCTGCCCCGCTCTACCCTCCGCCAGAGCGCTGGTCACCTTCCCACCAACTCCATAACTCACTGATGATGGCTTTTGCCTGTTGCCTGTCTCCCCTCCTGGGCTGCGAGCGCACGTCACGGGCCTATCCCGTCCGCTGCTGTGTCCCCAGCGCCCAGCACAGACCGGGCGCCCGGCAGCACGTGCCGAACGCCACCACTCAGTACCGATCGGTGGCCGCCACCCTCACCATCCGAGCCCTCGCTTCTGCACACGCTGGCGGGCACGTCCCAGAGGAGACACAAAGGAGCACGAGACACAGGGGCTCTGCCACCCTGTCCCCTTGCAGCCCCGGACGCCGTACCTCCCTGGACCCCCAGGCCCCAGATCCTGCTCTAAGACCCAGCCGGGCACTCTTTGCCACGTGCCCACTTCCCAGCGCCTGCAGTCGTAACAGCGTCCAGGGCCCCTCTGACCTCTGTCCACAACAACACGGCTGACTGTTTAGTCACCTCTCCTCGAGCCAGGACAAGTCCCTGGAGGAAACTTCCGGAGCCCGTGTCCCCTTGGCAGTGACGGCTAGGAGAAGGACGCTGGTGATGAAGGCACAGAAAACTGCACTCAGCGGGGCCGTGGCTTAAGGAATAACGCGGTGTTCATCTGGGGTGCATTCATCACCACTGAGACGCATTAATCACGGAGAAGAGTTAGTGTCACTGATTGTAAGGAACGCGGCTTGTCACCTGGTAACCTGCATCTCACAGTAGATTCTGGATCACAGTCTCTAATGTGTATATATTTTTAATTGCATTTTCAAGTTCATTTACATGTGCAGATTGGCTTTCCGCCTGAGTGACATCGAAAAGAAACACACCCCTCTCCCTTGCTCTCTCTGCCTGCCCCATCCCTGCCTTGTTCTCTTTCCTGGGGCAAAAAGCTTCACCCCAAACTGATGACAGTGCCCCCCACAACGGCCTGCTGGGATGTATCCCCCAGGGAGGCCCCAGCAGACAACCCCCCATCTGCCACTTCAAGCAACTTTCTGCTGCCTCCTCCCAAGAGATCAAAAGGCAGCCGTTATTTCCCCTAAAGATTGATCCCCGCCCCCCAAATTAGTGGTTTTTTATCACCTTTTCTACTTTGGAGGGTGACTTTGCAAAATCTGATAGACGCTTCCCTGTCTGTGAACGTGTAGGTTACGGCCTCGGCCACACACACGTCCGCCACCCATCTCCGCCCCCAAGTGCAGACACGCGTGCGGGCAGCCTGGGGGCAAAGCAGGCCCGGCACCCATCAGGTACTCATCTTCCCTGCAACGCACCTGCACCTACAGATCGACGGCCACTCTGATGCAGTAAGTTTCATAAAACGGGCAGTTCCAGAAGGCACTGTGTCCTATTCCTCTTCGTGATGGGAAATTAGAGTGACATGTGCCTGTCCGAACACCCCCAGCTGGTCTCTCATTGGTTCCCCCTCTTCCAGTTCATCCTTCGGACCAATTGCAGCCGCCAGAGCTGCCACCCCAACTCGTGCCAAGCGGAAGCCAGCTGCTCTGAGAGTGTGACCACCTCCTGAAAACCCCCGAGTTGTGCCCCCAGCGGCCCTCCTGTCGGTGTGAGGACATCGTGTGTGGGACCCCAGCGTGTCTCGAGCAGCAGCCACCCTTGTGGGCAAGCCGCTGCTGAAACAAAACACCAGCGAGCAGAATTGAATGACTTAAAGGAAAACCACGGGCTTCCCGTGCGGCTGCGCTACGGTCAGGAAGACTGGGGCCCGGGGACCCCCGGGGCACCTGGGTGCCATCACCACCTCTACTCAGGGCCGTAGTTCCAGCTGGAAAAAGGGGGCTTGGGTAGGGGCCCCGCAAAGGCCCCCCCGGCCTTGCACACCCTATGTTTTACGCCGTCAGACCGAGCCTCGGGTCCAAAGACCAAATCCCAAATTTAGGGCTCGGTCCCAGCTGCGGACACACCCGTCCGTGGAGACAAAGAAGCAACCCAGAGGTCTCTGTCCCAACAAAAAGCTACAGTTGCCCGTCTACTTCTCCGTGGCGGTGGCATCTCTGGGGCACTGCCAGATCCCTGCTTCTCGTATGACTGTTAATAAACTGTGCTGATAACAGCTCCCCTATTACTCAGCTGCCCCGCTGCAGGCCAGCCAGGAATCACACCTGGCACTTGAGGCACGCGTCCTCACCGACCCTTGGAACAACCCAGCCTGGGAGGCAGCTCTGTCCCCGCTTCGGCACAAGGACCCACACACACCCTGGCCTTACCTTACCTGGGGGCTAAGGACCACTCAACCCTGAACAGAAAAAGAAAAAAAAAAAAATCCCCTACGGATGTACTTCTTTCTGCTGTGCTTTAACAAGACCAATACAGGTGCCAAGTAAAAAAAAAAAGAAAAGCAAAGCGCAGCCCATCTGAGGCTTCAGGACGCCCGCTGGTGGCAGTCAGAGGTCATCGCCAGAACAAAGCTGCATCAGCAATTTCTCATCACACTCTCGGAAACTACTACTAAACAGTAAGTAATGACCCAAGGGGAAAAAGAAAACTTAAGGAAGCATGTTCGTTCCTTTGGAGAATAGAGACCGTTTCAAGATGGGAAAGATGCCTCCACCTTAGAGGAGAACACAACGACAGTGATAGCAGCCCAGCCAGAGAGGGGCTCCGGCCACAGCAGGGGTGACAAAGCAGAGGGTGGGGGAGTATTTGCTTCGCGGTCAAGTCCAAACCTCCCGCCTGCCGCGGGCTCCGCTTCTACGCTGCCGAGAGCCCTCACTTCACCCAGCCTGCCCCACGCTCCCCAGCCCGGTGCCAGAGGCAGAGACCGGATGCAGACCCAGGCCCCCTCCCAAGCTCCACGACCTCCCACTTCAGGGTACAATTCCCACTCGTTGACACAAACAGCTGCTAACCTGCTGGTGGTTCTCTCTGACGTACTATCTCCGTTTCCTTCTACCGCAGCACATGCCCTGGAGTCACATGGCACCCCAAACTTTTCGTAAGCAGGGCACAAAGTGTTGCCATGTCTCCGTCACATGCTCCAGCGTAGGGGCTGAGATCACGAGGCCACAAGGGCCCAGAACTGGACTGCAGCTCCTCCCCTTGCCAGCTGTGTGATGTCAACAAGCCACTCAACCTCTCTGGGCTTCAGGCGTCCCCCAAGTAAAATGGTAATTAAGAGCAGGCCTTCTCTAAAAGGCTGTGTGAACAGTGACCGAGTTGGTCCGTGGAGAGCGCTAGAAGGGGCCTGGCCCAGGGTCAGCATCAGATGGGAAAGCCGTGACTTGTGGCGCCCGGATCCCACCTGTTGAGGACTCACCATGGCCCGAGCGTCACGTCTCAGCTCATCTAATCCTGCCGGCGCCACGTCCGTGTCATTTCCCGAGCACCCCACACGCCAGCACTCGGCTGTCTCACGGGCGCTGCACCATTACCCCATTTTTACAGCCTTCGAAGCACGGAGCGGGGTTTACAACTCCAGTCTACCCCGCCGTAAAGCCGGTGCTTAACCTCTTCCTTACACGCTCCTCGGAGACAAAAGCGAAAAGCCTTCTTAGTGGGACTCTTCTGCAAGGAAAGTCAAATCCAGACTCCTACTTCCTTCAAAGCTGTAAATTCCAAACAGTGTGGAGAAGATGAACAGCAGCTGCACGCCCTCCTCCAGAAAACCGCCTCTCCCCCCGGAGCCCTCCCGTGCCCGCGGCAAGGGCCTCGGAGGGCGAGCCAGCAGACACCCCGCAGAGGGGCCTCCTCAAGCCCTCCGCGCGCGACCAGGGCGAGCCCGAGACGCTGCCCCGCGGGCACGGCCCCCCACCACACGCTCAGGCCCCGAGCCGGGCTCGCTGGCGGACCGGACAGCAGCCACGTTCGGCGTCAGCTCGCGCAAGTGGAGCAGAAACGGCGGCCAGCCCGCGATCCGGTCCTGAACGGACAAAGGCGCTGGAGGAGCAACTTGCCAAATCACAGGGCTAAGCATCATAGCCAGGAGCTGTAATGAGGCATCGCGGGATTACCAAAGTTATTATCAGAGTCATCGCCTTGAAAAGACTCAAAGTTGATTGAAATCAATGGTACAGTCCCGACAGCAGGTGTTTTCAGCGGCTGACGTATCAGAGCCAACTCCTTGGACCGGCAGAGAAGGGGCGCAGTCGCCGTCAACCTCTGCCGGGAGGGACGAGCAGCGTACGCCCCGAAGAGGCACCGGAAACGGAAACGGTGCAAAGGCTCCAGCCCCGCAGGTGCAGGTCAGGGCGTGGCAGGGGCGTGGCAGGGGCGTGGCAGGGGCGTGGCAGGGGCGTCCCGGCGGCGTCACGGATGCAGCCAACACAGCTCTCTTCAATTCAGCCCCTGCGCTCTGCTCCGTAGTTCACGGGCACTTTCTCATCTTTGATCTGGTTTCCTCTCAAGAACCCGGTGAGGTAGTTTTTACTACGGCCACACCCACTTTACAGAGCTCAAGGGAGCCGGAGGCAAAGAGCTGGGATAGGAACCCTGGTGTCCAGACTGTGGGGCCTCTGCTCTTTCAGCTGCGCTTCGTCAGACCCTAGAGGCAGGGGGCCAGCTCGAGGCCAGGCAGGGACTGAGACAGAGGGCACCCCCTCGGGGGTCCCAGGCCGTCTGACCTTGGGAAGCTGCCCTTCTCTCGCCTGCCCCGCCCGACCCAAGCCGTGAGACGATCACGACAATCAAATAAAAAGACGTGACGGAACAGACCCACTGAAGAATATCGGTGCTGCAGAGAGCAGGGCGCTGGGCGTGCAGAGTCTCTGCTTCTCCACAGGTGCAACTGTAGCGTCCTGAGAGCGATCCCAGGCACCTCATCGCAGCACATCAGCCCGTCTGCTGCTGGCTGAGCCCACTAGCTGAACCTCTCCTGCAGAGAGCCCACGGGAGAGGTAACGGCGGGCATGCCAGCCTCCCCAACTACACGTGGAACTTTCCGCAAGCAGAGACCAAGCACGACCGCTTCGCAAGGGTAAAGACTTATGACACGAGATGCCGCTATCACCAACAACGGCACTTCACCCACCATCACCCCCGCATCCTCCACCAGGGAGGAGCCCATTATTAAATGTCTGTGGAATTAAACTGCGTTGGTCCCAAGAGATGTCCGGAACGCAACGTCAAGCGTCAAAAGCAAGTTTAGGCATAGCATGCTTAGCAGCGTATCCACTAAGCATGTTTATCCATGTTACAGACGCTGCGTGAGCACGGAACACATCCTACGAACACACCTCAGAGCCAGCGCTGCTCTCGTCCACACGTAAGACGGGGAGGAGGAGGGGTCACGTTTCATGACTCTCACATCTGCGCGCAATTTTTTTCCCCAACGAGCAGGTGTTGCTTTTACAATAAAAACTTTGTTAAAAGTCGAATTCTTCCTTAGCTCCTAACGTTACAGAAATAACAGCAAGAATCACTGCCTTCCTCAGCGAGATTTTACTTTAGCAGGGGCGTGGTAATCATTTGTCTTATTTCAACAAATCCTTCCTCTCATTTTAGTGATATAATCCTGGACAAACTGTCAACTGATATTATATACACTGCACAGACTTCACGCATATTTACTGGCGCAAATCAATACACAGTCGACCCCTGAACAACGTAGGTTTGAACTGCGCGGGTCCACTTATATGCAGGTCCGCTCACACACAGACTTTTTCAGTAGTGCATGCTGCAGTCCTATGTGATCCACAGATACGGAGGCCCTGCCTTATATGTAGGACCAACT
Source organism: Kogia breviceps (assembly GCF_026419965.1). NCBI lineage: Eukaryota > Metazoa > Chordata > Mammalia > Artiodactyla > Physeteridae > Kogia > Kogia breviceps. The sequence goes on from NC_081321.1 coordinate 98,560,623, forward strand.
ACATACACAGTGTCTGTGCAGAAGGTCACCACCTCTGACCCCTGCGTTGCTCAAGGGTCAACTGTAATTACTATTTGTTATTATACACTTTATAAATAGTTAAAAAAACAAAGTCAGCAATAAAAATATAACCTATAAATGTAAATACGTTATATACACGCACACACATTTTTTTCCCTTAAACCAACCGCGCAGAGATGCCCACCGAGTCATCTTCTAGAAGGTTCCAGAAGTGTCCCCCCACTAACTTCTCAGCCCTAAGAAGCTCTGGTGGAGGCAGGAGGGGGAGGGTCAGCACAAGTCTCTGCCCTCACAGCCTGTTATGTGCCGGTCACCCAGGGTCCAGCAGCCTCCTCTCCTCTCCCACGTCACACACGGGTGCCACCATCCCTGTAAGGGCCTCCTACACAGGTGACAGACATCAGGGAGCTCACATGGCCGGGCCAAGCTGGGAGTGAGTTCAGGCCTCCTTCACGCTTCTCCCTTCTCATCTTCCCTCAGCACCAGAGCCCGGAAAGCCCCCGGCCATTTCCCAGCCCTGGCACAAAACCCAGGCCCTTCACCTGGCATTCGATGCCTTCCTGGCTCCGGCCCCAGCCTGCCTTCTCTGCTGTCTGTCTGTCTGTCTCTCTCCCATGGTTCAACTGCCAGAAACTCGCCAGCACCTGCAGGTTTTCTCAGGCCATTGGCCCTCAGCTGGGCCACCAGCTGCTCCTGTCCACGACCCCAGGCGTCCTTGCGGACCCCTCTCCCCCAGGAAGCTGTCTTCCATCTCCAGGGGCCCGCAAGGCATGGTTTTCACAGAACTTTTCTGGAATGCCCTTGACACACGGTTACCTAGCCCTCACCCTCTTGTGAGGTTTCCGAGACCAGGGAGCTTCTCGTCTTATTCACCTCTGCCTGCTCCTTCCAAACTTAGGAGTTAAAAAAATCTGTTCCTGCAAAGCCTACAAAGGGTGCCTCCCAGGGACTCCTCCTGGGCCACGCCGCCCACCACCACCCATCGCACACCTATCTTCTTACAGTCATCCGCTCGTTCAACCAAAGTGCATCCAGCCCGACAAGGCACCGCGCTCAGAACACAGGGGGAGGGAGCTTACGGTCGGTCTAGCGGAGACATCGGACTTTTATGAAAAGATGAGGACGGATAACGGCCAGCAGTCTCCAGGACAGGAAGATGCTCGCGGTCCCCGAGGCCCTGCTGGATAACAGCCAGGGAGCCGCACTGGCGGGGGCTGAGCAGGGGGCAGGGTCAGCCCCCGCAGAGAGCGGTGGAAAACCACTGGGAGGTCTCAAGCAAGGGAGCGCCGTGATCTTGTTCAAGTTTTAAGACACTCTGGTGGCGGATGAACGAGAGGGGGCACGAGGAGACGCAGTACACCGCTCACAAGGGCCGAAAGGTAGAAACCACCCCAGGGGCCCATCAGCGGATAAATGGGTGCACAACGCGGTCTCCCACACAACGGACTGTTATCCAGACATCAGAAAGGACCGAGTACTGACGCGCGCTACAACTCGGATGAACCCTGAAACGTTACGCGCTCAGTGAAAGAAGCTCGTCACGTCAGACCACGTGTTATGCAACTCCATTCGCATCCAAGTCCAGAAGGAGTAACTCTACAGCGACAACAAGTAGATTTATAAAGACAGAGAGTAGATTAGTGACTGCTTAGGGCCTGGGGGTGGGGTGTGCAGCGGGGATGATACCCAAAGGGTTTCTTTCTGAGATGACGAAAGTGTTCTAAAATCGATGGTGGTGATTGGCTGCAAATATCTGTGAACATAGGAAACAATACTTAACTGTAAACTTTAAATGGGTGAATTATGCGATACGTGAATTTCATTTCAATAAAGCTTTTTTTTTTTTTTTTTTTTTTTTTGTTAAGTGGATGCAGCATGGAGGCTACTGTAATCTTCCAGCTAAGAGATCATGGGGGAGGGACCAGAGGGGTGGACAGATGGAGGGGAAGAGGGGCCCCAGGAATATGGCTCAGATCAAAGTGTGGGTCTGGGAGGCTCTGGCCGTGGGAGGGAGAGTCAGGGGTCAAGGCCAAGCAAGCAGGTGGCCACGGGCAAAGCCAGGACTGGGTCCCTGCTGTCTCCACCCGGTGCTCTTTACCAGAATATGAAAGGCGGAGCTTGGAGGAACCGCATTAGTTTTCTCTTTCACATGTAATGGAGCTATTTTAAGAATGCGATCTTGAACTCTAGGTCAGGAAGATTAAAACTTAGCCTCCTGGATGAGAGCAGACTCGGGGGGGCAGAGTTTGGACAACGGCACACCCGTTTACTGAAGGACTGAAAACAGCTGGGGAGCTTTCAGAATAAACCCACCCTGCAATTTTGTTTGGTGGACGGTTCCACTGTGGAATCCCTCTGGTGTCCAATGTACAAGAGCCAGTGAATCACAGTGAAGATGTGATTCAGCGCCCGGGCGAATGCCACACACGTAATACCTTTCAAGAAGACATTTTTACTGCTGCACTTGAGGACATCGCCTCGGAATCCGGAGTCCACCAGGTCGACGGATGGAGCAGCACGCAAGGCCCCGAGCTCGCTGGGGTGGAGGCCGGTGCTCTCTCCCTGCCATGCCCGCCCGGACTGCAGTTGATACAGGAGAATCCTCTCACTCTGTGGTGAAGCTGAACTTGCGTGAAGTTCAGGTCTGAAGATGCCTGCATCCCGTGGCATCTACATGTCGTGCCGAGAGCTCCAAAGAGGGAGGAAAAAAACACAAACCCTCCAGGATTTATGATGGGTCTGTTATTTACACGGAAGTGCTTGTTGCTTGACAATTTAGATGAAAACGTTACTGCCTCTCTGCGTGTGCTGCAAATTCACGGTGTAAAACCACTGGAGCAACTAATGAAGTCTTCACACATCATATCTTGTTAAAGACAAGGAAGGGGTCCATCTTCCACCGGAATCACAACCCAGTGGTGAGGGGCCGCCACACCTGGGAATGCAGCCTGGCCAAAGCGGGCTGGCCCACAACTCAGATCTGACCAACTGCCCCACAGCTCTCTCTTTATTTTATTTTTAAGGAAAAAATATGAACTCTGTTTTTAAATAGCCCGGTCCTATGGAAACTGGTTTCTGGTTTCTCCCCTAGTCCACCAATGGTGGGAGAAACGCTGGACACTTACACAGAATTTGTATCTCTCTACTTCTGACCAACAAACAACCCATCTTCTTCTAGGAGTCCTTGATAAACATCTTGAAGCACTTGTCCACGTTTCTAGAAGTAACTAAATAAATTCCAGTGCCAAGGGCATGGATGGGAAATTGGTGGCTAGGCACCAAAAGGTATTGCTCGCTGCTATTGCATCTCTAACAAATGTGGATAATGGGGTCGGTCATCTGTTCGTTTTACTATCAAGCTCATCATCCTCATGTGCACTTTTAATTGAAACGTCACCTTCCTATCCCATATTCCAAGCAGGAGCAGGACAAAACCGCATCTCCCGAGATGAAGACGGTGTGAGTTTTTCCCCAAACACATCACTAAAGGGACACTACCTTTACTCTTCTGTTGAGTTAAAAGCAAACTCTGAAACACTGGCTTTTTAATCCCTGATCCGGCATTTCGGCTCCTCCTGGGCAGGCGCTGGGGTGACCAAGTAGACCCTACTACTCCTCTTCAGAGCCCTGGGTGCAGCCCGAATCACCTCCAAGGGCTCCTGCATCGACCTTTCCCCAGCCAAGCTGCCAATCTCCACCGAACTCTCCCAAGGAGAGAAAGACAGTAAATGTTAAGTCTGCCCAACTCATTTCATAGGTGACCTCTGAAGGATTTCGCCGCGGAGCTTGCGAGAGACAAGGCAGCTTTATTAGCATGCTACACCACAGCCCCAGGCCCTCCCTCCCTCTTTTATGAGCCCTTGCTATATAAAATGCCACAAAGGAAAAAGGAAAAACAACACACTTACAGTTACAAACACAAGTTCCAATGGCCAGGACAAAACGCTGGATACTTAGCAGATGCTATTTTTAGTCATTTAAAAGAGAAATATTTTTAAAAGGCCAGAGAACAAAAGTTTCTGTTTTTTTCTTTCTTTCTTTCTAAACACACACTCACACACACACAAAAAGATGGAGGTACATTCCGTTCACAAGCATCCTTCTCCGAGTTCAAATTTAAAGGCAAAGGCAGCCTGGAGTAGGACAGCTTCTTCGCCGAGCGGCAGCGCGACCTTCAAACACGATTTTCAAATGTTTCTCTCTGCCTCATCTAAATTCAAGTATGACAGATAATAAATAGCCACTCATTTACTATCATCATAAAAATTTAAACAGCCTTGAAATAGTTGCTACAATACAGAAATGATCAAACCTAAGCTCCGAAAAGCCACTCCAAACAGTAAAACTACTGCCATGTAGAAGCACACATAAAGAGACATTGTTGCGATAAAAGCTGCCGGATTATTGGATTTTCTCTCTCTTTTAAATCTTCTACTCCGAGCATAAGAGTCAACAACTTGCCGTTTTACCCAGTGAAAAAAAGGCTTAGTAACCCTCGGCTATCACACTGTACCAGATTTGGTGGTGGATTTTTTTTTTTTAAAGAAAGTATTTGATTTGATCCCATACAGTGATTAAACATCTTTGTGCTCAGCGGAGAAGGGTCTTCCAACCCCTCCCCCTCCAAAAATGGCATCAAAGCAATCAAAATGGTAATGCCGGGCCTGGGTCCCCTCCCCCCGCGAACTCCCCGACTTCGCCGGGGCCGCGCGCCGGCCCCCCCCCCCATCCGGCGGGAATGGAAGCTTCCACTCCGGAGCGGGGGCGCGGGCGGGCGCGCGCGGCCGGGGAGGGGGACCGCGGCACCGCCAGAAAGGGGTTAATGCATTCGTCCCAACCCTCCCGTCCAGCCGGGCGCCCCCGACCAGGCGCGGACCCGCGGGAACAGCCATCTTTCTTTCCGCAACCCCCGGCCCCCTCCTCTCCCGCACGCCCCCTCCCACCACTTTTCAACTTTAAAGACTCGAAATGAACACCCGGCCTCCGAGTTCTCCCCCGCCAGTCTCGTCCACGTCTCTCCCCGCACCGCCAATCCCTCCGGGGAGGGGGCTTCTGCACGGGCCGCCCCCGCCGGGAGTTGGGGGAGGAAGAGGGGGCCAGCTCAGCGGCCGGTGGGCGGGCGGCGGCGGGGGCCAGCGCGGGCCAAGTTTGATGCTGACGGCGGCGGCCGGCATTCCGAAGGAACCGCGATCGATGGCCCGGGGGCGCGGCGGGGCGGGGGCGGGCCCGCGGGGCGGGCGGAGGGAGCGGAGGGGGCAGCGGGGAGGGCGCCGGCACCCCCGCCCCCGCCAGCCTCGGAGCCCCGAGAGCGCCATTGGCTGCGCGGCTCAAAGTTCTCGGCTCGGGGAAGGGGCGGGAGTGCGTGTGCCGGCAGGGAGCGCAGGGGGAGGGGCGGAGGGGGAGGGGAGCGAGCGGCGGAGAGGGGGTGAGGGGGGGAGGGGGAGGGGGAGGGGGGAGGGGGAAGGGGCGGGGGCGCGCGGCCGGCCGCGCTCCAGCGGCGGCATCTGTTCGTGGTGCTGAAACCCCTACCGCTGAGCTCAGCGCAACTAAGTCACAATGGACAACTTTTCCTCGCCGAGGGGCCGGGAGGGGTCGGCGGCCGTGCCCCCCCATCGCAAGGAGCTTCTTGCGTGTCCCAGTCTACACCTGATGTCCGGAGACCAAAGTTGGGGCAGAACTGGGGGGGTCCTGGGGGCGCCTTTCTTTTGTTCCCCGGGAGCAGGCGTCAGGTTCCAAGAATAAAAGTGATGCTGGAGAAGTGGAGGGGAGGGGGGCCCGGAGGAACGATTCTTTAAATAAGATTTGCAACGGAACCCAGAAATCGCTTCCAAGTAGTTTGGTGTCCAGGCCCGAATTACCGCCCCCTCTCCCCCCCACCCTCACAACAGCGTGAGGCGGGGGACACTGAGCCGGGAGAAATTTCCACATTCCAAAAACATGTCCACCAACTCAAAATGGACGCCGGGCTGCTCGCCGCCTTTTAAGTGCAGCTTCTCTCTTTCGGCCACCGCGAGAGCCGCGCTCTCCCCCCTCGGCCTCCAAGAATCCGGCTCTTTCTTTTCAGAAAAGGGGGGGCGGGTAACTTTGAGGGCTGGAAAGACTCCTTTGGGAGTCTGAGCGCGCGGCGCCGAGGCCGGCACTTTTCAGGGTGCTGCCAAAGTGCCCGGCGACCCCTCGGGCGGGAGGCGGGGGGCAGGCTTCAGCTCGCTTACTTGTTTGTCGCTGAGCGCGGCGATCCGCGGCTGCCTCTCGTGGAGCTGTTTCTTGAGGTCGCCGTTCTGCGGAAACACGGAAGAGCGGCCTCAGGCCGGCCGTCCCGGGGGTCAAGTGCGCCCGGAGCCCCGCGGGCCGCAGCCCCCGGCTCGGGCCGCCAGCCGCGCGCCCCAAGTTTCCCCGGCCGCGTCCCGCACGCGCGGCGGCCGGGCAGTGCCGCACGGGGCCGCTTACCTGTGGCTGCCGCCGCATCTGGGCAGCTCGCGGGGCGGGGCGGGGGCCGTGGCCACCCGGCGGCGCGGCCCGAGCCGTGCAAGTTTGCAGGCCGGGGTACGTGTGCGAGTGAGTGTGAGTGTGTGCCGGGGGAGGGGGGAGGAACAAAGAGCCAAGTAAACACGGCGAGTCCGTGTCGAGCAAAGCTCATAAATATTCAAGTCGCGTCCTAATCTCCCCAACACACACACGCGCACGCCGCAATACCGCTCAGGCTCCGGCCGCCACGCCGCTGCTCGCCCGAGCAACAATCGCCAAAACTACTTTTGCAAACTGTGCAGGATTGCACCGGCGGATGGGGGCCGGCGCACACACTCTCACACGCATCCCGGGCAGGCGCACCAAGGGGTCCCCTCCCGGGACCCCTGTCCTGCAGACCCTGCTCGAGAAAGAGAATACACCAGGCTCGGGTCCCACGGGTCTTCGACCCCCAAACTGTGCAGGATTGTACGAAAGAGGGGGGCAGAGGGAAGCCCAAAGGGGGTTCCGTTCATGTACATACTTCCCCCGCCCCTGGGGCAGGCTCAAGGAGGGGCCCCTCCGAGCCCCTCCAGCCCTGAAGACCCTGCGACGGGGAAGAAGGACGCGGGTCTCCGGTGCCTGGAGCCCCGACCCCAGGCCCGCAGCCCCAGACCGCCTACCTGGTGGCGCGCGAGTTCCACGGCGAGCGCCTCGGGCCGGCTCTGCAGCTCCATCCCGGCAACTTGGGCAGCACTTTGCGCTCACTTTGGCCCCGGCTCCGGGGAAGTTGCGCGGCTCCGCGGGAGCTGGAGCGGACAGGGGCCGACCGGGTCTCCAGAGGGGTGGGGGGGGTGACACGAGCCCCCTCCCCCACGGCCAAAAGGGAGGCGGGTTCTGGTGAGGGGGAAGAAAGGCGGCCGGGCGCCCCGGCGCCGAGCCCGCGGCCGCCCCAACTCCTCAGGCTGCCCGGCAAGTTGCGCCGGGTCCCCAGGCTGCCGGCGCGGCCCGGCGCATGGCCCCCCGGCGCCGGGAGCCTCGCGCAGCCCCGCGCGCGCCCACCCCGCCGCCGCAGCCGCCCGCGAGAGCCGCCAGCCAGCAGGGACTATATTTCCTCCGGCGCGCGCGCCTGGATCTCGCTGGGCCACGGCAAAGTTGTGCCTCGGCACGATGCTAATTCGGCAGTGCCCGGATGGAGCGGGCCGGGGCGGCGGGGGGCGGTGCCGGAGCCCGCCGCCCGCCCCGCCCCCGCCCCGCCCGCGCGTGCGCACTGCCGCCCCGCCGTGGCCCGGCGCCTGGAGCGCAGAACAAAAGTGGCGGTGCGGAGGGGCGCAAACTCCCGAGCCCGCGGCTTGGGGCACTAGCCCCCGGACCGCTCGCGCCGGCCTCTCCTCCTCTTTTCTGCTCCCGCCCCCAGCCAAACCCGAGGAAAACCGGAGGCCCAGCTTGAGGCCGGGGTTGGAGATACTTTCCGGTGGGAGGGGAAATGTCCACTTTTACATTTCTGTTCTCCTGTGGCCTTCGCCGATCCCTCTTTCACCGTGCTCCCTCTTTCTCTGTCTCCGTCCGCCTCCCTCCCCTACTGCCTCCTGTGCACTGGCGCTGCGACTTGGGAGATTAAATTACTCATGTCGCCAGATTCCGCCACCGCCTGATGGCCACCGTGTTATTTAAACAGTATGAAAATTGATCTCTTGACTGTTCCTTTAATGATTTTTTTTACACTCACAATTAAACTCTCAACAGATGTCATTGGACTTTTTAACACTGTTGTTAAAAATCGTAAACGCGCCCGGTCAATGTGACATTAAACACAACTACAGCTGCCGAGATCGCATTTCAAAACTCCCAGCCCCGCAGCCAGGAGGTTATGTCTCCGAGTCGATTAGCATCGTGGAGTTACCATCTTTACCAGTTAACGTCGGACGGAAAGCTTTGTGCCGTAACGGTAGCATCCTGGTATGTTTGAGAGATGCTGGGGAGAAATGGTGCAACCGTATTACTCAAAGTAAACGTTAAACGTTTACACCGATAAATCATTATAGCTTCGTATTCCTCTGCAGCACAAAAAATACCCAGGCACAGGCAATTAACAAATGGCCCCTTTCAACATGTGCCAACATGCCGCCCCTTGCTTCTACTGTCAGCAGAAGTTGTTGGAATTTTTTTCAGGTCGGGACCCCAGTGTTGTTCTGACCTCCTATTCAGGACATTTGCCACAAGTGACTTCTGTGTTTCTTGGGACCCCAAACACCAGGGGCTTCTCCTCCCCACCCCCAGCACCTAGCCTTTGGGAAACACTCAGTGAGGAATCACTGATTACTTTGTGAGCTTTGTTAAAAACTCACAAAACTAACGCGTGTGCTAAGTGCTGTCATCGGTTTCGTCTAGCGCCAGCTGGGGAGAAGCAGGGCTCACCAAACGCAAAACAAAAAGTCTGACTCTGGCTCCTTCTACTCCAGGTTCAGCCCAACTTGGATGGTGTCCCCTCTACTTAGCACTTTAGCTGGCCTGGACGCCAGCCAGGGAAAGTGGACTGCCCGGGGACCAGTGTTCCCAGGGCCAGAGGCAGAGTGCATGCGAGAGGGTTCCTACTGTAATCTCTGTAAATGTCACTGGCTTTTTAGTAAAATTTCATAATCATTTCATTGGCCATGTATGTAATTAAATCAACAGAGAGGATATTCAAGCTGTCCATGACCTACACAGCCTCCGGCAGATGCTGGCTGGGGGATAGCGCTGTTTGTAAGTTTCCGTCCATGATCCTCTACAGGCCTCTCTGTTGTTTTCAGTTACCTAATTCCTGAGCAAGTGACAAAGGCCTAGGGCTGTGTGCTCTCTGACAATGAGGGAACTGGTTATGTGGAGGAAAAAAACAAAAACACGCACAAAAAACCACCTACAAGGAGTCCTGTGCTGCTGCTGCAGACACACTTTTCCCTGAAAGCGCCCTGCACGCCGGGACACCCTCCCTTGGCCCATGCTGTGCCCTCCCCATGCCATCCATCTGGAATGCCCTTTCTCTCAGAACCCTCGTTTTAAAATCCTCTTCATCCCCCAAGAGTCACTTCAAATGCCACCTTTTCTGGGAACTTCTTCTAATTTCTACACATCACTTCTTCACTCCTCCCTCTGAAGACTCACCATAAAGAGCTTACTTAGCAAGGGGGACGTTCTGCCCCAGAGTAAAGGCAACTGCTTCCCCGCTGGAGCCCGGGCCGACTCTGAGTCTGGCCTGTGGGCAGAGCACAGTACATGGGTACTGAAGGAAGGCACAGCGCCCTGCCTGGAGCCACGGAGGTGCTTACCTGACGAGTAAGTAAGTGAGTGAGGGGGTGAATGAAAGAAGGCTAAAAGGAAGGTAGGTTCCAGTTTTGGAAAGGTGAGCTGTTAATCATGGCCATAGACATGAGCCGTGTCTGCAATTCATCTCAGCGTCCACATTTCTCTGACTTGCATTGTGGTCAAGTGGACGGGGGCCTGGACTGGAGCTTGGATATCTGGGTTCGAGACTCGGGTCCACCTCTTGAGCAAGTTACTGAACATCTCCTAGCCTCCATTTCTTCGGCTGTAAAATGGGAATTATCCACCCAACCACAGTTACCCCCAGACCCATCGGCTCCTCCTGGCCCCAGACCTTGGCTGCTTGCTCAGTGGAGAGCCCCAATCACAGTCTCTGCCCACCCCCAGCTTAACTGGCCTCGAAGTGAGGGCCGGAGCACGGCCTCGGCCACGCTCCTGCCACGGGGAGCTGCAGCGGCTCCAGCACCACGTCCAACCCCGTGGACCTTTGGGGCCCCTACTGCTCCCGCCTGTTCTGGCTTCTGAGTGAAGCTCTGCGCCTTGGGGTGGACCGACCAACGGGTTGAAAACCACGACTCAGAAGTCCGGGGGAGCGAGTAACTTCATCAAATGAACTTGGACGAACTAGAAACAGGATTCAGGAAGGAGTCAGCAAATCAACATCGCTCCGTCCCTAGCTGGTTAGAATGCTCTGGGGCCCGGTGGGCCCACCAGGAGGCCTGTTAAGCATCCCACAGAACCCAGCAAACAGCTGTCACTCGTGGGAAGTGGCGGACAGCTCAATAATCCATCCCCGTGATTTTTCTCTCCTCTTTCCCTTACTCTTGCTGCCCTAGGATTGCACCTCAGAAACAGACTTTAAGCTTGATTTGGCCTCTGCTTTGCAAGAACCCCTGACTCAGAAGGGGAATAGCTACAGCTCTCATAATGCAGCGTTCTGGTGAGGGTTAATGAGAGCACGTCTACGAAAGCCCTTAGTGCACTGGAAAGGACCAAACATCTTCGTGAATATTCTCAGACTAAAGAATGAGTCTTCAGTTTCTTCCCCCTGGGAAAGATTCCTAAAAGGCCAAGGTGAATGTTGAAAAAGGACTTCACAAGCGGCTCAGGGAGGCAGGTGCAGATTCCTGGGGCTACCACAGACTCAGCACAGAGGAAGTGAGGGTTTGGGGGGGCTTGAATGTCTGAACAGGCATATGAGTGAGTTCTCAGGGAGGGTACAGATTTGATTTCCATTAGTGTTACTGTTGTGGGTACCGTTTATTGAGAGCCTTCCCTCCACCCTCTCTAGAAGGCATCCTGTATTTCATTTGATCCTATGAAGGTGAGTACAGCTATCCCCACTTTACAGGTGAGAACACTGAGGCTCAAAGTGGTTCAGTAACTTTCCTAAGCTGCAGACGGGGTATCCACACATGTCAGGTGCCTAGGACTGTCCCATTTATACCTATTTATTGTCCTGGGTAATATTTAACAGTGCCCCCTTCTACTCTCAAACGTGTCCCTGCTTGGGTGATGAATTACAGGGTCAGCCAGCTGTAGGGATGGAGACAGGATTCACCCTCCAGTTTTCGTGACTCCAGGGACTGCTGTCTTCCCAATCCCCACTTCATCTTACCCTGGCACAGTTCCCCTTGGTCCAGAGCAGTGGCTGGAGGTCAGGGACGGTGCTGTCTAGAGCCTGGGACGCTGGTGCAGAGGACTCAGGCCTCCCTCGCATCGAGCCATAGAGCCAACAGCAGCATGACAGACTGTCACTCTGCTTCCTGCAAGGTGGGGGCCAGACCCCGTCCGGTCACTTGCCTACCAGCTCAGAGGCTGCGCGGTATCCTACCTGGGAGACATCTGCTGGACACTGGCAGGCTCAGACCTGTACCCCAGCTGCCCCGGTGCATCTCCACTCAACACATCCTAGTCTGAGCTCAGCAGCCCCACAGGGCACTGGCCCCATCGGTTCCTGGAGTCACCCTCTCCTCTCTCCAGCCCCATATCACACACACTGCTGGTCATTGGTTAAGAGGAAGTTGTACTGGATCAGGGTGGGCCCTAAATCCAATGTGACTGGTGTCCTTATAAGTAGGGGAGCGGAGAGAGACACACAGGGAGAAGGCCCTGTGACGACGAGACAGAGGTTGGCATCTGTAAGCCGAGGAACGCCAAGAATTGTCGGAACCACAGGAAGCTGGAGGAGACTTGGGAAGGATTCTCCTCCAGAAGGGAACCAGCCCTGCTGACACCTTGATCTAGGACTTCTGGCCTCCAGACTGTGAACAAAAACATTTCTGTGGTTTTAAGCGCCCCCTCCCCAGTCGGTGGCACCTTGTTACAGTGGCCCCAGGAATCCCCCACACAGTTGAGTTTCAATGAGCAGGCACAGGCTGTACTCCAGGTCCCACAGCCCCGCAGCTCTCTGGCCTCTTGGGCGGTTTCTGGGACCCTCGCTCCTGCGTCTCCTCGTAAGAAGACGGCACGATCTCTAGCAAGCACCCAGCACGGGGCCAGGTACCTTCTGATACACAGTGACCGGAGTTTCTCAGATAGTAATAGTCACCTGAAGCGTGTACCAAACAAACATTCCTGACCTCTCCAGCAGGTCATCTCATTCCTCAATAATCAGACCCCGGTATTTCCACAGCCAGAGGCTCGTCTACTCACCAGAAGTGGAAAGAGAGCAGCGACGAGCCTCCTGTCAGCTCAGGGCGGGGCTTCCTGCCGAATAAGCATCACACTTGGTGGTGGAGGAAACTCAGGACGTTTTGGGCCTCAGAACTCCCTCCGGGGGCTGTGCACGTGGGTGGCGCGCCAGAAACGCGTTGATATCCCTCGTCAACCCCACGCCCCGGCCCTCGGAGAGTCTGCTTGATGCCACCAACGAGTGAGGAAACACAGGCGCAGAGGAGCTACCAGGACCTGCTCACGGTCGCGGGGACACGGCCTGGGGCGCCACGAAAGCCCTGGACGCACGTCCCTCACAGCCCAGTCCCCACCCCTTGGACCCTCGCGGAAGCACTGGAGGGAAGGCTGCCCATTCCCTCCTCCAGGCACCAGACAGGACCCACTCGCCCTGCAGTGTTCAGGGCCGCTGCTCTGAACGCAAATTTAGAGATATATTTTTTCCTAAAAGTGCTGTTTTCCAAAAATTAACACTTACTACAGGGCCCCTGTGGGAGTCTCCTGGGGCTGCCTTAACAAAGCACCGCGCACAGGGAGGCTTAAACAACAGACACACACTCTCTCATAGTCTGGAGACCGGAACCCGAGATCAAGGTGTGCACAGGGCAGGTTCCTTCCGAGGGCTCGCAGGGAGACAGTTCCAGGCCTCTCCCCTGGTTTCTGAAGGTTTTCTGACCATCTTTGGCGCTCCTTCGCTTGTAGACGCATCACCCCGACGTCTGCCTAGGTCTTCGCGTGGCCTCCACCCTGTGCGCCTGTGTCCAAATCCCACCCCCTCCCGCCCCCGCTTTTTTTTTTTTTTTTTTTCCCATTTATTTTGACCACGCCCCGCCGCACGGCACGTGGGATCTTAGTTCCCTGGGATCTGAGATCCCTGGGCGGTGCTTCTCCTCTCTGACCTGTAAGGGCCCTTCCTGCCCCAGCACTCAGGGGAAAGACCTTGTTCAAGGTCAGGGGGGAGATGGACTGGAGCTCCGGCCTCCTGGGTTCCCCTCCTGGATATCAGCCACACATTGGTTGACTACAGTTTGAAATTTTTGTTTCAAATACACTTATTGCAAGAAGTCTCAGAGCTTTTCCCTGCAAAAACCTTCGTTGATCCACAGTCGCATTTCTAAACTATACACCTCTTGATAAGTCAGCTGACAAGGAAGGATGCGTCCTCTGTGTTGTGGATTATAGGGTGACAGCCAACCAGACCAGGTTGTTCCTGCAATCCCGAATCGCTTCACACACACACACACGACTGCTCTGGAGGGGCAGGACGGGGAAGGTGCTGATGGGTTGAGATGGAGGTCCTGAGGGTGCCGGTCTGAGGCTGAGGCTCCCTGGGTATGTAAAGAGGGAGAGATGAGAAAGGAAACCAGCACGGATGGGTTACCCATCACGGTATGTACCCACCCCCCCGGGCCAACTAGACTGTTTCACTACGACGTCATCTAAGTAAATCTCATGCCTCCTGCCCACCCGGGGGGCAGATGTAATTACTCGCTTTTTGTAAAGGACTTTTTAGAAGCCCAGGGAAGCTAATAACTTGTCCCAGGTCTTGGCCAGAGTGGGCTAGAGTCAAGATTCCAACTCAGGGGACTTCCCTGGTGGCACAGTGGTTAAGAATACGCCTGCCAGTACAAGGGACACGGGTCCGGGATCTTCCCTGGCCCAGGAAGATCCCACATGCCGCGGAGCAACTGAGCCCGTGCGCCACAACTACTGAGCCCGCGCGCCTAAAGCCCGTGCTCCGCAACAAGAGAAGCCACGGCAACGAGAAGCCCGCGCACCACAACGAAGAGTAGCCCCCGCTCGCCGCAACTAGAGAAAGCCTGCGAGCAGAAACAAAGACCCAATGCAGCCAAAAATAAATAAATAAATAAAAATAAATCTATTTAAAAAAAAAAAAAAGATTCCAGCTCAGGGCTGTCTGATTCCAAACCCAGGGCATTTCCACCACCTCTGGCCACCTGCCCGTCTAGTTGGGTCTCCTTCCTGGTGTTATTACAGGTTCAGAATCAAAAGTTTTGCACAGGTGGGGTGGCTGTTTTCCTATTCCCCATGCATTTTCTTACCTATGCTGCAAACAACAGTATGATTTTCAGAGGCAGAATTTAAAACCCAGAGAAACCACATTATTGAGGTATGACTGGAATACAAAAAGCTGTAGATATTTCCTGTGTACAACTTGATGAGTTTTGGAGATAAGGATACACCCATGAGACCATCGCCACAATCGAGACCATGAACTTATGCATCCAGAAGTTTCCCTCCGCCTCCTTTATTAAAAACTTGTTTTTCATTTACTTTTTTCTTTTGTGGTAAGGGCACATGACACCAGATCTACCCTGTTGGCAGAATTTTAAGTATTCCATTGCCAATGTTAGGTGCTAGGTTCTACAGCAGACCTCTAATCTGTTCCTCTGCCTCAGCCCCAGTGGACACCTCTGTTCCCCCAAAACGGATGTCGGCTGGGCTGAGGTAGAGAATTAGAACCAGGAAGGTGGCGGCTGGGCGGGGGAGGAGACTAGAATTAGCGCTTGCAGAGGACGGTCAAGTGCCAGCACTGACTAGGTATTGTTACGTATGTTATTTGATTGTCTCTTCGTAATAGCCCTGGGAAATAGTAACATGATGCCCCATTTACAGATGGGAAAACTGAGGTGCAGTGATGTGAACTAACCCAGCTGTGTGTTGGGAGCCCTATATTTGAACCCGGGTCTGCCAGACCCTCAAATGCCAGCTGTCAGTAATTCAAGAGGAGGCAGCCCCAAAGGAAGACGCTCCGGACCCCCGCCGGAGGAGCAGGGGTAATAGGAGAGACTGGCGCTGTATGCAAGGTGCGGCCGCCATGCCCACAGCCTCAGGGGGGCATCCCTGCACCACCTCCCAGCACAAACTTCTCTGGGGAGGACAGTGTGGGAAGGTGGTACCTGGCCATCTTGGGAGCCAGAAACTGGTTTCAAGGCCCGGTTCCCCTGGTAAAAGAGGCTGATGTGCCTCAGGTGAGAAAGTGCCCAGAGAAGGATAGGTGCTTCCCGGGTGCACCCCCTGACGGCCTGGAGCCCCACGGTGGGTACTGCAAAGGCAAGTTCAGTCCCCACGGGAGCCGAGCCTCGGTCCCACCTGACGCTGCCTCTGTCCCAAAGCTCCAATGATTAGAGCTCCATCCTAATTAGTACTTTCACACCCACATCATCAGAGGCTCTAAGTCAGCCGTGCACTTCTTGTTCAAGAATGTGCCAGTGTGTTGCACGTACACGGAGGATATGCCCCTTACAAGGAGGAAGGGAACAGGCAGGCGGGGAGGGGAAGGGGGAAAGGCCCTTGGTCTCTCTCAGCTTTGCACGTGCGAGACCGAACGAACCCGAGAGTGGAATTGGTTCTCTGGTGTTCTCTCTCGTTTGGTGATGGTGTTACTTCCAGACTTCTGACCTGGAACCTTTCTGCAGAGCAAGAGCGGAAGTCCCGTTTTACTTGTCTGACCCCCAAGCCTGGTTCTTCTCTCCGTGGACTAAGCCAAAGTGCTTCCAGGGGAGTGATTATCGGGGAACAGAGGGAGAAAGAACTGGCTTTTGGTCCACGTGACAGGTGTCGTGCTGGAGGCTACGGGGACACTGGGACCTTCAAGGGGCTCCGGACAACACCGTCAACCCACCGCCTCAGAAGAGGGCCCAGAACAGATGCCGGCAAGAGGTATAAACAGCGTGGGGGGCACCGAGAAGGCAGTCCCCGTCTCCACTGGCGAGCTTCACACTCTATCATCTCACTAAGCCCTCACGACACCCCGGGGTGACTGCCGTCACCTCCACTCTGCGTGGGGAAACTGAGGCTCTAGGCGGTTAGTTTACTTGCAAGTCACCTAGTTCGTGGATGTCAGTGACGTTTGAGATCCTGGAGGCTTGGGCTTGAGTCCGAGCTCCGTTGCTTTCAAAGTACCGCTGTGGGGCAGGGCATTGCAGGGCGAGGGGCCCAGTGAGCCCTGGCGTGGAGGAATAAATGCACAGGTGGGTGTGGACACAGCTACGCCGGGACAGGAAGGAGGTGGTGGCTTAGCTTGGATTTCAGCCAGAAGCTGACCCTGAACTAGGATTCAAGTGAAGGAGTTTGGCTGGGAGGTGATCGCCGGGGGTGATCCCAGGAAGCACCTGTGGGGTCTAAGAAGGAAGCCCAAGCAAGGTGACTTAAGGAGCGGGTTACTGCAATGGGACCTAGGGTTCCCGATGTGTCCTGCTCAGGGGAGAGAGCTGAGCTACTTCTCTCTGTCGATTCTGAACCCGTAGGCCACGCACGCCCACTCGGGAGACTGGAGCGTCCCAGGAGATCACAGAAGCCTCAGGGGGCACGGGAGGGACCCGGCAGGCAGGGCGGCAGCTGCCCTAGCCCGAGAGGCTAGGAGATATGCCAGGAACAGAGGCAGAGGCCAGACGCTTCCCAAAGCAGTTGGGATGGTCAGCAGGCGAGGGGAGCCACTGACACGTGAAGCGCCCTGACAGCGTCACTGTGCAGATTCCAGATGTCGGGGGGTGTGGGTCAGGGCGACAGGTTAGGACGCAGCCCTGGGAGGACGGGCCAGATCTGGCCCTGCCCAGGTGGAGAGGCGGGTGGGTTGAGGGGGTGAGGGGGCGCTGAGAGCTGAGGCCAACCTCAGGCGAGACCGCGGGGACAGAAAGGACTCCCCAGCACTTCTGCGTGTCTGACCTGTGAGCCCAAGTGGACAGTGATCTCGCCCCAAACAAACCGGCTTGATGGGCCGAGAAGCAGGTCGGGGAGGGGCTGAGGCCGAGGGAGACTCTGATGGTTAGGGTATCTGGGCGGGATCCCAAGCAGGGCCTGCAAGTTTGGTCTGAGCACCGAGAGAAGAGCTCAGTCACTCTCTGTGGTCCCTGATGTGCTGCCCCGAATCTGCCCAGACTTTAGCCTCTTGGGGGCTGGTGACGGGGCCCCATGGTGTCACTCTGGGACCCCGCGCTTGTCTTTTCTGCTGGCTGAGGCTGGGGGGGCGGTCTGAAGCTTGGCTGTCCCCCGCTGGCTGAATGACGTAAGCTGTCTGCTCTGAGCGTCCACCCCTCCGTATAAAATGGGGACCATGCCCTGGCAGACAGTTACAGAGCGTGCACTGTGTGCCGGGGGGACGTTAAGTAAGCGAATGGAATGCCTCCTCCCGGGCAACACTGCTACGTGAGCTGTGCAGTGGGTGCTGGGATGGACGAGTGCCCGGGGTGCAGTGGGCAGGAGACAAGGTGGCCCCCACCCCTCAACTGCCAGTACTGGGTTCAGCTGGACCCCCGAAGCGCACACGGCACCCCTGCGAAGCAGCCACCTGGAAGAGGCCCCGGCGTCAGAGGCCAAGAGCACAGGCCTGGAAGGTTTGGGCCGGGGACCTGCCGGCCGTCAGCGGTCCCTCGGCCACCACGGGGTGGAGGGGTTCCAGCCCCCGACCCTGGAGGCTGGGACGGGGGCCCAGGGTGGAGCGAAGCAGTGGGACCCCTGGGGTAGGAATGGTGAAGGTGACACAGGCTGACGTTGGGGGCGGGGAGGGGAGCGAGAGAGAGGAGGGCGTCCAGGGCAGCCTCAGGATTCTGGCCTGGGGGACGGGACAGCGGAGCAGGTTTGGGTGAGCGGGGAAGAGGAGGCTGGGGAGATGACAAGCTTGGCGTGTTATGGTCCCGCCCTCCCCCAAGCTTGTTTGGGGGACGTTTTGTGGACCACGAACGGCCAGGTCCTGGTGCAGGGGCAGGCAGAGGGGAGCAAGGCTTGTGGTCAGTCCCCTTGTCCCCTCTCTCCTTCACATTGTTCCTGTATGGGGTCGGATATGTCCCCGAAGAACTCACAACCTCCCCAGAACCTCAGAAGGTGACCTGATTTGGAAACGGGGTCTTTGCAGATGTGATCAAGTTTAAGATGAGGTCGTCCTGGGGTAGGGTGGGCCCTTTGTCCAGTATGACTGGAGTCCTTACAAGAGGAGGAGAGACGCGGAGACAGACACAGAGGAGAACGCCACGTGACATCGGACCTAGGACTGCCTGCAACACAGGAGCCAACGGAGAGGTATGGAGCAGATTCCTTCCAAGGGCCTTCAGACAGAGCATGGCCCTGCCAATGCCTTGATCTCAAACCTCTGGCCCCCAGAACCTTCAGAGTGTACATTTCTGCTGTTTAATGCTGCCCGCCGGAGGACTTCCCTGGTGGTCCAGTGGTTAAGACTCTACGCTTCCAATGCAGGGGCGTGGGTTTGCTCCCTGGTCAGGGAAAGGAGATCCCACATGCTGCACAGCTCGGTCAAAAAATAAAATAAAATAAAGCTGCCCACTGTGGGACTCTGTTATGGCCACCCCAGGACACCAATACGCTCCCCGTCTTTCCTTCCTCAACCAAGGCTCACCCCTCACCCGACCTGAGAATTCCTCCTCCTTCCCGGAGCCACCCTGATCAAAGTCCTAAACCTCCTTGGCTGGAGGGTTGGGGCTGGACCTGATTCTCCTAATTAGTATCACCCCGGCCTGGCTTCCTCAGGAGGTCCTTCGCAGACTCTCCAGAGGGCTGGGTTTAATATTCTGCCTCTGGTTGTGTTGAGGGGGGAAAACCAGCTTCAACCTTGATATTCTACTGTCCTCAAATCCCGCTACCTCTTCCTTCGGTGGCTGCTGTTTGCAGGCATAGGAAGTGAGTTCAATTATTCATTCACATATTCAGCACATATTTTTTCCGTAGTTCATCAAAAACTTTCAAGGACTTTCGAAAAAATCTCTTTTATTCTCTACCCATTCAGTTAGCTGAATGCCAAAGCAGCAGAAGAGAAGAGAGCCTTGCTTCCTGTCTCCCCCACCCTGTCTCCCTGCTTCTCAGCTAGCATGCAGATTCCAAATCGGAGAGCCCTCGTTAGCACCATGCGCCAGGTACCTGACGGGCTTTGAAAGTTATCGTAAGAACAAGCTGCTTATTGAGTGAAGTGCGTGTTAAATGCCAGACATCCGTGCTAAGGGCTTTCCATGTTGTCTCATTTTAACCCTTCACAATGACCCTCTGAGGCAGGTGTCATCAACCCCATTATATAGATGAGGAAACTGAGGCCAACTTATCTAATGACTCAGCTAAGGAAGCACAGCCGGTAAGTAATTGTTTCTGACCGAAACTAGCCCAGGTTCAAGCTCGGTGTCCTGACCCCCACGTCGCAGCTCTGCTGGGCTTACAAAAGATGCCCAACATTGACCTATGTGGGAATAGAATCTACAAGAGAGTGGATATGTGTATATGTACACGCGATTCACGCTGCTATACACCTGAAACCAACACGACCTTGCAGATCAGCTCTACTCCAATAAAAATGAATTAAAACAATAGATCCTGTTCCCCACAAAAGATGCCCAACGAACACTGGCCAGAGGGCTGGCCGCTGTGGCCTGTGAACGCTGCTGGCTGGGGGGCAGGGGTACAAGCTTCTAGTCCTAGCCTTGTCACTTCCTGGGGAGGACACAGGTAAAAATCTCTCAACTGCCACGTGGCAGTCACTAGCGAGAATAGTAGTTAAGGAATTATGAGTTATTAATAACATTTATAATGATGAGATGAGGATCGTTATTATAACGATGAGAGGGGCCATGAACTCGTGTCAATGGCAATAATTACTAAGTTATTGGGGAACGCGAAGATGGTTCAAGGTTTGTAAATCAGGGAGGAACGAGAAAGCTCAGTATGTGAGGAAATATGTGAGTTTGGAAGTTCTGAAGATTTGCCTGACAGTGGCCAGAGAAGAAGTTCGAAACAGTTGCTTACCCAAGGCTGCTCTCCCGGGAGAGCTGATGATGTGTTGGATCTCCTAAAGATGCAAAACAAACAAACAAGCAAACAAACCCAAGACACCCTGGACCCCGGGATCATTCTAAGGCTTCAGGCTAAGATGGCAGCTGTTTAGATACCAAGCGTGCAGCACAGTTAAACCCAGGGGCAGACGGGGAGAGTAGGGGAGGGGAGACACAGTGTCCCACGGGGTGGGTGCTTACAAAAGTGATGGCGATTGTCATTTCTGGTAGGAGTGTCACTGTAAATGAACACCCCCCGCCCCCCGCCCCGGGGTCTCTCCTGCTGTGCTGGCCCTGCACTCCTGCTTGTGGGATGAGAGGCTTCCCAGAGCGATGAATTTCCCTCTTCCCTCCTGTGGGGCCCCCGGGGTCAGGTTTACTCTCCCGCCTGTGCCACTGTCATCTGGGTGCGCGTCTGTCTGTCTGACCCCAGGAAGCTCCTAACCCACGCGCCCCACAGAGTTCAGCCCAGGTCCCAGCATGCGGCCCACCAAGGGTCAAGAGGGGGAGGAGGAGTCCTAAGCAGGGGCGCGTTTGCAGCGCTGAGCGGAACTGGTACCCGGCATTTATAAATAGTCTGAGGGGTAAAAATATATCCGAGAAGATCATGAGGCTGATAGAAGGTACACAGTTTATTCTCCCTTGTCCGGATGACCAAGGGGGGTTGACCTGAACTATGTCACTCGGCCACCTGGAAGCATGAGCCAAAGTACGCTGCAGCAAGCGGCCCCAGACCCCAGCCCCGCCCACACGTGCTCTGGACTTTTCTCTGCCCTGTGGGTCTTCCAGGGGTGGTTTGTCAACTAGTCTGGGGGTGTGAGCTAAGCAGGCATCCTCGGGGTACAGTCGGTGCTCAATGAGTGTCGGTCCAGGGTTGACTGTGCAGAGCCCTATTAGGAGAAGCAGAGTGGAGGTGGCCGGGAACCAACCTCGGGTGCTGTGTCACCCGCCCTCTCTCACCTGTACCTCTCTCCCAGTCCCCGACCCTGATGGAGCTCCCCATTTTCAAGCCAGAGAAAACCATCCACGGTGTCCTGAGCAGCAGAGACTCCTCTCCGGCCCCCTGTCCCTTGAGTAGACACACACACACACACACACACACACACACACACACACACACACACACCCCTGACCGGCCCCCTGTCCCTTGAGTAGACACACACACACACACACACACACACCCCTGACTCTAGGCCAAATTGAGTGGAGAAAGACCCTGACCGATTAATCCAATTAAATCCTCAAAGTTGGAAGAGACCTCACCTTGCCCATTCTCTCACCTTATAGATGAAGAAAGGATGGTCTGGAGAACTTTGATTACCTCTCAAGTCAGTAGCTGGAGGATGATTTTTGCCCAGGCCCCACTCCTTTTTTTCCTTTTTTGGCCTTGCCGGGAGGCTTGTGGGATCTTAGTCCCCGACCAGGGATCGAACTCAGTCAGCCCCTTGGCAGTGAAAGCACGGAGTCCTAACCACTGGACCACCAGGGAATTCCCGAGCCCGAGAGAGCAACTCTACAAGGCACATGTGCCACCATGTGCTCCCGAGGCAGACATGAGCAATCGGTCATAGCTCTCTTCTTGGCGGAGCTTGAACTGGGTCTGCAAATCCTTCTCAACACAGCTTTCCAGGCAGCCACCGCTACCTGGTAACTCGCTGGTCCTACTCGCCTTCCCGGCTGTCCCCAGCAGCACATACTGTCCCCTGGGAGCTGTGTCAGCAACACCAGCCACAGCAAGAGAGCCTGTGGGTCTCTGCACGACAGCAGGGGCTACGGGGGGATCCTGCCCGGTGGGCCCTCTACCAGTGGGAAGAAGGCCAGTTCTGAGACCCCACCACCTCTCTTGGAGGGCTTCCCCCAGAGCAGCAGCTTCCGTACTATTTCGGCCTTGACCCACAGTAAGAGAGAAACTTTACATAGAAACCCAGGACCCACAGACGTGTATGTACATATGTGCAACTGAATCAGAGTTTCATGGACAAAACAGCTATGCAGTTTGATAGTTTCAGTTCTATTTTTCACAGTATTCTCAACTACTAAGTTGACTTCATGTCCCACACGTGCGATGTGAAAAACCACAGCTCTGAACGACCTCTCACATATTTAGTGTCTCCACGTTCCTGGGACTTGGATTTCTCTTCCCATCAAACTCCTCCATTTCCGCACAGCTCTACCTCCAGTGTTAGGACAGTGGATAGTAAAGAATTAACCAAACAAGCCAGTGAATAGCTGGCTGCTATGTTACCTCTGTCCCTACAAAATGAGTAAAACTGTGAGAGTATTAATCTTAGACAAGCCTGTAGCATCAGTTTGCCCAGTGATTCTCACCCACTCCCTGTAAGATATCAGTTCACTAGACCCAGGGCAGGGTCAGGCCATTTAGAGTTTGAAAATATCCCAGGTAAGTTGACTTCCTTATTTGGTAAGTTGACTCTTACCCTTAACTTCTAATTGAGAATCATCCAGCCCATCCCATTGAGCTTCTTAATTTTAAAAAATGGGGAAATGGAAGCACAGGGGGACAGTTCCCAGGGACGCAGAGGCCAATCTAGGACTGCTCAAAATCACAGTGTCAGAGACTCAAGGCTCTTGGGGGCTGTGCCCCCCATTTGACAGCTGGGAGACTGATCACCTGATACCATGCAGTCAATAGGAGGAGATTTGGACATAGTACCCATAGTGGGTTGAGCGGTGGCCTCAAAAAAAAAGGTATCCACATCTCGACTCCTGGAACCTGTGACTGTGATCTTATTTGGGAAAAAGGGTCTTTGCAGATGCAACTAACTTACAGGTCCCAAGATGAGACCGTCCTGGGTTACCCCATGACAAGTGTCGTTGTTAAGAGTCACCCAGAAGGAACAGGGCAGGAGGCCACGTGAAGACAGAGGCAGAAGTTGGCATGGTGGAGCCAAAAGGCAAGGAACTCCGGGGGCCACAGGAGCTGGGAGAAGCAAGAAGCGTCCTTCTTTAGAGCCTCCGGAGGGAGTGTGCACCCCTGCAGACACTCTGATTTCAGACCCGTGGCCTCCAGAACTGGGACAGAGTACATTTCTCTTGTCTTAAGCCACCAAGTTTGTCAAAGGCAGTCCTGGGAAACTAGTGCATCCCTAGAGCAAGAATTCAGGTGTTTCAACGGAATTCGAGCGCCAAGATGGGAACCCCGTTTATCGATGAGACCAACTGGACCAGGCAGATACAACCATTACCCCAAAGGTACACACAGGTTGAAACCCTTGCCCAGGGCCAACAGGAAGGGCCCACTCCCTCGCCGCCTCCTCTCCAAGACAGGCCGGTGGGGGGGGCAGGTCTTTTTCAGGGGGTGGGGTTTATGATACTCGGTTCCCGCCTTGTGGGCAAAGACTGCTACACTTGACAGAGCCGAACCCTGAGATCTGAGCTCAGAACCTGGGGAGTAGTCCCCAAGTACAAGGTGGAAATTTTAACAGGAGTTTGTTTGTTATTGAAGGGTTTGTTTTTCCCTAACTCCGGGTGAACAGGAGTGGATACAGTTGGCACTATATTTAGGAGGGAGGGAAGGAATTTAGCTTATTAAAAGAAATGAGGAAAAAAAAAAAAAAAAAAAAAAAAAAAGAAATGAGGGCAGAGAGATTTGGTAGTTCTTACGTTATTTAAAGCCTTTCTTCTGCTCAACATTCTCCGTATGATATTGGACGTGTGACAACACGTATCCAAGAGAAGAACCACAACGTAGAATTCATTACACAAATCCAAGTCAAACAGCCAGTGTGGACGAGTTTATAAATGAAATGACGTGTCAGGACTTCCCTGGGGGTCCAGTGGCTAAGACTTCGCCTTCCAGTGCATGGGGGGCAGGATCGATCTCTGGTCAGGGAGCTAGGATCCCACATTTCTCGCGGCCAAAGGACCGAAACATAAAGCAGAAGCAATACTGTAACAAATCCAATACAGACTTTAAAAATGTTCCACATCAAAAAAAAATCTAAAAAAAAAAGTGAAATGACGTGTTGATAGGCTACCAAGTAGAGGCACATAAGGAAGTCCTAGAGAAACCTGGGGCGAGAACCACAAAGGGCTTCCAGGGCTGAAGGGCGTAAGGCGGAACCAGAACTTCCAGGCGTTCTCAGTCACGACAGACGGACAGAACTTCCAGGCGTTCTCAGTCACGACAGACGGACAGAACTTCCAGGCGTTCTCAGTCACGACAGACGGACAGAACTTCCAGGCGTTCTCAGTCACGACAGACGGACAGAACTTCCAGGCGTTCTCAGTCACGACAGACGGACAGAACTTCCAGGCGTTCTCAGTCACGACAGACGGACAGAACTTCCAGGCGTTCTCAGTCACGACAGATGGACAGAACTTCCAGGCGTTCTCAGTCACGACAGGCGGACAGATGGATGGGGCAGGGGAGCCCGGACCAAGGCGAGCGAGTCTGGCGCCATCCTACCCTTGGCGGCACTTTCGTGCTTTAAGAGGTACTTCAACATCCTTCTCCTTTCCTTCACAAAAAGTCCCGTGAGCAGCCAGAGGAAGTATCATTTCTCTTTTACGGGAAAGACCCCACCAAGATTCAAGTTAAGTGTGATTTCCCTGAAGTCTGATTCTAAATGGATGATGTGGGAGGTGGGGCTTGGAGGACGCGTGAATTCCAGCCCAGAGAGTGGCCGGGAGCAGCAAACCCCCACTCACTGCAACTCCACGTCTTGTTGTCTAGACTTTGAAACTTGAATCTCACCAAAGCAGATTCCCCAGAGGTGCCCCGTCCCACGGGAGACCGTGCTCCCTTCCTGTCTCAGGTGTTTGCCTGCTGAGGCAGGTACAGCCAAGGCACGCGGTGCTTCAGACCGTCCAGAGCTGTGATATTTGGTCCCATCTCACGCTGACCGTGGGACTCAGCCTTCCCACCTGGAAATAGAAGGTGACAGGAGGACCCGAAGGCCTGAAGAGGTTCCCAGCTCCGGATCTGCCCCAGGAACCCTGGTTCTACATGGAGAAGATGCAGACGGCCCCACGTTCAAACACTTTCCGTGTAAAGGGGTGGACGCTACACCTCACTAGGACCTTGAAGGCGGTGTCTCTCACTGCCCCTCTCCAGGGACATCAGCTTCTCTTTTTCCCCCCATTGTAGTGATTATATTAGTTTTGTTTTATTAAGGGCCACCTTGACTCCTTTTTAC
Organism: Kogia breviceps; assembly: GCF_026419965.1. NCBI lineage: Eukaryota > Metazoa > Chordata > Mammalia > Artiodactyla > Physeteridae > Kogia > Kogia breviceps. The sequence continues at coordinate 98,586,013 of NC_081321.1, forward strand.
CAGTTGGCAAGTTACAACTCCAAATACATGTGTGAAAGGAGGAAAGGGAGGGAGCAGGGCAGGTGGAGAGAGGTGTGGCGGGGGGAGGGAGAGAGGGGGGAGGGAGAGAGGGGGGAGGGAGAGAGGGGGGAGGGAGAGAGGGGGGAGGGAGAGAGGGGGGAGGGAGAAAGGGGAAGGAGAAGGGGGGAGAGAGAAAGCGGGGAGAGAGAAAGGGGGAGAGGGAGAAGGGAGGGAGGGAGGGCGCACAAAGGCAGCAGCATCCTCTGAGCAGCCCCGAGACGCTGTCAGAAAGCCTCCGTGTTCATGGCAAGTGTCATCTTTGCAGACATCAACCAAGGCAGCTGTTAAATGAGCACCAACTGTCTGCCAGGAGCTGGGCTGGGACCTCTGTATTCATGACTCCTCCCTACAACCACCCTGCCAGCTCAGAGCTCTTTTATTTTTAAATATTCATTGTTTGTTGTATTTGAATTTTCTTTTCTTTTCTTTTTTATACAGCAGGTTCTTATTAGTCATCTATTTTATACACATCAGTGTATACATGTCAATCCCAATCTCCCAGTTCATCACACCACCACCCCCACTGCCGCCACTTTCCCCCCTTGGTGTCCATACTTATGTTCTCTACATCTGTGTCTCTATTTCTGCCCTGCAAACCGGTTCATCTGTACCATTTTTCTAGGCACCATATATATGCGTTAATATACGATATTTGTTTTTCTCTTTCTGACTTATGCCCATCGGCAGACAAATGGATGAAAAAGATGTGGTACATATATACAGTGGAATATTACTCAGCCATAAAAAGGAACGAAAGTGGGTCATTTGCAGAGATGTGGATGGACCTAGAGACTGTCATACAGAGTGAAGTAAGTCAGAAAGAGAATATTCATTTAAAAAAAAATGTTTATTTAGGCTGCACCAGGTCTTAATTGCAGGACATGGGATCTTCCCTGCGGCACGTTTAGTTACGGAATGCGTGTGGGATCTGGTTCCCCAACCGGGGATCGAACCCGGGCCCCGTGCATTGGGAGTGCGGAGTCTTACCGACCGGACCCACCAGGGAAGTCCCCAGCTCAGAGTTCTTATCCTCACCTTATAGGGGATGAAACTGAGGCTCAAAAACTGTCATTGTCCAAGGTCACAGAGCCACGAGAGATGGAGTGAGGACGGCAGCCCGGAGCTATAGGGACATCACTGCCTTCAGACGCTGAGCTGTGCGGAGGACAAGGACCTGGGGCGGTGATGTGCCCGGTGGGTCATGTGGACCCACACGTAGGCCCACACTTGGGATCAGGCGAGCTGGACTGGTCTCTGGACTTGGGGGGTGCTTGGGGGCACCTCTGAAGGGGAGGATAATTCCTGCCCCCTCCCACCCACAGACTACAGTGCGGGTTGCAATGAAAACTGCTTTGGGAACCAAGAAGTCCTGAGGCGGCCGTGACCTTATTTTCGCTAGAAACTCTCAATATTCTGTGAGGTGGGGAGTCTGGAATGAGTTCCTTGTGTCCCACCGTCCAAGGGCACCGAGACCCCGGGATGCTGGCACGTCCTCGAAGTGAGCTGACAGTGGACCTGGGCCGGGGTCTGGCCTCCCCTGAGCCCACACCCCGTCCTCCCCTTGGACTCCCACACCAGCCTTCCCCGATGAAGTGGGGGGCCTGGGCAAGCTGCCTAAACTTCCAGCCCCGATGTCCACTGTGCAAAACGAAATCAGTGGGCAGGGGGCCTGCTGCATAAGAGGGACTCATCAGAATGTTAGCTCTGTGTCCCTTTGGGGGAGGGAGGGGCTGCTGAACCCCGTGGCAGTCGAAGGTCTGGAGCAGACACTGAATTCACTTCCTGACGCCCGCTAAGGGGTGAAGGAGAGCAGGGGGCTGGAGCCAGGCCGGCCCAGGGCCCTGTGTCCGCAGCGTCTGTAAGGACTTATCCTACCCACCCCTGGTGGGGTCTCGCCTGGGGGCCCAAGTCTCCCACCTGCCCAGGAAGGCGCAGACACGGGAACAGGAGCATATTTGCAGGAGCTCTTTCTGTTCAGCCCACGGAAGGAAAGTTAGTTCTGTCCACATTCTGCAAATTGCCGCAAAGGAAACCAGACCACTGGCGCCACACCCCGTCCCAGCACGAAGAACACTCCTCAGCAGGTGCACGCTGACCCCTGTTCCAGGCCCTCTAGTTCCAGGCCTTGATCTCGGGTGATATTTAGATGCTGTTTTCCTCGGCGACCACAGACGCGTGTCACACCGATAACGCGCCTGGCGGCTCATCCTGGGTCTGCTTGACCTGGTGCGCTTTGAAAGCAGAAGAGAACACTCCAGTCTGCCAGCAGCACCCATTTCCCTTGGGAACAAACGTTTGCATCCGGCCCTTTCTGTCCTCTCTTGTTTGGCTGCCTCTGACAGAGGAAGCGGCCTGTCCCCGCATTCTGTCCGGGTGGCCCAGGGCACTAGCCGGCCCCTGGGGGAGGCCTGGGCGGCTTTGGTCTGGAACTTGCACGGAGGACCGCCCAGCCACCTCGTTTAGTCTGACCCCCATGTGACCCCGTGAGGGTTCGGAGCCGGAGGGGCCTCCGAGCCTTGCGGTCCAGGTGAGAACGCGGAGGCTCGAGGGGTGAAAAGCATTTGCCAAGGTCCTTGCAGGTAAGAGGTGCAGGGGGCAGCACCTCCAACTTCCGCCAACACGAGGCCACGGTACCTCCCACTGCAGGACACGGCTGGGGACAGAGCGGGCTGACCCCGAGCTCGGGGCTCGAGCCCCTCGGGTCCCTGCACCCTCCTCGCTGGGAGACTAGAAGTGCTCTGCTGTTCTCCCCAAGCCAGGCTCCTCGTCTGTAAAAGGAAGGGGCCTGGCCACCAGCAGGGAAGCTGCATCACCCCTCCCCTTGGCCATAGCCACCCCTGCCTCATTTTCTCAGACCAGCGTGATCCCCCAAACCACGGGCTGCCCTCTCCCTGGCCCCAGAGGCCAGCCTGGATTTCTCCCACTGCCTGGCCAACGACAGGGAAACGGAGCTTGGGAGCAGCCAAGAGACACCCTGATCTGGCCCAGCGCGGGACACACAATAGCTCTTTTTGAATGAAAAAGAAAAGGGGAGAGATGCCACCTATCAGCCTGCACCCCAGGACCAAGGAGGGTAGCGGTGCTCAGCACTTCCGCCTCTCTGACGATGGACTGGCCAGAGCCAGATGTGGTTCTCCTCACGCAGGTGAAGAGACGGCCCTGCTCGTCCCATGGCGTCCGGGGGTCCCACCCCGTCTGGTCTGCAAGAGGCTCTGGTCGCGCGGAACTCTGGCTGGAGGAGAGAGCAGCACCTCGGGAAATAAAACTAGCGCTGTCCTGACCCATTGAATAGGGCCTTCTGGCTCGGGGCCCTCAAACCAGGTTCTCTGTGGCACCGGGGACACGATTTCTCCCCCCGAGACCTGACTTGGACCAGGCCCGTTGGACCCCTTTTCCCTGGACACCGGTCCCTCCGGCCCCGATCCTGAGACGTGATGGAGCGCGCAGCAGCAGCGTCTTTTCTCCCCTCAACGCGTTCTACCCTCAGGACCCTCTGAGGGCCAGCCATCCGCAGGTCTGGTCTGCAAGCCTCCTACATGCCAGCCCCCAGGGCCTCCGCCTTCCCCGGGCCCCACTGTTCTCCGATGACTGTTACAGCACCTCTCAGCTGCCCGCGGTTCCGGGATCGTGAGGTTCTGACCTGCCTTCCAGTGGGCAGTTATCTTCCTAGAACACGGCTCTGGGGGTGACACGCCTCTCTCCCCGCTGCCCTATGCCTGCCTCCTCACACTAGCACGAGGACCCCTGATCTGCAGCCAACCAAGCCGACCCCCGTCCTCCCCACACACAATGCCTGGGGTCTTCCCAGAGTCCCCACCCACTTTCAAACCTCAGGCCCTGTGACAAGCTCCTCTGTCCCTGGAATCCGCATCCCTGCCCGCTTCCGCCTGGCAAGCTCCAGGGCATCCCGTCGGGACCCACCCGCACCTCCCCTGCTTTGGGAAAACTGTCCCGGGCTCCCCGGGTAGCTGCCCTCTTCCCTGGGCTCACACGCCCCCCTGTCTCCTTGCTCACCGCAGGGCAGGCCACTCCCAACAGGCCGAGCTCCTCCGGGAGGGACCACCTTCCTTCCCTGCCCTGCGGGCCACAGGCCAGCCGGAACGCGCCAGGGCCGACACCAAGTGGGGGTCAGCGCGCTGGTTAAATGAACAGACCTGGGAGGACCGCGTGTAAATAATTTTGAATCTGTTGAAACACATTAAAAATGCATTAGGAAAGCGGGCTATTTAAAGGAATTCCATAGGGAATCATTTTCTAAAAATGAGAACGTCTCCTTAATGGGAATAATCACTCCCTAATTCAAATGGTGCCTGTGTTTGAATCTTCATTGACAATATTGCCTCTCTTAATGAAAAGAACGCCTTACAAGGACATTCTTTGTTGCCAGAAACTTTATTCCCAGGGACAGTAATAACACTTACGAATGCTGAGGCCAGAAAAATGCAATGAAATATTAATCAAAATTATGTCAAGTGTCCAAAAAACTATGACGTTCATTTCTAGGTGTCTTTGCTGGAGGTAAGGGGTTAGGGCTGGGCAAGAAGTAGCTGCATGATTTACGGGGCTTGGTACAAAATGAAACGCAAGCCCCTTGTTCAAAAATGATTACGAATTTCAAGGCGGCGGCAGCAGAGCGTTCAGTCCAGCCTGGACGCGCTCTGAGCGCCAGACCCTGTGTAACATCACAGGGCAGCCACCCATGAGGCTGGCCGTTGACCGGGAAAGGAAGAGAGGTTTTGGCGAGCCTTCTCCCAGGACCCCGCAGAGGGGAGTCCTGCAGCGGCTCGGCAGCTGCCTGTAGGCACTGCTGTGTCGCTCTCAACACTGGATTGTGACAATGAGAAATGTCATTGGCTCTGAGATGAGAGAGCGGGTCCGAGTGGAGCCCTGTCAACGCCTTGGCTCTACCCCAGGAAACTGACTTCAGACCTGTGACCTCCAGACCTGTAAGAGAATATTTTTGTGCTGTTTTAAGCCACTGTGGGTTTTTTCTGTTTGTTTTTTTTTTTTTAATTAACTAATGATTCTACTCCTATGACTCGATGATGTTTTTAGCTATTTATATTTGTCCATTTTTTAACTGAAGTATAGTTGAGTTACAATGCTGTATTAATTAAGCCACTGTTTTGGATAATTTGTAACAGCAGCCATAGGAGACAAACACGGATCTGGGGTCAAGACTGCACGTGGACTAGGTGTGTCCTTCCTGGTTTCAGGGTCACTCGGGCAGCCCCTCACCCCTCGATCGCCAGCCTCTGCCCTTGCAAACCACGGAGACCCTTCAATCCCAAGGTTGCCCTTCCCTGGAATTCTGACCACCCTGGAGAGCCTTACTCAGCAGGAGCTGGCCTGGCCTCCCTCTGCATTGCAAATGTGGAAACTGTTTTCTGGGAGGGGCTCCTGTTTTCTTGTCCTCCAACTGCACTCAACTGCTCACACAGGGCTCTCCACGTCTGCCCACTCCGTCCCACCACTGGCCTTGTCATCATCTAAAGGGCCCTTCCGCTCTGCATGCCAGCTCTGGCTCAGTCAAACCTCACTACATGAATTCCTGGAGTCGGCCCTGTCTGCCCAAGACAGCTGATCCCAACCTCAAGAAGTCAAGGTCAACTACAGAGTAGGGGGGAGTCTTCTACACAAGACCACCCTCCCCTCTGACATACAACTGCCAGTTCAGGGGTTCCCCAAATCACCGCCAGTTTCGATAATTCACTGGAAGACTCCTAGAGCTCACTGGAAGCTGTTATACTCATGGCTATGGTTTATCAGGGGAAGGATACAGACTGACACCAGCCAAAGGAAGAGATGTGTGGGATAGAGTCCAGGAAAGTTCCAAACTCAAAGCTTCCATTGGCCTCAGGGTGCGTTACTGTCCCAGCATCCATGTGTGACAATGTGCACGTAGCACGGTCAACCTGGGAAGCGAACCAAGCTTCAGTGTCCAGGATTTTTACTGGGGCTCCATTCTGCAGCCCGTCGTGAGCCTCCTTTATCAGCATAAACTGCCAGGTGTGGTCTGAGGGAAACTCCAGGAATAATAGAGAAATTTATATTTCTTTAGGGAAATAAAAGAATACAAGTAAAATAAAATAAAAATAAAATTTTACTCTCGGGAAATTCCTAGGGTTTAGAAGAAATCTAAATTTTTGCCGGGGACAAAAGCCAGACCCGTCTTTGGCCAAGGCCAAATTCTTTGCTGCACGATGACCTTGGGCCAGTCGGTTCGCCTCTCTAGGACACGGCTTCCTCTCTGCTAAACAGAGATCGGACGCACCCGTCAGCACGGGTCTTCCAATTCTAGAATTCCGCACTCCACACGCCGTTGTTCTGGACGCTCTTTGCGGAATCATAACTGATAGCTCAGCGTCGTCACTTCATCAGCATGACGGCGTCATTTCCCCTCAAGCCACGAAGTGATGCTTGCGGACCTGGGGCTCCACTGCCGGCTCCCCAACCCCCAGCATCCTTAGGAGGCTGACTGAGTTTCTCCCTCTCGGCTTGGCAGGTCATTCCCAGAAGAGAGAGCAACGGGAACTCAGGTTTCTCCAGAGACTGTATTTATTACATGTTAATCACTAGGAAGGGCCCTCCTACAGTCATACTTCTTAGAGACTTCTCCAGATAAGTGCTTGATTATTCTTTCCCTTGTTTCCTGACTTTACACCATTCTATTTATAACAGAAAGCTTTTTTCTTAAAAAAAAAAAAAAAAAAGCTTTCGGGGCTTCCCTGGTGGCGCAGCGGTTGAGAGTCCGCCTGCCGATGCAGGGGACGCGGGTTCGTGCCCCGGTCCGGGAAGATCCCACGTGCCACGGAGCGGCTGGGCCCGTGAGCCGTGGCCGCTGAGCCTGCGCGTCCGGAGCCTGTGCTCCGCAACGGGAGAGGCCACAACAGTGAGAGGCCCGCGTACTGCAAAAAACAAACAAACAAACAAAAGTTTTTGGTGAAACAACTTATCTGTGGATTTTTAAAAAATTCATCAATATAGATCTTAGTTATACCCTGTTCACTATTTATCCACTAAAAAACAAGTCATATGCATTACATTCTATTTCTCTATTCAGTTAGAGATTATAATAAATCTGTGCTCTTTCCACAGGTCTGTTCTTGCCTTTGCATCAACTTTTATTTCTTGACATGCAGATTCCTGCAGGCGTTTATCCCAGCTAGACCCAGAAGTAATCTGGGCACCTGTCCTGCTGAAAGGCCATTTCCCAAGAGGGTGTTCCTCAAATTCTAATAAAAAATTGTCTAAGGTCTGTTTGGCTAAAGATATTACAAAAGAATGAGAATGTACGTATCCCACTATTCACCCCAAAAGTTAACTCTTTTGAAGGTTAACTGTGACACGCGATGTGTTAGGTGGCGAAATAAAAATTCATATTTAAGGCAACACAAGAAATATTTAAACATACAATTTTACTCCGCCCGTTTGGGCCTCCTCCCTGTCCTCTAGTGTGCATTGTGCATCTACATGAGCCAGACCTCCCCAGCGGCAGAAAGACCTGCTCGACCATAAAAATCCATTTTTCTCCTTCTGGCCCCAGCCATGTAACTCCTTAGGAGATAACATTCCTTTCTCAATCAGGATGGGGTCGCAATGACCCACCACTCACCTTGCACGTGCAGATATCTTTGGTGAGCTTTACGTACAGTGCCAACGTAACATTTCCCTTAAAGATAACGACAGGGCTTCCCTGGTGGCGCAGTGGTTGAGAGTCCACCTGCCGATGCGGGGGACGCGGGTTCGTGCCCAGGTCCGGGAGGATCCCACGTGCCGCGGAGCGGCTGGGCCCGTGAGCCGTGGCCACTGAGCCTGCGCGTCCGGAGCCTGTGCTCCGCAACGGGAGAGGCCACAGCAGTGAGAGGCCCGCGTACCCCCAAAAAAAAAAAAAAAAAAAGATAACGACGGGTGCAGAACAGACTGGCCAGATGACCTGGGGAGATACTGGGCTGCACCTAATTGAAGTCCTTAGCTTAAATACGTCCTTATGACCTAATTAATGTCACTAGCTATATTACTTGTATCTGCCTATTCTGCGTCACCAAATGCATGATTGTTGTGTCTTGCATTACCAAATGTGTGACTGAGCCTCAGATAAAATTAAAGATGGTTACGTGACTTGCAATGATCGACCAAATGTATATAGTCCTATAAGAGCAATGATTGTCATAGTGTAACTCTAGCTATGGGAAGAAGCAACAAGAGGGAAGCATTTCCTTGACAGGCTGGTAAGACAGGTGGTTCAGAGGCTTTTGGCTGCTGTTAACAGTCTAGCAATAGCACGTTGGGTGGCCTATCAATGAAACCCTCACCTGACCTGGGAATGAGCATTCCTAGGCCAGCGGGACAAGCTGGTGGAGAAATGTCTCCCAAACTTTGGTTGAAATTAAGATCGAAAGGGAAGGGATTATAAACTAAAGAATGTTGCCCACCCTCCAGTTCTACAAGAATCAAGTCATGATCCACTGCAGTGGCCACAGTACACCCTGAAAGGAATTCAGGGCAGAGATCAGGATGAAGCACTTTGTGCTCTGGGAAAACTGACAGAAGTGGCCCTCAGAGAGTTAGATGTTTTCAGGAGAAATTTTTTATGAACCTTCTGAAGATTCTTGCATCGTCCCATGCTTAGAAAAGCACTAAAACCATTAACTAAGGTGTCTGTTCCTCGAGAACAGCGGTAACCTTCTCCCAGGATGTGCGCTCGATTGTAGTACCCCTTCTTAAACTCCCTAAGGGCGCACTTTGTTATGTTAATGAGGCACCTTCTGGAAACCTAGGGCTGAGGCTGGTTACCAGGAGGCCCAACCGTGTGGTCAGAGGCTTGGAACTTCAAGCCCCACGCCCATGACTTCTGGACCAGGCAGAGGGGCTGGAGGGTTGAATCAATGCCCGATGCCATGATTTAATCAACCGTGCCAAAGCAATAAGGCTTCCATAAAAATCCAGAAGGACAGGGCTCAGAGAACACCCAGGTTGGGGAACCAGAAGGCTTCCACGATGCAGGGCCCCAAACTCCATGAGGACTGAAGCTCCTTTGCTCAGGACCTCGCCCTGTGTACCCCTTCATCTGGCTGTTGACTGGTGTCTGTTCGTGTCCTTCGTGATACACTGGTGATCTAGCGAGTAAGCAAGTTTCCTGAGTCCTGTGAGCCACTCTAGCAAGTTAATTGAACCCAGGGAGGGGGTCATGGGAACCTCTGATTTGTAAGCACAGGTAAGAACTTGGACTTGAGATTGGCACCGAAGTGGGGCGGCCTTAGGGAACGGAGCCTTAACCTGTGGGACCTGTTGCCGTCTCCGGGTACATAGTGTCGGAGGTGAGTTGAATTTTAGGATGCCCTGCTGGTGTCGGGGCACTGCTTGGAGGGGTGGGGACCCCACTCCACGTCGGAATTGGTCACCTTCATAGGATGCAGGGGTTAGGATGTGGGTATATCTTTGGGGGGCCACCACTCTACCGGAGAGGAAGTAAGGAAAGCCAAGCCTGTATGGTGTGCAGCATAAGGGCGGCTGGGGGATTAGGTTAGGGGGACTTTTACCCCAGGACACTCTGGAATATCTGTCCAAAGCTGATGTGAAAAGTGCTCGGGAGATGCCCGGGAGGCCCCTGCTTGCCAAAGTATTTCACTTTGCTTCGTATCAGGAGACAAGCAGACGAAGCGCTGAGCCAGAGGGGTGGCAGAGCAAACGTCCATCACCTGGAGGAAGCCAGTCCCAGTGGCTCTGGAGTCAAGGCGGGAGGGGCCCTTGAGATGGAGCGAGGACAAGATGAGCAGTTTAAAGGAAGTCAGGGGGCTTCCTTGGTGGCCCAGTGGTTAAGAATCCGCCCTGCAAGGCAGGGGACGCCAGTTTGATCCTTGGTCAGGGAACTAAGATCCCACATGCCACGGGGCAACTAAGCCCGCGCCGCAGCTACTGAGCCCGCACGCCGCAACTAGAGAGAAGCCCGCGCACCGCAACGAAGAGCCCGCGGGCTGCAGCCAAGACCCGATACAGCCGATAAATAAATACATATTTTAAAAAAATTTTAAAAATGAACTAAAGTGAATCGGAAATGGTTTGCCTCGAGCTTAGGATTAAAGCAACAGTGTGGGATTAAGCAGAGTAGCGCCAACTCAAGACTCCGGGCAAGGGAGTGAAATCGGGTACAGGAATTTCTTTAAATCTTGTTCTAAATTTAAAATTTTAAAATATTATTTAATATTTATAAGTTTATAATATGTATTAATATATAATAGATAATATATTAAATTTAAGTACTTATAAACAAAAATTTATAAATAAGCATAAATATTTACATGTTGATATATATATATTAAAGTTAATGTTGTTAATACTGCTTCCAGTGCTGTCATGCTTGGCTGTTAGGCTTTTGCCTGGACCGGGGGAAGGGAAATGACCATTTGCTGCCAGATCTCCGTCTCTGTGCAGGCGGGCTCCCTCACGTGCACTTTCCAGGTACGTCTGTGAGGACGTCCCCCCGGAGAAGCAAACAGAATGTGTCTAAAACAGAACACCCCCACTCCCCAAGCCCCCTCCTCCCCCTGCGTCTGGGACCTGGGTGAATGGCCCCCCACCCATGCTGCTCGGTAGCCTGGGCCACCCCCAAGCCGGCTCCTGCCCCCATGGACGGTGAGGCCCCAGGTCCCGCGGCCAAGTGGCTCTTCCCGTGCCCACGACTACCCACACGCTTCTCTCACCTGGAGGCCTCCCGTGGCCCTGCTGCCCCGGCCCCGCCCCCTTTCAGCTCGTTCACCAAATGGGAACACGTCCCTCTCTGGCCCACAGTAATCAGCCCCAGGATGGTGAGCTTCTGAGGGCCGGCACCCTCCCCTCCCGGCCTCACAAGTCACTCCAGCTACACGGAACACCAGCAGCCCCTCATGTTCCGCAAGCTCACACTCATGTCACCCCTGGGCCTTTGCACTGCCTTCCCTCCCTCCCTCTCCTCCCTGCCCGCTTGGTTGCTGCTGCTTCTATTTGATTTCTGGCTAAGTGGTGGTTTCGTTGTGGAGCGCAGAGATCTGGGTAACCCAACAGCACAGGAATCTACAATGGATTCTGCCCGTTGGAGGCGCTGTAAACACCTGTGACATCAGGCGATTGAGACAGCAGGTGGCCTGAAGGGGCGTGGCGTGGCGGCAGGAGCTTCGGGGCTGATACTGGTGGCCCTGGCCCGCCTGCCCCTTCTGCAGACCCGCCTGGCAGCAGGCTCTGCCCTTCCAGGCACATTCCTGTTCCTTTTCAGCCCCAGCATGTAGGTCTCTGCTGGTCTAGGTCCAGCTGGCTATCACCCCACCTCCTCCCAGCCCCCACCCAGCGAGCACTGACATCCCCAAACCCTCATTCACCCAGCACGGCCCCCTGGGGCCCCGCTCCCCAAGGACTCTGAATTCCTCAGCTGTCCTCCTCTCCCCCAGACGCTGGGCGTCTTCACCTGTAAAACCGGCAGGGCGGGGATGAGATTAAGGTCCTTCCTAGCTCTGAGATGCTTGAATCAGAGCCTCACTGTGGGATGGAGGAAGCATGGCCGGCAGGTTTAGTTCAAATCTGTCCAGCTGTAGGACCTTAAGCCATGTGATATCTCTGAGATATCCACCCCTAATCTCTCTCTAACTTTTCTTTTTTAAAAAATATTTATTTATTTATTTGTGGCTGCATTGGGTCTTCATTGCTGCGCGAGGGCTTTTCTCTAGTTGCGGCGAGCAGGGGCTACTCTTCGTCGCAGTGTGTGGGCTTCTCACTGCCGTGGCTTCTCTTGTTGAGGAGCACGGGCTCTAGGCGCGTGGGCTTCAGTAGTTGTGGCTCGCGGGCTCTAGAGCACAGGCTCAGTAGTTGTGGCGCACGGGCTTAGTTGCTCCGCGGCAAGTGGGATCTTCCCAGACCAGGGATCGAACCCGTGTCCCCTGCAATGGCAGGCGGATTCTTAACCACTGTGTCACCAGGGAGGTCCCCTAATCTCTCTCAATCCCTCCCTCTCTCTCTCTCCCTCTCTCTCTCTCTCTCTGGGAATAATAATTCCTGGTTTGCAGAGGTGTTCTGGGAAGCTGAGAGAATGGAAGTGAAGTGTCTAGTATATCATTGGTACTAACTAAACAGCAGCTGTAATTACAATCATTATAAGAATCCTGAGCTATTTCGACACCACCATTAAAGGGAGGGCACTTTAAAAGTTCAAAGCCACTTTAAGGTGAAGCAGGTACAATGCACACTGCCACTGTCTCCCAGGGTGAATTATTTGCCCTGAAAGGGGTGATCGGTAGGGATTATTAACTTGCACAGGGAAATACGTTTCAAAGAACCACAACAGCACGTCTAATCTTAATTAGGTGCCATTTTTCTCTGTTCACCTAGAAAGAACTAGCTCCTGGGTGTGCAGGGGTGGGGTCAATTGCAAAGGGGGAAATAGCTTAGAGGGTTCCTGCAGGTTAGGAGGAGGGAGGGACTTCGGTGGGGAAAGACGTCAGGAGAAAACACTGTTCTCCTCCAGGTGCCGGCGTCGCCCTCCCAAGTCACCTGTGCTCAGCATCTCCTCTTCTTGGGACATGGGCGTGTTTCAGACACAGGACAAGGCTCCGTGAGGTACACGGTGCGCAAGCCCTGTGCCTCCCACCGACTGGCCCCCGAGGTGACAGGCACCCTGAGCCTGGGCTGCAAAGTGAGCTGCCGGCATGGCAACCGGGCAGCCCCGGGCACAAGCTGATGGGCCGGCGGTTCGGAGGGGCTTCTGTCCCTTTCACCGATTTCTGGGTCCTCCACTTTCAGGGCCATTCTTCTGGCACCAAGTCCCTTATCCGTCTCCTCGGGCCAACTTCGTGGCTTCCCAGGGAGGGGACGCCCATCCTTTTCAGGGCTCGACACACCTGTGCCTCCCTGCCGGGGCCTCTCCTGCTGCCCTGTCATTGCCCCATTGCAGCTCTGTCAGCCTCACCAGGCTGCGGGCCCCTGGAGCCCAGGCACTGTGTCTGCGGCCCCTGGGGGTTCAGCAGGGAAAGACACTGGGGGTGGTGGGAGTGTGGAGTTGGCAGGGTGGGGCTGGGAGAAAGGAGAGCCTGGGCCCTGGGCCTAAAGCTATGGACAGGCACTGTAGGTGACAGACGCTCGGCCCGTTCAGGAAGAGAAGCATCAGAGGGTTGGGGTGCAGGGCGAGTCTGGCTCCACGTCCTGCAAGCCTGCAAGCACAAGAGGCCCTGCTAAGGGGCTGGTTTCCTTTTTCTTTTCTTATCATTTTATCTCTCTTTTTTTTTTTTTTTTTTTTTTTTCTTTTTTGCGGTACACGGGCCTCTCACTGCTGTGGCCTCTCCCGTTGCGGAGCACAGGCTCCGGATGCGCAGGCTCAGAGGCCACGGCTCACGGGCCCAGCCGCTCCGCGGCATGTGGGATCCTCCCGGACCGGGGCACGAACCCGTGTCCCCTCCATCAGCAGGCGGACTCTCAACCACTGCGCCACCAGGGAAGCCCTATCCTATCTTATCTTACCTTATCTTATTGGCCTTGCAGCACTTGGCTTGCAGGATCTTTGTTCCCTGACCAGGCATTGAACCCGGGCCCTCGGCAGTCCCAACCACTGGACCACCAGGGAATTCCCAGGGCTAGTTTTCAAGCAGGCGAGGACTGTCCCTGCCTCCTGAGTCTAAGATTCAAAGATTCTACAAGTCCAGATCACTGTACACACCTGGCTGTGACCCAGACTCCATCCTGGGGACCCCCATGTGGTATTAGGAGAGCCCCTGAGAGCACTTCCTGGCTTGAGGGCGTTGCGGGGGGGGCTTCAGAGCAAACCCCAGGGAACTGAACTCCAAGTCTCTTTGCTTGGACCACCCCGCTGCTCTGGTCCAGTGGGGGTCTTTGCTCAAAGGGAAACATCAGAAACATTTCCTTAACCTGAAACGAAACCTCAAATCCCCCAGAGCTTCTCTCCGCTGGGGGTCTCCCTGGGCGTCTCAGTACATCCAAGGGGCATTTTTTTCTTTCCTTTCTGTCCCTGCGACCCGCCTACCGCATCAAACCTCAGGTGCTGGAGTCCTTGAATTAAGACCGGTGACTCTGCCACATTTAAAAGGAAATGAAATTGGTTTCAAATTAACACAGTTACGGGTTTTATGGAGATCACACACTAAAGCACATAGCACACATTAGTTCTCTCAGCTTCCAGGAAAATAAGAACACCCCAGGGGCCTCTGCTTTGCCAGTTCCCCGAGAGAGAGGAGAAGGGAGAGCAAAGGACGGGCAATGCTTGTTCGGCGTAAGATTCCAGGAAAAAGAGAGCTGATTCCAGCCTGGCTGCACCGAGCGGCAGCTGGGTGTGTGGCGCTCTGGGATTCAGACCTTCCTGTGACCCACGGGAGCTGCTCAGTTGCTCGGGTTGCAAAGGGCCTGGGTCGACCGCTGCCTGCGATGCTGCTGGCCTCCTCGTGGCGAGGTTAGACGCCGCCCTGTGCCGAGCCCACCTGTGCAGGGCCCTGAATCCCTGCACCTTCTCCCCAACATCCTGCGATACCCACCCCCCTTCCTTTCTGCTCCTCCTGACCTCTAAGGCTCCGGTCACACGCCACTCGCTCAGTGGCAGGCGCCCATCTGCTTGTATCGCCAGGACTGGGGAGAGAAGGGACGGTGGTGACCAGCCACTGGACTTCGTTAATCCTCGTAGACCCAGAGGGAAGGGAGGTGACTGGGGTGAGTGCTCCGTCACTCCGTGGACCAGTCTGCTGCAGCCAGGGAGGCGGGTCACAGGACACCCTCACAGGGCCCAGAGCCGTCTGTGAACCGAGGGCGCCACCCAACCCACAGCTGTTCAAACGGACGAAGCCATCACCCAGCCGAGAGTCTGGATTGGTACACTGATGGCCCGGTTCCCAGTCCCTTTGCACGAAGGCACACGCGGATTCTCACAAGCAAGCACGTGGCAGTATTGGTGTGTGCACTTAGACGTCAGGCAAGTGAAACTTCCTCATCTAGCGCTGAAATGGCCACTGCATCTTAAATACATAACCAAGACGTGTAAGGACCAACAGTATTTTCTTTGCAACCCCTTGGACCTTCACCTTGGCAGTCACCGGAAGCTTGTAAAAATGTGAGCACCTGGGTTTGGCTGCAGCGGATCCTAGCCCATGGTAGAAGCACATGTGTGCCTCAGGAAAGAAAGAAGGATTCCAGCCTGTCCGGGTCCGCTAGGAGTCAACCTCAAGGCTGGTGTGCACCTGGCCATAATCACCTGTTCACCGTGTAGCCCATCTCACGATGACCCATCAGACACACTGGCAATCGGTCCACTGCAGGAGGCTTGCCTAATGGCTAGTTTCTGTGTGCCAAGCACTGATTAAGGATTATTCACGACAATCGCGATAGCAACCATCTTGTGTAAAGAGGTCCTTTGTCCCAACAACACTATACAGATGCAGAGATGATCTCACTGACAGTAGGAACTCAAGCACCAGAGAGGTTTAGCAATTACCCAAGGACACAAAGCAAACAGGATAGCGGCAAACCCAGGAGTCAAACTTCAGTGTCTTTAACTCTATACCCCTCTTCTCCGCTGCCCTTTCCATCATGATTCAAGACGACCCACCGGGAGGGAGGGGAAGAGAGAGAGAGAAGAGGAGTATAATTAAACCCCATGGGTGGGGTGGGTACTTAAGAATGATGCTTCACAGCCGTTTGACACTGTGCAGATATTCTGCAGGCGCACGTGGACGTGAAAATAAAACTAGCAGAAACACAGGTCTCCTTATCTCCTAAAGAAATTATTTGGAGGGCTTTCCCCAGGGAAATTCAGACAAAGAAATAAAAGGGAAAAGATTAAGGAAGACATAAGCTGCTGAATTTACCGTTGCATCATCCTGGGAGCTGAGGGAAATGCCATCTTTTTATGCCTGATCTACAAACTGTGGTTTTTATTAACCAAAGAAAAACACACTGAGATCAGACATGGTACCTGTGAAACAATCCTTGCATATGGACCTCCAAAAATTGTAAAGTATAATGAAATACAGAAACTCAAAGAATCTGCTGACGAAATCTAACTCATACATGTAAAGTGACAAGGTTAGAAATACAAACGCCTTTTTAAAGAAAAACCAGTTTTTTAATCAAAGGAGGTTTTTCCATTGGAATTTTTAACAAAGCAGATTCGGGAATGAGTGCAGGGGACCCTGGCGGATGCTAACGCATAGAGACGTGAATCACAAAGGTCGTGGTGTGGGAATATCCAGAACGTAAAGGAGCCTCCCCCCGGGTCTGAGGGTTGAAAGTTAACTGCAGGCTAGGGAGTTTGGAGTCTGCCACGCTGTCATGGGCACCCTGGCACCCAAGGCCTTGCAGGTGTGACCTCCGCCCACCTCCCCAGCCTCTGGGAGCCGCCCTGCCCCGCCCACATTAACGGCGGCCTCTCAGGCCTCCTCCTCGGCGAGACACGGCCAAGCAGAGCAGGACACAGGCCCAGAGCCCGCCTCCGGAGGATGCGGGCCGGGGGCAGGGTTCTGTGAGCCCAAGGGCGATAGGAAGCCACGGGCCTCAGTTTCCCCTGTGCAGGTGATAATAGCCTCCACCTCACAGGGGTGTGAAGGGCTAAAATGAGTTATTTCACATGTGGAGTCTCAGACAGTGGCTCGATCACTAGCGCCACAATCACCGTCAGTTTACTCACGTGCCGAATAGGTTTCGACATCTACTTTTTGCAAAATCAGCCAAGTAAACAGAGGTGTAGAGTACAGACTCTCCGCCAGCACCCCTGTCACCTCCCCGCCACACGCACAATCGGTAGCCAGCTTTTCCTGGGCACTAGCTTCTGTAGCCTCCCAGGACTCAGAGGCAAACACGAACACCAAGCCCCCTCGTGCAGGATGGAGACTTGCTGTGCTCGCTTTCTGTTCCTCTGTGCGGAATCCCACGAACTCGGCAACGGTGCGCACGGCAGTCACCTCACAGCTTCTGCGGGTGGGGGGCCGGCTCAGCGGGCCCTCTGGTCAGGTCTCACAGGTGCCACCAAGGTGCCCGCCAGGCCACGGCCCTGCCTCAGGCCCGCTCAGTGCTTTGTGGCTGCAGGACTGGGGTCCCGTCTTCTTGCTGGGTGTCAGCTGGGGTGCTCTCGGCTCCCCGAGGCCCCTGCAGCGCTTACCCCGCATCCCCTGCAGACCCTCTCAGCTCGGCAACCTGTTTCCCCAAAGCTAGTGAGGGAGGGTCTCCCATTTCCTCTGCCCAGAGGGAGTCTTAGGCAAGGGGTACAACCAAGGGTGTGACCTCCTGAAGCCTTTGACAAATGACTATCCCGATCCCAGGACGGACACCGTCTCCACATTCTGGGGAGAAGCGAGGCCCAGGGCACACCCACACCCAGGGAGAGGGTATCAGCCAGGGCAGACCCAGCGGGGTCACCTCGGGTGTGTCCCTCTGCGGTCACACTATGCAGGGTTCTACACTGTGAGCTTCTTGTTCATCTACATTCTTTTGGCTGTTTCCCAAGTCACACCTACCCTCCAAAGAAAAAGACGTGATCCATGAAGAGATAACCGAATATGTCCCAGGCTCTGCATGGTCCCTTGAGCAAGAATAGAGGTTGAGGTGTGTGTGTGTGGGGTGTGTGTGTGTGTGTGTGTGTGTGTGTGTGTGTCTGTGTCTGTGGTGGGGATCTCAGTGGCCCCCAAACTTCCAGCTCATAAATTCCAGGATTCCAAGTTACTGGTTTCTGGTCTGGGACGTAAACACCTTCCCTCCCCATTTGCAGAACTTGTTTTCATGCCATGCTTTGTGTTCTAAAGACACTGATGTACTTAAGCAGAAAGGATGAATCACTACACAGAAGACATAGCATCCTACAAATAGTGCAAGCTGCTGACAGCACGAGTCCTACATGGACGGCTCACCCCCTCAGCCCAAACCCCGGTCGCCTGGCTGTCATAAATCTGGCCCCTCAGCCATCTGGCAGCCCTGGCTCTCCTGCCCCTGAAGGACCTGGGTGGGGGCCGGATGGGTGTTGGCTGCAGAGGAGGAGCTGGCCAGGCCCCCTGGGGCCCATGTCAGAGGGTCCCTGCTGTCACCAGGTGGTGTCTTGTGACATAGGCAGGGGGTTCCCCGACAGGGGACACGTTCACATAGAGGGGAGGGGGATCCCTCGAGCTTTTCTTCTTTATCTTTCAAATACAAATGTCAACACACAGGGAAAGGCACAGATCTTAAGAGTATAGTCCTATGAGTTTCGACAGATGTACACATTCATAGAATCCACACCTCAATAAAGATCTAGAATATTCCCACCACCCCAGAAAGTTCCCTTGTGCCCCTTCCATCCCCTCCACCCTGACCCCTGCAGAGGCAACCACTGTTCTGATTTCTGTCCCCATAAATTAGTTCTGCCTGGTCTGGGAACTTCACGTAAGTGGAATAATACAGTAGGTACCCTTTTGTGTCTCGTTTCTTTCACTTGACATAATTTCTGGGAGGTTCATCCACGTGCTTGTGAGTATATTTAGATCTTTTCTTAATTATGTTAAAACTTTATGATCTGTTGAGTATAGAGTTCTATAATCTCATGGTTCTGCGAGTCTAATATGAACAGATACTTGCAAATGTACGATTTGAAAGCACCTTAATGCTGTACCAATTGTCAACAGAAAATCTCAGATTGGAGCATTACAAGACCTTCAGAACCTACATGTCCAGACTGAACCTACCCTCACCCAAAAATCCCATGAGTGACACTAACATCCCAGTCAGGGTGTCCACTCTCCACCAAGGACCAAGCAGCTGTCGTTCTAGTCTGACCATCAGCCAGAGCAGAATCAGAAAGGCACACACATGGCTCCCAGGTGTAGTGGACCCACTTACCTCACCTGTACAATGGGAACAATACCACTTCCCCAATTACCTCGACCAAGAATATGATGATGTGGGGAGAGCCAATGGCGTGGAAGGGCTTCTACAGAGCATGAGAAGTCATAGATTCTACTCGTGCACGCATCTGTTCACGGAACAAGTGTTTGCTCCGTGTTTCTAGGGTGTCAGGTGCTGCACTAAGAAGACAGACCCTGACTGGGATTTGGGACAGAGACAGAAATAAGGGGCCACGGCGGCCAAAGGAGGGGCCGGGGATCCCCACCTGGTGGGAAGGGTGGGCTTCGTGAAGGTGGGGACACGAAGATGAGCCTTGAAGAACATGCCAGGAGTTTTCCCGGCTTGGAGAGAAGTGGATGGACTCAGGACCAGAGAGAAGCAGATTGCAGGGACTGGAGGATGTTGGTGGGAGGGCAGGGGAGAGGCGAGGGAGCGTGGCGTCTGACACTGGGGTTTCCACCGAGGATGGTCCGGCAGCGGTGGATGGCGTCAGGGCTGCACTGCGAGGGGCTCTCGGGCCCCCTTTGGGTGGGGAGTCACTTCTTCGTGTGGGATTGGATCCCGACTCAGGGAACAACCTCAGGAGGGTCTCTTGCATGAATAAATGAAGAGGTCTCAGCGGCAGGGATAGATTTAGGAGAGATTCAGGCATTCTCAGCCATGGGCCAGACGGCGGGGACCACACAGGAGGAGCGGGGTTGGCTGGGTGGGGTGGGAGAGGGGTCCCAGGAGGGGCCACAGGGGGGAGGTCACAGAGGGGCAGCCAGGGGGCTTTGAATCGGCGCTGGCTCGGCCTCAGGCTGCCCTCACCACCTCACTTCCCTCCTCCTGGCCTCCCCAGCGTCCCTAAGTTTCAAATAAGGGAGGTCTGGGCAGGATGGTTTCCAAAGGCACTGCCTTGCTCTGTGTGCCATCTCTGACTTTTTTTTTTTTTTAAGATTTTTTTGATGTGTGGGACTTCCCTGGTGGCGCAGTGGTTGAGAATCCGCCTGCCGATGCAGGGGACGCGGGTTCGTGCCCCGGTACGGGAAGATCCCACATGCCGCGGAGCAACTAAGCCCGTGCACCACAACTGCTGAGCCTGCGCTCTAGAGCCCTCGAGCCACAACTTCCGAGCCCGCGTGCCACCACTACTGAAGCTCGCGCACCTAGGGCCCGTGGTCCGCAACGAAGAGTAGCCCCTGCTAGCTGCAGCTAGAGAAAGCCCACACGTGGCAATGAAGGCCCAACACAGCCAAAAAAAGAAAAGATTTCTTTTGGTGTGGCCCATTTTTAAAGTCTTTATTGAATTTGTTACAATATTGCTTCTGTTTTATGTTTTGGTTTTTTGGCCCCAAGGCATCTTAGCTCCCCAACCCGGAATCGAACCCGCACCCCCTGCACTGGAAGGCGAAGTCTTAACCACTGGACTGCCAGTGAAGTCTCCCCATCTCTAACTCTTTACGGCTGGATTTTTTGTTTTTAACGAATCTAACGACTATGAAGCAGAGTGCAGCAATATGATAGAGTCCAAAACAGCCTAAGAAGATACCAAGTCTATTATTGACCGAATAAATAAATCCACAAGAAATACATCCATATTCCCATCAACTGCGTTGTGGATGGCGCAGTTTCAGAGGGGAAGGTTCTGGAAATCAAGAGACAATGACAGGCCCTCCTTCTTTGTCTCATGCACATGCGCACGCACACACACACACACACACACACACACAGATGATCTAATCGACTCAGCCACTTACGACAGAATGACGCTGGGTAATTCACGCCTGTCTCTGGGCGTCAGTTGCCTCACCAGAGGGCTGGGGGTAAGAGCAGATGTGGAGACCACAGGGTGACTGTTAATCAGACTCCACTCGTGAACCCAGGAAAGCACTAGAGGCGGCCGGGCACGCGGTAAGAGCTGAATAAATATCAGCAACCGTCAGCGTTAAAATCCTCGTTCATGTCGTTACCTGAATTCTGTGCTCACCCGTTTCCACCACCTCCCCTGCCCCAGGCCTCTCCACTCCTCTCTGTCTGCTTGAGATTTGATCGTTTTCTCTTGTTGGATTGTTCTAGTTAATAGGAGGGCTGGTTTTAAAGGCTTCTTAGTAATGGTCAGGATCTTAAATGACACTGTTTACTAAAAGTGAAAAAAGTGATCTTACAGCCCACATCTTCTGGGTTTCCTCTAGGAGGGAGGTCAGGGAGTGGGGCACAGCCGGGGCGAGTCCAGGGGGGCTCAGAGCTGCACCTCTGCATCCGGGTAACAATCCCGCCCTACCCAGGGTGGATGGGATACCCTTTGCCTCTCCTTCCAACTCAGGGCACTGGGCTCTCAAAGTCATTTGGTTACACTTTTCAGTACTTTATGTGGCCCTTTATGAGGAGGCCCCTGCTGCTCGGGATGCTTTGTACTCCTGCATGCCCTGCCCCTTGGGGCCCCCCGACTGCGGTTGACGGGAGCCCCTTCCGTCTCCATGAGGAGAGCACTTAGTGCTGTTCTCAGACCCAAGGTCAGGAGCACCGTAGGTTCCTGTTGGGGCGGTGGGGGGGCGGGGGCAAAGGACAGCCCCTCGGGTGATGTGGTGGCCTCCACTTCCCACCCATCAGATAAGACCTCAGTCAAGAAGGACGGGAGAGTCGTGATAAGGGGGGTTACTGATGGAAACTGATGGACAGCACGTTACTCTCACAAAGCTTCGCATCCGGGCTTCCCTGGTGGCGCAGTGGTTGAGAATCTGCCTGCTGATGCGGGGGACACGGGTTCGAGCCCTGCTCTGGGAAGATCCCACGTGCCGCAGAGCAGCTAAGCCCGTGCGCCACAACCGCCGAGCCTGCGCGTCTGGAGCCTGCGCTCCGCAGCAAGAGAAGCCACCACAGTGAGAGGCCCGCGCACCGCGATGAGGAGTGGCTCCGCTTGCCACAACTAGAGAAGCCCTCGCACAGAAACGAAGACCCAACGCAGCCAAAAATAAATAAATAAATAAATAAAAACAAAACAGAAAACAAAGCTTTGCATCCAGCCCGGAAGGCAGTCTGGACAGGAATGGTCTCCTCTTTATAAACGCGTACTCGAGGCTGACGGACTGTGCGTGGCGTATTCTGTATCGCATGGTTGACCTGCCACGTCCCCACTAACTTGTGTCCCTCCCGGTGTGGGAGGGAGGGGCCCTGCCGCGTGGAACTGACTGGGCTGCAGCCGCAGGCCTCCGTCAGGGACCGGCTGCTTTGTGGGTAATGGACAAAGATCGTCATGAGAGTTGTTCATTTCAGGGAAGCCTTGTCTCTGGCCACGAATAAACTGTTGCTTCTTCATTTTGCTCACAGACTGCTGTTCCCTGGGCCAATGTTTCCTTTTTTTTCTTGGAAAGTTTGGGGGGTGGGTGGTGACATTTTCAGCTGCTATTTTCACGCGTCATTCTTAGTCACTGTGGGCAGCTTAGCAGCCGGCAGAAAGCCTTCCCACTGCCTGGGGCTGGTTATTCCCGACTCCCCGGCACTGGCCCCCCTACCTGCTGAGGAAAAGCACGCGTTCCTCTTCCAGGGCCCCATGAGGACAGGGGCCAGGGCAGCACCTCCCAACGCAGGCTCAGGGCGAAGCCAGCCCCATAGTGACCCCTGACTTCTGGAGACCCACCATCAGCTCCCTCAGTACCTGGAACATTCTCTAGAACTGGAAATAGCAAAGACAGGTTCCTAAACATTCAAGAGACGCTCAGACCCAAACCTTGAGACTCACACATAGAACTCACAAGAGGGCCCCTCCCGCTCCTACTCTAAGCATTTATTTTTATTTTGGAGATAATTTAACAGCCTTGATCTTCTCACGGACGGCAGATTTTCCAAGCAACAGATACCTAATGTGCTACCCTGCACTCCTGCTCTGGAAGACGTGAAAGCACCGAGTGGGCGACTATAGTAGGTGCATCCCGAGGTACCGTTCGGTCTCCACGGTCCACGTTTCCAGAATCCTCAGCGTACATCACGATGAAAGAAATGTACATAATGGATAGAGTTTTATAATTCATTTCTCAACCCCCAGCAAACCAAACCTTTCTACAAATATTATTTTGATTTCAGGGCCTTTACATTCCCTCATCTTCTCTCTCCCTGCTCCTTTTTCTTTTTTGTTTTTCTAGAGAGACTGTTTGGTCCCTCGAAGGGAGCCCTGGAATTGGGTACATCTGATATAAACGGTGTGACTTTTGATTCGTCACCTAACTGCTCCAGGTTTGTCTGCTTTTCTGTGAAATAGAGATCCGTGCCTCCACCAGTATTTACTGAGCAAGCACTATGTGCCAGGAGCCCTTCTGGTCCCTGAGGAAGTGGGGAGAAGCAGGGCTGAGCTGCTCTCTGCCCCGTCGTAGCCTAGAGAACACGGGGCAGCATCGGGGGGTGGAGGCAGCCGGGCGAGACGATTTCAGGTAACAGCACAACAGCGCGTGTCGTGAAGGGAATAAGGCAGGTCAGGGGGGAGGGGCGTGGTCAGGGGGCGGGGCCACACTGTGCTCACACTTGTCAGAAGGAGAGCTGGGGGACCCGCATCCAGGCAGACGGTCAGCAGGGCGAGTGTGGGGTGCGCTGGGGACCTGGGGGGGGAGTAACAAAGCCTCCCACCCGAATGGGCCCCCGAAGGGGATGGGCCTGCTTGCCTGGGGTCCCAGGTGGCCGCTCGGTGGCGCATCGAGGGCCCAGGCTCCTTCCCAGTCTTTGCTCTCTGCCATCCGACGTGCCGTTCATTCATTCGTTTGTTTGTTCGTTCGTTCGTTCGTTAGTTCAACTGATAAATACATATTAAGGCCCTACTGGGGATCGAGCAATGAACACAACCAATTGCTCAGGCCTAGAAATCTCGTTCCCGTGAGAGAGCGGTCTCGCAAACAAGAGAGCAAACGCAGGCTGCCAGGCGCGAGCAGCGAGGAGCGCAGCGCACTCTGAGGAATTACGAGGCAGGAGGCAAGTTAACGCGACGGGGAGGGGAGGGGGCTTGGGAGTGGTCAGGGCGGCCTCAGTCCTGGGGATGCCTGAGCAGAGACCGAAAGAGAAGGAAGGATCCTCACGGGCTGCTGCGGAAGATCCATCCAGCTGGGGGGACCAGTGAGGGCAGGGCCTGCGGCAGGGGAGAGGGCCCTGGGGATGGTGGAGAATCCCCGAGGCCGGTGTGGCTGGAACCCGGCAGCATCTCACCCAGAGGGCAATGCCCCAAGGGAAAAGGGGACCGATGTGATGTGTTCCTTTCTAGTTAGAGCAGGCTGCACTAACTAAATACCAAAGCCGGGCAGCTAAAACAACAGACATTTATTTTCTCCACTTCTGGAGGCTGGGGGTCCCAGATGAGGGTGCCAGCGTCCTATTCAAAGCAATCCATTGGGTGGCACGTGACGTCCGTGTGTCTGGCTACTGATGGGACTCCAACTGCACACATGTCGGAACTTACCAGCACATCCTAGACGTCTCAGAAGCTCTTTTCTAAGACTTCCATTCTCTTTTCTCCGTGTGTCACTCTGGATACTTTATGTAAATGTGCCTTCCAGTTCATGAATCATCTCTTCAGCTATGAACGATATGCTACTAAACCATCTATTGAGTTCTGGATGTTAGTTACGGAGTTTTTCGACTCTAGAATTTTCATTTGGTTTGTTTTATAAATTCCTGTTCTCTGGTAAAATTCTCCACCATTACCTATATTCCTGAACATATTAATCATGTTTATTTTGATTTTCACATCTGATGACTCCAGCTTCTGGATCAGCTGTGGGTCTGTTTCTATGAGTCAATGTTTTTCCTTTTGCTCCTGTTTCTTTATAGACCTGGTGATTTTTTTTTTAATTGAATGCCAGACATCGTGTAAAAACTTCAAGGACTCTGTGTTCCCCCAGAAAGAATATGCTTTCGATTTCGGCAGGTAGTTAGATAGGGATTGAGCTGCTTTGTGGCTGTGGCTTGGCCTATTTAGAGTTTTACCCTTTTCCTTAGGCCTCCCTTATACCTCTCGGTGCACACCTGTCCCTTGGTTCAGGAAGAGGTCACCTCACTGCCTGCCTGATGTGCCCTACCTGTCTCACCTCTGAGCTCAACACTCGAGCCTCCCACGCCCCTGGCTGCTGGCTATCTCTCCCTCAGGGCCTTTGCATGTCCCTCCTTCCGATCGCCCGCCCTCACACCTGGTCAGACTCCTCTTTACCCCCTGACCACAGCAGCTCCAGTGGTATTTTATTTTCTCCTGTTCGGGTCAGGTTGGGCTCCTTGTTGATGCTCTCCTTGTTGACCCTTCCTCCCAAGTGCCTTCTGTCTTCCACATTGCTTTACTTGTCTGTCTCTCTCTCCCCTAGACTGTCGGCTCCTTGGGAACAAGGACCATCCTGTCATTGCTGCAAGTGGGTCCCTGCACCTGGCAGAGCGCCTGCCACGTTAGCACTCACGAGGTGCTCACTGAGGAAGCGCGTGAACAAGTGAGCGGTGAGCCAGGTGGTGATGTAGAGAGAGAAGGGAAAGGGAGGGGAGGAGATGGAGAGGAAGGGGGGGAGGGGAGGGGAGGAGAAGGGAGGGGACGGGAGGGGGGAGGGGAGGGGAGGGGGGAGGGGAGGAGTAAGGAGCATAAACCCTCCTGAAGACACCCTGGTCCAGCTGGTGGGGGAAGGATGGACCTTGCTGTCCAGCCTCTGAGGCTGCAGCCACACTCCTCCTACCCCCTGGGGAAGGCACCCTTTGGCGGGCTTTGCAGGGACAGGTGGCAGTGGCAGCTGCACAAGGTTCCTCTTGGCTGCAACTCCCGGTGTAGGGCTCGTCAGCGTCCTTGAAGAGGAGCCCGAGAAGAAAAACCGGCCCTGGGCCAGGGGGTTGCCGGGTTCCATGGGGACGAGGGGTGAAGCGTGCAGGCTGCCTGGATTCCGGGAGAAACTCTGCAGCCCTCGGGGAAGGGAGGCTCTACGCAGGAGTTCAGTCCAGTGTCCACCCGGACGGGTCTTCTAGAACCTTCTGCAGAGCCAGGGGTGGTGTTCTCAACAAAGCACGAGACCGTCGCAAACACATGACTGTCCCTCATCCTTCCCAGCTGTTCTCTGTAACTGATGACCCTGGTCTTTCCTCGGGTCCCATTGGCGGAGTCTTAATTAGGTGTTCTTGATGTTACAGTCCTTCTGGAACAAGGGGTGGGGCCCCATCCTCCCCTCCCACCCTGCCCCCCACATCTGTAGGGGCTGAGGACACACCCCTTAAGCCATGAACGCTGGAAGCTCCGGAGCTTCCCCCTCCGGCGTCTTTTCCTCTCTTCTTTGTGCCTTTTCTCCAAAACTGCCCACAACCAAACTTGATGTTTTTCTCCCATCAATTCTGCCTCCCTCCTGCCTTCCCACTTCAGTAAATGGAGTTCCACCCACCCAGTTACTCACACCAGAGTCATCGTGACAAACGCCCTCCCTCTACCCACTCCCCACCCCCCAGCCCCACTGAGTCCTAAATGACACTGGGACCTGCCTGCTTCCCTCCATCCCCGCGGCCACCCCTCCCCCAGCGCACGCTGCCACCCTGCTTCCTGTCCTACCCCCTTGTCCAATCTGGCCCTGCTCACTGCAGCCGGAAGGATCTTGCTGAAGGCCCAGGAGGGCCTTAGAAGAGGCCTCTGCCGATGAGGTCACGCTTCAGAGCTTGGACCTTCCGCAAACGCCCAAGGACACCCCGAGGCCACCACTGGGCCCCCCGCCCAGGTCCCTGTGAACATCCTTCCTTCCACCCAGCTTGGCTCTGGCCTCATGTCTCCCTCCACTCTACAAAAGGCTTTCTGTGTTTTGTTGTTTTTTTCCCAATTAATCCTTACAATCCTGGCGGGGGCGGGGGCTGTGATCGTCCCCGTTTTGTGGATGAGGAAACCGAGGCTGAGAGATAAACACATGTAGCAAGGTGGCAAGTTAGTAAGTGGTCAAGACCAGATTCAAAAGCCTCAAGCCCCGTTCCCCAGCTTAGGGCCCCGGGGCTGAGCCACCGTGGTCTAGTCTACGGTGGGCACATCCCTGCTGCCAGCCTGCCGCCCTCTGCCTGTTTGGTTTTACAAGTGGCCCTTGAGGCCCTACGATGTGCCAGGCGCGATCACAGGCACTGGACGGCTTGAATGCCAGTCACGCCAACAGACTCTCCCGCCTGCCCAGGGCTCCACGTGCCTCCTCCATGCCCTCGTCAGTTTGTAACTGGCGTTGCTCTGCTCCCCTGCAGCTGTGCGTCTCCCTGCTAGACTGCATGCTCCAGCCAGCCACAGCCAGGTGTCTGGGTGCCACGTACACAGTAGGCACAGGACGAGTGAGTGAATGAATGAATGCACCCTCAGTGTCCCCAGGCACGTGCCCCTGCAAAACCCTCAATGTGTGGAAGAGAGCTAAGGGTCGCTTCAGAATGATTTTTGATGAAATATACCTTATTTTTCCACACATCACGGCTGTGATCTCAACGGTAACAATTTTGAAGGCCCTGAATCGGTGGGAAAGCCCCAGTGAGCGGTTCTCAACACCCTGGGCCCTGTCCCCAGACCCTGGGGCACCTTCTCAGAGTCACACGCCCAGCCAGGGCTGCGAGCGCCTGCCTCAGCCAAGCAACTTGCACCTTCTCTGTTAACAAGCATCGCTGGGCTGAGTCCTTGGTGAGAAGCTGCGGAAATGGGGATGAAGCCCCCAGATATGCCAGCCGGGGCCAGAGCCGAGCGGCCGAGCGAGGCCTGTGAGCCCTGCTGTCCAGTCAGGGCATTTGCCCCACTGACACCACGGGGGACAGCACTGAGGTCGGGCCAGCTCCCTGGGCTGCATGGACTCCGCCACGTACTGGGCGTGTGGCTATGTGAGTCTCCTGTAGCTGCTGTAACAAGTTTCCACAGACTTGGGGGCTTTAAACAACACAGACTTCTTATTTGATAGTTCTGAAGGTCACAAGTCCTAAAATCAAGGTGTCAGCAGGGCTGTACTCCTTCAGGAGGCTCTACGGGAGAATCTTTTTCCTTGCTTTTTCCAGCATCTGGAAGAAGTGACCTGCATTCCTTGGCTCAGGGCCCCTTCCTCTTCTTAAAGCCAG
This sequence comes from Kogia breviceps, assembly GCF_026419965.1. Classification (NCBI taxonomy): domain Eukaryota; kingdom Metazoa; phylum Chordata; class Mammalia; order Artiodactyla; family Physeteridae; genus Kogia; species Kogia breviceps. Next base: position 98,613,940 of record NC_081321.1, read on the forward strand.
AATCATAGGCTCTTCCATCTTCCAATCTTCTCGTCTCTCCCCCTTCTCTCTCTCTCAGAACTTCTCCTTTTCTCTCGACCCTCCTGCTTCCCTCCTCCCCTTATAAGGACCTTTGTGATTACATTGGGGCCACCTGGATAATTCAGGATAATCTCCATCGCAAGACATTTAATTTAATCACACCTACAAAGTCCATTTTGCCACGTAAGGCAACATATTCACAGGTTCAGGGATTAGGGTGTGGTTATCCTTGGGGGAGGGGTTATTCTGCTCACCCGAGTGGCCTTGGCAAGGAACTGGCCACTCTGTGCCTTGTGTCACATCGGGAAAGCGGTGCAGGGGGAGCAATAACAGCAGGAATAGTAATAATACCTACCTCGTTGAGCCATGAAGACTGAATTGCTATACAAGTACGCAGAACAACATCTGACTAATAAATGCTCAATAAATGTTGACCATTAAATATATTTTAGTAGCAATTTTAGCACTGTGCCAAAAGACCTATGAGCTTTAATGGCCGATGGATGTCTTTGAGACTGAGGACAATGTACAGATGCCAGAACATAAAAAGAAAGTGGCAAGCTCAAAATAATAATTTAATTGAAATAAAATGTATAGCTCAAAAAGAAAAGACAGCAGCTCTACAGAAAACAGCATGAATTTATAGAGGAGGAAAGCCAAGACGTCAACAAGGAGAGGAAAAGATGCTCAAAAGCCTTGACAATCAAAAAAAAAAAATTGCCAAATAACAAAGGAGGTTCGCTGGCAGAAATCAGAAAATGAAGGGGGTTGGACAGAATGAGGCAGAAGGTCACAGCTCTGCTGGGGCAGGTAGGCTGCACGGCCCCCAGGAAGGCTTCTACCTCCGTGCCTCAGGTTAAAGAAGTGTGAGACACAGCAAGTCCCCTAGGAGGACACCTGCCCCCGGAATTCTCCCACAGGCCCAGACCACCCCAGGCTGGGAGAGGATACTGGCGGACACACCCCCTGGGTATGATTTGGCATCTGGAAAGAAGCCAGATGAGATGTATTCATAGGTACACGGGTGGATGTAAAGAAACATCAGGGTTGGGGAGAAAGTGAGAAAGAGAATGAGATATATAAACATCATGGACGTAAGTTAAAAATATGAGCTCAGGGCTTCCCTGGTGGCGCAGCGGTTGAGAATCCGCCTGCCGATGCAGGGGACGCGGGCTCGTGCCCCGGTCCGGGAAGATCCCACATGCCGCGGAGCAGCTGGGCCCGTGAGCCGTGGCCGCTGCGCCTGCGCGTCCGGAGCCTGTGCTCCGCAGCGGGAGAGGCCGCAACAGTGAGAGGCCCGCGTACCGCAAAAAGAAGAAATACGAGCTCACAAGCTGCAATACTCATTTCCCAAGAACACAAAGACTTAAACACGTGAGCATGATTGCCTGTTGCTGGGGATGGGGCTACCCTGTGGGGGCGGGAGAGAATGAATGCATGAGTAAGCAAATGAATGAATGAACAAATGAATAAATGAATGGGGAAAAATGGACATCCACTCTGGGACGTGGCCACACTGTCACAGATTTGATGTGACACGGGGAGGGGCTTCCAGAAGGGAGGGAGCCCAGGGAGGACCTCCCCATTACCCCCGGGAGGGTCAGGAAGCAGAGGCTTTGGAAGGATTGGATGGAGAGGATGGAGTACAGCAAATCCAGCCTTAGGAAAGAGGGTTAGAAAAGTCACAAAAGAAAGCACGGGATGCACCCAGAACAGAGCCAAGACTTATGGAGAAATGAATAGGCATGGAAAACCCGATGCGGACCCGTCCTTCCGTGCTCACGGCAGCCCTACGAGGGGACAAGCCAGGGGAGAGGAGGAGAGACTGAGTAACTTGCCCAGGGGCCCGGCTGGGAGGGGAGGGCCCAGAGTCCAAGCAGGTCCGCCTCGGTCTAGAACCCACACAGGGCTGCTCCTTGCTCGATGGGTGGGCTGGGCCATTACGGAAAGGACACCCAGGAAAAGAGAATGGTTCATGTGAGCTTTGCACGCTGGCTCTCCATGTAGATCAAGCAGCTGATGTGGAATTCTCCCCAGGGGCCCCAACATGCAAGAAAATGAGCCAGAGGAGGCACTGGTCTCTGATCTGGGGACACAGCGCCCAGGCCCACAGCTGGAGTAACAATTCTGCCAGCAAAGCCTTGTGCCCAGCACAGCAAAGCCCCCTGAGCAGCGCCCAGGCCCTCAACACAGACCTTCATAACTGACTGCTTGCTTGTGGTGTTTTATCTCTGCACCACGTGATGTGGAACTGGAGCATATAGGGCCCCAGAACCGTGACAGAGACGGAGGGACCGCGTGTCAGTGGCTGGGAGAGGGGGAGGGACCGTGGAGACGCTTGGGGGTCCGGAGGGTGAACCACAGGCACACTGATTGATAGAATAGGAGGGGGGACCGTGGGAACACCGTAGGAGGCGAGAAGGAACCACAGAGATACCGCGTGCGACAGGAGGATGGACCACGGAGACACCTGTGGGATGGGAGGTGGTCCATGGGGCCACTTGTCAGGTGGGAGGATGGACCACAGGGACACCGATGATGAATAAGAGCTTGCAGTTGGAAACAGGCCTCAGCAGGTCATCAAAGAGTGTCATCCTTTCACTTTTCATTTCTGTGACATCACAGAAAGTCACCTGGGCTTGGAGCCCAGTCACCTGGGATGGACAGATAAAGGGTGTTGGACTCCAAGTCCTGGGGATGGTCCCAGTCTGGTTGTTCAAGTCCACAGAGGGTCCTTGAGAGCAACCTGCCTCACCCTGTCCCTCCTGTCCCTCCTGTAACATGACCGCCGTCCCCGGACCAGATGCTGGCAGACGCCCCCAGGGAGCCTCGTGTCCTACCGTCTGCCCCCTCAGTCATCTCGAAGAAGGTCAGCTCCAGCCCCACTTGTCACGCTACTGGTCACCTGGCTCCAGCTACACTAGAGCCTAACGGCGGCGTTCAATCTGTCTTCTCTCACATGAGTGGGTGTTAATCATTGCGAGGTGATTTCCTGCTCAGGAAAGTCTCTGCAGAGAAGCCTGTGAAGCTGGGAGGGGGCCCTCTCCCCTCCCCTCCCCCCAAGTCAACACCCCTGCATCTGAGCTGCAGAAGCCTCAGCCCTGACCTTCCCTGAGGGAGCAAAGACGCTCAGTGTGTCCCCCAGGGAAGGAGCTGGAGGGACAAGCCCTGAGGGTGGTGCAGCGGGAGGGCTCGGGCTGCGGCTCAGAGGCTCCAGCCCCGGCTCTGCCACAGGCCGGCCCTGAATGTGGGCACTTGGAGCCACGCCTCCAAGCCTCAGCTGCCCACTGGGAAAACAGGAGGAGGAATCCGAAAGGGACCAGGTGGGCTGGTGGGGGGCCTGGGACTGGGAGACGGGTGGTGCGGACGAAGCCGGGCAGTGTGGAGACCAAAGGGGAAGACGGAGGGAGGGGTGGTCGAGGCCCCGGCCAGAGTCCGGCCTGCAGAGGGGCGTCACACACGCCATGCCCATCACACCTGGATCTGGGGAGCCTTGGGGGCTCTGGCCCAATCCACACATCCAGGTTCTCTGCTGGGGATGGAGATGGGTGGGCGGCGAGCTTTCCAGCGGGAGTCTGAGCCCTGCGGTTGTGCAGCAAACTGTTACCCCAGGGCTCCCCCAGACCTGTGGCGGCAGAATCCCCCCAGGCGACACTGGGCATCTGCCAGGGCAGGGCAGCAGGGCATGAGAGGCCCCCACAGGTCTCAGGTGTCCTGCGGACACAGCCCACACCGAGGCTGTCAGCAGAGCGAGGGGGGCCGCCCTGAAGCCTGTGGCCCACGCAGAGGCCGCCGCTGCCTCTCTCCACTTCTAAACGGCCCACAGCATGCGCGTCCCCAGATCAGCCCAGCACCCCAGCCGGCCCTCGCCCTCGTAACTCGCGCGCGGCGGGGGCCAGCGTGAAGTGGCCCCTCCACTTAGGAGAGCCACTGGGAAGTGGCTTCTGACGCCAAACACAGGCCCACCCAGGAGCCTCGGCTCCACTCAGGTTTACACCTGAGAGAAGTGAGCGCTCACGTCCCCCAAACACGCGTGCAGGTATGTTCCTAGCACTTTACCCACAAGAGCCAAGACGAGAAACACCCTAGGTGCCCGTCAACCGGTTAACGGATGAAGTGTGGCGCACGCGTGTGCAACGGGACGCGACACGGGAACACGAAAGGATGGTCTGCTGCTACGTGCGGGAGACCGGATGAATCTCACAGGCGTCGTGTGGAGTGAAAGAAGCCAGGGTGAAAGAGTACAGACCAGACTGCACGATTCCACTGACAGAAAGTACAAAGTGGGTCAGACGAACCAACGGCCGCTGGTCAGAACAGAGACTCCCTTTTGGTGGGGAGGGTGGTGACCAGGAAGGGGACAAGCCGTCTCCCTGGGGGCAGGGGATGAGGGCGGTTAGAAGGGTGTATACGTAGGTAAAAATTCATCAACCTGTAGATTCAAGGTTGGTGCACTTTATGTACTTTCCAGCATGTATGTTATACCTCGATTTTTGAAAAGTTCGACGGCCACGTCCAAACCCTGCACCCGGCCCTCCACAGCCCAGCCTTTGCCCGTCTGTCCAACCTCACCTCCACGCCCTCCCCATCTCGTACCCTGTCCCAGCCACGCTGGGTCCCCCTGCACACCTGCTGCCCTCTCACACCTGCCCACCTTTGAGGGCGCTGCTCCCAGCTTCACCCCTCCCCCATTTCCACCGGGAAAGAATCAATCTCCGCCCCCATCTCTCTCTGTCTCTGTCTGCCTGTCTCTCTCATACACACGTACATACACACAAACCAGGTGCTGTACTATGATCTTCAAAACCCTCACCTGACCTTGTTCTGACAGCCACTCTCAGAGGGAGACATCACTGTGACCATTTTGTAAGTGAAGAACCAGCCTCAGAGAAATCTGTGACCAGTGCAGGGCCCCAAAGCTACGAAGGCGCTGAGGGACTCATGCCCAGGTCCGCCCAGCAGGTGGGTGTGGGGCGCATGTCTTTGCGGGCCGGACAATAAAGCTCAAGCCCGTCCTTGTCCTCCGAGAGCTTCCGCTGTGCAGGGGAGGCAAGTCGCCGAATGGAACATTTCATACGTGGAAGGGGTATGAACGCTGGGCTGGTCCCCATCCTACCACCGGGCGGCTTACTGTCTATTGATCTGTTAGGGTGGTGACGATACCTCCCTGCATCTTGCCATCAGGTGGGGGGTGAGTGACAACTGATAGCAGCGTGACCGCTCATCTTTCTGACAATATCCTCCCGATCCATCAGATCATCTGAGGTCAAGGTCACATGCCGCCTCCTCTATGAAGACCTCCTTAGCTCTGCTCCCTTTCCAGACCCTGATCCTCCTCCTCCTCCTCATAACAATAATAATGAAAGAACAACAGCTCTCTTATGTAAGAACTTACTGTGGGGAATTCCCTGGGGTCCAGTGCTTAGGACTCTGTGCTTTCACTGCTGAGGGCAAGGTCCAACCTCTGGTCGGGGAACTAAGATCCTGCAAGCCACGTGGTGCAGCCAAATTTAAAAATAATAAAATAAAAAAGAACTTACTTACTATGTGTTAAGGACCACGCACAGTGCTTTACACACATCTCACATGTGATCCCCGTAACAGCCTAGCGAGGTGGTAACTGTTGTCCCTACTTTTTAGCTGAGGAAACCGAGGCTCGGGATGATGGTTAAATGGCTGGTCCAAGGTCACACCGCTTGTGAGAGAGGAGCCAAGATTCAGCCAGGTATGTGCAACTCTTGGGCTCAGAATCTTTTCTTTTTTTTTTTTAATCTTTTTTCAGCTTTATTGAGGAGGAATTGCAAAAAAAAAAAAATGTATATATTTAATGTGTACACCCCGATGGTTTCAGGTAAATACACATTGTGAAATGATCACGAGAATTAAGCTAATTAGCATTCATTACCTCTTATAGTTACCTTTGTTTCTTTTCATCCCCTTCCCCCCCTCCCCTCTGGCAACCACCAGTTTGTTCTCTGTATCTATGAGTCTGTTTCTGTCGTGTTACGTTTGTTCATTTGTTTTCTTTTTAGATCCCACATATAAGTGAAATCATATAGCATTTCTCTTTCTCCGTCTTATGTCGCTTAGCACAGGACCCTCTAGGTCCATCCATGTTGTCACAGATGGCAAGATTTCATTCTTTCTTGTGGCTGAGGAATATATATACGACTATCACATTTTCTTTATCTATTCATCTATCGATGGACACTTAGGTTGCTTCCATATCTTGGCTGTTGTATAGAATACTGTAGTGAACATGGGGGTGCATACATCTTTTTGAATTCGTGTTTTCATTTTCTTTAAAAAAATACCCGGAAGTGAAATTGCTGGGTGGTATGGTAGCTCTGTTTCTAATTTTTTGAGGACTCTCATACTGTTTTCCACCGTGGCTGCACCAATTTATATTCTCACCAACAGCACACAAGGGTTTCCTTTTCTCCACATCCTCGCTGGGCTCAGAATCTTAACCACTGGACCACACGGCCACCGGTACCTCTCTTTTAGTATTGAATGATCTCACATATGTCAGGGTATTTAATCATATCAACTCATGTTTGGACAGCATTTTATAAGACACACTCCTCATTCTACAGGTGTGAAAACTGAGGTTGATCACTTTTTTCTTCTAACAAATAATTGTTCGTGCCCGTAAATGCCAGGGATGAGTCAGGGAACAGTGCTTTCTGGGGTCCTGTCCTTATGGGGCTCAGAGTTTAATGGGCAGCTGGGGGCCCTGACAACAAACCAACAGACATCAGCCGGTGACGGGAAGAGAATCAAACCGGTGAGAGTTAGAGAGAGAGAGAGAGGGAGTGCGCCTGCTGGCGGGGAGAGCTTAGCTTGGGAGCCAAGGGAGCCCCTCTGGGAAGCAGCTTTCAAGACAAGAGCTGAGGACCTGGAGGAACGGCATGCTGGGGGGAGGGCTCCGCAAGCGCAAAGGACAGGGAGGAGGGGACAGCGTGGCCTGTCTGAGGGACAGACAGAGGACAGAGACGCGGAAGCATGGTGTCAAGGATAAGGGTGACGTGGGGTGAGCTCCGAGAGCTCACCAGGAGCAGGACTGAGGCTTCGTGGGCACGGGTAGGAGTTTGGACTTTCTCCTAAGTTGCAGGGAGGGACAGGACGGTGTCAAGCAGGGGTAATACGACCACCTTAATGAGGACCTCGGAGGGCACAACCCAGGCTTGGGGGCCTTGGGACCCCGGCTTGGGGGCCCAGGCAAGAGATGGTGGTAGTTTGGACAAAGAACCTGGCAGGGAGCTGGGAGAAGAGGACAGAGTCAGGAATCAGGTGGAGGCAGAATCTGCAGGACACAGTGGATTCTATTTCAGGGATGAGAGGAAAAGAGGAATCAAGGGTGGTCCACTGGTTTGGGCTTGTGCTTCTGGATGGACGGTGGTGTCATTTACAGTGATGGGAAAAGCAGGGACAGAGCAGGCCTGGGAGCTGGCAAACAAGACCAAGAGGAAGAGCTGGGAGGTAGCAGGGAAATGGAGAGGGGCCTGGGCCTGCTCTGCACGCGTTCTTCTGCTGGGAACGCTGTCCTCCAGCTCAACGGTCCCCAACCTTTTTGGCACCAGGGACTGGTTTCAGCAGACAATTTTTCCACGGGGCGGGATGGGGGGATGCTGCAGGCGGCGATGGGAAGCCGCAGATAAAGCTTCGCTCACTCGCCCGTCGCTCACCTCCTGCTGCGCGGCCCTGCAGACCGGTACTGGTCAATGGCCTGGGGGTTGGGGACCCCTGCTCCAGTTGACTGGCTGCCTCAAGGTCATTACTCAGCCCTGCGCTCACACGTCGATCCTCCGAGAGGCCTCCCCAGGCCACTGACCCACACCAGGAGTGCTCTGTCCCAAGACTTACTTTCCTTTTCTTTATGGCATAGATCCGTGTCTGAATTTTCTTGTCTGTCCAAGTATTTATTTCCTTTCCCCAAGTTGAACGTCGGCTTCTGGAGGGCACGTCCTGTCCTGAGAGCCTTCTGTCCAGTGTCTGAAGCTGGATCGGCCCCGTGGTAGGCACCCAGTCCTATTAACCGACTCACTGACTTGCACTATTCTGAGCAAATAGATGGATACTTTCCAGCTCGCGGTGTGAGACAAAAGTGTGTTCAGTGGGGGAATTGTATGGAGGTCAAAGGACCTGGCTTTGGGGTTGGACATGAGTTCCAATCCAGGCTCACCTCGTTCTTGCTGTGTGATTTTGGGCAAGTCTCATAACCTCTCTGAGCCCCAGAGTGAATAATAATGTCCATCTCACGAAATTGTATAAGAGTGAATAAAATCATGTTTATAAAGAGCCCAGCCCTGCCTGGCACCTAGTTACAGCTCTTAAAATGAGCTAAGAAAATAGAGATACCCAGAGCAATGCTTTAAAAAAGTTTTGAAATTATGCCTTGCTCTTTATTCCCTGTAATTTCCACATAGAGAATTTTAAAATTCTTACTCACGTTGGCTCCGATCTCCCTTCCCAGCCCCCTGGCACATCAAAGGGGTGGGGTGAGCACAGGGCCATGGATGGTGAAGGCTGAGACGCAGAAGCACATGCCCAGCTCCCGGGCACTGTAAGCCACGCTCTCCCGCCTCCCGATAAAGGCACCAGTGACTCCGTCAGGAGTAAGCAGTGGCTGCAAACACGTCTTCCCAGAAAGGATGATCATCTTTTGTTCTAAGAGTTGACTCACGGGCCCCACGGTATTTGCCTCTATAATTCTTAATGGTAGCTTTGCAAAGAATCAGACAGGGAGAAAGTGGTAGAACCTTGACACTCCCGGGAGGAAGCCTGGGCCAGCCCGCTGGGGACGGAAGAGCATGTGGAACCGCTGGCCCAGTAGTCCAGTCTCGGCCTGAGAGGTGGGAGAGAGACAAAGTCAGCAAAGCTGCCCGCTCACCCCGGGGCTGCACGCTGCCGACGCCCGAGTAGATTCCAAGAGTGGAAGAACCACCCAGCTGAGCTGTAGGAGAAAGGAATGGCTGCTTTGAGCCCCTGAGTTTCGGGGTCATTTGTTAGCCAGAGCTGACTGCGGCACTCAGCTCCCCTGAGGACACCCTCGTGCCTTGGCCCTCCCTCCCTGAGAGCAGCCGGGTCTGGCCATGGCCCGGGCAGGACAGGCAGAGGGGCCTCACTGGAGGGTTGCCTGTGCCTTGCAGACGAGTGTGGAGTTGTTTGTCCTGTAGATAAAGAGAATTCGAAGTTAAGAAAGTTCCTTCCAGGGCTTCCCTAGTGGCGCAGTGGTTAAGAACCCGCCTGCCGATGCAGGAGACACAGGTTCAAGCCCTGGTCCAGGAAGAACCCACATGCCACGGAGCAACTAAGCCTGTGCGCCACAACTACTGAGCCTGCGCTCTAGAGCCCACGTGCCACAACTACTGAGCCCATGTGCCACAACTACTGAAGCGCACGCACTGCAATGAAGAGTAGCCCCAACTTGTCGCAACTAGAGAAAGCCTGAGCGCAGCAATGAAGACCCAACACAGCCAAAAAAAATTAATTAAATAAATAAAAATTAAAGGAAAAAAGAAAGTTCCTTCCAGAACATGGATTGGCAGAGGGTTGGGTGGTCAGACAAGCCAGGAGGCTGTTGAACTAGTCTAGGCAAGACTTGATGAGGTCCTTACACATGATGGGGTCCTTACACTCGATGGGGACCTTACAGATGTTGGGGTCCTTACAGATGTTGGGGTCCTTACACTAAGACTCTAAAGGTAAGAGGGAAGGATGGGGAGAGGTGAAGGACACCACGCTGTCACAGAGCTGGGGACAGACTGGCCAGAGGGCAGGTAAGGGAGGGGTGTTGGGAACCTTCAGGCCAGCGTGCCTGGGTGGCTGTGGAGTAGTTCGGGAAGACAAGAGCCCTGCAAAGAGCCCCCTCCAGGGAGGACGATGAGGATGAGGAACCGATACGAGCTGCCTCAAGCGGCCCCCGCCGCGGCCCTCGGGCCCTGGGAGTCAGTTCGCTTTGATGTTGTGCGGCCCCCTCTCCACCTACAACAGAAGCTGTCTCTAAGGAGATGCTGTTAATTTGGCTGAGACATATTAATCGGTATTTAAAAGCACTTACTATGCACCAGGCAGGCTCTAGCACGTAATATATATTTACTCATTTTAATCCTTAGACGGAACACTACTCAGCTCTAAAAAACAAAGAACGAAATGATGCCATTGGCAGCAACATGGATGGACCTAGAGATGATCGTACTAAATGAAGTAAGTCAGACAGAGAAAGACAAATGCCGTATGCTCTCACTTACACGTGGAATCTAAAATATGACATAAACTGAACTTATCTATGAAACAGAAACAGACTCACAGACATAGAGACCAGACTTGTGGTTGCCAAGGGGGAGAGCAGGGAGAGGGAAGGACTGGGAGTTTGGGACCAGCAGATGCAAACGATTACACGTCGAATGGATAAACAACAAGGTCCTCCTGTATAGCACACGGAACTATATGCAGTATCCTATGAAAAACCATAATGGAAAAGACTATATTAAAAAAGAATGTATAGATACGTATCACTTTGCTGCACAGCAGAAATTAACACAACATTGTGAATCAACTCTACCTCAATAAAACCAGTCCTCAGATGAGCTCAGTGAGGATGGCACCGTCATTATCCCCACTTTACACATGAAGAGGCTGAGGCACACAGAGCTTAGGTGAATTGCCGGCCGTTCCAGATCTAGCGAGAGGCAGAGCCGCGATCCAACCCAGACTTTCGGCCCCCAGAGCAGGCTTCCCCCCTTCGCCCTGTTGACATCGACTCTTCTCTGGGGGGGGGAGGGGGGCGTCCAGTGCACTGTAGGTCATGGAGCAGCGTCCCTGGTGTCACCCACTATGTGCCTGTAGCACCCTCTGCCCAGTTGTGGCAACCAAAGATGTGTCCAGACACCGTACATGTCCCCTGGGGGCCAGAATGGCCCCAGGTTGAGAGCTCCGCCCCAGAACCCTGTCTCTGCTTTTCTTTCTCTCTTCAAGCCCCTTCCGTGGAGGAGAAGAGGGAAATGCCCTTCTTCTGCCTTAAAGAGGAGTCACAATTGAGGAAGTCCCCTCAAGCAGATGGACTGCAAGCAGGGCCGACAAACCAGCCGAATACTCACACAACTCGGGAAACAAAGGTTTGAACATGTGCAGTGTTACCCAAGGTCGCAACTTCTTGAGTAAGATAACCAACCAGACTTGAACTTTCTAGAGGCTGAAGGTAACTTTCCCAGGATACAGAGACAATCTCTGAAGATTCCTCTCTTGGAAATATTTGCACAGACGGTTTATGATGCAGAATAATATCTGCTTTGCTGCAGCTGTGAAAGAGGACCCCCTTTCTCCTCATCTGGCTGAGGTCTCTCTCCAGCAGTCAGGAGAGTTTGTTTCAAAGCTGCGTACAGATGAGGTACCACCTCACACCGATCAGAACGGCCATCATTAAAAAGGCTACAAGTAAAAAATGCTGGAGAAAAGGGAACCCTCCTACACTGTTGGTGGGAATGTAAGTTGGTACAGCCACTATAGAAAACAGTAAGGAGGTTCTCAGAAAACTAAAAATAGAATTACCATATGATCCAGCAATCCCACTCCTGGGCATATATCCAGACAAAACTATAATTCAAAAAGATACATGCGCCCCTATGTTCACAGCAGCACTATTCACTATTTTTTTTTTTAGTTTGCATCAAAGTGCACTGCCCTGAAAAACTTGGGTCCTAACCAATAAAACTAAAGTCCATTTCCAGTGAAATCTATGGCTGCTAATTAAAATCATCTTAATCCAAACAAAAACACCTCTTGATTCCGCCAGCCATTGCAGATGGATTATTTCATTTTAATTTATCCAGAAACTGGATCTTACTTGCTGCCAGTGATTCTGTGGGACCGTTGAGTGATCTGGTTTCCTTGAACACACACACACACACACACACACACACACACACACACACAACACATGCACACCAGTACCATCACAAGCAGGGGGTGGACTCCCATAGCTCGGGCAGGGAGGTGTCTCTGGGGATTTGCTCCTGAGGACATCACTTTACACTTTCTGATGGGACTTGTTCACTGGGTGTAGAGGCCTAGAGGTAGAGTCTGGGCCAGGCACAAAGTCTGAGTCAGCAAAAAGCAAGCTGGTGGCAAGGAAAACCACACCAACAAACAGATCTAGAGACAATGCTGTGTAGACAGGGAAGCACTGGTTCTGTCCTGCCTCTGCCTTTGCCTCTAACTCACTGGTGACCTTGGACCAGTCCCTAACTCTGAAACTGCTTCCTTTCCCAGACAGCAGGAGAGCTGGTCTAGAGGACCCATTGGATCCCTGCAAGTACTAATACTGTATGTTTGCTTCCTTCTCATTCAGTCAACAAGTAAACGTCTACTGTGTACCGGGCATTGAAGGTACTCAGACATTGCTGACATGTGGGTAACACAGAGCTGGAGAGGCAGACCTGCAATGCTTGGCCACCACACAGAGTCTAAGGACAACAACGGAACTTGAGCGGAGGGAAGAGGAGGCAGGAGCTGGGTAAACAGGGGGGTAAAGTGCCCCAGGCAATGAGAGCCACAGCTTCTTCCAGGATGGCCTCCTGGGATCCTGAAAGCCTAGCACAGTGCCTAGCACAGATTAGGTCTCATAAATGTGTTACATAAGTGACTATAAAGTCCCAGAGGCAGGAAACAGCATGGTGAGTTCAGGGAGGTACAAATTGTTTTGCTAGGCTGGGGGAAGGGGGGAGATGGGGATGAGATAAGAAGGAGTCAAATCGGAAGCATTGTACACCAAGCTAAGGAACATGTATTTGAGTCTAATCACTAATGAATGGTTCAAACAGGGTGTGACGCACTCAGAAAGACATTGGTGAAATACCGGCTTTATTTCTTCTTTTGGTTATGAAGGCTCTCTGGGCATAATCGTTTCTTTATTGAGAGGACTTTAATTACAAATTATTTAAAGGATTATTCATGTTTTCTATTTCTTCTCCTGTCAATTTTGATAAGTTGTATATTTCTAGGAATTTTTCTATATTTTTCCTAATTAATTGGCATTTTGTTCATAATATCCTCTATGATCCCGTTTTCATCCCTGACATTAGGGATTTGTGCCCTTTCTCCTTTTTCCCTTTTCAATACCACCAGGGGTTCATCAACATCATTGGTCTTTTCCAAGGTGCACCTTTGGCTTCGTTGGCCATCACTAATATGTGTTTATTTTCTATTTTGTTACTTTCTACTCTCATCTTTATTTTTCCCTTCCTTCAATGGGGGGAGGGCAGATTAATTTGTTCTTTTTTTTTCCTAATTTCTTGATAACATAGCTTATCTCATTGCTTTTCAGCCTTTCTTCTTTTCTAAGATATGCATTTGAGGTTATAAATTTCCCTCGGAGCATAGCTTTAGCTGCATCCCACAAATTTGATAATATTGTCTTCAGTATCATTCAATTCAAAATATTCAGGTCAAAATATCATTTCAATATCACTCCATTCAAATTCACATTTCCATCACTCTTTCTTTTTTGGCTCATCGGTCATTTAGAAATGTAGATCTTAATTTCAAAATAAGTAGAGATATTTTAGTTATCTTTATGTTATTGACTTCCCTCTTAATTGTGTCATTATCAAAGAACACATTCTGTATGAATTCAATCCTTAGACATTTGTTGAGACTTATTTTATGGACCAGCATGTTGTCTACTTTTAGAAGTGTTCCTATGTGTGCTTGAAAAAAATGTGTATTCTGTAATTATTTGGTACAGATTTTGATATATATCAATTAAATCAAGTTTTTAAATCACTGAGATGTTAATGTGTCAACTTGGGCCACAGTGCCCAGATATTTGGTCAAATATTATCCTATATGTGAGGGTGTTTTGGGGTGAGATTAACATTTAAATCAGTGGACTTTGAGTAAAGCAGATTGCTCTCCATAGTGTAGTGGGCCTCATCCAATCAGTTGAAGGCTTGAATAGAACAAAAGACTGACCTCCCTGAGCAACAGGGAATTCTGCCAGCAGATGGATTTCAAACTTAAACTGCAACACCAGCCCCTCCCTGAGTCTCCATCCATTCTGACAACCTATCCTTCAAATTTTGGACTTATCAGCCTCCATAACCACATTAGCCAATTCATTAAAATAAATCTCAGAGAGACAGAGAGAGAGCACGAGAGAGATATCCTATTTGTTCTATTTCTCTGTAGAACCCTAACACATTCATGTTGTTCAATTTACTGTACACTTACTGATTTGGGGGGGTATGTTTGTTCTGTCAGTTACTTAGAGGAATGTGTTAAAATATTTTTGCTTTGATTATGAATTTGTTTATTTGTATTTCTGTTGATTTTTGCTTTATATATTTTGAGACCATTTTATTAGATATATACAAATGTAGAATTGTTGGATCTTCTGGGTAAGTTAAATCTTTTTATCATTATGAAGTGTCCCTCTTTGTTTATGGTAATGCAGCTTGCCTTAATGTCTTTGTCTGATATTAGTATACTTATACCAGTATTCTTTGGGTTAGAGTTTACTGGTACACCTTTGTCCATCCTTTTACTTTCAAACTTTGCATATTCTGCTCTTTTTAAATGATTCTTGAAAGCAACATATAGTTGGGTTTTATTTTCTTATTCAGGTTGACAGTTTTTGCTTTTAATTGGAGCATCTAGTCCATTTACATTTAGTGTATTTACTGATATATGTAGATTTAAATCTACCATCTTACTATTTTCTCTAATTTTACCATCCTTTTATATCCTTTTTCTCTCCTTTCTTGCCTTCTTTTCTATTAGTTGAATATTTTATTATTCCAACTTCCCCAATTAGCTTGTTACTGATACAATTTTTCCTATTCTTTTAGTGATTACTCTAGAGATTACTGCATATATTCTTGATGTATTGAAGCCTAGCATAAACTGGTATGTTTGCCACTTCCCAGGCAATACAAGGGTGTCAGAACACTTCAATTCCATTCTCCCAATCCCAAATACTATGATATTTTTATTGCATTAGATTTATCTACAAATTTTCTGTTTTCATTCCTTTCTACATCTCTGACCTTCTCCCTGCTCGAATAATACTTTTAGTATTTTCTTTAATATTTGCTGCTGACAGATTATCTCAGTTTTTGTATGTCTGAAAATGTCTTTATTTCACCATCATTCTTGAAGGATATTTTTAATGATATTAAATTTTAGACTAGCATTTATTTTCTTTTAGCACCTTAGAAATAAATCCTATTTTCTTCTGTTTTTCACTGTTTCTGTTGAGAAGTCAGTTGTTGTTACTTCTCTTTGAGGAATCCTTGGTGTTCTGAATTTTTCTTATGATACGTCTGGATATGGTTTTCTTCCTGCTGTAGAAATTCTTTTTGTTATATATATCTCATTCTTTTGACTCTCCATCCTTTATTCTGGATATTTTCTTGTGACATTTTTCAATTCACCAACTCTCTCTTTAGCAATGTCCATTCTGCTGTTAAACCCTTTTATTTTTAATTCTGGTGATTGTATAGACAATATAGAATTTGGTCTATTGTCAGGCACAGAATTTCAATTTGGTTCTTTTTTATAGTTTCTAGTGATCTGCCATAACATTCATTTTTCTTAAGTCTTCAAACATATTAAAAACATGGTTATTTTAAAAGTTGACATCTGTTCTCTCCATTAGCTGGAACCTTTGTGAATCTGCTTTTACTGTTTATTGTTTCTCCTGGGTTTTAATCATATGGTCTTATTTCCTTGATGCTCTGTTACTTTTGATTGAGTGTCAGACTCAATCATTCTATATGAAAAAATTATAGAAATAATTTGAGGGCTAAAATGATATATTCCTCCACAGAGGATTTACTTTTGCTTCTGGTAGGCACCAAGGGCCTCTAGAAATCCCAGTTTGCCTTAATCCAATAATAGGGATTAAGATTATTTGAAGTTTAGTGGTGAGAATGGGAGCAGGAGATGGATTTGAAAACCCATCTGTTCTCTCTGCTAAGTACCAGAGATCAGAGTAAAACCAGCAGTCCAAGGCCCCATGGACCAACACCAGCAGCCTGGACACATACACCCCCCATGACGGCAGCATTCTAGAGAAAGTGATGTTTACTTGGCCTGGCCGCTTTCGGCACGATAATCCTGTCCAGCCATGTGTAGAAAATAATATGTGGATGGAGTCTTTAATCCTAAGCTTTGTGAGATGACAAAAGGATTTTCTCAGAATGACTGAATCCAAACTCTGAAAAGAAATCTGTAAACATTTATTCACAATGACCCATGAATAATAGTCTCACTGAAGAATCATCAGTGAGCCTTCATTATTTCATCCAAAGAAAATGTCCATCTACTCTGCCCCAAGCTCTTTAGTGCCTTTATACACACACACACACACACACACACACACACACACACACACACACACTCGATGCATATGTTCTAGTACTAGAACGTTCACTTCTTGTTTTCAAACCAAGATTATCCAGCTCGGAAGATTCTAAGTCCTCGTTATGAGAAGGTATGAGAAGCAGATAGGTTTCTGCCCCAAGCAGTGCCAGGAGCCACCGGCTGGATGGGACTCAGGGGCGCACAGAGCCCACCCTCCCCATGTGTGATGAATCGTTCATCACTAAATGGTCACCCAGGCCTTGCTGAGCGCCTCCTGAGACAGTCCACGGGGTGGCCGGGGCTCTGCCATTTGCATGAGATGCCAAAGCTTTGCATTCCGCCATCAGGCTCTGGCGCATCGGCTCAGGAGAGGCTGGAGCAAAGAAGACGGTGTTTCGTGGCCAGGTTTTGATAACAGGGCTTGGGAGAGAAAAGGAGAGGTTCCTGGAAGGGGAGAAGAGGGAGGTAAGAGAAGGGCATCTCAGAGGCCCCCGGCCCAGAACAGACTCTGCCCAATCCCTCTCCTTCCAGGGACCAGGTTTGCCTCAACCTATGGATGACCACTGTCTTCTGGAGGTGAGGCGCGAGGACGGGGGCGTTCCGCTCTGTCCCCAAGGTCAGGAAGAGGGGCTTATGATGGACAGAAATATCTTCCTGCTCCATAATAACTATTCTTGACATTTTACTAATCTTACAAAGTATTTTCACATGAATTAACACATTTGATCCTCACAACAACCCCACTGCAGAGGCGGGGAGAATCTCACGCCCATCTCCCCACCCCTGCACACACACGTGCGCCACTTTAGGGATGAAGAAACTGAGGCTAAAGACATGGCTGCAGAGGAAAGCCTCCCGGCCCCGCAGTGGCTGTAATGAAGGCACCTGCACCTCTGCCATGGGGGGCACCCTGAATGCCCCTTCACGGCCGCTGCTTACACAGCTCTCCTCACCTATTAACGCTGGTCAGAGCTCAACCCTCACTGGCTGAGGGAGGAGAATTTAATGAAGAGAATTTATGTGAAGGTGTCGGCAGGGCTAAGAAAACCCAGCAAGGGCCAGGAAAGTACCTGGGACCAGCCAGAGTGGGATGTCATTGCCACCCCCCAACAGGAGTGAAGGGAGCAGGAACCGGAACCCCAGGATCTGTGGCAGGGAGAAGGGGGTGCCCCAGGAGCTGGGGTCTCTGGCAGAGGAAAGCCACCAGGCTCGCCCTCTGCAAACCCATAGGGGCTCATAGGGTGGCCAGATTTAGCAAATGAAGATACAGGATGCCCAGATAAATTTGAATTTCAGATTAATGAATAACTTTTTGTATAAGTACATCCCAGAGACTGCATGGGATATACTGATACTAAAAATGTTTTTGTTTATCTAAAATTCAAAAGTAACCGGGCATCCTGTATTTTATCTAGCAACGCTAACAGGGAAGGAGCCGGGGAATAAATATCCAGACCTCTCTCTCCTCCCAGTACCTCCCATTGGCCCAACCAAAGTGGAAACCCAGTGGAAAGAGAGCTGGTTTGATGAAGTCTGTAGAGATGGGCACCCAAGGGCCCAGGGAAGGAGGAGAAGCTGGGGGGTGGGGCTGGGGAAGCAGCAGGGACCGGCTCACACAGCATATGGTAAGGAGAGAAGCTGCTCAAACCCAGCTCGTGGCAGCGGCCCAAGAGGGCGGGGAGAACGGTGAAGACGCCATCTATACCAACTCGCCAAGCGCCCTGGCAGCCCACTTAGCTGCTCTGACCTCAGTCCCCTAATCAACAGAAGGGGGAGCTATTAGACAAGATTTATTTCTAAGGTTCCTTCTAACGTTAAAACTCTTTGACTTGTAAATGACAACAAAAGAAATAGGTGCTCTACTGTTTAAAAGAGATCTTACTGCACAGCAGCCCAGGAGCCTCGTGCAGAGAATCCAACCAGCCTGGCCCCAAGGCAGATGCGTGACCAGGACTCCAGGGTGCTGACCAGACGTGGAACCCTACCCAGGACCCTCTGTTTAAGAATGAAAGAAAGTATGGGAATGTCAAATGGTGGAACCACTGTGGAAAACAGTATGGCGGTTCCTCAAAAAGTTAAACACAGAATCACCACGCGACCCAGTAATGCCACTTATGGGCGTACACCCAAAAGAATCGAAAGCAGGGGCTCAGTTATCTGTATGCCCACGTTCACAGCAGCATTATTTACAATCGCCAAAAGGTGGAAACAACCCAAGTGTCCCTCAACAGACGAATGAATTAGCAAAATGTGGTCTATACATACAGTGGAGTATTATTTGGCTTCTAAAAGGGAGGGAACTTTGACTCATACTGCAACATGGATGAGCCTTGAGGATACTGTGCTCGGTGACATAAGCAGCCACTAAAGACAAACACTGTATGATCCCACTTACATGAGGTCCCTAGAGTAATCGCATTCATGGAGACAGAAAGTAGAACGGTGGTTGCCAAGGGCCAGCGGGGAGAGGGGGTGAGGAGTTAGCGTTTAATGGGGACAGGGTTTCAGTTTAAGAAGATGAAGAAGTTCTGGAGATGGATGGCGGTGATGGTTGCACAACAATGTGAAGGGACTGAATCATACATGTAAAAATGGTTAAAATGGTAAATTTGATGTTATGTGTATTTTACCATATTTTTAAAGGATGAAAAAAAGTGTATCTTCTAGTTTAGAACAGTTTCTATCTAAAGCGTTAAACTGGAGGACCTAATGAAACGTAAAAGCTTTCGCACAGCAAAGAAAACATCAACAAAATGAAAAGACAGCCTACTGAATGGGAGAAAATATTTGCAAATAACATGAAGATAAGGGGTGAATATCCAACATATATAAACAACTCATATAACTCAACATCAAAAAACCCCAAATAACCCAATTAAAAAATGGGCAGAAGATCTGAATAGATATTTTTCAAAAGGTGAAATGCAGGTGGCCAACAGGCACATGAACAGATGCTCAACATCACTAATAATCACGGAAATGCAAGTCAAACCCACAATGAGAGATCACCTCACACCTGTCAGAATGCCTATCATCAAAAAGAACACAAATAGCAAATGCTGAAGAGGGTGTGGAGAAAAGGGAACCCTTGTACACTGCTGCTGGGAATGTAAATTGGTGCAGCTACTGTGGAAAACAGTATGGAGGTTTCTAAAACACTAAAAATAGAACTCCCATATGACCCAGCAATTCCACTCCTGGATATATACCTGAAAGAAACAAAAACACTAATTTGAAGAGATTCATGCACCCCAGTGTTCATAGTATTATTTACAATTGCCAAGATATTGAAGCAACCTAAGTGTCCATCGACAGATGAATGGATAAAGCAGATGTAGTGCATATATGCAATGGAATACTACTCAGCCATAAAAAAGAATGAAATTCTGCCATTTGCAACAATGTGGATGGACCTAGAGGGTATTATGCTTAGTGAAATAAGTCAGACAGAGAAAGACAAATACTGTATTATATCACTTATATATGGAATCTAAAACTTACAACAAACTAGTGAATATAACAGAAAAGAAGCAGACTCACAGATACAGAGAACAAACTAGTGGTTACCAGCGTGGGGTGGGGGACAATATAGGGCTGGGGGGGGTGGGAGGTACAAACTATTGGGTGTAAGAGAGGCTCAAGGACGTATTGTACAACACAGGGAACATAGCCAATATTTTATAATAACTGTAAATGGAAATAACCTTTAAAATTGTATAAAAAAGAAAAAAAATTTTGAATAAAAACAAAAAGTTAAACTGGAAAAAGGATTTTAGCTCACAAAGGAGTAGTCTTCAGTTATCTGGCAAATTCATTTGTAGCAAAAGCAGCATTTTCTCATGATGTTGGATAACAGTGGTTTTATTGCAACTAGATCACCTTCATTAAGAATGTTTTGAAAAATTAATCATAAAAATCAAGTTGTATGGAGGGCCCTGTACTGTCTTCATCACAGGCCCCTCACATGCTAGTATGATCAATGCTTAGATTTTGTGACACTAAGAAGAACAAATAGCCCATAGGTATTTGCTTTCAGATCTTTTTTTTTTTTTGGAGTATAGTTGCTCTACAGTGTTGTGTTAGTTTCTGCTGTGCAGCAAAGTGATTCAGTTGTACATGTACATACCTCCACTCTTTTTCAGATTCTTTTCCCACATAGGGCATTACAGAGTATTGAGTAGAGTTCCCTGTGCTCTACAGTAGGTCTTTATTAAGTTATCTGTTTTATATATAGCAGTGTGTATATGTCCATCCCAATCTCCCAGTCTATCCCTTCACCCTTCCTCCTTGGTAACCATAAGTTTGTTCTCTACATCTGTGACTCTGTGTATTCCTGTTTTGTAACTAGTTTCGTTTGTACCATTTCTTTAGATTCCACATATAAGCGGTATCATATGATATTTGTCTTTGTCTGACTTACTTCACTGAGTATGACAATATCTATCTATGTCCATCCATGTCGCTGCAAATGGCATTATTTCATTCTTTTTTATGGCTAATAGTCCATTGTATATTTGTACCACATCTTCTTTATCCATTCCTTCATCTCCTTTCAGATCTTCACATGTAACTCATCTTCTGGATACTACATTATTCTTCTCTTCCCATATCTTTCCAGAAAAGTAGGGAGTTCAGAATGACTTTCATTAATTTACATGCCCACCTCAGCAGAGAGAGAGTGATCTTTTTTTTGAATTTTAATTTTTTGGCCATGCCACGTGGCATGCGGGATCTAAGTTCCTCCACCAGGGATCAAACCCATGCCCCCTGCAGTGGAAGCCCGGAGTCTTAACCACTGGACCACCAGGGTAATGTGTCTATCCATTTTGAAGAGTGAAGAGTCAGCCCTTCCCACTCTTCCAGAGCTGCGTCATGTCCTTCTCTGGGAGGTGGGGAAGTCTTAGCACGGGCTGAAAACCATCTTATAGAATCCCTACTGGCCCGCTGTGCAGGCCAGAGCAGGGCACACACAGGTGAGCATGAACTGATTCCTGCCTCTGAGAAATTTCTAATCTGGTGATGGACAAGGCTCGCATGTAATAACAATCAAACAGGGGAGACCCTTTCGCTTATACCCCGTCAAGGGAATTTAAGGAGAAAAACAGACGTATCCAGCTAAAGGGTTCAGGAAAGGGCTCACAACTTCATAAGAGAACATATATGAATGAACACATGAGAAGATGCTCAATATCACTAGTCATCAGGGAAATGCAAATTAAGATCACAGTGGGATACCTCTACACACACCTGAGAATGGCTAAAATTTTTATTTAATTGAAAAACCCAATACCAAGAGTTGCAAAGAATGTAGCAGAATTGAATCACTCACACACTGCAGTTTCACATGGCAGTTTCACAAGCGAAAACATCTGTCAAAACTCATCAAATCTTATGTAAGTGGGTTCAGCTTAATGTACATAAATTATACTTCAATAAGGTAATTATTTTAAAAATCTATAAAGCCACAGTGCAAAAGAAGAAGAAAAGCAAACAAAATGTCAATACAGTTGTTTAACAGCTTTTCAGATATAATTGATATACCCCAAACTGCACATATTAACTGCACATATATTTAATGTATATAATTTGATGAATTTGGAGAGAGAGAAGGGAGGGAGGAAAGGAAGGGAAGGAAGGAAGGAAGGAAGGGAGGGAGGGAGGGAGGGAGGGAGGGAGGAGGGAGCAAGGAGGGAGGGAGGGGGGAGGGAAGGAGGAGGGAGGGGGAGGGAGGGAGGAGGGAGGAGGGAGCGAGGAGGGAGGGAGGGGGGAGGGAGGGAGGAGGGAAGAGGGAGGAGGGAGGGAATGGGGAGGGAGGGAGGGGGAGGGAAGGAGGAGGGAGGAGGGAGGGAGGAGGGAGGGAGGGAGGGAGGAGGGAAGAGGGAGGACAGACTCCGTTCCTGGATTTCAGACAGCTGCCATGAAAGGACACAGCAAGAAGGCAGCCGTCTGTAAGCCAGGAAGAGAACCCAACCTTGCTTGTACCCTGATCCCACGCTTGCAGCTTCCAGAACTCTGAGAAATAAACGTCTGCTATTTAAGTCCCCTGGGCTGTGGTGTTTGGTTATGGCGGTCGGAGGGGACAAATCCAGGCTGCTGACCTTGACCCCGTCTACCCACCCCCAAGCTGCTCTCCTGCTCACCCATTGTCCTTCGGCTCCCACCCAGACCACTCACTGAGGGTGCAGGGGCTAAGGTCTCCTGTTCCAAGGCCAGTGGGTGTATTGATGCCCCTTGACTTTGGCCTCACTGTGCACATTGTGTGACTCAGATCTCCCTCCAGGCCTGACTTCTCCGGCCACGGGACAGGTCCCCATGACAGCGCAGTGAGCACCTCCCACCCCCCAAGCTCCCTCACTCAAGTCTCCCCAGTCTCCCAGGTCCTGTCAGTCGCTCAGGCTACAAAGCATGGCGTCCTCACAACTCCTCTCTCATTCGCACATCCAACCCATCAGCAGTCGTGGTGGCTCTGCCTTTGAGACACCGCCAGACTGACCCGTCCTCCCCTCCTCCGCTGCCACCACCAGACACAGAGACTGCCAGGCTGTCTTAGTCTCCTCTGGATGAACAGCCCGTTTCCACCCTCACCCCTCGTCCCTCCACCGGGCCACAGGGGTGCTTTGAGACCTAAGTCACCTAGGTCAGGGCGTGTTCTTCCCCTGCAGCAAACCCTGCAGCGGTTCCCGGTGAGGCCCCAGCAGCACCCAACCCCGGTCCTGCTCCTCCTCGCCCCTGCTCTCCGCGCCCCCCCCCGCGGCTGCTGAACTGACTCCCGACTCTCCATCCCCCAGAGTTCCCTGCCTGGACTACAGTATCACCCCCCTCCTCCTCCAGGTCTCCCTCACGCTCCATCAAGCATCCACTGGAAGCACGAGCTCCAGAACACTCCCCTGCTTTAAACCCTTTCTGGGTTTTTCAGAACCCGGGGGGACAGAGCTCAGACTTCTGCCTGAGGGACCTCAGGGTGTGGCCTCTGCTCTTACCTTCCCCAGCTTCCCCACCAGGGAGCACGCCCGACTCACTCTCCATCCTGCAGGGCCCGCTGGGAGGAGGAGGGCTCCGTCAGGGGACGGGTGGTCCTGGGCCACCTGCTGCTGCACCCCCCCCCCCACACACACACACACACAAACACATCACACATTCCCGCTGCCTGGGGAGAAACCCCCCACCCTTCCTTCTCTTGCTAATTCCTGGTTGGCCTTCAAGACTCAGGTCTGGTGTCACTTTCTTCCAGCTTTCCTTAATTAAATGAGGTATTTAATCAAACATTTGTTGAGCATCTAGCGAGTACAGTAGCGGGGGACGTTTCAAAGGACTCAAGAGCAGGACCTGCCCAGTCCCACGAATTCAAGTTAGTACCACGAATTCAGGAGCTCGGGATGTGGATCCCTGGGCAGCAGGTGTCTTGTGAGAAACCCCCTTTGTGTACCCCTGCCGCCTGCGCTTTGAGCAAAGCTCGTCTAGAGGTAAGAGCGGCTAAGTCTGAGCGCTGTGTCATGGGGTTCTACTCATACTGTCTCCTCTAATGATCACACCCCCGGTGAGAATAGCTACCATTATTCTTCCCATTTTATACGATGAAAAAGCTGGGGCTCAAGAAGGTTCCTTGCTCCAGGTCAGCCAGCTGGTAAGGGACAGAGCCTCTTACAGCTAAAAAGGATTTCAGGGACCATGTAACCCAGGGGTTCTCCACCTACTGCATCAGAACCACCCGGGAGATTCAAAACACAGTTCTCCTAGAGATTCTGATTCAACCAGTGTGGATATCCTCTCTTCCCAGGGGACCCTCAAGCAAGGCCAGAATCGAGAACCACTGACTAATCCAACTCTTTGACTTTACAGGTAGGGAAACTAAGGCTTGGAGAGCCCAGATGATGTTTCGAGGTCACACACGAATTTGACAGACCTAGGATTAAAATGTAGGTTTTTCTGACACCGCATCCGATGTTCTTTCCAACGTGCTGGTGTTTTCCCAACAACCTTACCCCTTTTAGGGAGGATAACGTGGGCTTCTCCAACTAAAGACATTAGACGCTCCAAAACGTTGCCAACTTTCTAGTCAATGTGACCCCACGCAGGGGACACTGCAGAGCAACCCCCCCCAACCCTGGCACAAGGAATCTCTACCCCCCAGGAGAAGGAAACAAAAGAGGTCTTTCTCCCCAAGGAAAAAACCCAAACTACTCTCCAGCGCCATCTAGCGACACGGAGAGGTGTGTGTCAGAGCTTTCGGAAGCCCGGGAAGGACAAACTAACTGACTCGGTTCAACACAGCTGGAGCTTTGGACATAGAAGTCCTCAGGTGAGAGTCTCCGCAGTGGAGGTGGCCACAGAATTGTCACCAGGGAGGTGAGAGTTGAGGAAAGGCGGGAATTTACATGAAAAGAAAGCACTTCACTGAGGAGGGATAAAGACAATTAGGTATGGCAGTTCTTCAAAAAATTAAACATAGAATTACCATATGACCCAGCAATCCCATTTCTGGGTATGGACACAGAAGAGATGAAAGCAGGGCATCATGCAGGTATTGGAACCCCAGGTTCACAGCAGCTCTAGTCACAACAGCCCAAAGGTGGAAACAACCCAGGTGTCCATTGACAGACAGTGGGTAAACAAAATGTGGTCTGTACGTAAGATGGAATATTATTCAGCCCTCAAAAGGAAGGAAATTCTGCAGTATATGCTACATCATGGCTGAACCTCAAAGACATTATGCTCAGTGAAATAAGCCGGACATGAAAGGACAAATACTGTACGATCCCACTGTACGAGGCACCTAGAGCAGTCGTGTTCACGGGGACGGAAAGTAAACAATAGAACGGTGGTTACCAGGGGCTGACGGAGGGGGAAATTACGGGCAGCTATTGCTTAACGAACATCGAGTTTCAGTTTGGGAAGATGAAACAGTTCTGCAGATGGATGGTGGCCGTGGCTGCACGACAATGAGAATATGTACTTAATACCCCTGAGCTGCGCACGCAGAAAAAGGTTGACATGGGAAATTTTGTGTTACATATATTTTAGCACAGTAAAGGAGAAAGAGAGAGAGCTCGGCGTCAGGCCCCAAGTGCTGGGTGAGACTGAAGTGAGCAGCGCACCCCAGAACAGGGAAGGCGCTCACCCCTCGCTCGCCCGCTCATCCAACCACCAGCGAATACTGACACCACCACATGCCGAGAATCACTCCAGGCACTGCAGACCTGCTATTGAACCCAAGGGGACGAGACTCCCCCCCACGCTGGAGCCTACAGTCGAATGACAACAACCAGATAAGCAAGTAAACACCTCAAGTGACAGACGGTGATTCTGCTGGAGAAAAGAGCAGCGCCGAGCCAGGGGTCAGGCCGGGGCGGCGGTTGAAGGAGAAGGAAAGGAAGGGTTTTCTGACATGATGACATTTGACAAAGGATCTTGAAGACAGTAGGCTGCATCTAGGCAAATGGACTCAAGCGCACGGGCGCTGGCGTGGGGATGGGGGAGGAGTGGGCAGAGAGGTGGCCAGGGCCAGACCCTGCAGGGCCTCGCTGGCCCTCGTGGGGCCTGTGGTTTTCCCCACCAATGAGCATGGGAGCCACGGGGTGCGGGCGTGTGGGCAGAGCAGGGTGTGAACAGGATCACGCGGGCTCCTGTGCGAGAAGAGACTAGCGGGTGACACAGGTGGAGAGGAAGGCCAGGGTGAGGCCGCTGTAGAAATCCAGGCCACAGGCAATGGAGCTTGACCAGGAAGGCCTGGTAGAGAGAGCCGACGAAGGGTGGCCCGAGTGTGGGTCCACGTCAGGAGCCGTGGGGTTTCCCGGTGGCGTGCACACAGGTAAGAGGAGGAGAGGAGTGAAGGGTGACTCCAAAGTGTTTGGCTTCTGTCCCGAGTGCCTGGAGGGAGGGGCTGTCCGCTTAGCGAGACGGGCCAGAGGTGCGGGTTTGGGGAGAGAAGCATCGAATGACGCTTTGGGACGTACTCAGCCTGAGATGGCTGTGCGATGTCCAAGGGGAGAGGCGGAGGAGACACGAGTGGGGTGTCTGGGGACTGGAAGCCATGATGTGATCCCACAGGGAGTGGATGCAGCTGGCGAGGAAGGAGCGCCCTGCGTGCTGAGGTGGGAGAGAAGGGGGGACTGCACAGAGCGGCCTGAGAAGGGGAACGGTGTCTAGTGTCCTAGACAGCGAGAAGAAAGCCCTTGCAGGAGGGGGGACCGCTCACTTTGAGCGCGGTCGGCCGAGTCAAATGCCGCTGACGGCTCAAGGGGACGAGGACTGAGAACCGACCATCGGATCCAGCAACGTGGAGGCCACTGACCTTGACAAGTCAGACCTTGGCAAATGCGAACTGGAGTAGGAAGTTCTAATTTTGTCCTCCCCGTGTCCTTGAGGACCCGGATTCCTGTGGGGAAGAAGAGATGCACGTGCAACCTAGAAGAGGTTAAGGAAAACCGCTGCAGAGCCAGGACCTCCCATGCGAGCAGTATCAACCAAGTGGCCAACTAGGAGGTGAGGAGGCATCTCTACACAGAAATATTCCAACCAATAAGAGAAAGCGGGGAGAGGATATCACCGTTTTGCAACACCCCGCGTACTGGCGGACCTCAGCAGTAACAACTGCCGACGTCACCAAAAGGGAGGCAACCAGACATTATGATCCCCTCTGATTAAAAAAAAAAAAAAAAAAAAAAAGGCACCAGCATTAAGAGTCCTGCCAGGGACATCCCTGGCAGTCCAGGGGTTAAGACTCTGCGTAAGCTCCCACATGCCACGTGGCACAGCCAAAAAAACTAAAAAAAAAAAAAAAAAAAAAGAGTCCTGCCAAAGGAAGGCAACACAGGCTTCCAGTGCCTGCGTGCAGGAAACACAGCCGACAGAGGAGCAAGCCAAACTGCACCATGAGGATGCAATTAGAAAGATCCAGACAGCGGGATATGCTACAGGTCAAACAGCCCCCAGCCTCAGCAGATACGCTGTTAAGGGAAAAAATACTTTTAAAAAGCATGGAGATGAAACATAGATGAAAAGAATTGAAACACATATTAAAAATTTTAACTACGCAGAAGTTAACTGTAGTGTCCAGGGATACATACTTGAGTGCTATCAAGAAACATGAGGAGGTGATTACTGTAAAAGTCAGGCTAACTGAACCCCAGCCCTCGCGGGGGAACGGCGGGGACTCGGATCGCGACAGGCCCAAGGCAGGGCTTCTGGAATAGTTGCAGAGTTCTATTTGGGTGTTATTTGTTTTTAATCCCTTATTAAGGTGCACATTCGTTTTGTGCTTCTTCCTGTATATGGCCACCTTAGGGGGCACTTTGGAAACATGAAAAAGTTCCAGAAACGGACAGGGGTGATGGTTGCACAACAACGTGAATGTACTTAAAGCCACTGCAGTCGTGCACTTACCCACGGTCAAAATGGTAACTTTGATGCTATATATATTTTATCGTAATCAAAAAGAGGGGGTGGTGTCACCCAGACAATTATTCAGAGCCCTGTTAGACCGAAGCTGTTGTTTTGCTCTGAGTTCACGGGAACATTTTATTCTCCGTTCTTGTTTTTTCTCTTCTTAATAGTCACAGGCCCCATCTTCCGCAAGAGGATCACCTACGGAGTTCGCGAATGCGGGTTTCTGGGCCCCTCCCAACACTCAGATGCGGTCAGCCCATAGGTCACCCTTTGAGAAAGACCCTTGCAGACCCTCTGGTCCGCTGTGGGCAATTGGTCAAGTCACGTGAGCCAACGCCTAGGCCTACCTTCCTTCCTTGGAGCGTGCCTGTGCTCGCACTTCGGATGACAGTGTGGAGTTGCTTCGTGCAGGAGCACGTGGCCTGGGCTCCGTCCCTCCGTAACTGCTCTGAAGGTCCACTCATCCCTGCGTTCGTTCATTCAACAAGCCTCAGCACCTACTTCATGCGGGGCCTGTGGCTTAGCTGCTTCCTGCGGCCAATCGGAGGGCGAAGGCCAGGGTCCCACCTCCCCCTCCTGAAGTCCCCGTGGGAGCCAGAACAGCTGCCTGTGTCCTGCCCAAAGACAGGAGCTCCAGAGCACTCCTGTCTCCCGTTAGGTGCGACACATCCCTTCCAAACACCGGGTGGGTGGGCCGGCAGGCTCCCCGGGCCGGCCTCCCTGCCCTCCTGTTCCCGGGGTCTCTCTTGCCCTCCAGGCTGCTGTCAGCTGAGGACAAGTCAGGCTAACAGCCCCAGTCAGCTGACCGGGACCGGACTCTGCAGAGGTCCCGCCAACCCTGCAG
Organism: Kogia breviceps; assembly: GCF_026419965.1. Taxonomy (NCBI): domain Eukaryota; kingdom Metazoa; phylum Chordata; class Mammalia; order Artiodactyla; family Physeteridae; genus Kogia; species Kogia breviceps. The sequence goes on from NC_081321.1 coordinate 98,642,555, forward strand.
CCCCCACACTGGGCCCTGGGAGACCTGCTCTCGCCTTTGCCCCGCCCCCAGACCTCTCCTCCCAGGCACGACCCTTCTTGTCCCTCCTCCCCTGGGGGTGTGCCTCCTCTCTGTCCCCCCAGCCAGCCATCCCTGGATTCCTGACACCCCTGGGACCTGGGAGGGGGCCACAATGTTCCCCCTTAGAATGTGAGAGCCAGACCAGGGCCTGTTACTGTGAAATGAAAGCATTTCGCCATCTGCCCGTTGGGGTCTTTGCCAGCTGACCGATGCTAAGTGAGCACTTACTGTGTACACTTTGGGAACACAAAGACTAAGGTGGCTTGGCTTTGAGAAGTGAAGAAGGCGCGCTAGCGGAGCCAGCCAGCTAATAATTCCATCAGGGATACAGGGGTCAAACCAGTAGCTGTGGCCTCGGAGAGGCAGCCTGTCTGCTGGGCTCTGGGCTGGGCTCCTACGGCCTGGGGCCTGGGCCCAGATCTTCACTCTGTGTCCGACCAGCCGTGCGGCTGGCGCAGGCCACCCAGCCTGTCCTGCCTCAGTTTCCTGATCCAAACAACAGGAAAGACATCAAGTGGCTTGGCGCGCTGTTGTGTTACGTCGATTAACACAGATAAAGGATTTAGAACATGGTGGTCCTAGGGCCTCACGGGTGGGTGTTGGCTGTGATCACCATATCGTCATCGCCATTGTCATCACCGTTGGCGCTGTCGCCATCCTCAGGATTTGGAGGCAGGGGGAGCATCACAGAGGTGGGGCTTGAGTTAGACCGCAAAGCAGAGGGACCTGGCTGCATGGCTGCACCACTAACACTTACATGGCGCTTCCTGTTCTTTCCACACGTTACACAGGGTGTACTGAGAAAGAGCGGGGATTGGGTGCCAGCCAAACAAAAAGTTGTGCATGGAAATACAGAAAAGGATTCAGGGATGTTTACGAGCCCATGAAGTATAGACGGAGTTAAGGATTGGCGTTCCAGCAAAAGCGCCTGCCAGTTTTTCTCGCGCCGGCTTTCTAGAAGGAGTGACAGGATGGGACACCCCTTCTCACCCGCAGCCTCGCTCTCCTACCCCTGCCCCCTGCCCCCACTTCCACAGGCTCTCAGTGGACTGACTGTTCAGGCCTTACCCACTCTGGAGAGCTATTATGATCTATCGGGTGAAAAACACCATTCACTTTTCAAAGTGGTGTGTGTGACTTTCACCATGGTCTGTAACAGCAACAGAGAATCACTCCAGCTGGCTGAGGGCATAGTCCGTGTGTGCTAAACTTCTCTAAGCGTGGATTTACACAGTGAAGCAATTAGCCCCCTGGGACCCACTCAGTGCCGTGGAGTACATAGTGTGTGTTTCGTAGACGGGCTAAGCAGGTGCCAGAACCATTGCTCAGGACTCACTGTCGGTCTGGGAGACCATTGAACACTCAGAGACTGTCTTCCCAAAGCCTTCCATGGGGAGGCGGGGGCCCCAGAGATCACACACCCAGCCAGCAAACAGGCTTGATGTTCCGCCCATCTGCCACCAGCCAGTGAAAGAAAAAAGCAGAGGCGGGACCTCCCTGGTGGTTCAGTGGTTAACACTCCACGCTCCCAACGCAGGGGGCCCGGGTTCGATCCCTGGTCAGGGAACTAGATCCCGCGTGCCGCAAAGAAGATCCCCCATGCCACAGCTAAGACCCAGTGCAGCCAAATAAGTAAATAAATAAACTGAAATATTTTAAAAATGAAAAAGCAGAGGAGCTGCCCAAGGAGGCATGTGCCCCCTTGCTTCTCCCTCCTTCCCACGTTGACAGACTGTGCCCGCGAGTCCAGAGCAGCCGTCAGAGCGCAGGCGAGGAAGCATCAGGGCTCCGCTGCTGTCGTCACGGACACACCACTGTGGTCCTGAATAAGAGCATTGGGGCCGCGACGGTTGTGTTGCCTGAAAGAGTTTCAGGACCTGCCTGGTTCCTTGCCCCAGTCTCTCCATTCCCCACCAAAGAGTCTCCTGGGTCCTCTGTGGAGAGCTCGACCTGGCCCCAGGGGCTGGTCACCCTGTCCCTGTGTCCCGAAACGGGACACTTCAAGGAGTCCCAAGCCGGGCTCCACTCAAGATCCTCCAGACAGAGACTCGAGGAACTTACAATTCTGAGAGAAAAAAAGCAGATACAAAGTTGCACATACAGCAGGGATGAAGCTCACCCAGGTATAAAGAAAGAAATATGCCCACCCGTCAGCCAGGGTGACCTCTCAGAGTGAGTCGTTTCCTAATTCTTTGCATTTTCTAAAATTTTCTTCGATGAACAAGCGAGAAATAATGAGTTCCCTCCGGCGATTGACACCTGTTCTTTCTTCCCTCTCAGATTCCTCCCCCCACCACCTATGTTACTGTCCCCCACCCTGCCCGGCCCGGCCACCCACTCCATGCAATTCCACTTGGATGTCCCTGCTTCTCCAAGTCACAGGGTCTCATGAGGCAGCCTGGCCAGAGACAGATGTGGCCCCTGGTGGGGCAGGGGGGCCTGTCAGCTGGGCAGAGCTGGACGCTGGGAGAAAGAGAATTTCTCTCTTTGGGGCACTCAAGAGCTGAGGACCATGTAAGCCTGGAGCTGCCGACTGTGTGGCTGCATAGAGAAAGCCTGCTTCAGAATGAAGCCAACGAATGAGAAAACAGAGCTGAGGGCCAGAGACCGAGTCTTGGGGACGTCACTTGAGCCCCGAGGTCAGCATGACCAAAGCCAGCCTTGCAAGTTCTTTGTACTGAACCAATAACTTTCCTTCCGGCCTGAGCAAGTCTGGGTGGAATTTCTACCCCCTTGCCAAGGGAAGATTCCTGATGGCACTGCCTTACAGGGCTGTGGTGCGGTGACACTGCTTAGAAACACAAGGTGCACCTGCCGGGGTGGCTGACAGGTGTGCCGGGTGCCAAAGGCCGCCCACAGATGGGTTTTGTTGGCCTATAAGGGATTAAAAATTTGAGTCAACACTTTAAAATCTGGATTTTATCTATAACTCTAGATGTTCTGTGTCTCTGAAAAAAATCACAAGACCTGGCAACACTGGGCTTATGTCCTACATGGCAACATTTACCTGGAGCTGCAAAGGGGCTGCCCTTTTGGTTGGAGCAGTCATTCTCTAATGGCTCCCACGTCTCCTTATTTTCTCCCCAACACCGTGGCTGGATGTCAGTTAGCATTTGTAATTGGCCTGCAGGATTGACAGCCCCCAGTGAATCCCCGCTCCTGGGCTCTGTGCCCCTATGTGGCCACACCCATGCTTACAACCTGCCAGGCCACGTGACTTGCTTTAGCCAATGAGACACCAGCATGTAACAAAAGCAGAGGCTTGATAAGCCTTGGTGTTGGGGTTGGTCCTCTTTGAAGATGGGGCTGGAATGAGACACCACATGGGGTGAGAGGCCAGAGAGAGAGGAAGTGCTTATAGGATGACAGAGACACATCAACAAATATGGTATCGACTTCTGAAAAGGCTGCCATTGGCCAAATCTAGGATGATTTGAGCATGAAAATAAATAATGGTACCAATAATTAAAATCCATTGACTATAATAGGAAAGCGTAAATTCATACAGATATAAATAATTAAAATGAATACATCAAGAGTTAATGATGAATGGAAATCCTTGCAGAGTCTCAAAGAACCTCTCCACAAAAATGGCAGAAAACCAGGGAAAGGAATAACTCTTACTATAGAAGAGAAGCCGGGCAGGCACCACCTGCATCGCATGGTCAAGGAAACATCACGGATGGGGCCAACTGAAATCACGAGCCACCCGTGGACGCAGTGAGAAAAATAAGGCAGCGTTTCTGTGACTGTTTTACCACATTGTCTAGCTGCTTGCGTAGGAGGGAGGGCAAACAAAGAGAATTACAGGAGGAGAAAAAAGAAATCACTTAGTAGTTCGAAAGTATTATCCTCTCAAGAGAACTGGAACACGGAACCCTGTACATGAATGTTCATAACAGCATAATATTCATGATCGCCCCAAAGCGGAAACAACCCAAAAGTCCAGATGCAGTAAGTGCACCCAGACATTCCTCAATACAAAGGAATGAAGTGCTGACATCTGCTACAACATGGAAGAAGCTCAAAAACAATACGCTCGGTGAAGGTCTTGCCTGGGTCACTGTCA